>NC_136002.1:0-600000 GCF_048128805.1 Centroberyx gerrardi
CATAGAGTCCAATATTGTTCATTTTAAACCTTCTGGTGGCTAGCAGCACACTGATGAATTATGGTTATATTCAGCTGTTTTTAAAAGGCCTGCAGCCAACTGGTTTTATATTCTAAAGTATCCTCCTGTATTTCTGGTAAACCTGCTTCAAATCAAACATGTTGCACATCAAATTAAAGCTTAGGTTCTCTTCTTTCCATCAATTGTTGACTTTACATCATAGCACAACCTGGCTGCTTAAAATCAGACATTTAGTGTGGACAATACCACACAGCTTTCAGAGCTGGGTCAGAGGTCAAATCTGTTCTGTATATTTAGCCTGGTCCTTCAGGCTAGCATGATCTGATTTACTGGAGTGACACCTCAATTTAAAGCTCAGATTCAGACCTTTTCATAGAGTCCAACATTGTTGATTTTACCCCTTCTGGTGGCTAGCAGCACACTGATGAATTATGGTTACATTCAGCTGTTTTCAAAAGGCCTGCAGCCAACTGGTTTTATATTCTACCTTATCCTCCTGTATTTCTGGTAAACCTGCTTCAAATCAAACATGTTGCACATCAAATTAAAGCTTAGGTTCTCTTCTTTCCAACAATTGTTGGCTTTCCATCATAGCACAAGCTGGCTGCTTAAAATCAGACATTTAGTGTGGTCAATACCACACAGCTTTCAGAGCTGGGTCAGAGGTCAAATCTGTTCTATATATTTAGCCTGGTCTTTCAGGCTAGCATGATCTGATTTACTGGAGTGACACCTCAATTTAAAGCTCAGATTCAGACCTTTTCATAGAGTCCAATATTGTTCATTTTAAACCTTCTGGTGGCTAGCAGCACACTGATGAATTATGGTTACATTCAGCTGTTTTTAAAAGGCCTGCAGCCAACTGGTTTTATATTCTAACTTATCCTCCTGTATTTCTGCTAAACCTGCTTCAAATCAAACATGTTGCACATCAAATTAAAGCTTAGGTTCTCTTCTTTCCAACAATTGTTGGCTTTCCATCATAGCACAACCTGGCTGCTTAAAATCAGACATTTAGTGTGGTCAATACCACACAGCTTTCAGAGCTGGGTCAGAGGTCAAATCTGTTCTGTATATTTAGCCTGGTCCTTCAGGCTAGCATGATCTGATTTACTGGAGTGACACCTCAATTTAAAGCTCAGATTCAGACCTTTTCATAGAGTCCAACATTGTTGATTTTACCCCTTCTGGTGGCTAGCAGCACACTGATGAATTATGGTTACATTCAGCTGTTTTCAAAAGGCCTGCAGCCAACTGGTTTTATATTCTACCTTATCCTCCTGTATTTCTGGTAAACCTGCTTCAAATCAAACATGTTGCACATCAAATTAAAGCTTAGGTTCTCTTCTTTCCAACAATTGTTGGCTTTCCATCATAGCACAAGCTGGCTGCTTAAAATCAGACATTTAGTGTGGTCAATACCACACAGCTTTCAGAGCTGGGTCAGAGGTCAAATCTGTTCTGTATATTTAGCCTGGTCCTTCAGGCTAGCATGATCTGATTTACTGGAGTGACACCTCAATTTAAAGCTCAGATTCAGACCTTTTCATAGAGTCCAACATTGTTGATTTTACCCCTTCTGGTGGCTAGCAGCACACTGATGAATTATGGTTACATTCAGCTGTTTTCAAAAGGCCTGCAGCCAACTGGTTTTATATTCTACCTTATCCTCCTGTATTTCTGGTAAACCTGCTTCAAATCAAACATGTTGCACATCAAATTAAAGCTTAGGTTCTCTTCTTTCCAACAATTGTTGGCTTTCCATCATAGCACAACCTGGCTGCTTAAAATCAGACATTTAGTGTGGTCAATACCACACAGCTTTCAGAGCTGGGTCAGAGGTCAAATCTGTTCTGTATATTTAGCCTGGTCTTTCAGGCTAGCATGATCTGATTTACTGGAGTGATACCTCCATGTAAACCTCAGATTCAGACCTTTTCATAGAGTCCAACATTGTTGATTTTAACCCTTCTGGTGGCTAGCAGCACACTGATGAATTATGGTTACATTCAGCTGTTTTCAAAAGGCCTGCAGCCAACTGGTTTTATATTCTACCTTATCCTCCTGTATTTCTGGTAAACCTGCTTCAAATCAAACATGTTGCACATCAAATTAAAGCTTAGGTTCTCTTCTTTCCAACAATTGTTGGCTTTCCATCATAGCACAAGCTGGCTGCTTAAAATCAGACATTTAGTGTGGTCAATACCACACAGCTTTCAGAGCTGGGTCAGAGGTCAAATCTGTTCTGTATATTTAGCCTGGTCCTTCAGGCTAGCATGATCTGATTTACTGGAGTGACACCTCAATTTAAAGCTCAGATTCAGACCTTTTCATAGAGTCCAACATTGTTGATTTTACCCCTTGTGGTGGCTAGCAGCACACTGATGAATTATGGTTACATTCAGCTGTTTTCAAAAGGCCTGCAGCCAACAGGTTTTATATTCTACCTTATCCTCCTGTATTTCTGGTCAACCTGCTTCAAATCAAACATGTTGCACATCAAATTAAAGCTTAGGTTCTCTTCTTTCCATCAATTGTTGGCTTTCCATCATAGCACAACCTGGCTGCTTAAAATCAGACATTTAGTGTGGTCAATACCACACAGCTTTCAGAGCTGGGTCAGAGGTCAAATCTGTTCTGTATATTTAGCCTTGTCTTTCAGGCTAGCATGATCTGATTTACTGGAGTGATACCTCCATGTAAACCTCAGATTCAGACCTTTTCATAGAGTCCAACATTGTTGATTTTAACCCTTCTGGTGGCTAGCAGCACACTGATGAATTATGGTTACATTCAGCTGTTTTCAAAAGGCCTGTAGCCAACAGGTTTTATATTCTAACTTATCCTCCTGTATTTCTGGTAAACCTGCTTCAAATCAAACATGTTGCACATCAAATTAAAGCTTAGGTTCTCTTCTTTCCATTAATTGTTGGCTTTCCATCATAGCACAACCTGGCTGCTTAAAATCAGACATTTAGTGTGGTCAATACCACACAGCTTTCAGAGCTGGGTCAGAAGTCAAATCTGTTCTGTATATTTAGCCTGGTCTTTCAGGCTAGCATGATCTGATTTACTGGAGTGATACCTCCATGTAAACCTCAGATTCAGACCTTTTCATAGAGTCCAACATTGTTGATTTTAACCCTTCTGGTGGCTAGCAGCACACTGATGAATTATGGTTACATTCAGCTGTTTTCAAAAGGCCTACAGCCAACTGGTTTTATATTCTAACTTATCCTCCTGTATTTCTGGTCAACCTGCTTCAAATCAAACATGTTGCACATCAAATTAAAGCTTAGGTTCTCTTCTGTCCAACAATTGTTGGCTTTCCATCATAGCACAAGCTGGCTGCTTAAAATCAGACATTTAGTGTGGTCAATACCACACAGCTTTCAGAGCTGGGTCAGAGGTCAAATCTGTTCTGTATATTTAGCCTGGTCTTTCAGGCTAGCATGATCTGATTTACTGGAGTGACACCTCAATTTAAAGCTCAGATTCAGACCTTTTCATAGAGTCCAACATTGTTCATTTTAAACCTTCTGGTGGCTAGCAGCACACTGATGAATTATGGTTATATTCAGCTGTTTTTAAAAGGCCTGCAGCCAACAGGTTTTATATTCTAACTTATCCTCCTGTATTTCTGGTAAACCTGCTTCAAATCAAACATGTTGCGCATCAAATTAAAGCTTAGGTTCTCTTCTTTCCATCAATTGTTGGCTTTCCATCATAGCACAACCTGGCTGCTTAAAATCAGACATTTAGTGTGGTCAATACCACACAGCTTTCAGAGCTGGGTCAGAGGTCAAATCTGTTCTGTATATTTAGCCTGGTCCTTCAGGCTAGCATGATCTGATTTACTGGAGTGACACCTCAATTTAAAGCTCAGATTCAGACCTTTTCATAGAGTCCAACATTGTTGATTTTACCCCTTGTGGTGGCTAGCAGCACACTGATGAATTATGGTTACATTCAGCTGTTTTCAAAAGGCCTGCAGCCAACAGGTTTTATATTCTACCTTATCCTCCTGTATTTCTGGTAAACCTGCTTCAAATCAAACATGTTGCACATCAAATTAAAGCTTAGGTTCTCTTCTTTCCATCAATTGTTGGCTTTCCATCATAGCACAACCTGGCTGCTTAAAATCAGACATTTAGTGTGGTCAATACCACACAGCTTTCAGAGCTGGGTCAGAGGTCAAATCTGTTCTGTATATTTAGCCTTGTCTTTCAGGCTAGCATGATCTGATTTACTGGAGTGATACCTCCATGTAAACCTCAGATTCAGACCTTTTCATAGAGTCCAACATTGTTGATTTTAACCCTTCTGGTGGCTAGCAGCACACTGATGAATTATGGTTACATTCAGCTGTTTTCAAAAGGCCTGTAGCCAACAGGTTTTATATTCTAACTTATCCTCCTGTATTTCTGGTAAACCTGCTTCAAATCAAACATGTTGCACATCAAATTAAAGCTTAGGTTCTCTTCTTTCCATTAATTGTTGGCTTTCCATCATAGCACAACCTGGCTGCTTAAAATCAGACATTTAGTGTGGTCAATACCACACAGCTTTCAGAGCTGGGTCAGAAGTCAAATCTGTTCTGTATATTTAGCCTGGTCTTTCAGGCTAGCATGATCTGATTTACTGGAGTGATACCTCCATGTAAACCTCAGATTCAGACCTTTTCATAGAGTCCAACATTGTTGATTTTAACCCTTCTGGTGGCTAGCAGCACACTGATGAATTATGGTTACATTCAGCTGTTTTCAAAAGGCCTACAGCCAACTGGTTTTATATTCTAACTTATCCTCCTGTATTTCTGGTCAACCTGCTTCAAATCAAACATGTTGCACATCAAATTAAAGCTTAGGTTCTCTTCTGTCCAACAATTGTTGGCTTTCCATCATAGCACAAGCTGGCTGCTTAAAATCAGACATTTAGTGTGGTCAATACCACACAGCTTTCAGAGCTGGGTCAGAGGTCAAATCTGTTCTATATATTTAGCCTGGTCTTTCAGGCTAGCATGATCTGATTTACTGGAGTGACACCTCAATTTAAAGCTCAGATTCAGACCTTTTCATAGAGTCCAACATTGTTGATTTTACCCCTTCTGGTGGCTAGCAGCACACTGATGAATTATGGTTATATTCAGCTGTTTTTAAAAGGCCTGCAGCCAACTGGTTTTATATTCTAAAGTATCCTCCTGTATTTCTGGTAAACCTGCTTCAAATCAAACATGTTGCACATCAAATTAAAGCTTAGGTTCTCTTCTTTCCATCAATTGTTGACTTTACATCATAGCACAACCTGGCTGCTTAAAATCAGACATTTAGTGTGGACAATACCACACAGCTTTCAGAGCTGGGTCAGAGGTCAAATCTGTTCTGTATATTTAGCCTGGTCCTTCAGGCTAGCATGATCTGATTTACTGGAGTGACACCTCAATTTAAAGCTCAGATTCAGACCTTTTCATAGAGTCCAACATTGTTGATTTTACCCCTTCTGGTGGCTAGCAGCACACTGATGAATTATGGTTACATTCAGCTGTTTTCAAAAGGCCTGCAGCCAACTGGTTTTATATTCTACCTTATCCTCCTGTATTTCTGGTAAACCTGCTTCAAATCAAACATGTTGCACATCAAATTAAAGCTTAGGTTCTCTTCTTTCCAACAATTGTTGGCTTTCCATCATAGCACAAGCTGGCTGCTTAAAATCAGACATTTAGTGTGGTCAATACCACACAGCTTTCAGAGCTGGGTCAGAGGTCAAATCTGTTCTATATATTTAGCCTGGTCTTTCAGGCTAGCATGATCTGATTTACTGGAGTGACACCTCAATTTAAAGCTCAGATTCAGACCTTTTCATAGAGTCCAATATTGTTCATTTTAAACCTTCTGGTGGCTAGCAGCACACTGATGAATTATGGTTACATTCAGCTGTTTTTAAAAGGCCTGCAGCCAACTGGTTTTATATTCTAACTTATCCTCCTGTATTTCTGCTAAACCTGCTTCAAATCAAACATGTTGCACATCAAATTAAAGCTTAGGTTCTCTTCTTTCCAACAATTGTTGGCTTTCCATCATAGCACAACCTGGCTGCTTAAAATCAGACATTTAGTGTGGTCAATACCACACAGCTTTCAGAGCTGGGTCAGAGGTCAAATCTGTTCTGTATATTTAGCCTGGTCCTTCAGGCTAGCATGATCTGATTTACTGGAGTGACACCTCAATTTAAAGCTCAGATTCAGACCTTTTCATAGAGTCCAACATTGTTGATTTTACCCCTTCTGGTGGCTAGCAGCACACTGATGAATTATGGTTACATTCAGCTGTTTTCAAAAGGCCTGCAGCCAACTGGTTTTATATTCTACCTTATCCTCCTGTATTTCTGGTAAACCTGCTTCAAATCAAACATGTTGCACATCAAATTAAAGCTTAGGTTCTCTTCTTTCCAACAATTGTTGGCTTTCCATCATAGCACAAGCTGGCTGCTTAAAATCAGACATTTAGTGTGGTCAATACCACACAGCTTTCAGAGCTGGGTCAGAGGTCAAATCTGTTCTGTATATTTAGCCTGGTCCTTCAGGCTAGCATGATCTGATTTACTGGAGTGACACCTCAATTTAAAGCTCAGATTCAGACCTTTTCATAGAGTCCAACATTGTTGATTTTACCCCTTCTGGTGGCTAGCAGCACACTGATGAATTATGGTTACATTCAGCTGTTTTCAAAAGGCCTGCAGCCAACTGGTTTTATATTCTACCTTATCCTCCTGTATTTCTGGTAAACCTGCTTCAAATCAAACATGTTGCACATCAAATTAAAGCTTAGGTTCTCTTCTTTCCAACAATTGTTGGCTTTCCATCATAGCACAACCTGGCTGCTTAAAATCAGACATTTAGTGTGGTCAATACCACACAGCTTTCAGAGCTGGGTCAGAGGTCAAATCTGTTCTGTATATTTAGCCTGGTCTTTCAGGCTAGCATGATCTGATTTACTGGAGTGATACCTCCATGTAAACCTCAGATTCAGACCTTTTCATAGAGTCCAACATTGTTGATTTTAACCCTTCTGGTGGCTAGCAGCACACTGATGAATTATGGTTACATTCAGCTGTTTTCAAAAGGCCTGCAGCCAACTGGTTTTATATTCTACCTTATCCTCCTGTATTTCTGGTAAACCTGCTTCAAATCAAACATGTTGCACATCAAATTAAAGCTTAGGTTCTCTTCTTTCCAACAATTGTTGGCTTTCCATCATAGCACAAGCTGGCTGCTTAAAATCAGACATTTAGTGTGGTCAATACCACACAGCTTTCAGAGCTGGGTCAGAGGTCAAATCTGTTCTATATATTTAGCCTGGTCTTTCAGGCTAGCATGATCTGATTTACTGGAATGATACCTCCATTTAAACCTCAGATTCAGACCTTTTCATAGAGTCCAATATTGTTGATTTTAACCCTTCTGGTGGCTAGCAGCACACTGATGAATTATGGTTACATTCAGCTGTTTTCAAAAGGCCTGCCGCCAACTGGTTTTATATTCTAACTTATCCTCCTGTATTTCTGGTAAACCTGCTTCAAATCAAACATGTTGCACATCAAATTAAAGCTTAGGTTCTCTTCTTTCCAACAATTGTTGGCTTTCCATCCTATCACAACCTGGCTGCTTAAAATCAGACATTTAGTGTGGTCAATACCACACAGCTTTCAGAGCTGGGTCAGAGGTCAAATCTGTTCTGTATATTTAGCCTGGTCTTTCAGGCTAGCATGATCTGATTTACTGGAGTGACACCTCAATTTAAAGCTCAGATTCAGACCTTTTCATAGAGTCCAACATTGTTCATTTTAAACCTTCTGGTGGCTAGCAGCACACTGATGAATTATGGTTATATTCAGCTGTTTTTAAAAGGCCTGCAGCCAACAGGTTTTATATTCTAACTTATCCTCCTGTATTTCTGGTAAACCTGCTTCAAATCAAACATGTTGCGCATCAAATTAAAGCTTAGGTTCTCTTCTTTCCATCAATTGTTGGCTTTCCATCATAGCACAACCTGGCTGCTTAAAATCAGACATTTAGTGTGGTCAATACCACACAGCTTTCAGAGCTGGGTCAGAGGTCAAATCTGTTCTGTATATTTAGCCTGGTCCTTCAGGCTAGCATGATCTGATTTACTGGAGTGACACCTCAATTTAAAGCTCAGATTCAGACCTTTTCATAGAGTCCAACATTGTTGATTTTACCCCTTGTGGTGGCTAGCAGCACACTGATGAATTATGGTTACATTCAGCTGTTTTCAAAAGGCCTGCAGCCAACAGGTTTTATATTCTACCTTATCCTCCTGTATTTCTGGTAAACCTGCTTCAAATCAAACATGTTGCACATCAAATTAAAGCTTAGGTTCTCTTCTTTCCATCAATTGTTGGCTTTCCATCATAGCACAACCTGGCTGCTTAAAATCAGACATTTAGTGTGGTCAATACCACACAGCTTTCAGAGCTGGGTCAGAGGTCAAATCTGTTCTGTATATTTAGCCTTGTCTTTCAGGCTAGCATGATCTGATTTACTGGAGTGATACCTCCATGTAAACCTCAGATTCAGACCTTTTCATAGTGTCCAACATTGTTGATTTTAACCCTTCTGGTGGCTAGCAGCACACTGATGAATTATGGTTACATTCAGCTGTTTTCAAAAGGCCTGCAGCCAACTGGTTTTATATTCTACCTTATCCTCCTGTATTTCTGGTAAACCTGCTTCAAATCAAACATGTTGCACATCAAATTAAAGCTTAGGTTCTCTTCTTTCCAACAATTGTTGGCTTTCCATCATAGCACAAGCTGCCTGCTTAAAATCAGACATTTAGTATGGTCAATACCACACAGCTTTCAGAGCTGGGTCAGAGGTCAAATCTGTTCTATATATTTAGCCTGGTCTTTCAGGCTAGAATGATCTGATTTACTGGAGTGACACCTCAATTTAAAGCTAAGATTCAGACCTTTTCATAGAGTCCAATATTGTTCATTTTAAACCTTCTGGTGGCTAGCAGCACACTGATGAATTATGGTTACATTCAGCTGTTTTTAAAAGGCCTGCAGCCAACTGGTTTTATATTCTAACTTATCCTCCTGTATTTCTGGTAAACCTGCTTCAAATCAAACATGTTGCACATCAAATTAAAGCTTAGGTTCTCTTCTTTCCAACAATTGTTGGCTTTCCATCATAGCACAACCTGGCTGCTTAAAATCAGACATTTAGTGTGGTCAATACCACACAGCTTTCAGAGCTGGGTCAGAGGTCAAATCTGTTCTATATATTTAGCCTGGTCTTTCAGGCTAGCATGATCTGATTTACTGGAATGATACCTCCATTTAAACCTCAGATTCAGACCTTTTCATAGAGTCCAATATTGTTGATTTTAACCCTTCTGGTGGCTAGCAGCACACTGATGAATTATGGTTACATTCAGCTGTTTTCAAAAGGCCTGCAGCCAACTGGTTTTATATTCTAACTTATCCTCCTGTATTTCTGGTAAACCTGCTTCAAATCAAACATGTTGCACATCAAATTAAAGCTTAGGTTCTCTTCTTTCCAACAATTGTTGGCTTTCCATCCTATCACAACCTGGCTGCTTAAAATCAGACATTTAGTGTGGTCAATACCACACAGCTTTCAGAGCTGGGTCAGAGGTCAAATCTGTTCTGTATATTTAGCCTGGTCTTTCAGGCTAGCATGATCTGATTTACTGGAGTGACACCTCAATTTAAAGCTCAGATTCAGACCTTTTCATAGAGTCCAACATTGTTCATTTTAAACCTTCTGGTGGCTAGCAGCACACTGATGAATTATGGTTATATTCAGCTGTTTTTAAAAGGCCTGCAGCCAACTGGTTTTATATTCTAACTTATCCTCCTGTATTTCTGGTAAACCTG
The DNA here is from genome assembly GCF_048128805.1 of Centroberyx gerrardi. Lineage (NCBI taxonomy): Eukaryota > Metazoa > Chordata > Actinopteri > Beryciformes > Berycidae > Centroberyx > Centroberyx gerrardi. Next base: position 9,946 of record NC_136002.1, read on the forward strand.
CTTCAAATCAAACATGTTGCACATCAAATTAAAGCTTAGGTTCTCTTCTTTCCAACAATTGTTGGCTTTCCATCATAGCACAACCTGGCTGCTTAAAATCAGACATTTAGTGTGGTCAATACCACACAGCTTTCAGAGCTGGGTCAGAGGTCAAATCTGTTCTATATATTTAGCCTGGTCTTTCAGGCTAGCATGATCTGATTTACTGGAATGATACCTCCATTTAAACCTCAGATTCAGACCTTTTCATAGAGTCCAATATTGTTGATTTTAACCCTTCTGGTGGCTAGCAGCACACTGATGAATTATGGTTACATTCAGCTGTTTTCAAAAGGCCTGCAGCCAACTGGTTTTATATTCTAACTTATCCTCCTGTATTTCTGGTAAACCTGCTTCAAATCAAACATGTTGCACATCAAATTAAAGCTTAGGTTCTCTTCTTTCCAACAATTGTTGGCTTTCCATCCTATCACAACCTGGCTGCTTAAAATCAGACATTTAGTGTGGTCAATACCACACAGCTTTCAGAGCTGGGTCAGAGGTCAAATCTGTTCTGTATATTTAGCCTGGTCTTTCAGGCTAGCATGATCTGATTTACTGGAGTGACACCTCAATTTAAAGCTCAGATTCAGACCTTTTCATAGAGTCCAACATTGTTCATTTTAAACCTTCTGGTGGCTAGCAGCACACTGATGAATTATGGTTATATTCAGCTGTTTTTAAAAGGCCTGCAGCCAACAGGTTTTATATTCTAACTTATCCTCCTGTATTTCTGGTAAACCTGCTTCAAATCAAACATGTTGCGCATCAAATTAAAGCTTAGGTTCTCTTCTTTCCATCAATTGTTGGCTTTCCATCATAGCACAACCTGGCTGCTTAAAATCAGACATTTAGTGTGGTCAATACCACACAGCTTTCAGAGCTGGGTCAGAGGTCAAATCTGTTCTGTATATTTAGCCTGGTCCTTCAGGCTAGCATGATCTGATTTACTGGAGTGACACCTCAATTTAAAGCTCAGATTCAGACCTTTTCATAGAGTCCAACATTGTTGATTTTACCCCTTGTGGTGGCTAGCAGCACACTGATGAATTATGGTTACATTCAGCTGTTTTCAAAAGGCCTGCAGCCAACAGGTTTTATATTCTACCTTATCCTCCTGTATTTCTGGTAAACCTGCTTCAAATCAAACATGTTGCACATCAAATTAAAGCTTAGGTTCTCTTCTTTCCATCAATTGTTGGCTTTCCATCATAGCACAACCTGGCTGCTTAAAATCAGACATTTAGTGTGGTCAATACCACACAGCTTTCAGAGCTGGGTCAGAGGTCAAATCTGTTCTGTATATTTAGCCTTGTCTTTCAGGCTAGCATGATCTGATTTACTGGAGTGATACCTCCATGTAAACCTCAGATTCAGACCTTTTCATAGAGTCCAACATTGTTGATTTTAACCCTTCTGGTGGCTAGCAGCACACTGATGAATTATGGTTACATTCAGCTGTTTTCAAAAGGCCTGCAGCCAACTGGTTTTATATTCTACCTTATCCTCCTGTATTTCTGGTAAACCTGCTTCAAATCAAACATGTTGCACATCAAATTAAAGCTTAGGTTCTCTTCTTTCCAACAATTGTTGGCTTTCCATCATAGCACAAGCTGGCTGCTTAAAATCAGACATTTAGTGTGGTCAATACCACACAGCTTTCAGAGCTGGGTCAGAGGTCAAATCTGTTCTGTATATTTAGCCTGGTCTTTCAGGCTAGCATGATCTGATTTACTGGAATGATACCTCCATTTAAACCTCAGATTCAGACGTTTTCATAGAGTCCAATATTGTTGATTTTAACCCTTCTGGTGGCTAGCAGCACACTGATGAATTATGGTTACATTCAGCTGTTTTCAAAAGGCCTGCAGCCAACTGGTTTTATATTCTAACTTATCCTCCTGTATTTCTGGTAAACCTGCTTCAAATCAAACATGTTGCACATCAAATTAAAGCTTAGGTTCTCTTCTTTCCAACAATTGTTGGCTTTCCATCCTATCACAACCTTGCTGCTTAAAATCAGACATTTAGTGTGGTCAATACCACACAACTTTCAGAGCTGGGTCAGAGGTCAAATCTGTTCTGTATATTTAGCCTGGTCTTTCAGGCTAGCATGATCTGATTTACTGGAGTGACACCTCAATTTAAAGCTCAGATTCAGACCTTTTCATAGAGTCCAACATTGTTCATTTTAACCCTTCTGGTGGCTAGCAGCACACTGATGAATTATGGTTACATTCAGCTGTTTTCAAAAGGCCTGCAGCCAACTGGTTTTATATTCTACATTATCCTCCTGTATTTCTGGTAAACCTGCTTCAAATCAAACATGTTGCACATCAAATTAAAGCTTAGGTTCTCTTCTTTCCATCAATTGTTGGCTTTCCATCATAGCACAACCTGGCTGCTTAAAATCAGACATTTAGTGTGGTCAATACCACACAGCTTTCAGAGCTGGGTCAGAGGTCAAATCTGTTCTGTATATTTAGCCTGGTCTTTCAGGCTAGCATGATCTGATTTACTGGAGTGACACCTCAATTTAAAGCTAAGATTCAGACCTTTTCATAGAGTCCAATATTGTTCATTTTAAACCTTCTGGTGGCTAGCAGCACACTGATGAATTATGGTTACATTCAGCTGTTTTCAAAAGGCCTGCAGCCAACTGGTTTTATATTCTAACTTATCCTCCTGTATTTCTGGTAAACCTGCTTCAAATCAAACATGTTGCACATCAAATTAAAGCTTAGGTTCTCTTCTTTCCAACAATTGTTGGCTTTCCATCCTATCACAACCTTGCTGCTTAAAATCAGACATTTAGTGTGGTCAATACCACACAACTTTCAGAGCTGGGTCAGAGGTCAAATCTGTTCTATATATTTTGCCTGGTCTTTCAGGCTAGCATGATCTGATTTACTGGAGTGACACCTCAATTTAAAGCTCAGATTCAGACCTTTTCATAGAGTCCAACATTGTTCATTTTAACCCTTCTGGTGGCTAGCAGCACACTGATGAATTATGGTTACATTCAGCTGTTTTCAAAAGGCCTGCAGCCAACTGGTTTTATATTCTACATTATCCTCCTGTATTTCTGGTAAACCTGCTTCAAATCAAACATGTTGCACATCAAATTAAAGCTTAGGTTCTCTTCTTTCCATCAATTGTTGGCTTTCCATCATAGCACAACCTGGCTGCTTAAAATCAGACATTTAGTGTGGTCAATACCACACAGCTTTCAGAGCTGGGTCAGAGGTCAAATCTGTTCTATATATTTAGCCTGGTCTTTCAGGCTAGCATGATCTGATTTACTGGAATGATACCTCCATTTAAACCTCAGATTCAGACCTTTTCATAGAGTCCAATATTGTTGATTTTAACCCTTCTGGTGGCTAGCAGCACACTGATGAATTATGGTTACATTCAGCTGTTTTCAAAAGGCCTGCAGCCAACTGGTTTTATATTCTAACTTATCCTCCTGTATTTCTGGTAAACCTGCTTCAAATCAAACATGTTGCACATCAAATTAAAGCTTAGGTTCTCTTCTTTCCAACAATTGTTGGCTTTCCATCCTATCACAACCTGGCTGCTTAAAATCAGACATTTAGTGTGGTCAATACCACACAGCTTTCAGAGCTGGGTCAGAGGTCAAATCTGTTCTGTATATTTAGCCTGGTCTTTCAGGCTAGCATGATCTGATTTACTGGAGTGACACCTCAATTTAAAGCTCAGATTCAGACCTTTTCATAGAGTCCAACATTGTTCATTTTAAACCTTCTGGTGGCTAGCAGCACACTGATGAATTATGGTTATATTCAGCTGTTTTTAAAAGGCCTGCAGCCAACAGGTTTTATATTCTAACTTATCCTCCTGTATTTCTGGTAAACCTGCTTCAAATCAAACATGTTGCGCATCAAATTAAAGCTTAGGTTCTCTTCTTTCCATCAATTGTTGGCTTTCCATCATAGCACAACCTGGCTGCTTAAAATCAGACATTTAGTGTGGTCAATACCACACAGCTTTCAGAGCTGGGTCAGAGGTCAAATCTGTTCTGTATATTTAGCCTGGTCCTTCAGGCTAGCATGATCTGATTTACTGGAGTGACACCTCAATTTAAAGCTCAGATTCAGACCTTTTCATAGAGTCCAACATTGTTGATTTTACCCCTTGTGGTGGCTAGCAGCACACTGATGAATTATGGTTACATTCAGCTGTTTTCAAAAGGCCTGCAGCCAACAGGTTTTATATTCTACCTTATCCTCCTGTATTTCTGGTAAACCTGCTTCAAATCAAACATGTTGCACATCAAATTAAAGCTTAGGTTCTCTTCTTTCCATCAATTGTTGGCTTTCCATCATAGCACAACCTGGCTGCTTAAAATCAGACATTTAGTGTGGTCAATACCACACAGCTTTCAGAGCTGGGTCAGAGGTCAAATCTGTTCTGTATATTTAGCCTTGTCTTTCAGGCTAGCATGATCTGATTTACTGGAGTGATACCTCCATGTAAACCTCAGATTCAGACCTTTTCATAGAGTCCAACATTGTTGATTTTAACCCTTCTGGTGGCTAGCAGCACACTGATGAATTATGGTTACATTCAGCTGTTTTCAAAAGGCCTGCAGCCAACTGGTTTTATATTCTACCTTATCCTCCTGTATTTCTGGTAAACCTGCTTCAAATCAAACATGTTGCACATCAAATTAAAGCTTAGGTTCTCTTCTTTCCAACAATTGTTGGCTTTCCATCATAGCACAAGCTGGCTGCTTAAAATCAGACATTTAGTGTGGTCAATACCACACAGCTTTCAGAGCTGGGTCAGAGGTCAAATCTGTTCTATATATTTAGCCTGGTCTTTCAGGCTAGCATGATCTGATTTACTGGAATGATACCTCCATTTAAACCTCAGATTCAGACCTTTTCATAGAGTCCAATATTGTTGATTTTAACCCTTCTGGTGGCTAGCAGCACACTGATGAATTATGGTTACATTCAGCTGTTTTCAAAAGGCCTGCAGCCAACTGGTTTTATATTCTAACTTATCCTCCTGTATTTCTGGTAAACCTGCTTCAAATCAAACATGTTGCACATCAAATTAAAGCTTAGGTTCTCTTCTTTCCAACAATTGTTGGCTTTCCATCCTATCACAACCTGGCTGCTTAAAATCAGACATTTAGTGTGGTCAATACCACACAACTTTCAGAGCTGGGTCAGAGGTCAAATCTGTTCTGTATATTTAGCCTGGTCTTTCAGGCTAGCATGATCTGATTTACTGGAGTGACACCTCAATTTAAAGCTCAGATTCAGACCTTTTCATAGAGTCCAACATTGTTCATTTTAACCCTTCTGGTGGCTAGCAGCACACTGATGAATTATGGTTACATTCAGCTGTTTTCAAAAGGCCTGCAGCCAACTGGTTTTATATTCTAAAGTATCCTCCTGTATTTTTGGTAAACCTGCTTCAAATCAAACATGTTGCACATCAAATTAAAGCTTAGGTTCTCTTCTTTCCATCAATTGTTGGCTTTCCATCATAGCACAACCTGGCTGCTTAAAATCAGACATTTAGTGTGGTCAATACCACACAGCTTTCAGAGCTGGGTCAGAGGTCAAATCTGTTCTGTATATTTAGCCTGGTCTTTCAGGCTAGCATGATCTGATTTACTGGAGTGATACCTCCATGTAAACCTCAGATTCAGACCTTTTCATAGAGTCCAACATTGTTGATTTTAACCCTTCTGGTGGCTAGCAGCACACTGATGAATTATGGTTACATTCAGCTGTTTTCAAAAGGCCTGCAGCCAACTGGTTTTATATTCTACCTTATCCTCCTGTATTTCTGGTAAACCTGCTTCAAATCAAACATGTTGCACATCAAATTAAAGCTTAGGTTCTCTTCTTTCCAACAATTGTTGGCTTTCCATCATAGCACAAGCTGGCTGCTTAAAATCAGACATTTAGTGTGGTCAATACCACACAGCTTTCAGAGCTGGGTCAGAGGTCAAATCTGTTCTATATATTTAGCCTGGTCTTTCAGGCTAGAATGATCTGATTTACTGGAGTGACACCTCAATTTAAAGCTAAGATTCAGACCTTTTCATAGAGTCCAATATTGTTCATTTTAAACCTTCTGGTGGCTAGCAGCACACTGATGAATTATGGTTACATTCAGCTGTTTTTAAAAGGCCTGCAGCCAACTGGTTTTATATTCTAACTTATCCTCCTGTATTTCTGGTAAACCTGCTTCAAATCAAACATGTTGCACATCAAATTAAAGCTTAGGTTCTCTTCTTTCCAACAATTGTTGGCTTTCCATCATAGCACAACCTGGCTGCTTAAAATCAGACATTTAGTGTGGTCAATACCACACAGCTTTCAGAGCTGGGTCAGAGGTCAAATCTGTTCTGTATATTTAGCCTGGTCTTTCAGGCTAGCATGATCTGATTTACTGGAGTGACACCTCAATTTAAAGCTCAGATTCAAACCTTTTCATAGAGTCCAACATTGTTCATTTTAAACCTTCTGGTGGCTAGCAGCACACTGATGAATTATGGTTATATTCAGCTGTTTTTAAAAGGCCTGTAGCCAACAGGTTTTATATTCTACCTTATCCTCCTGTATTTCTGGTAAACCTACTTCAAATCAAACATGTTGCGCATCAAATTAAAGCTTAGCCTCTCTTCTTTCCATCAATTGTTGGCTTTCCATCATAGCACAACCTGGCTGCTTAAAATCAGACATTTAGTGTGGTCAATACCACACAGCTTTCAGAGCTGGGTCAGAGGTCAAATCTGTTCTGTATATTTAGCCTGGTCCTTCAGGCTAGCATGATCTGATTTACTGGAGTGACACCTCAATTTAAAGCTCAGATTCAGACCTTTTCATAGAGTCCAACATTGTTGATTTTACCCCTTCTGGTGGCTAGCAGCACACTGATGAATTATGGTTACATTCAGCTGTTTTCAAAAGGCCTGCAGCCAACAGGTTTTATATTCTACCTTATCCTCCTGTATTTCTGGTAAACCTGCTTCAAATCAAACATGTTGCACATCAAATTAAAGCTTAGGTTCTCTTCTTTCCATCAATTGTTGGCTTTCCATCATAGCACAACCTGGCTGCTTAAAATCAGACATTTAGTGTGGTCAATACCACACAGCTTTCAGAGCTGGGTCAGAGGTCAAATCTGTTCTGTATATTTAGCCTGGTCTTTCAGGCTAGCATGATCTGATTTACTGGAGTGATACCTCCATGTAAACCTCAGATTCAGACCTTTTCATAGAGTCCAACATTGTTGATTTTAACCCTTCTGGTGGCTAGCAGCACACTGATGAATTATGGTTACATTCAGCTGTTTTCAAAAGGCCTGCAGCCAACTGGTTTTATATTCTACCTTATCCTCCTGTATTTCTGGTAAACCTGCTTCAAATCAAACATGTTGCACATCAAATTAAAGCTTAGGTTCTCTTCTTTCCAACAATTGTTGGCTTTCCATCATAGCACAAGCTGGCTGCTTAAAATCAGACATTTAGTGTGGTCAATACCACACAGCTTTCAGAGCTGGGTCAGAGGTCAAATCTGTTCTATATATTTAGCCTGGTCTTTCAGGCTAGAATGATCTGATTTACTGGAGTGACACCTCAATTTAAAGCTAAGATTCAGACCTTTTCATAGAGTCCAATATTGTTCATTTTAAACCTTCTGGTGGCTAGCAGCACACTGATGAATTATGGTTACATTCAGCTGTTTTTAAAAGGCCTGCAGCCAACTGGTTTTATATTCTAACTTATCCTCCTGTATTTCTGGTAAACCTGCTTCAAATCAAACATGTTGCACATCAAATTAAAGCTTAGGTTCTCTTCTTTCCAACAATTGTTGGCTTTCCATCATAGCACAACCTGGCTGCTTAAAATCAGACATTTAGTGTGGTCAATACCACACAGCTTTCAGAGCTGGGTCAGAGGTCAAATCTGTTCTATATATTTAGCCTGGTCTTTCAGGCTAGCATGATCTGATTTACTGGAATGATACCTCCATTTAAACCTCAGATTCAGACCTTTTCATAGAGTCCAATATTGTTGATTTTAACCCTTCTGGTGGCTAGCAGCACACTGATGAATTATGGTTACATTCAGCTGTTTTCAAAAGGCCTGCAGCCAACTGGTTTTATATTCTAACTTATCCTCCTGTATTTCTGGTAAACCTGCTTCAAATCAAACATGTTGCACATCAAATTAAAGCTTAGGTTCTCTTCTTTCCAACAATTGTTGGCTTTCCATCCTATCACAACCTGGCTGCTTAAAATCAGACATTTAGTGTGGTCAATACCACACAGCTTTCAGAGCTGGGTCAGAGGTCAAATCTGTTCTGTATATTTAGCCTGGTCTTTCAGGCTAGCATGATCTGATTTACTGGAGTGACACCTCAATTTAAAGCTCAGATTCAGACCTTTTCATAGAGTCCAACATTGTTCATTTTAACCCTTCTGGTGGCTAGCAGCACACTGATGAATTATGGTTACATTCAGCTGTTTTCAAAAGGCCTGCAGCCAACTGGTTTTATATTCTAAAGTATCCTCCTGTATTTTTGGTAAACCTGCTTCAAATCAAACATGTTGCACATCAAATTAAAGCTTAGGTTCTCTTCTTTCCATCAATTGTTGGCTTTCCATCATAGCACAACCTGGCTGCTTAAAATCAGACATTTAGTGTGGTCAATACCACACAGCTTTCAGAGCTGGGTCAGAGGTCAAATCTGTTCTGTATATTTAGCCTGGTCTTTCAGGCTAGCATGATCTGATTTACTGGAGTGATACCTCCATGTAAACCTCAGATTCAGACCTTTTCATAGAGTCCAACATTGTTGATTTTAACCCTTCTGGTGGCTAGCAGCACACTGATGAATTATGGTTACATTCAGCTGTTTTCAAAAGGCCTGCAGCCAACTGGTTTTATATTCTAACTTATCCTCCTGTATTTCTGGTAAACCTGCTTCAAATCAAACATGTTGCACATCAAATTAAAGCTTAGGTTCTCTTCTTTCCAACAATTGTTGGCTTTCCATCATAGCACAACCTGGCTGCTTAAAATCAGACATTTAGTGTGGTCAATACCACACAGCTTTCAGAGCTGGGTCAGAGGTCAAATCTGTTCTATATATTTAGCCTGGTCTTTCAGGCTAGCATGATCTGATTTACTGGAATGATACCTCCATTTAAACCTCAGATTCAGACCTTTTCATAGAGTCCAATATTGTTGATTTTAACCCTTCTGGTGGCTAGCAGCACACTGATGAATTATGGTTACATTCAGCTGTTTTCAAAAGGCCTGCAGCCAACTGGTTTTATATTCTAACTTATCCTCCTGTATTTCTGGTAAACCTGCTTCAAATCAAACATGTTGCACATCAAATTAAAGCTTAGGTTCTCTTCTTTCCAACAATTGTTGGCTTTCCATCCTATCACAACCTGGCTGCTTAAAATCAGACATTTAGTGTGGTCAATACCACACAGCTTTCAGAGCTGGGTCAGGGGTCAAATCTGTTCTGTATATTTAGCCTGGTCTTTCAGGCTAGCATGATCTGATTTACTGGAGTGACACCTCAATTTAAAGCTCAGATTCAGACCTTTTCATAGAGTCCAACATTGTTCATTTTAAACCTTCTGGTGGCTAGCAGCACACTGATGAATTATGGTTATATTCAGCTGTTTTTAAAAGGCCTGCAGCCAACAGGTTTTATATTCTAACTTATCCTCCTGTATTTCTGGTAAACCTGCTTCAAATCAAACATGTTGCGCATCAAATTAAAGCTTAGGTTCTCTTCTTTCCATCAATTGTTGGCTTTCCATCATAGCACAACCTGGCTGCTTAAAATCAGACATTTAGTGTGGTCAATACCACACAGCTTTCAGAGCTGGGTCAGAGGTCAAATCTGTTCTGTATATTTAGCCTGGTCCTTCAGGCTAGCATGATCTGATTTACTGGAGTGACACCTCAATTTAAAGCTCAGATTCAGACCTTTTCATAGAGTCCAACATTGTTGATTTTACCCCTTGTGGTGGCTAGCAGCACACTGATGAATTATGGTTACATTCAGCTGTTTTCAAAAGGCCTGCAGCCAACAGGTTTTATATTCTACCTTATCCTCCTGTATTTCTGGTAAACCTGCTTCAAATCAAACATGTTGCACATCAAATTAAAGCTTAGGTTCTCTTCTTTCCATCAATTGTTGGCTTTCCATCATAGCACAACCTGGCTGCTTAAAATCAGACATTTAGTGTGGTCAATACCACACAGCTTTCAGAGCTGGGTCAGAGGTCAAATCTGTTCTGTATATTTAGCCTTGTCTTTCAGGCTAGCATGATCTGATTTACTGGAGTGATACCTCCATGTAAACCTCAGATTCAGACCTTTTCATAGAGTCCAACATTGTTGATTTTAACCCTTCTGGTGGCTAGCAGCACACTGATGAATTATGGTTACATTCAGCTGTTTTCAAAAGGCCTGCAGCCAACTGGTTTTATATTCTACCTTATCCTCCTGTATTTCTGGTAAACCTGCTTCAAATCAAACATGTTGCACATCAAATTAAAGCTTAGGTTCTCTTCTTTCCAACAATTGTTGGCTTTCCATCATAGCACAAGCTGGCTGCTTAAAATCAGACATTTAGTGTGGTCAATACCACACAGCTTTCAGAGCTGGGTCAGAGGTCAAATCTGTTCTATATATTTAGCCTGGTCTTTCATGCTAGCATGATCTGATTTACTGGAATGATACCTCCATTTAAACCTCAGATTCAGACCTTTTCATAGAGTCCAATATTGTTGATTTTAACCCTTCTGGTGGCTAGCAGCACACTGATGAATTATGGTTACATTCAGCTGTTTTCAAAAGGCCTGCAGCCAACTGGTTTTATATTCTAACTTATCCTCCTGTATTTCTGGTAAACCTGCTTCAAATCAAACATGTTGCACATCAAATTAAAGCTTAGGTTCTCTTCTTTCCAACAATTGTTGGCTTTCCATCCTATCACAACCTGGCTGCTTAAAATCAGACATTTAGTGTGGTCAATACCACACAACTTTCAGAGCTGGGTCAGAGGTCAAATCTGTTCTGTATATTTAGCCTGGTCTTTCAGGCTAGCATGATCTGATTTACTGGAGTGACACCTCAATTTAAAGCTCAGATTCAGACCTTTTCATAGAGTCCAACATTGTTCATTTTAACCCTTCTGGTGGCTAGCAGCACACTGATGAATTATGGTTACATTCAGCTGTTTTCAAAAGGCCTGCAGCCAACTGGTTTTATATTCTAAAGTATCCTCCTGTATTTTTGGTAAACCTGCTTCAAATCAAACATGTTGCACATCAAATTAAAGCTTAGGTTCTCTTCTTTCCATCAATTGTTGGCTTTCCATCATAGCACAACCTGGCTGCTTAAAATCAGACATTTAGTGTGGTCAATACCACACAGCTTTCAGAGCTGGGTCAGAGGTCAAATCTGTTCTGTATATTTAGCCTGGTCTTTCAGGCTAGCATGATCTGATTTACTGGAGTGATACCTCCATGTAAACCTCAGATTCAGACCTTTTCATAGAGTCCAACATTGTTGATTTTAACCCTTCTGGTGGCTAGCAGCACACTGATGAATTATGGTTACATTCAGCTGTTTTCAAAAGGCCTGCAGCCAACTGGTTTTATATTCTACCTTATCCTCCTGTATTTCTGGTAAACCTGCTTCAAATCAAACATGTTGCACATCAAATTAAAGCTTAGGTTCTCTTCTTTCCAACAATTGTTGGCTTTCCATCATAGCACAAGCTGGCTGCTTAAAATCAGACATTTAGTGTGGTCAATACCACACAGCTTTCAGAGCTGGGTCAGAGGTCAAATCTGTTCTATATATTTAGCCTGGTCTTTCAGGCTAGAATGATCTGATTTACTGGAGTGACACCTCAATTTAAAGCTAAGATTCAGACCTTTTCATAGAGTCCAATATTGTTCATTTTAAACCTTCTGGTGGCTAGCAGCACACTGATGAATTATGGTTACATTCAGCTGTTTTTAAAAGGCCTGCAGCCAACTGGTTTTATATTCTAACTTATCCTCCTGTATTTCTGGTAAACCTGCTTCAAATCAAACATGTTGCACATCAAATTAAAGCTTAGGTTCTCTTCTTTCCAACAATTGTTGGCTTTCCATCATAGCACAACCTGGCTGCTTAAAATCAGACATTTAGTGTGGTCAATACCACACAGCTTTCAGAGCTGGGTCAGAGGTCAAATCTGTTCTGTATATTTAGCCTGGTCTTTCAGGCTAGCATGATCTGATTTACTGGAGTGACACCTCAATTTAAAGCTCAGATTCAAACCTTTTCATAGAGTCCAACATTGTTCATTTTAAACCTTCTGGTGGCTAGCAGCACACTGATGAATTATGGTTATATTCAGCTGTTTTTAAAAGGCCTGTAGCCAACAGGTTTTATATTCTACCTTATCCTCCTGTATTTCTGGTAAACCTACTTCAAATCAAACATGTTGCGCATCAAATTAAAGCTTAGCCTCTCTTCTTTCCATCAATTGTTGGCTTTCCATCATAGCACAACCTGGCTGCTTAAAATCAGACATTTAGTGTGGTCAATACCACACAGCTTTCAGAGCTGGGTCAGAGGTCAAATCTGTTCTGTATATTTAGCCTGGTCCTTCAGGCTAGCATGATCTGATTTACTGGAGTGACACCTCAATTTAAAGCTCAGATTCAGACCTTTTCATAGAGTCCAACATTGTTGATTTTACCCCTTCTGGTGGCTAGCAGCACACTGATGAATTATGGTTACATTCAGCTGTTTTCAAAAGGCCTGCAGCCAACAGGTTTTATATTCTACCTTATCCTCCTGTATTTCTGGTAAACCTGCTTCAAATCAAACATGTTGCACATCAAATTAAAGCTTAGGTTCTCTTCTTTCCATCAATTGTTGGCTTTCCATCATAGCACAACCTGGCTGCTTAAAATCAGACATTTAGTGTGGTCAATACCACACAGCTTTCAGAGCTGGGTCAGAGGTCAAATCTGTTCTGTATATTTAGCCTGGTCTTTCAGGCTAGCATGATCTGATTTACTGGAGTGATACCTCCATGTAAACCTCAGATTCAGACCTTTTCATAGAGTCCAACATTGTTGATTTTAACCCTTCTGGTGGCTAGCAGCACACTGATGAATTATGGTTACATTCAGCTGTTTTCAAAAGGCCTGCAGCCAACTGGTTTTATATTCTACCTTATCCTCCTGTATTTCTGGTAAACCTGCTTCAAATCAAACATGTTGCACATCAAATTAAAGCTTAGGTTCTCTTCTTTCCAACAATTGTTGGCTTTCCATCATAGCACAAGCTGGCTGCTTAAAATCAGACATTTAGTGTGGTCAATACCACACAGCTTTCAGAGCTGGGTCAGAGGTCAAATCTGTTCTATATATTTAGCCTGGTCTTTCAGGCTAGAATGATCTGATTTACTGGAGTGACACCTCAATTTAAAGCTAAGATTCAGACCTTTTCATAGAGTCCAATATTGTTCATTTTAAACCTTCTGGTGGCTAGCAGCACACTGATGAATTATGGTTACATTCAGCTGTTTTTAAAAGGCCTGCAGCCAACTGGTTTTATATTCTAACTTATCCTCCTGTATTTCTGGTAAACCTGCTTCAAATCAAACATGTTGCACATCAAATTAAAGCTTAGGTTCTCTTCTTTCCAACAATTGTTGGCTTTCCATCATAGCACAACCTGGCTGCTTAAAATCAGACATTTAGTGTGGTCAATACCACACAGCTTTCAGAGCTGGGTCAGAGGTCAAATCTGTTCTATATATTTAGCCTGGTCTTTCAGGCTAGCATGATCTGATTTACTGGAATGATACCTCCATTTAAACCTCAGATTCAGACCTTTTCATAGAGTCCAATATTGTTGATTTTAACCCTTCTGGTGGCTAGCAGCACACTGATGAATTATGGTTACATTCAGCTGTTTTCAAAAGGCCTGCAGCCAACTGGTTTTATATTCTAACTTATCCTCCTGTATTTCTGGTAAACCTGCTTCAAATCAAACATGTTGCACATCAAATTAAAGCTTAGGTTCTCTTCTTTCCAACAATTGTTGGCTTTCCATCCTATCACAACCTGGCTGCTTAAAATCAGACATTTAGTGTGGTCAATACCACACAGCTTTCAGAGCTGGGTCAGAGGTCAAATCTGTTCTGTATATTTAGCCTGGTCTTTCAGGCTAGCATGATCTGATTTACTGGAGTGACACCTCAATTTAAAGCTCAGATTCAGACCTTTTCATAGAGTCCAACATTGTTCATTTTAAACCTTCTGGTGGCTAGCAGCACACTGATGAATTATGGTTATATTCAGCTGTTTTTAAAAGGCCTGCAGCCAACTGGTTTTATATTCTAACTTATCCTCCTGTATTTCTGGTAAACCTGCTTCAAATCAAACATGTTGCACATCAAATTAAAGCTTAGGTTCTCTTCTTTCCAACAATTGTTGGCTTTCCATCATAGCACAACCTGGCTGCTTAAAATCAGACATTTAGTGTGGTCAATACCACACAGCTTTCAGAGCTGGGTCAGAGGTCAAATCTGTTCTATATATTTAGCCTGGTCTTTCAGGCTAGCATGATCTGATTTACTGGAATGATACCTCCATTTAAACCTCAGATTCAGACCTTTTCATAGAGTCCAATATTGTTGATTTTAACCCTTCTGGTGGCTAGCAGCACACTGATGAATTATGGTTACATTCAGCTGTTTTCAAAAGGCCTGCAGCCAACTGGTTTTATATTCTAACTTATCCTCCTGTATTTCTGGTAAACCTGCTTCAAATCAAACATGTTGCACATCAAATTAAAGCTTAGGTTCTCTTCTTTCCAACAATTGTTGGCTTTCCATCCTATCACAACCTGGCTGCTTAAAATCAGACATTTAGTGTGGTCAATACCACACAGCTTTCAGAGCTGGGTCAGAGGTCAAATCTGTTCTGTATATTTAGCCTGGTCTTTCAGGCTAGCATGATCTGATTTACTGGAGTGACACCTCAATTTAAAGCTCAGATTCAGACCTTTTCATAGAGTCCAACATTGTTCATTTTAAACCTTCTGGTGGCTAGCAGCACACTGATGAATTATGGTTATATTCAGCTGTTTTTAAAAGGCCTGCAGCCAACAGGTTTTATATTCTAACTTATCCTCCTGTATTTCTGGTAAACCTGCTTCAAATCAAACATGTTGCGCATCAAATTAAAGCTTAGGTTCTCTTCTTTCCATCAATTGTTGGCTTTCCATCATAGCACAACCTGGCTGCTTAAAATCAGACATTTAGTGTGGTCAATACCACACAGCTTTCAGAGCTGGGTCAGAGGTCAAATCTGTTCTGTATATTTAGCCTGGTCCTTCAGGCTAGCATGATCTGATTTACTGGAGTGACACCTCAATTTAAAGCTCAGATTCAGACCTTTTCATAGAGTCCAACATTGTTGATTTTACCCCTTGTGGTGGCTAGCAGCACACTGATGAATTATGGTTACATTCAGCTGTTTTCAAAAGGCCTGCAGCCAACAGGTTTTATATTCTACCTTATCCTCCTGTATTTCTGGTAAACCTGCTTCAAATCAAACATGTTGCACATCAAATTAAAGCTTAGGTTCTCTTCTTTCCATCAATTGTTGGCTTTCCATCATAGCACAACCTGGCTGCTTAAAATCAGACATTTAGTGTGGTCAATACCACACAGCTTTCAGAGCTGGGTCAGAGGTCAAATCTGTTCTGTATATTTAGCCTTGTCTTTCAGGCTAGCATGATCTGATTTACTGGAGTGATACCTCCATGTAAACCTCAGATTCAGACCTTTTCATAGAGTCCAACATTGTTGATTTTAACCCTTCTGGTGGCTAGCAGCACACTGATGAATTATGGTTACATTCAGCTGTTTTCAAAAGGCCTGCAGCCAACTGGTTTTATATTCTACCTTATCCTCCTGTATTTCTGGTAAACCTGCTTCAAATCAAACATGTTGCACATCAAATTAAAGCTTAGGTTCTCTTCTTTCCAACAATTGTTGGCTTTCCATCATAGCACAAGCTGGCTGCTTAAAATCAGACATTTAGTGTGGTCAATACCACACAGCTTTCAGAGCTGGGTCAGAGGTCAAATCTGTTCTATATATTTAGCCTGGTCTTTCAGGCTAGCATGATCTGATTTACTGGAATGATACCTCCATTTAAACCTCAGATTCAGACGTTTTCATAGAGTCCAATATTGTTGATTTTAACCCTTCTGGTGGCTAGCAGCACACTGATGAATTATGGTTACATTCAGCTGTTTTCAAAAGGCCTGCAGCCAACTGGTTTTATATTCTAACTTATCCTCCTGTATTTCTGGTAAACCTGCTTCAAATCAAACATGTTGCACATCAAATTAAAGCTTAGGTTCTCTTCTTTCCAACAATTGTTGGCTTTCCATCCTATCACAACCTTGCTGCTTAAAATCAGACATTTAGTGTGGTCAATACCACACAACTTTCAGAGCTGGGTCAGAGGTCAAATCTGTTCTGTATATTTAGCCTGGTCTTTCAGGCTAGCATGATCTGATTTACTGGAGTGACACCTCAATTTAAAGCTCAGATTCAGACCTTTTCATAGAGTCCAACATTGTTCATTTTAACCCTTCTGGTGGCTAGCAGCACACTGATGAATTATGGTTACATTCAGCTGTTTTCAAAAGGCCTGCAGCCAACTGGTTTTATATTCTACATTATCCTCCTGTATTTCTGGTAAACCTGCTTCAAATCAAACATGTTGCACATCAAATTAAAGCTTAGGTTCTCTTCTTTCCATCAATTGTTGGCTTTCCATCATAGCACAACCTGGCTGCTTAAAATCAGACATTTAGTGTGGTCAATACCACACAGCTTTCAGAGCTGGGTCAGAGGTCAAATCTGTTCTGTATATTTAGCCTGGTCTTTCAGGCTAGCATGATCTGATTTACTGGAGTGACACCTCAATTTAAAGCTAAGATTCAGACCTTTTCATATAGTCCAATATTGTTCATTTTAAACCTTCTGGTGGCTAGCAGCACACTGATGAATTATGGTTACATTCAGCTGTTTTTAAAAGGCCTGCAGCCAACTGGTTTTATATTCTAACTTATCCTCCTGTATTTCTGGTAAACCTGCTTCAAATCAAACATGTTGCACATCAAATTAAAGCTTAGGTTCTCTTCTTTCCAACAATTGTTGGCTTTCCATCATAGCACAAGCTGGCTGCTTAAAATCAGACATTTAGTGTGGTCAGTACCACACAGCTTTCAGAGCTGGGTCAGAGGTCAAATCTGTTCTGTATATTTAGCCTGGTCTTTCAGGCTAGCATGATCTGATTTACTGGAGTGACACCTCAATTTAAAGCTCAGATTCAGACCTTTTCATAGAGTCCAACATTGTTCATTTTAAACCTTCTGGTGGCTAGCAGCACACTGATGAATTATGGTTATATTCAGCTGTTTTTAAAAGGCCTGCAGCCAACAGGTTTTATATTCTAACTTATCCTCCTGTATTTCTGGTAAACCTGCTTCAAATCAAACATGTTGCACATCAAATTAAAGCTTAGGTTCTCTTCTTTCCATCAATTGTTGGCTTTCCATCATAGCACAACCTGGCTGCTTAAAATCAGACATTTAGTGTGGTCAATACCACACAGCTTTCAGAGCTGGGTCAGAGGTCAAATCTGTTCTGTATATTTAGCCTGGTCCTTCAGGCTAGCATGATCTGATTTACTGGAGTGACACCTCAATTTAAAGCTCAGATTCAGACCTTTTCATAGAGTCCAACATTGTTGATTTTACCCCTTGTGGTGGCTAGCAGCACACTGATGAATTATGGTTACATTCAGCTGTTTTCAAAAGGCCTGCAGCCAACAGGTTTTATATTCTACCTTATCCTCCTGTATTTCTGGTAAACCTGCTTCAAATCAAACATGTTGCACATCAAATTAAAGCTTAGGTTCTCTTCTTTCCATCAATTGTTGGCTTTCCATCATAGCACAACCTGGCTGCTTAAAATCAGACATTTAGTGTGGTCAATACCACACAGCTTTCAGAGCTGGGTCAGAGGTCAAATCTGTTCTGTATATTTAGCCTTGTCTTTCAGGCTAGCATGATCTGATTTACTGGAGTGATACCTCCATGTAAACCTCAGATTCAGACCTTTTCATAGAGTCCAACATTGTTGATTTTAACCCTTCTGGTGGCTAGCAGCACACTGATGAATTATGGTTACATTCAGCTGTTTTCAAAAGGCCTGCAGCCAACTGGTTTTATATTCTACCTTATCCTCCTGTATTTCTGGTAAACCTGCTTCAAATCAAACATGTTGCGCATCAAATTAAAGCTTAGGTTCTCTTCTTTCCATCAATTGTTGGCTTTCCATCATAGCACAACCTGGCTGCTTAAAATCAGACATTTAGTGTGGTCAATACCACACAGCTTTCAGAGCTGGGTCAGAGGTCAAATCTGTTCTGTATATTTAGCCTGGTCCTTCAGGCTAGCATGATCTGATTTACTGGAGTGACACCTCAATTTAAAGCTCAGATTCAGACCTTTTCATAGAGTCCAACATTGTTGATTTTACCCCTTCTGGTGGCTAGCAGCACACTGATGAATTATGGTTACATTCAGCTGTTTTCAAAAGGCCTGCAGCCAACTGGTTTTATATTCTACCTTATCCTCCTGTATTTCTGGTAAACCTGCTTCAAATCAAACATGTTGCACATCAAATTAAAGCTTAGGTTCTCTTCTTTCCATCAATTGTTGGCTTTCCATCATAGCACAACCTGGCTGCTTAAAATCAGACATTTAGTGTGGTCAATACCACACAGCTTTCAGAGCTGGGTCAGAGGTCAAATCTGTTCTGTATATTTAGCCTGGTCTTTCAGGCTAGCATGATCTGATTTACTGGAGTGACACCTCAATTTAAAGCTAAGATTCAGACCTTTTCATAGAGTCCAATATTGTTCATTTTAAACCTTCTGGTGGCTAGCAGCACACTGATGAATTATGGTTACATTCAGCTGTTTTTAAAAGGCCTGCAGCCAACTGGTTTTATATTCTAACTTATCCTCCTGTATTTCTGGTAAACCTGCTTCAAATCAAACATGTTGCACATCAAATTAAAGCTTAGGTTCTCTTCTTTCCAACAATTGTTGGCTTTCCATCATAGCACAACCTGGCTGCTTAAAATCAGACATTTAGTGTGGTCAATACCACACAGCTTTCAGAGCTGGGTCAGAGGTCAAATCTGTTCTGTATATTTAGCCTGGTCTTTCAGGCTAGCATGATCTGATTTACTGGAGTGACACCTCAATTTAAAGCTCAGATTCAGACCTTTTCATAGAGTCCAACATTGTTGATTTTACCCCTTCTGGTGGCTAGCAGCACACTGATGAATTATGGTTATATTCAGCTGTTTTTAAAAGGCCTGCAGCCAACAGGTTTTATATTCTAACTTATCCTCCTGTATTTCTGGTAAACCTGCTTCAAATCAAACATGTTGCGCATCAAATTAAAGCTTAGGTTCTCTTCTTTCCATCAATTGTTGGCTTTCCATCATAGCACAACCTGGCTGCTTAAAATCAGACATTTAGTGTGGTCAATACCACACAGCTTTCAGAGCTGGGTCAGAGGTCAAATCTGTTCTGTATATTTAGCCTGGTCCTTCAGGCTAGCATGATCTGATTTACTGGAGTGACACCTCAATTTAAAGCTCAGATTCAGACCTTTTCATAGAGTCCAACATTGTTGATTTTACCCCTTGTGGTGGCTAGCAGCACACTGATGAATTATGGTTACATTCAGCTGTTTTCAAAAGGCCTGCAGCCAACAGGTTTTATATTCTACCTTATCCTCCTGTATTTCTGGTAAACCTGCTTCAAATCAAACATGTTGCACATCAAATTAAAGCTTAGGTTCTCTTCTTTCCATCAATTGTTGGCTTTCCATCATAGCACAACCTGGCTGCTTAAAATCAGACATTTAGTGTGGTCAATACCACACAGCTTTCAGAGCTGGGTCAGAGGTCAAATCTGTTCTATATATTTAGCCTGGTCTTTCAGGCTAGAATGATCTGATTTACTGGAGTGACACCTCAATTTAAAGCTAAGATTCAGACCTTTTCATAGAGTCCAATATTGTTCATTTTAAACCTTCTGGTGGCTAGCAGCACACTGATGAATTATGGTTACATTCAGCTGTTTTCAAAAGGCCTGCAGCCAACTGGTTTTATATTCTACCTTATCCTCCTGTATTTCTGGTAAACCTGCTTCAAATCAAACATGTTGCGCATCAAATTAAAGCTTAGGTTCTCTTCTTTCCATCAATTGTTGGCTTTCCATCATAGCACAACCTGGCTGCTTAAAATCAGACATTTAGTGTGGTCAATACCACACAGCTTTCAGAGCTGGGTCAGAGGTCAAATCTGTTCTGTATATTTAGCCTGGTCCTTCAGGCTAGCATGATCTGATTTACTGGAGTGACACCTCAATTTAAAGCTCAGATTCAGACCTTTTCATAGAGTCCAACATTGTTGATTTTACCCCTTCTGGTGGCTAGCAGCACACTGATGAATTATGGTTACATTCAGCTGTTTTCAAAAGGCCTGCAGCCAACAGGTTTTATATTCTACCTTATCCTCCTGTATTTCTGGTAAACCTGCTTCAAATCAAACATGTTGCGCATCAAATTAAAGCTTAGGTTCTCTTCTTTCCATCAATTGTTGGCTTTCCATCATAGCACAACCTGGCTGCTTAAAATCAGACATTTAGTGTGGTCAATACCACACAGCTTTCAGAGCTGGGTCAGAGGTCAAATCTGTTCTGTATATTTAGCCTGGTCCTTCAGGCTAGCATGATCTGATTTACTGGAGTGACACCTCAATTTAAAGCTCAGATTCAGACCTTTTCATAGAGTCCAACATTGTTGATTTTACCCCTTGTGGTGGCTAGCAGCACACTGATGAATTATGGTTACATTCAGCTGTTTTCAAAAGGCCTGCAGCCAACAGGTTTTATATTCTACCTTATCCTCCTGTATTTCTGGTAAACCTGCTTCAAATCAAACATGTTGCACATCAAATTAAAGCTTAGGTTCTCTTCTTTCCATCAATTGTTGGCTTTCCATCATAGCACAACCTGGCTGCTTAAAATCAGACATTTAGTGTGGTCAATACCACACAGCTTTCAGAGCTGGGTCAGAGGTCAAATCTGTTCTGTATATTTAGCCTTGTCTTTCAGGCTAGCATGATCTGATTTACTGGAGTGATACCTCCATGTAAACCTCAGATTCAGACCTTTTCATAGAGTCCAACATTGTTGATTTTACCCCTTGTGGTGGCTAGCAGCACACTGATGAATTATGGTTACATTCAGCTGTTTTCAAAAGGCCTGCAGCCAACAGGTTTTATATTCTACCTTATCCTCCTGTATTTCTGGTAAACCTGCTTCAAATCAAACATGTTGCGCATCAAATTAAAGCTTAGGTTCTCTTCTTTCCATCAATTGTTGGCTTTCCATCATAGCACAACCTGGCTGCTTAAAATCAGACATTTAGTGTGGTCAATACCACACAGCTTTCAGAGCTGGGTCAGAGGTCAAATCTGTTCTGTATATTTAGCCTGGTCCTTCAGGCTAGCATGATCTGATTTACTGGAGTGACACCTCAATTTAAAGCTCAGATTCAGACCTTTTCATAGAGTCCAACATTGTTGATTTTACCCCTTCTGGTGGCTAGCAGCACACTGATGAATTATGGTTACATTCAGCTGTTTTCAAAAGGCCTGCAGCCAACAGGTTTTATATTCTACCTTATCCTCCTGTATTTCTGGTAAACCTGCTTCAAATCAAACATGTTGCACATCAAATTAAAGCTTAGGTTCTCTTCTTTCCATCAATTGTTGGCTTTCCATCATAGCACAACCTGGCTGCTTAAAATCAGACATTTAGTGTGGTCAATACCACACAGCTTTCAGAGCTGGGTCAGAGGTCAAATCTGTTCTGTATATTTAGCCTGGTCTTTCAGGCTAGCATGATCTGATTTACTGGAGTGACACCTCAATTTAAAGCTAAGATTCAGACCTTTTCATAGAGTCCAATATTGTTCATTTTAAACCTTCTGGTGGCTAGCAGCACACTGATGAATTATGGTTACATTCAGCTGTTTTTAAAAGGCCTGCAGCCAACTGGTTTTATATTCTAACTTATCCTCCTGTATTTCTGGTAAACCTGCTTCAAATCAAACATGTTGCACATCAAATTAAAGCTTAGGTTCTCTTCTTTCCAACAATTGTTGGCTTTCCATCATAGCACAACCTGGCTGCTTAAAATCAGACATTTAGTGTGGTCAATACCACACAGCTTTCAGAGCTGGGTCAGAGGTCAAATCTGTTCTGTATATTTAGCCTGGTCTTTCAGGCTAGCATGATCTGATTTACTGGAGTGACACCTCAATTTAAAGCTCAGATTCAAACCTTTTCATAGACTCCAACATTGTTCATTTTAAACCTTCTGGTGGCTAGCAGCACACTGATGAATTATGGTTATATTCAGCTGTTTTTAAAAGGCCTGTAGCCAACAGGTTTTATATTCTAACTTATCCTCCTGTATTTCTGGTAAACCTGCTTCAAATCAAACATGTTGCGCATCAAATTAAAGCTTAGGTTCTCTTCTTTCCATCAATTGTTGGCTTTCCATCATAGCACAACCTGGCTGCTTAAAATCAGACATTTAGTGTGGTCAATACCACACAGCTTTCAGAGCTGGGTCAGAGGTCAAATCTGTTCTGTATATTTAGCCTGGTCCTTCAGGCTAGCATGATCTGATTTACTGGAGTGACACCTCAATTTAAAGCTCAGATTCAGACCTTTTCATAGAGTCCAACATTGTTGATTTTACCCCTTCTGGTGGCTAGCAGCACACTGATGAATTATGGTTACATTCAGCTGTTTTCAAAAGGCCTGCAGCCAACAGGTTTTATATTCTACCTTATCCTCCTGTATTTCTGGTAAACCTGCTTCAAATCAAACATGTTGCACATCAAATTAAAGCTTAGGTTCTCTTCTTTCCATCAATTGTTAGCTTTCCATCATAGCACAACCTGGCTGCTTAAAATCAGACATTTAGTGTGGTCAATACCACACAGCTTTCAGAGCTGGGTCAGAGGTCAAATCTGTTCTGTATATTTAGCCTGGTCTTTCAGGCTAGCATGATCTGATTTACTGGAGTGACACCTCAATTTAAAGCTCAGATTCAGACCTTTTCATAGAGTCCAACATTGTTGATTTTACCCCTTCTGGTGGCTAGCAGCACACTGATGAATTATGGTTACATTCAGCTGTTTTCAAAAGGCCTGCAGCCAACAGGTTTTATATTCTACCTTATCCTCCTGTATTTCTGGTAAACCTGCTTCAAATCAAACATGTTGCACATCAAATTAAAGCTTAGGTTCTCTTCTTTCCATCAATTGTTGGCTTTCCATCATAGCACAAGCTGGCTGCTTAAAATCAGACATTTAGTGTGGTCAATACCACACAGCTTTCAGAGCTGGGTCAGAGGTCAAATCTGTTCTATATATTTAGCCTGGTCTTTCAGGCTAGCATGATCTGATTTACTGGAATGATACCTCCATTTAAACCTCAGATTCAGACCTTTTCATAGAGTCCAATATTGTTGATTTTAACCCTTCTGGTGGCTAGCAGCACACTGATGAATTATGGTTACATTCAGCTGTTTTCAAAAGGCCTGCAGCCAACTGGTTTTATATTCTAACTTATCCTCCTGTATTTCTGGTAAACCTGCTTCAAATCAAACATGTTGCACATCAAATTAAAGCTTAGGTTCTCTTCTTTCCAACAATTGTTGGCTTTCCATCCTATCACAACCTGGCTGCTTAAAATCAGACATTTAGTGTGGTCAATACCACACAGCTTTCAGAGCTGGGTCAGAGGTCAAATCTGTTCTGTATATTTAGCCTGGTCTTTCAGGCTAGCATGATCTGATTTACTGGAGTGATACCTCCATGTAAACCTCAGATTCAGACCTTTTCATAGAGTCCAACATTGTTGATTTTAACCCTTCTGGTGGCTAGCAGCACACTGATGAATTATGGTTACATTCAGCTGTTTTCAAAAGGCCTGCAGCCAACTGGTTTTATATTCTACCTTATCCTCCTGTATTTCTGGTAAACCTGCTTCAAATCAAACATGTTGCACATCAAATTAAAGCTTAGGTTCTCTTCTTTCCATCAATTGTTGGCTTTCCATCATAGCACAACCTGGCTGCTTAAAATCAGACATTTAGTGTGGTCAATACCACACAGCTTTCAGAGCTGGGTCAGAGGTCAAATCTGTTCTGTATATTTAGCCTGGTCTTTCAGGCTAGCATGATCTGATTTACTGGAGTGACACCTCAATTTAAAGCTAAGATTCAGACCTTTTCATAGAGTCCAATATTGTTCATTTTAAACCTTCTGGTGGCTAGCAGCACACTGATGAATTATGGTTACATTCAGCTGTTTTTAAAAGGCCTGCAGCCAACTGGTTTTATATTCTAACTTATCCTCCTGTATTTCTGGTAAACCTGCTTCAAATCAAACATGTTGCACATCAAATTAAAGCTTAGGTTCTCTTCTTTCCAACAATTGTTGGCTTTCCATCATAGCACAACCTGGCTGCTTAAAATCAGACATTTAGTGTGGTCAATACCACACAGCTTTCAGAGCTGGGTCAGAGGTCAAATCTGTTCTGTATATTTAGCCTGGTCTTTCAGGCTAGCATGATCTGATTTACTGGAGTGACACCTCAATTTAAAGCTCAGATTCAAACCTTTTCATAGACTCCAACATTGTTCATTTTAAACCTTCTGGTGGCTAGCAGCACACTGATGAATTATGGTTATATTCAGCTGTTTTTAAAAGGCCTGTAGCCAACAGGTTTTATATTCTAACTTATCCTCCTGTATTTCTGGTAAACCTGCTTCAAATCAAACATGTTGCGCATCAAATTAAAGCTTAGGTTCTCTTCTTTCCATCAATTGTTGGCTTTCCATCATAGCACAACCTGGCTGCTTAAAATCAGACATTTAGTGTGGTCAATACCACACAGCTTTCAGAGCTGGGTCAGAGGTCAAATCTGTTCTGTATATTTAGCCTGGTCCTTCAGGCTAGCATGATCTGATTTACTGGAGTGACACCTCAATTTAAAGCTCAGATTCAGACCTTTTCATAGAGTCCAACATTGTTGATTTTACCCCTTCTGGTGGCTAGCAGCACACTGATGAATTATGGTTACATTCAGCTGTTTTCAAAAGGCCTGCAGCCAACAGGTTTTATATTCTACCTTATCCTCCTGTATTTCTGGTAAACCTGCTTCAAATCAAACATGTTGCACATCAAATTAAAGCTTAGGTTCTCTTCTTTCCATCAATTGTTGGCTTTCCATCATAGCACAACCTGGCTGCTTAAAATCAGACATTTAGTGTGGTCAATACCACACAGCTTTCAGAGCTGGGTCAGAGGTCAAATCTGTTCTGTATATTTAGCCTGGTCTTTCAGGCTAGCATGATCTGATTTACTGGAGTGACACCTCAATTTAAAGCTCAGATTCAGACCTTTTCATAGAGTCCAACATTGTTGATTTTACCCCTTCTGGTGGCTAGCAGCACACTGATGAATTATGGTTACATTCAGCTGTTTTCAAAAGGCCTGCAGCCAACAGGTTTTATATTCTACCTTATCCTCCTGTATTTCTGGTAAACCTGCTTCAAATCAAACATGTTGCACATCAAATTAAAGCTTAGGTTCTCTTCTTTCCATCAATTGTTGGCTTTCCATCATAGCACAACCTGGCTGATTAAAATCAGACATTTAGTGTGGTCAATACCACACAGCTTTCAGAGCTGGGTCAGAGGTCAAATCTGTTCTGTATATTTAGCCTGGTCTTTCAGGCTAGCATGATCTGATTTACTGGAGTGATACCTCCATGTAAACCTCAGATTCAGACCTTTTCATAGAGTCCAACATTGTTGATTTTAACCCTTCTGGTGGCTAGCAGCACACTGATGAATTATGGTTACATTCAGCTGTTTTCAAAAGGCCTGCAGCCAACTGGTTTTATATTCTACCTTATCCTCCTGTATTTCTGGTAAACCTGCTTCAAATCAAACATGTTGCACATCAAATTAAAGCTTAGGTTCTCTTCTTTCCAACAATTGTTGGCTTTCCATCATAGCACAAGCTGGCTGCTTAAAATCAGACATTTAGTGTGGTCAATACCACACAGCTTTCAGAGCTGGGTCAGAGGTCAAATCTGTTCTATATATTTAGCCTGGTCTTTCAGGCTAGAATGATCTGATTTACTGGAGTGACACCTCAATTTAAAGCTAAGATTCAGACCTTTTCATAGAGTCCAATATTGTTGATTTTAAACCTTCTGGTGGCTAGCAGCACACTGATGAATTATGGTTACATTCAGCTGTTTTTAAAAGGCCTGCAGCCAACTGGTTTTATATTCTAACTTATCCTCCTGTATTTCTGGTAAACCTGCTTCAAATCAAACATGTTGCACATCAAATTAAAGCTTAGGTTCTCTTCTTTCCAACAATTGTTGGCTTTCCATCATAGCACAACCTGGCTGCTTAAAATCAGACATTTAGTGTGGTCAATACCACACAGCTTTCAGAGCTGGGTCAGAGGTCAAATCTGTTCTGTATATTTAGCCTGGTCTTTCAGGCTAGCATGATCTGATTTACTGGAGTGACACCTCAATTTAAAGCTCAGATTCAAACCTTTTCATAGACTCCAACATTGTTCATTTTAAACCTTCTGGTGGCTAGCAGCACACTGATGAATTATGGTTATATTCAGCTGTTTTTAAAAGGCCTGTAGCCAACAGGTTTTATATTCTAACTTATCCTCCTGTATTTCTGGTAAACCTGCTTCAAATCAAACATGTTGCGCATCAAATTAAAGCTTAGGTTCTCTTCTTTCCATCAATTGTTGGCTTTCCATCATAGCACAACCTGGCTGCTTAAAATCAGACATTTAGTGTGGTCAATACCACACAGCTTTCAGAGCTGGGTCAGAGGTCAAATCTGTTCTGTATATTTAGCCTGGTCCTTCAGGCTAGCATGATCTGATTTACTGGAGTGACACCTCAATTTAAAGCTCAGATTCAGACCTTTTCATAGAGTCCAACATTGTTGATTTTACCCCTTCTGGTGGCTAGCAGCACACTGATGAATTATGGTTACATTCAGCTGTTTTCAAAAGGCCTGCAGCCAACAGGTTTTATATTCTACCTTATCCTCCTGTATTTCTGGTAAACCTGCTTCAAATCAAACATGTTGCACATCAAATTAAAGCTTAGGTTCTCTTCTTTCCATCAATTGTTGGCTTTCCATCATAGCACAACCTGGCTGCTTAAAATCAGACATTTAGTGTGGTCAATACCACACAGCTTTCAGAGCTGGGTCAGAGGTCAAATCTGTTCTGTATATTTAGCCTGGTCTTTCAGGCTAGCATGATCTGATTTACTGGAGTGACACCTCAATTTAAAGCTCAGATTCAGACCTTTTCATAGAGTCCAACATTGTTGATTTTACCCCTTCTGGTGGCTAGCAGCACACTGATGAATTATGGTTACATTCAGCTGTTTTCAAAAGGCCTGCAGCCAACAGGTTTTATATTCTACCTTATCCTCCTGTATTTCTGGTAAACCTGCTTCAAATCAAACATGTTGCACATCAAATTAAAGCTTAGGTTCTCTTCTTTCCATCAATTGTTGGCTTTCCATCATAGCACAACCTGGCTGATTAAAATCAGACATTTAGTGTGGTCAATACCACACAGCTTTCAGAGCTGGGTCAGAGGTCAAATCTGTTCTGTATATTTAGCCTGGTCTTTCAGGCTAGCATGATCTGATTTACTGGAGTGATACCTCCATGTAAACCTCAGATTCAGACCTTTTCATAGAGTCCAACATTGTTGATTTTAACCCTTCTGGTGGCTAGCAGCACACTGATGAATTATGGTTACATTCAGCTGTTTTCAAAAGGCCTGCAGCCAACTGGTTTTATATTCTACCTTATCCTCCTGTATTTCTGGTAAACCTGCTTCAAATCAAACATGTTGCACATCAAATTAAAGCTTAGGTTCTCTTCTTTCCAACAATTGTTGGCTTTCCATCATAGCACAAGCTGGCTGCTTAAAATCAGACATTTAGTGTGGTCAATACCACACAGCTTTCAGAGCTGGGTCAGAGGTCAAATCTGTTCTATATATTTAGCCTGGTCTTTCAGGCTAGAATGATCTGATTTACTGGAGTGACACCTCAATTTAAAGCTAAGATTCAGACCTTTTCATAGAGTCCAATATTGTTGATTTTAAACCTTCTGGTGGCTAGCAGCACACTGATGAATTATGGTTACATTCAGCTGTTTTTAAAAGGCCTGCAGCCAACTGGTTTTATATTCTAACTTATCCTCCTGTATTTCTGGTAAACCTGCTTCAAATCAAACATGTTGCACATCAAATTAAAGCTTAGGTTCTCTTCTTTCCAACAATTGTTGGCTTTCCATCATAGCACAACCTGGCTGCTTAAAATCAGACATTTAGTGTGGTCAATACCACACAGCTTTCAGAGCTGGGTCAGAGGTCAAATCTGTTCTGTATATTTAGCCTGGTCTTTCAGGCTAGCATGATCTGATTTACTGGAGTGACACCTCAATTTAAAGCTCAGATTCAAACCTTTTCATAGACTCCAACATTGTTCATTTTAAACCTTCTGGTGGCTAGCAGCACACTGATGAATTATGGTTATATTCAGCTGTTTTTAAAAGGCCTGTAGCCAACAGGTTTTATATTCTAACTTATCCTCCTGTATTTCTGGTAAACCTGCTTCAAATCAAACATGTTGCGCATCAAATTAAAGCTTAGGTTCTCTTCTTTCCATCAATTGTTGGCTTTCCATCATAGCACAACCTGGCTGCTTAAAATCAGACATTTAGTGTGGTCAATACCACACAGCTTTCAGAGCTGGGTCAGAGGTCAAATCTGTTCTGTATATTTAGCCTGGTCCTTCAGGCTAGCATGATCTGATTTACTGGAGTGACACCTCAATTTAAAGCTCAGATTCAGACCTTTTCATAGAGTCCAACATTGTTGATTTTACCCCTTCTGGTGGCTAGCAGCACACTGATGAATTATGGTTACATTCAGCTGTTTTCAAAAGGCCTGCAGCCAACAGGTTTTATATTCTACCTTATCCTCCTGTATTTCTGGTAAACCTGCTTCAAATCAAACATGTTGCACATCAAATTAAAGCTTAGGTTCTCTTCTTTCCATCAATTGTTGGCTTTCCATCATAGCACAACCTGGCTGCTTAAAATCAGACATTTAGTGTGGTCAATACCACACAGCTTTCAGAGCTGGGTCAGAGGTCCAATCTGTTCTGTATATTTAGCCTGGTCTTTCAGGCTAGCATGATCTGATTTACTGGAGTGACACCTCAATTTAAAGCTCAGATTCAGACCTTTTCATAGAGTCCAACATTGTTGATTTTACCCCTTCTGGTGGCTAGCAGCACACTGATGAATTATGGTTACATTCAGCTGTTTTCAAAAGGCCTGCAGCCAACAGGTTTTATATTCTACCTTATCCTCCTGTATTTCTGGTAAACCTGCTTAAAATCAAACATGTTGCATATCAAATTAAAGCTTAGGTTCTCTTCTTTCCATCAATTGTTGGCTTTCCATCATAGCACAACCTGGCTGATTAAAATCAGACATTTAGTGTGGTCAATACCACACAGCTTTCAGAGCTGGGTCAGAGGTCAAATCTGTTCTGTATATTTAGCCTGGTCTTTCAGGCTAGCATGATCTGATTTACTGGAGTGATACCTCCATGTAAACCTCAGATTCAGACCTTTTCATAGAGTCCAACATTGTTGATTTTAACCCTTCTGGTGGCTAGCAGCACACTGATGAATTATGGTTACATTCAGCTGTTTTCAAAAGGCCTGCAGCCAACTGGTTTTATATTCTACCTTATCCTCCTGTATTTCTGGTAAACCTGCTTCAAATCAAACATGTTGCACATCAAATTAAAGCTTAGGTTCTCTTCTTTCCAACAATTGTTGGCTTTCCATCATAGCACAAGCTGGCTGCTTAAAATCAGACATTTAGTGTGGTCAATACCACACAGCTTTCAGAGCTGGGTCAGAGGTCAAATCTGTTCTATATATTTAGCCTGGTCTTTCAGGCTAGAATGATCTGATTTACTGGAGTGACACCTCAATTTAAAGCTAAGATTCAGACCTTTTCATAGAGTCCAATATTGTTGATTTTAAACCTTCTGGTGGCTAGCAGCACACTGATGAATTATGGTTACATTCAGCTGTTTTTAAAAGGCCTGCAGCCAACTGGTTTTATATTCTAACTTATCCTCCTGTATTTCTGGTAAACCTGCTTCAAATCAAACATGTTGCACATCAAATTAAAGCTTAGGTTCTCTTCTTTCCAACAATTGTTGGCTTTCCATCATAGCACAACCTGGCTGCTTAAAATCAGACATTTAGTGTGGTCAATACCACACAGCTTTCAGAGCTGGGTCAGAGGTCAAATCTGTTCTGTATATTTAGCCTGGTCTTTCAGGCTAGCATGATCTGATTTACTGGAGTGACACCTCAATTTAAAGCTCAGATTCAAACCTTTTCATAGACTCCAACATTGTTCATTTTAAACCTTCTGGTGGCTAGCAGCACACTGATGAATTATGGTTATATTCAGCTGTTTTTAAAAGGCCTGTAGCCAACAGGTTTTATATTCTAACTTATCCTCCTGTATTTCTGGTAAACCTGCTTCAAATCAAACATGTTGCGCATCAAATTAAAGCTTAGGTTCTCTTCTTTCCATCAATTGTTGGCTTTCCATCATAGCACAACCTGGCTGCTTAAAATCAGACATTTAGTGTGGTCAATACCACACAGCTTTCAGAGCTGGGTCAGAGGTCAAATCTGTTCTGTATATTTAGCCTGGTCCTTCAGGCTAGCATGATCTGATTTACTGGAGTGACACCTCAATTTAAAGCTCAGATTCAGACTTTTTCATAGAGTCCAACATTGTTGATTTTACCCCTTCTGGTGGCTAGCAGCACACTGATGAATTATGGTTACATTCAGCTGTTTTCAAAAGGCCTGCAGCCAACAGGTTTTATATTCTAACTTATCCTCCTGTATTTCTGGTAAACCTGCTTCAAATCAAACATGTTGCACATCAAATTAAAGCTTAGGTTCTCTTCTTTCCATCAATTGTTGGCTTTCCATCATAGCACAACCTGGCTGCTTAAAATCAGACATTTAGTGTGGTCAATACCACACAGCTTTCAGAGCTGGGTCAGAGGTCAAATCTGTTCTGTATATTTAGCCTGGTCTTTCAGGCTAGCATGATCTGATTTACTGGAGTGATACCTCCATGTAAACCTCAGATTCAGACCTTTTCATAGAGTCCAACATTGTTGATTTTACCCCTTCTGGTGGCTAGCAGCACACTGATGAATTATGGTTACATTCAGCTGTTTTCAAAAGGCCTGCAGCCAACAGGTTTTATATTCTACCTTATCCTCCTGTATTTCTGGTAAACCTGCTTCAAATCAAACATGTTGCACATCAAATTAAAGCTTAGGTTCTCTTCTTTCCATCAATTGTTGGCTTTCCATCATAGCACAACCTGGCTGATTAAAATCAGACATTTAGTGTGGTCAATACCACACAGCTTTCAGAGCTGGGTCAGAGGTCAAATCTGTTCTGTATATTTAGCCTGGTCTTTCAGGCTAGCATGATCTGATTTACTGGAGTGATACCTCCATGTAAACCTCAGATTCAGACCTTTTCATAGAGTCCAACATTGTTGATTTTAACCCTTCTGGTGGCTAGCAGCACACTGATGAATTATGGTTACATTCAGCTGTTTTCAAAAGGCCTGCAGCCAACTGGTTTTATATTCTACCTTATCCTCCTGTATTTCTGGTAAACCTGCTTCAAATCAAACATGTTGCACATCAAATTAAAGCTTAGGTTCTCTTCTTTCCAACAATTGTTGGCTTTCCATCATAGCACAAGCTGGCTGCTTAAAATCAGACATTTAGTGTGGTCAATACCACACAGCTTTCAGAGCTGGGTCAGAGGTCAAATCTGTTCTATATATTTAGCCTGGTCTTTCAGGCTAGAATGATCTGATTTACTGGAGTGACACCTCAATTTAAAGCTAAGATTCAGACCTTTTCATAGAGTCCAATATTGTTCATTTTAAACCTTCTGGTGGCTAGCAGCACACTGATGAATTATGGTTACATTCAGCTGTTTTTAAAAGTCCTGCAGCCAACTGGTTTTATATTCTAACTTATCCTCCTGTATTTCTGGTAAACCTGCTTCAAATCAAACATGTTGCACATCAAATTAAAGCTTAGGTTCTCTTCTTTCCAACAATTGTTGGCTTTCCATCATAGCACAACCTGGCTGCTTAAAATCAGACATTTAGTGTGGTCAATACCACACAGCTTTCAGAGCTGGGTCAGAGGTCAAATCTGTTCTGTATATTTAGCCTGGTCTTTCAGGCTAGCATGATCTGATTTACTGGAGTGACACCTCAATTTAAAGCTCAGATTCAAACCTTTTCATAGACTCCAACATTGTTCATTTTAAACCTTCTGGTGGCTAGCAGCACACTGATGAATTATGGTTATATTCAGCTGTTTTTAAAAGGCCTGTAGCCAACAGGTTTTATATTCTAACTTATCCTCCTGTATTTCTGGTAAACCTGCTTCAAATCAAACATGTTGCGCATCAAATTAAAGCTTAGGTTCTCTTCTTTCCATCAATTGTTGGCTTTCCATCATAGCACAACCTGGCTGCTTAAAATCAGACATTTAGTGTGGTCAATACCACACAGCTTTCAGAGCTGGGTCAGAGGTCAAATCTGTTCTGTATATTTAGCCTGGTCCTTCAGGCTAGCATGATCTGATTTACTGGAGTGACACCTCAATTTAAAGCTCAGATTCAGACCTTTTCATAGAGTCCAACATTGTTGATTTTACCCCTTCTGGTGGCTAGCAGCACACTGATGAATTATGGTTACATTCAGCTGTTTTCAAAAGGCCTGCAGCCAACAGGTTTTATATTCTACCTTATCCTCCTGTATTTCTGGTAAACCTGCTTCAAATCAAACATGTTGCACATCAAATTAAAGCTTAGGTTCTCTTCTTTCCATCAATTGTTGGCTTTCCATCATAGCACAACCTGGCTGCTTAAAATCAGACATTTAGTGTGGTCAATACCACACAGCTTTCAGAGCTGGGTCAGAGGTCAAATCTGTTCTGTATATTTAGCCTGGTCTTTCAGGCTAGCATGATCTGATTTACTGGAGTGATACCTCCATGTAAACCTCAGATTCAGACCTTTTCATAGAGTCCAACATTGTTGATTTTACCCCTTCTGGTGGCTAGCAGCACACTGATGAATTATGGTTACATTCAGCTGTTTTCAAAAGGCCTGCAGCCAACAGGTTTTATATTCTACCTTATCCTCCTGTATTTCTGGTAAACCTGCTTCAAATCAAACATGTTGCACATCAAATTAAAGCTTAGGTTCTCTTCTTTCCATCAATTGTTGGCTTTCCATCATAGCACAACCTGGCTGATTAAAATCAGACATTTAGTGTGGTCAATACCACACAGCTTTCAGAGCTGGGTCAGAGGTCAAATCTGTTCTGTATATTTAGCCTGGTCTTTCAGGCTAGCATGATCTGATTTACTGGAGTGATACCTCCATGTAAACCTCAGATTCAGACCTTTTCATAGAGTCCAACATTGTTGATTTTAACCCTTCTGGTGGCTAGCAGCACACTGATGAATTATGGTTACATTCAGCTGTTTTCAAAAGGCCTGCAGCCAACTGGTTTTATATTCTACCTTATCCTCCTGTATTTCTGGTAAACCTGCTTCAAATCAAACATGTTGCACATCAAATTAAAGCTTAGGTTCTCTTCTTTCCAACAATTGTTGGCTTTCCATCATAGCACAAGCTGGCTGCTTAAAATCAGACATTTAGTGTGGTCAATACCACACAGCTTTCAGAGCTGGGTCAGAGGTCAAATCTGTTCTATATATTTAGCCTGGTCTTTCAGGCTAGAATGATCTGATTTACTGGAGTGACACCTCAATTTAAAGCTAAGATTCAGACCTTTTCATAGAGTCCAATATTGTTCATTTTAAACCTTCTGGTGGCTAGCAGCACACTGATGAATTATGGTTACATTCAGCTGTTTTTAAAAGGCCTGCAGCCAACTGGTTTTATATTCTAACTTATCCTCCTGTATTTCTGGTAAACCTGCTTCAAATCAAACATGTTGCACATCAAATTAAAGCTTAGGTTCTCTTCTTTCCAACAATTGTTGGCTTTCCATCATAGCACAACCTGGCTGCTTAAAATCAGACATTTAGTGTGGTCAATACCACACAGCTTTCAGAGCTGGGTCAGAGGTCAAATCTGTTCTGTATATTTAGCCTGGTCTTTCAGGCTAGCATGATCTGATTTACTGGAGTGACACCTCAATTTAAAGCTCAGATTCAGACCTTTTCATAGAGTCCAACATTGTTGATTTTACCCCTTCTGGTGGCTAGCAGCACACTGATGAATTATGGTTACATTCAGCTGTTTTCAAAAGGCCTGCAGCCAACAGGTTTTATATTCTACCTTATCCTCCTGTATTTCTGGTAAACCTGCTTCAAATCAAACATGTTGCACATCAAATTAAAGCTTAGGTTCTCTTCTTTCCATCAATTGTTGGCTTTCCATCATAGCACAACCTGGCTGCTTAAAATCAGACATTTAGTGTGGTCAATACCACACAGCTTTCAGAGCTGGGTCAGAGGTCAAATCTGTTCTGTATATTTAGCCTGGTCTTTCAGGCTAGCATGATCTGATTTACTGGAGTGACACCTCAATTTAAAGCTCAGATTCAGACCTTTTCATAGAGTCCAACATTGTTGATTTTACCCCTTCTGGTGGCTAGCAGCACACTGATGAATTATGGTTACATTCAGCTGTTTTCAAAAGGCCTGCAGCCAACAGGTTTTATATTCTACCTTATCCTCCTGTATTTCTGGTAAACCTGCTTCAAATCAAACATGTTGCACATCAAATTAAAGCTTAGGTTCTCTTCTTTCCAACAATTGTTGGCTTTCCATCATAGCACAACCTGGCTGCTTAAAATCAGACATTTAGTGTGGTCAATACCACACAGCTTTCAGAGCTGGGTCAGAGGTCAAATCTGTTCTGTATATTTAGCCTGGTCTTTCAGGCTAGCATGATCTGATTTACTGGAGTGACACCTCAATTTAAAGCTCAGATTCAAACCTTTTCATAGACTCCAACATTGTTCATTTTAAACCTTCTGGTGGCTAGCAGCACACTGATGAATTATGGTTATATTCAGCTGTTTTTAAAAGGCCTGTAGCCAACAGGTTTTATATTCTAACTTATCCTCCTGTATTTCTGGTAAACCTGCTTCAAATCAAACATGTTGCACATCAAATTAAAGCTTAGGTTCTCTTCTTTCCAACAATTGTTGGCTTTCCATCATAGCACAACCTGGCTGCTTAAAATCAGACATTTAGTGTGGTCAATACCACACAGCTTTCAGAGCTGGGTCAGAGGTCAAATCTGTTCTGTATATTTAGCCTGGTCTTTCAGGCTAGCATGATCTGATTTACTGGAGTGACACCTCAATTTAAAGCTCAGATTCAAACCTTTTCATAGACTCCAACATTGTTCATTTTAAACCTTCTGGTGGCTAGCAGCACACTGATGAATTATGGTTATATTCAGCTGTTTTTAAAAGGCCTGTAGCCAACAGGTTTTATATTCTAACTTATCCTCCTGTATTTCTGGTAAACCTGCTTCAAATCAAACATGTTGCGCATCAAATTAAAGCTTAGGTTCTCTTCTTTCCATCAATTGTTGGCTTTCCATCATAGCACAACCTGGCTGCTTAAAATCAGACATTTAGTGTGGTCAATACCACACAGCTTTCAGAGCTGGGTCAGAGGTCAAATCTGTTCTGTATATTTAGCCTGGTCCTTCAGGCTAGCATGATCTGATTTACTGGAGTGACACCTCAATTTAAAGCTCAGATTCAGACCTTTTCATAGAGTCCAACATTGTTGATTTTACCCCTTCTGGTGGCTAGCAGCACACTGATGAATTATGGTTACATTCAGCTGTTTTCAAAAGGCCTGCAGCCAACAGGTTTTATATTCTACCTTATCCTCCTGTATTTCTGGTAAACCTGCTTCAAATCAAACATGTTGCACATCAAATTAAAGCTTAGGTTCTCTTCTTTCCATCAATTGTTGGCTTTCCATCATAGCACCACCTGGCTGCTTAAAATCAGACATTTAGTGTGGTCAATACCACACAGCTTTCAGAGCTGGGTCAGAGGTCAAATCTGTTCTGTATATTTAGCCTGGTCTTTCAGGCTAGCATGATCTGATTTACTGGAGTGACACCTCAATTTAAAGCTCAGATTCAGACCTTTTCATAGAGTCCAACATTGTTGATTTTACCCCTTCTGGTGGCTGGCAGCACACTGATGAATTATGGTTACATTCAGCTGTTTTCAAAAGGCCTGCAGCCAACAGGTTTTATATTCTACCTTATCCTCCTGTATTTCTGGTAAACCTGCTTCAAATCAAACATGTTGCACATCAAATTAAAGCTTAGGTTCTCTTCTTTCCATCAATTGTTGGCTTTCCATCATAGCACAACCTGGCTGATTAAAATCAGACATTTAGTGTGGTCAATACCACACAGCTTTCAGAGCTGGGTCAGAGGTCAAATCTGTTCTGTATATTTAGCCTGGTCTTTCAGGCTAGCATGATCTGATTTACTGGAGTGATACCTCCATGTAAACCTCAGATTCAGACCTTTTCATAGAGTCCAACATTGTTGATTTTAACCCTTCTGGTGGCTAGCAGCACACTGATGAATTATGGTTACATTCAGCTGTTTTCAAAAGGCCTGCAGCCAACTGGTTTTATATTCTACCTTATCCTCCTGTATTTCTGGTAAACCTGCTTCAAATCAAACATGTTGCACATCAAATTAAAGCTTAGGTTCTCTTCTTTCCATTAATTGTTGGCTTTCCATCATAGCACAAGCTGGCTGCTTAAAATCAGACATTTAGTGTGGTCAATACCACACAGCTTTCAGAGCTGGGTCAGAGGTCAAATCTGTTCTATATATTTAGCCTGGTCTTTCAGGCTAGCATGATCTGATTTACTGGAATGATACCTCCATTTAAACCTCAGATTCAGACCTTTTCATAGAGTCCAATATTGTTGATTTTAACCCTTCTGGTGGCTAGCAGCACACTGATGAATTATGGTTACATTCAGCTGTTTTCAAAAGGCCTGCAGCCAACTGGTTTTATATTCTAACTTATCCTCCTGTATTTCTGGTAAACCTGCTTCAAATCAAACATGTTGCACATCAAATTAAAGCTTAGGTTCTCTTCTTTCCAACAATTGTTGGCTTTCCATCCTATCACAACCTGGCTGCTTAAAATCAGACATTTAGTGTGGTCAATACCACACAGCTTTCAGAGCTGGGTCAGAGGTCAAATCTGTTCTGTATATTTAGCCTGGTCTTTCAGGCTAGCATGATCTGATTTACTGGAGTGACACCTCAATTTAAAGCTCAGATTCAGACCTTTTCATAGAGTCCAACATTGTTGATTTTACCCCTTCTAGTGGCTAGCAGCACACTGATGAATTATGGTTACATTCAGCTGTTTTCAAAAGGCCTGCAGCCAACAGGTTTTATATTCTACCTTATCCTCCTGTATTTCTGGTAAACCTGCTTCAAATCAAACATGTTGCACATCAAATTAAAGCTTAGGTTCTCTTCTTTCCATCAATTGTTGGCTTTCCATCATAGCACAACCTGGCTGCTTAAAATCAGACATTTAGTGTGGTCAATACCACACAGCTTTCAGAGCTGGGTCAGAGGTCAAATCTGTTCTGTATATTTAGCCTGGTCTTTCAGGCTAGTATGATCTGATTTACTGGAGTGATACCTCCATGTAAACCTCAGATTCAGACCTTTTCATAGAGTCCAACATTGTTGATTTTAACCCTTCTGGTGGCTAGCAGCACACTGATGAATTATGGTTACATTCAGCTGTTTTCAAAAGGCCTGCAGCCAACAGGTTTTATATTCTACCTTATCCTCCTGTATTTCTGGTAAACCTGCTTCAAATCAAACATGTTGCACATCAAATTAAAGCTTAGGTTCTCTTCTTTCCAACAATTGTTGGCTTTCCATCATAGCACAAGCTGGCTGCTTAAAATCAGACATTTAGTGTGGTCAATACCACACAGCTTTCAGAGCTGGGTCAGAGGTCAAATCTGTTCTATATATTTAGCCTGGTCTTTCAGGCTAGCATGATCTGATTTACTGGAATGATACCTCCATTTAAACCTCAGATTCAGACCTTTTCATAGAGTCCAATATTGTTGATTTTAACCCTTCTGGTGGCTAGCAGCACACTGATGAATTATGGTTACATTCAGCTGTTTTCAAAAGGCCTGCAGCCAACTGGTTTTATATTCTAACTTATCCTCCTGTATTTCTGGTAAACCTGCTTCAAATCAAACATGTTGCACATCAAATTAAAGCTTAGGTTCTCTTCTTTCCAACAATTGTTGGCTTTCCATCCTATCACAACCTGGCTGCTTAAAATCAGACATTTAGTGTGGTCAATACCACACAGCTTTCAGAGCTGGGTCAGAGGTCAAATCTGTTCTGTATATTTAGCCTGGTCTTTCAGGCTAGCATGATCTGATTTACTGGAGTGACACCTCAATTTAAAGCTCAGATTCAGACCTTTTCATAGAGTCCAACATTGTTCATTTTAAACCTTCTGGTGGCTAGCAGCACACTGATGAATTATGGTTATATTCAGCTGTTTTTAAAAGGCCTGTAGCCAACAGGTTTTATATTCTAACTTATCCTCCTGTATTTCTGGTAAACCTGCTTCAAATCAAACATGTTGCGCATCAAATTAAAGCTTAGGTTCTCTTCTTTCCATCAATTGTTGGCTTTCCATCATAGCACAACCTGGCTGCTTAAAATCAGACATTTAGTGTGGTCAATACCACACAGCTTTCAGAGCTGGGTCAGAGGTCAAATCTGTTCTGTATATTTAGCCTGGTCCTTCAGGCTAGCATGATCTGATTTACTGGAGTGACACCTCAATTTAAAGCTCAGATTCAGACCTTTTCATAGAGTCCAACATTGTTGATTTTACCCCTTCTGGTGGCTAGCAGCACACTGATGAATTATGGTTACATTCAGCTGTTTTCAAAAGGCCTGCAGCCAACAGGTTTTATATTCTACCTTATCCTCCTGTATTTCTGGTAAACCTGCTTCAAATCAAACATGTTGCACATCAAATTAAAGCTTAGGTTCTCTTCTTTCCATCAATTGTTGGCTTTCCATCATAGCACAACCTGGCTGCTTAAAATCAGACATTTAGTGTGGTCAATACCACACAGCTTTCAGAGCTGGGTCAGAGGTCAAATCTGTTCTGTATATTTAGCCTGGTCTTTCAGGCTAGCATGATCTGATTTACTGGAGTGATACCTCCATGTAAACCTCAGATTCAGACCTTTTCATAGAGTCCAACATTGTTGATTTTAACCCTTCTGGTGGCTAGCAGCACACTGATGAATTATGGTTACATTCAGCTGTTTTCAAAAGGCCTGCAGCCAACTGGTTTTATATTCTACCTTATCCTCCTGTATTTCTGGTAAACCTGCTTCAAATCAAACATGTTGCACATCAAATTAAAGCTTAGGTTCTCTTCTTTCCAACAATTGTTGGCTTTCCATCATAGCACAAGCTGGCTGCTTAAAATCAGACATTTAGTGTGGTCAATACCACACAGCTTTCAGAGCTGGGTCAGAGGTCAAATCTGTTCTATATATTTAGCCTGGTCTTTCAGGCTAGCATGATCTGATTTACTGGAGTGATACCTCAATTTAAAGCTCAGATTCAGACCTTTTCATAGAGTCCAATATTATTCATTTTAAACCTTCTGGTGGCTAGCAGCACACTGATGAATTATGGTTACATTCAGCTGTTTTTAAAAGGCCTGCAGCCAACTGGTTTTATATTCTAACTTATCCTCCTGTATTTCTGGTAAACCTGCTTCAAATCAAACATGTTGCACATCAAATTAAAGCTTAGGTTCTCTTCTTTCCATCAATTGTTGGCTTTCCATCATAGCACAACCTGGCTGCTTAAAATCAGACATTTAGTGTGGTCAATACCACACAGCTTTCAGAGCTGGGTCAGAGGTCAAATCTGTTCTGTATATTTAGCCTGGTCTTTCAGGCTAGCATGATCTGATTTACTGGAATGATACCTCCATGTAAACCTCAGATTCAGACCTTTTCATAGACTCCAACATTGTTCATTTTAAACCTTCTGGTGGCTAGCAGCACACTGATGAATTATGGTTACATTCAGCTGTTTTCAAAAGGCCTGCAGCCAACAGGTTTTATATTCTACCTTATCCTCCTGTATTTCTGGTAAACCTGCTTCAAATCAAACATGTTGCACATCAAATTAAAGCTTAGGTTCTCTTCTTTCCATCAATTGTTGGCTTTCCATCATAGCACAACCTGGCTGCTTAAAATCAGACATTTAGTGTGGTCAATACCACACAGCTTTCAGAGCTGGGTCAGAGGTCAAATCTGTTCTGTATATTTAGCCTGGTCCTTCAGGCTAGCATGATCTGATTTACTGGAGTGATACCTCAATTTAAAGCTCAGATTCAGACCTTTTCATAGAGTCCAACATTGTTGATTTTAACCCTTCTGGTGGCTAGCAGCACACTGATGAATTATGGTTATATTCAGCTGTTTTTAAAAGGCCTGCAGCCAACTGGTTTTATATTCTAAAGTATCCTCCTGTATTTCTGGTAAACCTGCTTCAAATCAAACATGTTGCACATCAAATTAAAGCTTAGGTTCTCTTCTTTCCATCAATTGTTGGCTTTCCATCATAGCACAACCTGGCTGCTTAAAATCAGACATTTAGTGTGGTCAATACCACACAGCTTTCAGAGCTGGGTCAGAGGTCAAATCTGTTCTGTATATTTAGCCTGGTCTTTCAGGCTAGCATGATCTGATTTACTGGAGTGACACCTCAATTTAAAGCTCAGATTCAGACCTTTTCATAGAGTCCAACATTGTTGATTTTAACCCTTCTGGTGGCTAGCAGCACACTGATGAATTATGGTTATATTCAGCTGTTTTTAAAAGGCCTGCAGCCAACTGGTTTTATATTCTAAAGTATCCTCCTGTATTTCTGGTAAACCTGCTTCAAATCAAACATGTTGCACATCAAATTAAAGCTTAGGTTATCTTCTTTCCAACAATTGTTGGCTTTCCATCATAGCACAACCTGGCTGCTTAAAATCAGACATTTAGTGTGGTCAATACCACACAGCTTTCAGAGCTGGGTCAGAGGTCAAATCTGTTCTGTATATTTAGCCTGGTCTTTCAGGCTAGCATGATCTGATTTACTGGAATGATACCTCCATGTAAACCTCAGATTCAGACCTTTTCATAGAGTCCAACATTGTTGATTTTAACCCTTCTGGTGGCTAGCAGCACACTGATGAATTATGGTTACATTCAGCTGTTTTCAAAAGGCCTGCAGCCAACTGGTTTTATATTCTACCTTATCCTCCTGTATTTCTGGTAAACCTGCTTCAAATCAAACATGTTGCACATCAAATTAAAGCTTAGGTTCTCTTCTTTCCAACAATTGTTGGCTTTCCATCATAGCACAAGCTGGCTGCTTAAAATCAGACATTTAGTGTGGTCAATACCACACAGCTTTCAGAGCTGGGTCAGAGGTCAAATCTGTTCTATATATTTAGCCTGGTCTTTCAGGCTAGCATGATCTGATTTACTGGAGTGATACCTCAATTTAAAGCTCAGATTCAGACCTTTTCATAGAGTCCAATATTATTCATTTTAAACCTTCTGGTGGCTAGCAGCACACTGATGAATTATGGTTACATTCAGCTGTTTTTAAAAGGCCTGCAGCCAACTGGTTTTATATTCTAACTTATCCTCCTGTATTTCTGGTAAACCTGCTTCAAATCAAACATGTTGCACATCAAATTAAAGCTTAGGTTCTCTTCTTTCCAACAATTGTTGGCTTTCCATCATAGCACAACCTGGCTGCTTAAAATCAGACATTTAGTGTGGTCAATACCACACAGCTTTCAGAGCTGGTGTCAGAGGTCAAATCTGTTCTGTATATTTAGCCTGGTCTTTCAGGCTAGCATGATCTGATTTACTGGAGTGACACCTCAATTTAAAGCTCAGATTCAGACCTTTTCATAGACTCCAACATTGTTCTTTTTAAACCTTCTGGTGTCTAGCAGCACACTGATGAATTATGGTTATATTCAGCTGTTTTTAAAAGGCCTGCAGCCAACTGGTTTTATATTCTAACTTATCCTCCTGTATTTCTGGTAAACCTGCTTCAAATCAAACATGTTGCACATCAAATTAAAGCTTAGGTTCTCTTCTTTCCATCAATTGTTGGCTTTCCATCATAGCACAACCTGGCTGCTTAAAATCAGACATTTAGTGTGGTCAATACCACACAGCTTTCAGAGCTGGGTCAGAGGTCAAATCTGTTCTGTATATTTAGCCTGGTCTTTCAGGCTAGCATGATCTGATTTACTGGAATGATACCTCCATGTAAACCTCAGATTCAGACCTTTTCATAGACTCCAACATTGTTCATTTTAAACCTTCTGGTGGCTAGCAGCACACTGATGAATTATGGTTACATTCAGCTGTTTTCAAAAGGCCTGCAGCCAACAGGTTTTATATTCTACCTTATCCTCCTGTATTTCTGGTAAACCTGCTTCAAATCAAACATGTTGCACATCAAATTAAAGCTTAGGTTCTCTTCTTTCCATCAATTGTTGGCTTTCCATCATAGCACAACCTGGCTGCTTAAAATCAGACATTTAGTGTGGTCAATACCACACAGCTTTCAGAGCTGGGTCAGAGGTCAAATCTGTTCTGTATATTTAGCCTGGTCCTTCAGGCTAGCATGATCTGATTTACTGGAGTGATACCTCAATTTAAAGCTCAGATTCAGACCTTTTCATAGAGTCCAACATTGTTGATTTTAACCCTTCTGGTGGCTAGCAGCACACTGATGAATTATGGTTATA
Organism: Centroberyx gerrardi; assembly: GCF_048128805.1. Lineage (NCBI taxonomy): Eukaryota > Metazoa > Chordata > Actinopteri > Beryciformes > Berycidae > Centroberyx > Centroberyx gerrardi. The sequence goes on from NC_136002.1 coordinate 53,383, forward strand.
TTCAGCTGTTTTTAAAAGGCCTGCAGCCAACTGGTTTTATATTCTAAAGTATCCTCCTGTATTTCTGGTAAACCTGCTTCAAATCAAACATGTTGCACATCAAATTAAAGCTTAGGTTCTCTTCTTTCCATCAATTGTTGGCTTTCCATCATAGCACAACCTGGCTGCTTAAAATCAGACATTTAGTGTGGTCAATACCACACAGCTTTCAGAGCTGGGTCAGAGGTCAAATCTGTTCTGTATATTTAGCCTGGTCTTTCAGGCTAGCATGATCTGATTTACTGGAGTGACACCTCAATTTAAAGCTCAGATTCAGACCTTTTCATAGAGTCCAACATTGTTGATTTTAACCCTTCTGGTGGCTAGCAGCACACTGATGAATTATGGTTATATTCAGCTGTTTTTAAAAGGCCTGCAGCCAACTGGTTTTATATTCTAAAGTATCCTCCTGTATTTCTGGTAAACCTGCTTCAAATCAAACATGTTGCACATCAAATTAAAGCTTAGGTTATCTTCTTTCCAACAATTGTTGGCTTTCCATCATAGCACAACCTGGCTGCTTAAAATCAGACATTTAGTGTGGTCAATACCACACAGCTTTCAGAGCTGGGTCAGAGGTCAAATCTGTTCTGTATATTTAGCCTGGTCTTTCAGGCTAGCATGATCTGATTTACTGGAATGATACCTCCATGTAAACCTCAGATTCAGACCTTTTCATAGAGTCCAACATTGTTGATTTTAACCCTTCTGGTGGCTAGCAGCACACTGATGAATTATGGTTACATTCAGCTGTTTTCAAAAGGCCTGCAGCCAACTGGTTTTATATTCTACCTTATCCTCCTGTATTTCTGGTAAACCTGCTTCAAATCAAACATGTTGCACATCAAATTAAAGCTTAGGTTCTCTTCTTTCCAACAATTGTTGGCTTTCCATCATAGCACAAGCTGGCTGCTTAAAATCAGACATTTAGTGTGGTCAATACCACACAGCTTTCAGAGCTGGGTCAGAGGTCAAATCTGTTCTATATATTTAGCCTGGTCTTTCAGGCTAGCATGATCTGATTTACTGGAGTGATACCTCAATTTAAAGCTCAGATTCAGACCTTTTCATAGAGTCCAATATTATTCATTTTAAACCTTCTGGTGGCTAGCAGCACACTGATGAATTATGGTTACATTCAGCTGTTTTTAAAAGGCCTGCAGCCAACTGGTTTTATATTCTAACTTATCCTCCTGTATTTCTGGTAAACCTGCTTCAAATCAAACATGTTGCACATCAAATTAAAGCTTAGGTTCTCTTCTTTCCAACAATTGTTGGCTTTCCATCATAGCACAACCTGGCTGCTTAAAATCAGACATTTAGTGTGGTCAATACCACACAGCTTTCAGAGCTGGTGTCAGAGGTCAAATCTGTTCTGTATATTTAGCCTGGTCTTTCAGGCTAGCATGATCTGATTTACTGGAGTGACACCTCAATTTAAAGCTCAGATTCAGACCTTTTCATAGACTCCAACATTGTTCTTTTTAAACCTTCTGGTGTCTAGCAGCACACTGATGAATTATGGTTATATTCAGCTGTTTTTAAAAGGCCTGTAGCCAACTGGTTTTATATTCTAAAGTATCCTCCTGTATTTCTGGTAAACCTGCTTCAAATCAAACATGTTGCACATCAAATTAAAGCTTAGGTTCTCTTCTTTCCATCAATTGTTGGCTTTCCATCATAGCACAAGCTGGCTGCTTAAAATCAGACATTTAGTGTGGTCAATACCACACAGCTTTCAGAGCTGGGTCAGAGGTCAAATCTGTTCTGTATATTTAGCCTGGTCTTTCAGGCTAGCATGATCTGATTTACTGGAATGATACCTCCATGTAAACCTCAGATTCAGACCTTTTCATAGAGTCCAACATTGTTGATTTTAACCCTTCTGGTGGCTAGCAGCACACTGATGAATTATGGTTACATTCAGCTGTTTTCAAAAGGCCTGCAGCCAACAGGTTTTATATTCTACCTTATCCTCCTGTATTTCTGGTAAACCTGCTTCAAATCAAACATGTTGCACATCAAATTAAAGCTTAGGTTCTCTTCTTTCCAACAATTGTTGGCTTTCCATCATAGCACAAGCTGGCTGCTTAAAATCAGACATTTAGTGTGGTCAATACCACACAGCTTTCAGAGCTGGGTCAGAGGTCAAATCTGTTCTGTATATTTAGCCTGGTCTTTCAGGCTAGCATGATCTGATTTACTGGAGTGACACCTCAATTTAAAGCTCAGATTCAGACCTTTTCATAGACTCCAACATTGTTGATTTTAACCCTTCTGGTGGCTAGCAGCACACTGATGAATTATGGTTACATTCAGCTGTTTTCAAAAGGCCTGTAGCCAACAGGTTTTATATTCTAACTTATCCTCCTGTATTTCTGGTAAACCTGCTTCAAATCAAACATGTTGCACATCAAATTAAAGCTTAGGTTCTCTTCTTTCCATCAATTGTTGGCTTTCCATCATAGCACAACCTGGCTGCTTAAAATCAGACATTTAGTGTGGTCAATACCACACAGCTTTCAGAGCTGGGTCAGAGGTCAAATCTGTTCTGTATATTTAGCCTGGTCTTTCAGGCTAGCATGATCTGATTTACTGGAATGATACCTCCATGTAAACCTCAGATTCAGACCTTTTCATAGAGTCCAACATTGTTGATTTTAACCCTTCTGGTGGCTAGCAGCACACTGATGAATTATGGTTATATTCAGCTGTTTTTAAAAGGCCTGCAGCCAACTGGTTTTATATTCTAAAGTATCCTCCTGTATTTCTGGTAAACCTGCTTCAAATCAAACATGTTGCACATCAAATTAAAGCTTAGGTTCTCTTCTTTCCATCAATTGTTGGCTTTCCATCATAGCACAACCTGGCTGCTTAAAATCAGACATTTAGTGTGGTCAATACCACACAGCTTTCAGAGCTGGGTCAGAGGTCAAATCTGTTCTGTATATTTAGCCTGGTCTTTCAGGCTAGCATGATCTGATTTACTGGAATGATACCTCCATGTAAACCTCAGATTCAGACCTTTTCATAGAGTCCAACATTGTTGATTTTAACCCTTCTGGTGGCTAGCAGCACACTGATGAATTATGGTTACATTCAGCTGTTTTCAAAAGGCCTGCAGCCAACTGGTTTTATATTCTACCTTATCCTCCTGTATTTCTGGTAAACCTGCTTCAAATCAAACATGTTGCACATCAAATTAAAGCTTAGGTTCTCTTCTTTCCAACAATTGTTGGCTTTCCATCATAGCACAAGCTGGCTGCTTAAAATCAGACATTTAGTGTGGTCAATACCACACAGCTTTCAGAGCTGGGTCAGAGGTCAAATCTGTTCTATATATTTAGCCTGGTCTTTCAGGCTAGCATGATCTGATTTACTGGAGTGATACCTCAATTTAAAGCTCAGATTCAGACCTTTTCATAGAGTCCAATATTATTCATTTTAAACCTTCTGGTGGCTAGCAGCACACTGATGAATTATGGTTACATTCAGCTGTTTTTAAAAGGCCTGCAGCCAACTGGTTTTATATTCTAACTTATCCTCCTGTATTTCTGGTAAACCTGCTTCAAATCAAACATGTTGCACATCAAATTAAAGCTTAGGTTCTCTTCTTTCCAACAATTGTTGGCTTTCCATCATAGCACAACCTGGCTGCTTAAAATCAGACATTTAGTGTGGTCAATACCACACAGCTTTCAGAGCTGGGTCAGAGGTCAAATCTGTTCTGTATATTTAGCCTGGTCTTTCAGGCTAGCATGATCTGATTTACTGGAGTGACACCTCAATTTAAAGCTCAGATTCAGACCTTTTCATAGACTCCAACATTGTTCTTTTTAAACCTTCTGGTGTCTAGCAGCACACTGATGAATTATGGTTATATTCAGCTGTTTTTAAAAGGCCTGTAGCCAACTGGTTTTATATTCTAAAGTATCCTCCTGTATTTCTGGTAAACCTGCTTCAAATCAAACATGTTGAACATCAAATTAAAGCTTAGGTTCTCTTCTTTCCATCAATTGTTGGCTTTCCATCATAGCACAACCTGGCTGCTTAAAATCAGACATTTAGTGTGGTCAATACCACACAGCTTTCAGAGCTGGGTCAGAGGTCAAATCTGTTCTGTATATTTAGCCTGGTCTTTCAGGCTAGCATGATCTGATTTACTGGAATGATACCTCCATGTAAACCTCAGATTCAGACCTTTTCATAGAGTCCAACATTGTTGATTTTAACCCTTCTGGTGGCTAGCAGCACACTGATGAATTATGGTTACATTCAGCTGTTTTCAAAAGGCCTGCAGCCAACTGGTTTTATATTCTACCTTATCCTCCTGTATTTCTGGTAAACCTGCTTCAAATCAAACATGTTGCACATCAAATTAAAGCTGAGGTTCTCTTCTTTCCATCAATTGTTGGCTTTCCATCATAGCACAACCTGGCTGCTTAAAATCAGACATTTAGTGTGGTCAATACCACACAGCTTTCAGAGCTGGGTCAGAGGTCAAATCTGTTCTGTATATTTAGCCTGGTCTTTCAGGCTAGCATGATCTGATTTACTGGAATGATACCTCCATGTAAACCTCAGATTATAGCACAAGCTGGCTGCTTAAAATCAGACATTTAGTGTGGTCAATACCACACAGCTTTCAGAGCTGGGTCAGAGGTCAAATCTGTTCTGTATATTTAGCCTGGTCTTTCAGGCTAGCATGATCTGATTTACTGGAGTGACACCTCAATTTAAAGCTCAGATTCAGACCTTTTCATAGAGTCCAACATTGTTGATTTTAACCCTTCTGGTGGCTATCAGAACACTGATGAATTATGGTTACATTCATCTGTTTTCAAAAGGCCTGTAGCCAACAGGTTTTATATTCTAACTTATCCTCCTGTATTTCTGGTAAACCTGCTTCAAATCAAACATGTTGCACATCAAATTAAAGCTTAGGTTCTCTTCTTTCCATCAATTGTTGGCTTTCCATCATAGCACAACCTGGCTGCTTAAAATCAGACATTTAGTGTGGTCAATACCACACAGCTTTCAGAGCTGGGTCAGAGGTCAAATCTGTTCTGTATATTTAGCCTGGTCTTTCAGGCTAGCATGATCTGATTTACTGGAATGATACCTCCATGTAAACCTCAGATTCAGACCTTTTCATAGAGTCCAACATTGTTGATTTTAACCCTTCTGGTGGCTAGCAGCACACTGATGAATTATGGTTACATTCAGCTGTTTTCAAAAGGCCTGCAGCCAACTGGTTTTATATTCTACCTTATCCTCCTGTATTTCTGGTAAACCTGCTTCAAATCAAACATGTTGCACATCAAATTAAAGCTTAGGTTCTCTTCTTTCCAACAATTGTTGGCTTTCCATCATAGCACAAGCTGGCTGCTTAAAATCAGACATTTAGTGTGGTCAATACCACACAGCTTTCAGAGCTGGGTCAGAGGTCAAATCTGTTCTATATATTTAGCCTGGTCTTTCAGGCTAGCATGATCTGATTTACTGGAGTGATACCTCAATTTAAAGCTCAGATTCAGACCTTTTCATAGAGTCCAATATTATTCATTTTAAACCTTCTGGTGGCTAGCAGCACACTGATGAATTATGGTTACATTCAGCTGTTTTTAAAAGGCCTGCAGCCAACTGGTTTTATATTCTAACTTATCCTCCTGTATTTCTGGTAAACCTGCTTCAAATCAAACATGTTGCACATCAAATTAAAGCTTAGGTTCTCTTCTTTCCAACAATTGTTGGCTTTCCATCATAGCACAACCTGGCTGCTTAAAATCAGACATTTAGTGTGGTCAATACCACACAGCTTTCAGAGCTGGGTCAGAGGTCAAATCTGTTCTGTATATTTAGCCTGGTCTTTCAGGCTAGCATGATCTGATTTACTGGAGTGACACCTCAATTTAAAGCTCAGATTCAGACCTTTTCATAGACTCCAACATTGTTCTTTTTAAACCTTCTGGTGTCTAGCAGCACACTGATGAATTATGGTTATATTCAGCTGTTTTTAAAAGGCCTGTAGCCAACTGGTTTTATATTCTAAAGTATCCTCCTGTATTTCTGGTAAACCTGCTTCAAATCAAACATGTTGCACATCAAATTAAAGCTTAGGTTCTCTTCTTTCCATCAATTGTTGGCTTTCCATCATAGCACAAGCTGGCTGCTTAAAATCAGACATTTAGTGTGGTCAATACCACACAGCTTTCAGAGCTGGGTCAGAGGTCAAATCTGTTCTATATATTTAGCCTGGTCTTTCAGGCTAGCATGATCTGATTTACTGGAGTGATACCTCAATTTAAAGCTCAGATTCAGACCTTTTCATAGAGTCCAATATTATTCATTTTAAACCTTCTGGTGGCTAGCAGCACACTGATGAATTATGGTTACATTCAGCTGTTTTTAAAAGGCCTGCAGCCAACTGGTTTTATATTCTAACTTATCCTCCTGTATTTCTGGTAAACCTGCTTCAAATCAAACATGTTGCACATCAAATTAAAGCTTAGGTTCTCTTCTTTCCAACAATTGTTGGCTTTCCATCATAGCACAACCTGGCTGCTTAAAATCAGACATTTAGTGTGGTCAATACCACACAGCTTTCAGAGCTGGGTCAGAGGTCAAATCTGTTCTGTATATTTAGCCTGGTCTTTCAGGCTAGCATGATCTGATTTACTGGAGTGACACCTCAATTTAAAGCTCAGATTCAGACCTTTTCATAGACTCCAACATTGTTGATTTTAACCCTTCTGGTGGCTAGCAGCACACTGATGAATTATGGTTACATTCAGCTGTTTTCAAAAGGCCTGTAGCCAACAGGTTTTATATTCTAACTTATCCTCCTGTATTTCTGGTAAACCTGCTTCAAATCAAACATGTTGCACATCAAATTAAAGCTTAGGTTCTCTTCTTTCCATCAATTGTTGGCTTTCCATCATAGCACAACCTGGCTGCTTAAAATCAGACATTTAGTGTGGTCAATACCACACAGCTTTCAGAGCTGGGTCAGAGGTCAAATCTGTTCTGTATATTTAGCCTGGTCTTTCAGGCTAGCATGATCTGATTTACTGGAATGATACCTCCATGTAAACCTCAGATTCAGACCTTTTCATAGAGTCCAACATTGTTGATTTTAACCCTTCTGGTGGCTAGCAGCACACTGATGAATTATGGTTATATTCAGCTGTTTTTAAAAGGCCTGCAGCCAACTGGTTTTATATTCTAAAGTATCCTCCTGTATTTCTGGTAAACCTGCTTCAAATCAAACATGTTGCACATCAAATTAAAGCTTAGGTTCTCTTCTTTCCATCAATTGTTGGCTTTCCATCATAGCACAACCTGGCTGCTTAAAATCAGACATTTAGTGTGGTCAATACCACACAGCTTTCAGAGCTGGGTCAGAGGTCAAATCTGTTCTGTATATTTAGCCTGGTCTTTCAGGCTAGCATGATCTGATTTACTGGAATGATACCTCCATGTAAACCTCAGATTCAGACCTTTTCATAGAGTCCAACATTGTTGATTTTAACCCTTCTGGTGGCTAGCAGCACACTGATGAATTATGGTTACATTCAGCTGTTTTCAAAAGGCCTGCAGCCAACTGGTTTTATATTCTACCTTATCCTCCTGTATTTCTGGTAAACCTGCTTCAAATCAAACATGTTGCACATCAAATTAAAGCTTAGGTTCTCTTCTTTCCAACAATTGTTGGCTTTCCATCATAGCACAAGCTGGCTGCTTAAAATCAGACATTTAGTGTGGTCAATACCACACAGCTTTCAGAGCTGGGTCAGAGGTCAAATCTGTTCTATATATTTAGCCTGGTCTTTCAGGCTAGCATGATCTGATTTACTGGAGTGATACCTCAATTTAAAGCTCAGATTCAGACCTTTTCATAGAGTCCAATATTATTCATTTTAAACCTTCTGGTGGCTAGCAGCACACTGATGAATTATGGTTACATTCAGCTGTTTTTAAAAGGCCTGCAGCCAACTGGTTTTATATTCTAACTTATCCTCCTGTATTTCTGGTAAACCTGCTTCAAATCAAACATGTTGCACATCAAATTAAAGCTTAGGTTCTCTTCTTTCCAACAATTGTTGGCTTTCCATCATAGCACAACCTGGCTGCTTAAAATCAGACATTTAGTGTGGTCAATACCACACAGCTTTCAGAGCTGGGTCAGAGGTCAAATCTGTTCTGTATATTTAGCCTGGTCTTTCAGGCTAGCATGATCTGATTTACTGGAGTGACACCTCAATTTAAAGCTCAGATTCAGACCTTTTCATAGACTCCAACATTGTTCTTTTTAAACCTTCTGGTGTCTAGCAGCACACTGATGAATTATGGTTATATTCAGCTGTTTTTAAAAGGCCTGTAGCCAACTGGTTTTATATTCTAAAGTATCCTCCTGTATTTCTGGTAAACCTGCTTCAAATCAAACATGTTGAACATCAAATTAAAGCTTAGGTTCTCTTCTTTCCATCAATTGTTGGCTTTCCATCATAGCACAACCTGGCTGCTTAAAATCAGACATTTAGTGTGGTCAATACCACACAGCTTTCAGAGCTGGGTCAGAGGTCAAATCTGTTCTGTATATTTAGCCTGGTCTTTCAGGCTAGCATGATCTGATTTACTGGAATGATACCTCCATGTAAACCTCAGATTCAGACCTTTTCATAGAGTCCAACATTGTTGATTTTAACCCTTCTGGTGGCTAGCAGCACACTGATGAATTATGGTTACATTCAGCTGTTTTCAAAAGGCCTGCAGCCAACTGGTTTTATATTCTACCTTATCCTCCTGTATTTCTGGTAAACCTGCTTCAAATCAAACATGTTGCACATCAAATTAAAGCTTAGGTTCTCTTCTTTCCATCAATTGTTGGCTTTCCATCATAGCACAACCTGGCTGCTTAAAATCAGACATTTAGTGTGGTCAATACCACACAGCTTTCAGAGCTGGGTCAGAGGTCAAATCTGTTCTGTATATTTAGCCTTGTCTTTCAGGCTAGCATGATCTGATTTACTGGAATGATACCTCCATGTAAACCTCAGATTATAGCACAAGCTGGCTGCTTAAAATCAGACATTTAGTGTGGTCAATACCACACAGCTTTCAGAGCTGGGTCAGAGGTCAAATCTGTTCTGTATATTTAGCCTGGTCTTTCAGGCTAGCATGATCTGATTTACTGGAGTGACACCTCAATTTAAAGCTCAGATTCAGACCTTTTCATAGAGTCCAACATTGTTGATTTTAACCCTTCTGGTGGCTATCAGAACACTGATGAATTATGGTTACATTCATCTGTTTTCAAAAGGCCTGTAGCCAACAGGTTTTATATTCTAACTTATCCTCCTGTATTTCTGGTAAACCTGCTTCAAATCAAACATGTTGCACATCAAATTAAAGCTTAGGTTCTCTTCTTTCCATCAATTGTTGGCTTTCCATCATAGCACAACCTGGCTGCTTAAAATCAGACATTTAGTGTGGTCAATACCACACAGCTTTCAGAGCTGGGTCAGAGGTCAAATCTGTTCTGTATATTTAGCCTGGTCTTTCAGGCTAGCATGATCTGATTTACTGGAATGATACCTCCATGTAAACCTCAGATTCAGACCTTTTCATAGAGTCCAACATTGTTGATTTTAACCCTTCTGGTGGCTAGCAGCACACTGATGAATTATGGTTACATTCAGCTGTTTTCAAAAGGCCTGCAGCCAACTGGTTTTATATTCTACCTTATCCTCCTGTATTTCTGGTAAACCTGCTTCAAATCAAACATGTTGCACATCAAATTAAAGCTTAGGTTCTCTTCTTTCCAACAATTGTTGGCTTTCCATCATAGCACAAGCTGGCTGCTTAAAATCAGACATTTAGTGTGGTCAATACCACACAGCTTTCAGAGCTGGGTCAGAGGTCAAATCTGTTCTATATATTTAGCCTGGTCTTTCAGGCTAGCATGATCTGATTTACTGGAGTGATACCTCAATTTAAAGCTCAGATTCAGACCTTTTCATAGAGTCCAATATTATTCATTTTAAACCTTCTGGTGGCTAGCAGCACACTGATGAATTATGGTTACATTCAGCTGTTTTTAAAAGGCCTGCAGCCAACTGGTTTTATATTCTAACTTATCCTCCTGTATTTCTGGTAAACCTGCTTCAAATCAAACATGTTGCACATCAAATTAAAGCTTAGGTTCTCTTCTTTCCAACAATTGTTGGCTTTCCATCATAGCACAACCTGGCTGCTTAAAATCAGACATTTAGTGTGGTCAATACCACACAGCTTTCAGAGCTGGGTCAGAGGTCAAATCTGTTCTGTATATTTAGCCTGGTCTTTCAGGCTAGCATGATCTGATTTACTGGAGTGACACCTCAATTTAAAGCTCAGATTCAGACCTTTTCATAGACTCCAACATTGTTCTTTTTAAACCTTCTGGTGTCTAGCAGCACACTGATGAATTATGGTTATATTCAGCTGTTTTTAAAAGGCCTGTAGCCAACTGGTTTTATATTCTAAAGTATCCTCCTGTATTTCTGGTAAACCTGCTTCAAATCAAACATGTTGCACATCAAATTAAAGCTTAGGTTCTCTTCTTTCCATCAATTGTTGGCTTTCCATCATAGCACAACCTGGCTGCTTAAAATCAGACATTTAGTGTGGTCAATACCACACAGCTTTCAGAGCTGGGTCAGAGGTCAAATCTGTTCTGTATATTTAGCCTGGTCTTTCAGGCTAGCATGATCTGATTTACTGGAATGATACCTCCATGTAAACCTCAGATTCAGACCTTTTCATAGAGTCCAACATTGTTGATTTTAACCCTTCTGGTGGCTAGCAGCACACTGATGAATTATGGTTACATTCAGCTGTTTTCAAAAGGCCTGCAGCCAACAGGTTTTATATTCTACCTTATCCTCCTGTATTTCTGGTAAACCTGCTTCAAATCAAACATGTTGCACATCAAATTAAAGCTTAGGTTCTCTTCTTTCCAACAATTGTTGGCTTTCCATCATAGCACAAGCTGGCTGCTTAAAATCAGACATTTAGTGTGGTCAATACCACACAGCTTTCAGAGCTGGGTCAGAGGTCAAATCTGTTCTGTATATTTAGCCTGGTCTTTCAGGCTAGCATGATCTGATTTACTGGAGTGACACCTCAATTTAAAGCTCAGATTCAGACCTTTTCATAGAGTCCAACATTGTTGATTTTAACCCTTCTGGTGGCTATCAGAACACTGATGAATTATGGTTACATTCATCTGTTTTCAAAAGGCCTGTAGCCAACAGGTTTTATATTCTAACTTATCCTCCTGTATTTCTGGTAAACCTGCTTCAAATCAAACATGTTGCACATCAAATTAAAGCTTAGGTTCTCTTCTTTCCATCAATTGTTGGCTTTCCATCATAGCACAACCTGGCTGCTTAAAATCAGACATTTAGTGTGGTCAATACCACACAGCTTTCAGAGCTGGGTCAGAGGTCAAATCTGTTCTGTATATTTAGCCTGGTCTTTCAGGCTAGCATGATCTGATTTACTGGAGTGATACCTCCATGTAAACCTCAGATTCAGACCTTTTCATAGAGTCCAACATTGTTGATTTTAACCCTTCTGGTGGCTAGCAGCACACTGATGAATTATGGTTACATTCAGCTGTTTTTAAAAGGCCTGTAGCCAACTGGTTTTATATTCTAAAGTATCCTCCTGTATTTCTGGTAAACCTGCTTCAAATCAAACATGTTGCACATCAAATTAAAGCTTAGGTTCTCTTCTTTCCATCAATTGTTGGCTTTCCATCATAGCACAACCTGGCTGCTTAAAATCAGACATTTAGTGTGGTCAATACCACACAGCTTTCAGAGCTGGGTCAGAGGTCAAATCTGTTCTGTATATTTAGCCTGGTCTTTCAGGCTAGCATGATCTGATTTACTGGAATGATACCTCCATGTAAACCTCAGATTCAGACCTTTTCATAGAGTCCAACATTGTTGATTTTAACCCTTCTGGTGGCTAGCAGCACACTGATGAATTATGGTTACATTCAGCTGTTTTCAAAAGGCCTGCAGCCAACAGGTTTTATATTCTACCTTATCCTCCTGTATTTCTGGTAAACCTGCTTCAAATCAAACATGTTGCACATCAAATTAAAGCTTAGGTTCTCTTCTTTCCAACAATTGTTGGCTTTCCATCATAGCACAAGCTGGCTGCTTAAAATCAGACATTTAGTGTGGTCAATACCACACAGCTTTCAGAGCTGGGTCAGAGGTCAAATCTGTTCTGTATATTTAGCCTGGTCTTTCAGGCTAGCATGATCTGATTTACTGGAGTGACACCTCAATTTAAAGCTCAGATTCAGACCTTTTCATAGAGTCCAACATTGTTGATTTTAACCCTTCTGGTGGCTATCAGAACACTGATGAATTATGGTTACATTCATCTGTTTTCAAAAGGCCTGTAGCCAACAGGTTTTATATTCTAACTTATCCTCCTGTATTTCTGGTAAACCTGCTTCAAATCAAACATGTTGCACATCAAATTAAAGCTTAGGTTCTCTTCTTTCCATCAATTGTTGGCTTTCCATCATAGCACAACCTGGCTGCTTAAAATCAGACATTTAGTGTGGTCAATACCACACAGCTTTCAGAGCTGGGTCAGAGGTCAAATCTGTTCTGTATATTTAGCCTGGTCTTTCAGGCTAGCATGATCTGATTTACTGGAGTGATACCTCCATGTAAACCTCAGATTCAGACCTTTTCATAGAGTCCAACATTGTTGATTTTAACCCTTCTGGTGGCTAGCAGCACACTGATGAATTATGGTTACATTCAGCTGTTTTCAAAAGGCCTGCAGCCAACTGGTTTTATATTCTACCTTATCCTCCTGTATTTCTGGTAAACCTGCTTCAAATCAAACATGTTGCACATCAAATTAAAGCTTAGGTTCTCTTCTTTCCAACAATTGTTGGCTTTCCATCATAGCACAAGCTGGCTGCTTAAAATCAGACATTTAGTGTGGTCAATACCACACAGCTTTCAGAGCTGGGTCAGAGGTCAAATCTGTTCTATATATTTAGCCTGGTCTTTCAGGCTAGCATGATCTGATTTACTGGAGTGACACCTCAATTTAAAGCTCAGATTCAGACCTTTTCATAGAGTCCAATATTGTTCATTTTAAACCTTCTGGTGGCTAGCAGCACACTGATGAATTATGGTTACATTCAGCTGTTTTTAAAAGGCCTGCAGCCAACTGGTTTTATATTCTAACTTATCCTCCTGTATTTCTGGTAAACCTGCTTCAAATCAAACATGTTGCACATCAAATTAAAGCTTAGGTTCTCTTCTTTCCAACAATTGTTGGCTTTCCATCATAGCACAACCTGGCTGCTTAAAATCAGACATTTAGTGTGGTCAATACCACACAGCTTTCAGAGCTGGGTCAGAGGTCAAATCTGTTCTGTATATTTAGCCTGGTCTTTCAGGCTAGCATGATCTGATTTACTGGAGTGATACCTCAATTTAAAGCTCAGATTCAGACCTTTTCATAGAGTCCAACATTGTTGATTTTAACCCTTCTGGTGGCTAGCAGCACACTGATGAATTATGGTTACATTCAGTTTTTTCAAAAGGCCTGTAGCCAACAGGTTTTATATTCTAACTTATCCTCCTGTATTTCTTGTAAACCTGCTTCAAATCAAACATGTTGCACATCAAATTAAAGCTTAGGTTCTCTTCTTTCCATTAATTGTTGGCTTTCCATCATAGCACAACCTGGCTGCTTAAAATCAGACATTTAGTGTGGTCAATACCACACAGCTTTCAGAGCTGGGTCAGAGGTCAAATCTGTTCTGTATATTTAGCCTGGTCTTTCAGGCTAGCATGATCTGATTTACTGGAGTGATACCTCCATGTAAACCTCAGATTCAGACCTTTTCATAGAGTCCAACATTGTTGATTTTAACCCTTCTGGTGGCTAGCAGCACACTGATGAATTATGGTTACATTCAGCTGTTTTCAAAAGGCCTGCAGCCAACTGGTTTTATATTCTACCTTATCCTCCTGTATTTCTGGTAAACCTGCTTCAAATCAAACATGTTGCACATCAAATTAAAGCTTAGGTTCTCTTCTTTCCAACAATTGTTGGCTTTCCATCATAGCACAAGCTGGCTGCTTAAAATCAGACATTTAGTGTGGTCAATACCACACAGCTTTCAGAGCTGGGTCAGAGGTCAAATCTGTTCTATATATTTAGCCTGGTCTTTCAGGCTAGCATGATCTGATTTACTGGAGTGACACCTCAATTTAAAGCTCAGATTCAGACCTTTTCATAGAGTCCAATATTGTTCATTTTAAACCTTCTGGTGGCTAGCAGCACACTGATGAATTATGGTTACATTCAGCTGTTTTTAAAAGGCCTGCAGCCAACTGGTTTTATATTCTACCTTATCCTCCTGTATTTCTGGTAAACCTGCTTCAAATCAAACATGTTGCACATCAAATTAAAGCTTAGGTTCTCTTCTTTCCAACAATTGTTGGTTTTCCATCATAGCACAACCTGGCTGCTTAAAATCAGACATTTAGTGTGGTCAATACCACACAGCTTTCAGAGCTGGGTCAGAGGTCAAATCTGTTCTGTATATTTAGCCTGGTCTTTCAGGCTAGCATGATCTGATTTACTGGAGTGACACCTCAATTTAAAGCTCAGATTCAGACCTTTTCATAGAGTCCAATATTGTTCATTTTAAACCTTCTGGTGGCTAGCAGCACACTGATGAATTATGGTTACATTCAGCTGTTTTCAAAAGGTCTGCAGCCAACTGGTTTTATATTCTAAAGTGTCCTCCTGTATTTCTGGTAAACCTGCTTCAAATCAAACATGTTGCACATCAAATTAAAGCTTAGGTTCTCTTCTTTCCATCAATTGTTGGCTTTCCATCATAGCACAAGCTGGCTGCTTAAAATCAGACATTTAGTGTGGTCAATACCACACAGCTTTCAGAGCTGGGTCAGAGGTCAAATCTGTTCTGTATATTTAGCCTGGTCTTTCAGGCTAGCATGATCTGATTTACTGGAGTGACACCTCAATTTAAAGCTCAGATTCAGACCTTTTCATAGACTCCAACATTGTTGATTTTAACCCTTCTGGTGGCTAGCAGCACACTGATGAATTATGGTTACATTCAGCTGTTTTCAAAAGGCCTGTAGCCAACAGGTTTTATATTCTAACTTATCCTCCTGTATTTCTGGTAAACCTGCTTCAAATCAAACATGTTGCACATCAAATTAAAGCTTAGGTTCTCTTCTTTCCATTAATTGTTGGCTTTCCATCATAGCACAACCTGGCTGCTTAAAATCAGACATTTAGTGTGGTCAATACCACACAGCTTTCAGAGCTGGGTCAGAGGTCAAATCTGTTCTATATATTTAGCCTGGTCTTTCAGGCTAGCATGATCTGATTTACTGGAATGATACCTCCATGTAAACCTCAGATTCAGACCTTTTCATAGAGTCCAACATTGTTGATTTTAACCATTCTGGTGGCTAGCAGCACACTGATGAATTATGGTTACATTCAGCTGTTTTCAAAAGGCCTGCAGGCAACTGGTTTTATATTCTACCTTATCCTCCTGTATTTCTGGTAAACCTGCTTCAAATCAAACATGTTGCACATCAAATTAAAGCTTAGGTTCTCTTCTTTCCAACAATTGTTGGCTTTCCATCATAGCACAAGCTGGCTGCTTAAAATCAGACATTTAGTGTGGTCAATACCACACAGCTTTCAGAGCTGGGTCAGAGGTCAAATCTGTTCTATATATTTAGCCTGGTCTTTCAGGCTAGCATGATCTGATTTACTGGAGTGACACCTCAATTTAAAGCTCAGATTCAGACCTTTTCATAGAGTCCAATATTGTTCATTTTAAACCTTCTGGTGGCTAGCAGCACACTGATGAATTATGGTTACATTCAGCTGTTTTTAAAAGGCCTGCAGCCAACTGGTTTTATATTCTAACTTATCCTCCTGTATTTCTGGTAAACCTGCTTCAAATCAAACATGTTGCACATCAAATTAAAGCTTAGGTTCTCTTCTTTCCAACAATTGTTGGCTTTCCATCATAGCACAACCTGGCTGCTTAAAATCAGACATTTAGTGTGGTCAATACCACACAGCTTTCAGAGCTGGGTCAGAGGTCAAATCTGTTCTGTATATTTAGCCTGGTCTTTCAGGCTAGCATGATCTGATTTACTGGAGTGATACGTCAATTTAAAGCTCAGATTCAGACCTTTTCATAGAGTCCAACATTGTTGATTTTAACCCTTCTGGTGGCTAGCAGCACACTGATGAATTATGGTTACATTCAGTTTTTTCAAAAGGCCTGTAGCCAACAGGTTTTATATTCTAACTTATCCTCCTGTATTTCTTGTAAACCTGCTTCAAATCAAACATGTTGCACATCAAATTAAAGCTTAGGTTCTCTTCTTTCCATTAATTGTTGGCTTTCCATCATAGCACAACCTGGCTGCTTAAAATCAGACATTTAGTGTGGTCAATACCACACAGCTTTCAGAGCTGGGTCAGAGGTCAAATCTGTTCTGTATATTTAGCCTGGTCTTTCAGGCTAGCATGATCTGATTTACTGGAGTGATACCTCCATGTAAACCTCAGATTCAGACCTTTTCATAGAGTCCAACATTGTTGATTTTACCCCTTCTGGTGGCTAGCAGCACACTGATGAATTATGGTTACATTCAGCTGTTTTCAAAAGGCCTGCAGCCAACTGGTTTTATATTCTACCTTATCCTCCTGTATTTCTGGTAAACCTGCTTCAAATCAAACATGTTGCACATCAAATTAAAGCTTAGGTTCTCTTCTTTCCAACAATTGTTGGCTTTCCATCATAGCACAACCTGGCTGCTTAAAATCAGACATTTAGTGTGGTCAATACCACACAGCTTTCAGAGCTGGGTCAGAGGTCAAATCTGTTCTATATATTTAGCCTGGTCTTTCAGGCTAGCATGATCTGATTTACTGGAGTGACACCTCAATTTAAAGCTCAGATTCAGACCTTTTCATAGAGTCCAATATTGTTCATTTTAAACCTTCTGGTGGCTAGCAGCACACTGATGAATTATGGTTACATTCAGCTGTTTTTAAAAGGCCTGCAGCCAACTGGTTTTATATTCTACCTTATCCTCCTGTATTTCTGGTAAACCTGCTTCAAATCAAACATGTTGCACATCAAATTAAAGCTTAGGTTCTCTTCTTTCCAACAATTGTTGGCTTTCCATCATAGCACAACCTGGCTGCTTAAAATCAGACATTTAGTGTGGTCAATACCACACAGCTTTCAGAACTGGGTCAGAGGTCAAATCTGTTCTGTATATTTAGCCTGGTCTTTCAGGCTAGCATGATCTGATTTACTGGAGTGACACCTCAATTTAAAGCTCAGATTCAGACCTTTTCATAGACTCCAACATTGTTCATTTTAAACCTTCTGGTGGCTAGCAGCACACTGATGAATTATGGTTATATTCAGCTGTTTTTAAAAGGCCTGCAGCCAACAGGTTTTATATTCTACCTTATCCTCCTGTATTTCTGGTAAACCTGCTTCAAATCAAACATGTTGCACATCAAATTAAAGCTTAGGTTCTCTTCTTTCCAACAATTGTTGGCTTTCCATCATAGCACAAGCTGGCTGCTTAAAATCAGACATTTAGTGTGGTCAATACCACACAGCTTTCAGAGCTGGGTCAGAGGTCAAATCTGTTCTGTATATTTAGCCTGGTCTTTCAGGCTAGCATGATCTGATTTACTGGAGTGACACCTCAATTTAAAGCTCAGATTCAGACCTTTTCATAGAGTCCAACATTGTTGATTTTAACCCTTCTGGTGGCTATCAGAACACTGATGAATTATGGTTACATTCATCTGTTTTCAAAAGGCCTGTAGCCAACAGGTTTTATATTCTAACTTATCCTCCTGTATTTCTGGTAAACCTGCTTCAAATCAAACATGTTGCACATCAAATTAAAGCTTAGGTTCTCTTCTTTCCATCAATTGTTGGCTTTCCATCATAGCACAACCTGGCTGCTTAAAATCAGACATTTAGTGTGGTCAATACCACACAGCTTTCAGAGCTGGGTCAGAGGTCAAATCTGTTCTGTATATTTAGCCTGGTCTTTCAGGCTAGCATGATCTGATTTACTGGAGTGATACCTCCATGTAAACCTCAGATTCAGACCTTTTCATAGAGTCCAACATTGTTGATTTTAACCCTTCTGGTGGCTAGCAGCACACTGATGAATTATGGTTACATTCAGCTGTTTTCAAAAGGCCTGCAGCCAACTGGTTTTATATTCTACCTTATCCTCCTGTATTTCTGGTAAACCTGCTTCAAATCAAACATGTTGCACATCAAATTAAAGCTTAGGTTCTCTTCTTTCCAACAATTGTTGGCTTTCCATCATAGCACAAGCTGGCTGCTTAAAATCAGACATTTAGTGTGGTCAATACCACACAGCTTTCAGAGCTGGGTCAGAGGTCAAATCTGTTCTATATATTTAGCCTGGTCTTTCAGGCTAGCATGATCTGATTTACTGGAGTGACACCTCAATTTAAAGCTCAGATTCAGACCTTTTCATAGAGTCCAATATTGTTCATTTTAAACCTTCTGGTGGCTAGCAGCACACTGATGAATTATGGTTACATTCAGCTGTTTTTAAAAGGCCTGCAGCCAACTGGTTTTATATTCTACCTTATCCTCCTGTATTTCTGGTAAACCTGCTTCAAATCAAACATGTTGCACATCAAATTAAAGCTTAGGTTCTCTTCTTTCCAACAATTGTTGGCTTTCCATCATAGCACAACCTGGCTGCTTAAAATCAGACATTTAGTGTGGTCAATACCACACAGCTTTCAGAGCTGGGTCAGAGGTCAAATCTGTTCTGTATATTTAGCCTGGTCTTTCAGGCTAGCATGATCTGATTTACTGGAGTGACACCTCAATTTAAAGCTCAGATTCAGACCTTTTCATAGAGTCCAATATTGTTCATTTTAAACCTTCTGGTGGCTAGCAGCACACTGATGAATTATGGTTACATTCAGCTGTTTTCAAAAGGTCTGCAGCCAACTGGTTTTATATTCTAAAGTGTCCTCCTGTATTTCTGGTAAACCTGCTTCAAATCAAACATGTTGCACATCAAATTAAAGCTTAGGTTCTCTTCTTTCCATCAATTGTTGGCTTTCCATCATAGCACAAGCTGGCTGCTTAAAATCAGACATTTAGTGTGGTCAATACCACACAGCTTTCAGAGCTGGGTCAGAGGTCAAATCTGTTCTGTATATTTAGCCTGGTCTTTCAGGCTAGCATGATCTGATTTACTGGAGTGACACCTCAATTTAAAGCTCAGATTCAGACCTTTTCATAGAGTCCAACATTGTTGATTTTAACCCTTCTGGTGGCTATCAGAACACTGATGAATTATGGTTACATTCATCTGTTTTCAAAAGGCCTGTAGCCAACAGGTTTTATATTCTAACTTATCCTCCTGTATTTCTGGTAAACCTGCTTCAAATCAAACATGTTGCACATCAAATTAAAGCTTAGGTTCTCTTCTTTCCATCAATTGTTGGCTTTCCATCATAGCACAACCTGGCTGCTTAAAATCAGACATTTAGTGTGGTCAATACCACACAGCTTTCAGAGCTGGGTCAGAGGTCAAATCTGTTCTGTATATTTAGCCTGGTCTTTCAGGCTAGCATGATCTGATTTACTGGAGTGATACCTCCATGTAAACCTCAGATTCAGACCTTTTCATAGAGTCCAACATTGTTGATTTTAACCCTTCTGGTGGCTAGCAGCACACTGATGAATTATGGTTACATTCAGCTGTTTTCAAAAGGCCTGCAGCCAACTGGTTTTATATTCTACCTTATCCTCCTGTATTTCTGGTAAACCTGCTTCAAATCAAACATGTTGCACATCAAATTAAAGCTTAGGTTCTCTTCTTTCCAACAATTGTTGGCTTTCCATCATAGCACAAGCTGGCTGCTTAAAATCAGACATTTAGTGTGGTCAATACCACACAGCTTTCAGAGCTGGGTCAGAGGTCAAATCTGTTCTATATATTTAGCCTGGTCTTTCAGGCTAGCATGATCTGATTTACTGGAGTGACACCTCAATTTAAAGCTCAGATTCAGACCTTTTCATAGAGTCCAATATTGTTCATTTTAAACCTTCTGGTGGCTAGCAGCACACTGATGAATTATGGTTACATTCAGCTGTTTTTAAAAGGCCTGCAGCCAACTGGTTTTATATTCTACCTTATCCTCCTGTATTTCTGGTAAACCTGCTTCAAATCAAACATGTTGCACATCAAATTAAAGCTTAGGTTCTCTTCTTTCCAACAATTGTTGGCTTTCCATCATAGCACAACCTGGCTGCTTAAAATCAGACATTTAGTGTGGTCAATACCACACAGCTTTCAGAGCTGGGTCAGAGGTCAAATCTGTTCTGTATATTTAGCCTGGTCTTTCAGGCTAGCATGATCTGATTTACTGGAGTGACACCTCAATTTAAAGCTCAGATTCAGACCTTTTCATAGAGTCCAATATTGTTCATTTTAAACCTTCTGGTGGCTAGCAGCACACTGATGAATTATGGTTACATTCAGCTGTTTTCAAAAGGTCTGCAGCCAACTGGTTTTATATTCTAAAGTGTCCTCCTGTATTTCTGGTAAACCTGCTTCAAATCAAACATGTTGCACATCAAATTAAAGCTTAGGTTCTCTTCTTTCCATCAATTGTTGGCTTTCCATCATAGCACAAGCTGGCTGCTTAAAATCAGACATTTAGTGTGGTCAATACCACACAGCTTTCAGAGCTGGGTCAGAGGTCAAATCTGTTCTGTATATTTAGCCTGGTCTTTCAGGCTAGCATGATCTGATTTACTGGAGTGACACCTCAATTTAAAGCTCAGATTCAGACCTTTTCATAGACTCCAACATTGTTGATTTTAACCCTTCTGGTGGCTAGCAGCACACTGATGAATTATGGTTACATTCAGCTGTTTTCAAAAGGCCTGTAGCCAACAGGTTTTATATTCTAACTTATCCTCCTGTATTTCTGGTAAACCTGCTTCAAATCAAACATGTTGCACATCAAATTAAAGCTTAGGTTCTCTTCTTTCCATTAATTGTTGGCTTTCCATCATAGCACAACCTGGCTGCTTAAAATCAGACATTTAGTGTGGTCAATACCACACAGCTTTCAGAGCTGGGTCAGAGGTCAAATCTGTTCTATATATTTAGCCTGGTCTTTCAGGCTAGCATGATCTGATTTACTGGAATGATACCTCCATGTAAACCTCAGATTCAGACCTTTTCATAGAGTCCAACATTGTTGATTTTAACCATTCTGGTGGCTAGCAGCACACTGATGAATTATGGTTACATTCAGCTGTTTTCAAAAGGCCTGCAGGCAACTGGTTTTATATTCTACCTTATCCTCCTGTATTTCTGGTAAACCTGCTTCAAATCAAACATGTTGCACATCAAATTAAAGCTTAGGTTCTCTTCTTTCCAACAATTGTTGGCTTTCCATCATAGCACAAGCTGGCTGCTTAAAATCAGACATTTAGTGTGGTCAATACCACACAGCTTTCAGAGCTGGGTCAGAGGTCAAATCTGTTCTATATATTTAGCCTGGTCTTTCAGGCTAGCATGATCTGATTTACTGGAGTGACACCTCAATTTAAAGCTCAGATTCAGACCTTTTCATAGAGTCCAATATTGTTCATTTTAAACCTTCTGGTGGCTAGCAGCACACTGATGAATTATGGTTACATTCAGCTGTTTTTAAAAGGCCTGCAGCCAACTGGTTTTATATTCTAACTTATCCTCCTGTATTTCTGGTAAACCTGCTTCAAATCAAACATGTTGCACATCAAATTAAAGCTTAGGTTCTCTTCTTTCCAACAATTGTTGGCTTTCCATCATAGCACAACCTGGCTGCTTAAAATCAGACATTTAGTGTGGTCAATACCACACAGCTTTCAGAGCTGGGTCAGAGGTCAAATCTGTTCTGTATATTTAGCCTGGTCTTTCAGGCTAGCATGATCTGATTTACTGGAGTGATACGTCAATTTAAAGCTCAGATTCAGACCTTTTCATAGAGTCCAACATTGTTGATTTTAACCCTTCTGGTGGCTAGCAGCACACTGATGAATTATGGTTACATTCAGTTTTTTCAAAAGGCCTGTAGCCAACAGGTTTTATATTCTAACTTATCCTCCTGTATTTCTTGTAAACCTGCTTCAAATCAAACATGTTGCACATCAAATTAAAGCTTAGGTTCTCTTCTTTCCATTAATTGTTGGCTTTCCATCATAGCACAACCTGGCTGCTTAAAATCAGACATTTAGTGTGGTCAATACCACACAGCTTTCAGAGCTGGGTCAGAGGTCAAATCTGTTCTGTATATTTAGCCTGGTCTTTCAGGCTAGCATGATCTGATTTACTGGAGTGATACCTCCATGTAAACCTCAGATTCAGACCTTTTCATAGAGTCCAACATTGTTGATTTTACCCCTTCTGGTGGCTAGCAGCACACTGATGAATTATGGTTACATTCAGCTGTTTTCAAAAGGCCTGCAGCCAACTGGTTTTATATTCTACCTTATCCTCCTGTATTTCTGGTAAACCTGCTTCAAATCAAACATGTTGCACATCAAATTAAAGCTTAGGTTCTCTTCTTTCCAACAATTGTTGGCTTTCCATCATAGCACAACCTGGCTGCTTAAAATCAGACATTTAGTGTGGTCAATACCACACAGCTTTCAGAGCTGGGTCAGAGGTCAAATCTGTTCTATATATTTAGCCTGGTCTTTCAGGCTAGCATGATCTGATTTACTGGAGTGACACCTCAATTTAAAGCTCAGATTCAGACCTTTTCATAGAGTCCAATATTGTTCATTTTAAACCTTCTGGTGGCTAGCAGCACACTGATGAATTATGGTTACATTCAGCTGTTTTTAAAAGGCCTGCAGCCAACTGGTTTTATATTCTACCTTATCCTCCTGTATTTCTGGTAAACCTGCTTCAAATCAAACATGTTGCACATCAAATTAAAGCTTAGGTTCTCTTCTTTCCAACAATTGTTGGCTTTCCATCATAGCACAACCTGGCTGCTTAAAATCAGACATTTAGTGTGGTCAATACCACACAGCTTTCAGAACTGGGTCAGAGGTCAAATCTGTTCTGTATATTTAGCCTGGTCTTTCAGGCTAGCATGATCTGATTTACTGGAGTGACACCTCAATTTAAAGCTCAGATTCAGACCTTTTCATAGACTCCAACATTGTTCATTTTAAACCTTCTGGTGGCTAGCAGCACACTGATGAATTATGGTTATATTCAGCTGTTTTTAAAAGGCCTGTAGCCAACAGGTTTTATATTCTAACTTATCCTCCTGTATTTCTGGTAAACCTGCTTCAAATCAAACATGTTGCGCATCAAATTAAAGCTTAGGTTCTCTTCTTTCCATCAATTGTTGGCTTTCCATCATAGCACAACCTGGCTGCTTAAAATCAGACATTTAGTGTGGTCAATACCACACAACTTTCAGAGCTGGGTCAGAGGTCAAATCTGTTCTGTATATTTAGCCTGGTCCTTCAGGCTAGCATGATCTGATTTACTGGAGTGACACCTCAATTTAAAGCTCAGATTCAGACCTTTTCATAGAGTCCAACATTGTTGATTTTACCCCTTCTGGTGGCTAGCAGCACACTGATGAATTATGGTTACATTCAGCTGTTTTCAAAAGGCCTGCAGCCAACAGGTTTTATATTCTACCTTATCCTCCTGTATTTCTGGTAAACCTGCTTCAAATCAAACATGTTGCACATCAAATTAAAGCTTAGGTTCTCTTCTTTCCATCAATTGTTGGCTTTCCATCATACCACAAGCTGGCTGCTTAAAATCAGACATTTAGTGTGGTCAATACCACACAACTTTCAGAGCTGGGTCAGAGGTCAAATCTGTTCTGTATATTTAGCCTGGTCTTTCAGGCTAGCATGATCTGATTTACTGGAGTGACACCTCAATTTAAAGCTCAGATTCAGACCTTTTCATAGACTCCAACATTGTTCATTTTAAACCTTCTGGTGGCTAGCAGCACACTGATGAATTATGGTTACATTCAGCTGTTTTTAAAAGGCCTGCAGCCAACTGGTTTTATATTCTAAAGTATCCTCCTGTATTTCTGGTAAACCTGCTTCAAATCAAACATGTTGCACATCAAATTAAAGCTTAAGTTCTCTTCTTTCCATCAATTGTTGGCTTTCCATCATAGCACAACCTGGCTGCTTAAAATCAGACATTTAGTGTGGTCAATACCACACAGCTTTCAGAGCTGGGTCAGAGGTCAAATCTGTTCTGTATATTTAGCCTGGTCTTTCAGGCTAGCATGATCTGATTTACTGGAGTGATACCTCCATGTAAACCTCAGATTCAGACCTTTTCATAGAGTCCAACATTGTTGATTTTAACCCTTCTGGTGGCTAGCAGCACACTGATGAATTATGGTTACATTCAGCTGTTTTCAAAAGGCCTGCAGCCAACTGGTTTTATATTCTACCTTATCCTCCTGTATTTCTGGTAAACCTGCTTCAAATCAAACATGTTGCACATCAAATTAAAGCTTAGGTTTTCTTCTTTCCAACAATTGTTGGCTTTCCATCATAGCACAAGCTGGCTGCTTAAAATCAGACATTTAGTGTGGTCAATACCACACAGCTTTCAGAGCTGGGTCAGAGGTCAAATCTGTTCTATATATTTAGCCTGGTCTTTCAGGCTAGCATGATCTGATTTACTGGAGTGACACCTCAATTTAAAGCTCAGATTCAGACCTTTTCATAGAGTCCAATATTGTTCATTTTAAACCTTCTGGTGGCTAGCAGCACACTGATGAATTATGGTTACATTCAGCTGTTTTTAAAAGGCCTGCAGCCAACTGGTTTTATATTCTAACTTATCCTCCTGTATTTCTGGTAAACCTGCTTCAAATCAAACATGTTGCACATCAAATTAAAGCTTAGGTTCTCTTCTTTCCAACAATTGTTGGCTTTCCATCATAGCACAACCTGGCTGCTTAAAATCAGACATTTAGTGTGGTCAATACCACACAGCTTTCAGAGCTGGGTCAGAGGTCAAATCTGTTCTGTATATTTAGCCTGGTCTTTCAGGCTAGCATGATCTGATTTACTGGAATGATACCTCCATGTATACCTCAGATTCAGACCTTTTCATAGAGTCCAACATTGTTGATTTTAACCCTTCTGGTGGCTAGCAGCACACTGATGAATTATGGTTATATTCAGCTGTTTTTAAAAGGCCTGCAGCCAACTGGTTTTATATTCTAAAGTATCCTCCTGTATTTCTGGTAAACCTGCTTCAAATCAAACATGTTGCACATCAAATTAAAGCTTAGGTTCTCTTCTTTCCATCAATTGTTGGCTTTCCATCATAGCACAACCTGGCTGCTTAAAATCAGACATTTAGTGTGGTCAATACCACACAGCTTTCAGAGCTGGGTCAGAGGTCAAATCTGTTCTGTATATTTAGCCTGGTCTTTCAGGCTAGCATGATCTGATTTACTGGAGTGATACCTCCATGTAAACCTCAGATTCAGACCTTTTCATAGAGTCCAACATTGTTGATTTTAACCCTTCTGGTGGCTAGCAGCACACTGATGAATTATGGTTACATTCAGCTGTTTTCAAAAGGCCTGTAGCCAACAGGTTTTATATTCTAACTTATCCTCCTGTATTTCTGGTAAACCTGCTTCAAATCAAACATGTTGCACATCAAATTAAAGCTTAGGTTCTCTTCTTTCCATTAATTGTTGGCTTTCCATCATAGCACAACCTGGCTGCTTAAAATCAGACATTTAGTGTGGTCAATACCACACAGCTTTCAGAGCTGGGTCAGAGGTCAAATCTGTTCTATATATTTAGCCTGGTCTTTCAGGCTAGCATGATCTGATTTACTGGAATGATACCTCCATGTAAACCTCAGATTCAGACCTTTTCATAGAGTCCAACATTGTTGATTTTAACCATTCTGGTGGCTAGCAGCACACTGATGAATTATGGTTACATTCAACTGTTTTCAAAAGGCCTGCAGGCAACTGGTTTTATATTCTACCTTATCCTCCTGTATTTCTGGTAAACCTGCTTCAAATCAAACATGTTGCACATCAAATTAAAGCTTAGGTTCTCTTCTTTCCAACAATTGTTGGCTTTCCATCATAGCACAAGCTGGCTGCTTAAAATCAGACATTTAGTGTGGTCAATACCACACAGCTTTCAGAGCTGGGTCAGAGGTCAAATCTGTTCTATATATTTAGCCTGGTCTTTCAGGCTAGCATGATCTGATTTACTGGAGTGACACCTCAATTTAAAGCTCAGATTCAGACCTTTTCATAGAGTCCAACATTGTTGATTTTAACCCTTCTGGTGGCTAGCAGCACACTGATGAATTATGGTTACATTCAGCTGTTTTCAAAAGGCCTGTAGCCAACAGGTTTTATATTCTAACTTATCCTCCTGTATTTCTGGTAAACCTGCTTCAAATCAAACATGTTGCACATCAAATTAAAGCTTAGGTTCTCTTCTTTCCATTAATTGTTGGCTTTCCATCATAGCACAACCTGGCTGCTTAAAATCAGACATTTAGTGTGGTCAATACCACACAGCTTTCAGAGCTGGGTCAGAGGTCGAATCTGTTCTGTATATTTAGCCTGGTCTTTCAGGCTAGCATGATCTGATTTACTGGAGTGATACGTCAATTTAAAGCTCAGATTCAGACCTTTTCATAGAGTCCAACATTGTTGATTTTAACCCTTCTGGTGGCTAGCAGCACACTGATGAATTATGGTTACATTCAGTTTTTTCAAAAGGCCTGTAGCCAACAGGTTTTATATTCTAACTTATCCTCCTGTATTTCTTGTAAACCTGCTTCAAATCAAACATGTTGCACATCAAATTAAAGCTTAGGTTCTCTTCTTTCCATTAATTGTTGGCTTTCCATCATAGCACAACCTGGCTGCTTAAAATCAGACATTTAGTGTGGTCAATACCACACAGCTTTCAGAGCTGGGTCAGAGGTCAAATCTGTTCTGTATATTTAGCCTGGTCTTTCAGGCTAGCATGATCTGATTTACTGGAGTGATACCTCCATGTAAACCTCAGATTCAGACCTTTTCATAGAGTCCAACATTGTTGATTTTAACCCTTCTGGTGGCTAGCAGCACACTGATGAATTATGGTTACATTCAGCTGTTTTCAAAAGGCCTGCAGCCAACTGGTTTTATATTCTACCTTATCCTCCTGTATTTCTGGTAAACCTGCTTCAAATCAAACATGTTGCACATCAAATTAAAGCTTAGGTTCTCTTCTTTCCAACAATTGTTGGCTTTCCATCATAGCACAAGCTGGCTGCTTAAAATCAGACATTTAGTGTGGTCAATACCACACAGCTTTCAGAGCTGGGTCAGAGGTCAAATCTGTTCTATATATTTAGCCTGGTCTTTCAGGCTAGCATGATCTGATTTACCGGAGTGACACCTCAATTTAAAGCTCAGATTCAGACCTTTTCATAGAGTCCAATATTGTTCATTTTAAACCTTCTGGTGGCTAGCAGCACACTGATGAATTATGGTTACATTCAGCTGTTTTTAAAAGGCCTGCAGCCAACTGGTTTTATATTCTACCTTATCCTCCTGTATTTCTGGTAAACCTGCTTCAAATCAAACATGTTGCACATCAAATTAAAGCTTAGGTTCTCTTCTTTCCAACAATTGTTGGCTTTCCATCATAGCACAACCTGGCTGCTTAAAATCAGACATTTAGTGTGGTCAATACCACACAGCTTTCAGAGCTGGGTCAGAGGTCAAATCTGTTCTGTATATTTAGCCTGGTCTTTCAGGCTAGCATGATCTGATTTACTGGAGTGATACGTCAATTTAAAGCTCAGATTCAGACCTTTTCATAGAGTCCAACATTGTTGATTTTAACCCTTCTGGTGGCTAGCAGCACACTGATGAATTATGGTTACATTCAGTTTTTTCAAAAGGCCTGTAGCCAACAGGTTTTATATTCTAACTTATCCTCCTGTATTTCTTGTAAACCTGCTTCAAATCAAACATGTTGCACATCAAATTAAAGCTTAGGTTCTCTTCTTTCCATTAATTGTTGGCTTTCCATCATAGCACAACCTGGCTGCTTAAAATCAGACATTTAGTGTGGTCAATACCACACAGCTTTCAGAGCTGGGTCAGAGGTCAAATCTGTTCTGTATATTTAGCCTGGTCTTTCAGGCTAGCATGATCTGATTTACTGGAGTGATACCTCCATGTAAACCTCAGATTCAGACCTTTTCATAGAGTCCAAAATTGTTGATTTTAACCCTTCTGGTGGCTAGCAGCACACTGATGAATTATGGTTACATTCAGCTGTTTTCAAAAGGCCTGCAGCCAACTGGTTTTATATTCTACCTTATCCTCCTGTATTTCTGGTAAACCTGCTTCAAATCAAACATGTTGCACATCAAATTAAAGCTTAGGTTCTCTTCTTTCCAACAATTGTTGGCTTTCCATCATAGCACAAGCTGGCTGCTTAAAATCAGACATTTAGTGTGGTCAATACCACACAGCTTTCAGAGCTGGGTCAGAGGTCAAATCTGTTCTATATATTTAGCCTGGTCTTTCAGGCTAGCATGATCTGATTTACTGGAGTGACACCTCAATTTAAAGCTCAGATTCAGACCTTTTCATAGAGTCCAATATTGTTCATTTTAAACCTTCTGGTGGCTAGCAGCACACTGATGAATTATGGTTACATTCAGCTGTTTTTAAAAGGCCTGCAGCCAACTGGTTTTATATTCTACCTTATCCTCCTGTATTTCTGGTAAACCTGCTTCAAATCAAACATGTTGCACATCAAATTAAAGCTTAGGTTCTCTTCTTTCCAACAATTGTTGGCTTTCCATCATAGCACAACCTGGCTGCTTAAAATCAGACATTTAGTGTGGTCAATACCACACAGCTTTCAGAGCTGGGTCAGAGGTCAAATCTGTTCTGTATATTTAGCCTGGTCTTTCAGGCTAGCATGATCTGATTTACTGGAGTGACACCTCAATTTAAAGCTCAGATTCAGACCTTTTCATAGACTCCAACATTGTTCATTTTAAACCTTCTGGTGGCTAGCAGCACACTGATGAATTATGGTTATATTCAGCTGTTTTTAAAAGGCCTGTAGCCAACAGGTTTTATATTCTAACTTATCCTCCTGTATTTCTGGTAAACCTGCTTCAAATCAAACATGTTGCGCATCAAATTAAAGCTTAGGTTCTCTTCTTTCCATCAATTGTTGGCTTTCCAACATACCACAAGCTGGCTGCTTAAAATCAGACATTTAGTGTGGTCAATACCACACAACTTTCAGAGCTGGGTCAGAGGTCAAATCTGTTCTGTATATTTAGCCTGGTCTTTCAGGCTAGCATGATCTGATTTACTGGAGTGACACCTCAATTTAAAGCTCAGATTCAGACCTTTTCATAGACTCCAACATTGTTCATTTTAAACCTTCTGGTGGCTAGCAGCACACTGATGAATTATGGTTACATTCAGCTGTTTTTAAAAGGCCTGCAGCCAACTGGTTTTATATTCTAAAGTATCCTCCTGTATTTCTGGTAAACCTGCTTCAAATCAAACATGTTGCACATCAAATTAAAGCTTAAGTTCTCTTCTTTCCATCAATTGTTGGCTTTCCATCATAGCACAACCTGGCTGCTTAAAATCAGACATTTAGTGTGGTCAATACCACACAGCTTTCAGAGCTGGGTCAGAGGTCAAATCTGTTCTGTATATTTAGCCTGGTCTTTCAGGCTAGCATGATCTGATTTACTGGAGTGATACCTCCATGTAAACCTCAGATTCAGACCTTTTCATAGAGTCCAACATTGTTGATTTTAACCCTTCTGGTGGCTAGCAGCACACTGATGAATTATGGTTACATTCAGCTGTTTTCAAAAGGCCTGCAGCCAACAGGTTTTATATTCTACCTTATCCTCCTGTATTTCTGGTAAACCTGCTTCAAATCAAACATGTTGCACATCAAATTAAAGCTTAGGTTCTCTTCTTTGCATCAATTGTTGGCTTTCCATCATAGCACAACCTGGCTGCTTAAAATCAGACATTTAGTGTGGTCAATACCACACAACTTTCAGAGCTGGGTCAGAGGTCAAATCTTTTCTGTATATTTAGCCTGGTCTTTCAGGCTAGCATGATCTGATTTACTGGAGTGATACCTCCATGTAAACCTCAGATTCAGACCTTTTCATAGAGTCCAACATTGTTGATTTTAACCCTTCTGGTGGCTAGCAGCACAGTGATGAATTATGGTTACATTCAGCTGTTTTTAAAAGGCCTGCAGCCAACTGGTTTTATATTCTAACTTATCCTCCTGTATTTCTGGTAAACCTGCTTCAAATCAAACATGTTGCACATCAAATTAAAGCTTAGGTTCTCTTCTTTCCAACAATTGTTGGCTTTCCATCATAGCACAACCTGGCTGCTTAAAATCAGACATTTAGTGTGGTCAATACCACACAGCTTTCAGAGCTGGGTCAGAGGTCAAATCTGTTCTGTATATTTAGCCTGGTCTTTCAGGCTAGCATGATCTGATTTACTGGAGTGACACCTCAATTTAAAGCTCAGATTCAGACCTTTTCATAGACTCCAACATTGTTGATTTTAACCCTTCTGGTGGCTAGCAGCACACTGATGAATTATGGTTACATTCAGCTGTTTTCAAAAGGCCTGTAGCCAACAGGTTTTATATTCTAACTTATCCTCCTGTATTTCTGGTAAACCTGCTTCAAATCAAACATGTTGCACATCAAATTAAAGCTTAGGTTCTCTTCTTTCCATTAATTGTTGGCTTTCCATCATAGCACAACCTGGCTGCTTAAAATCAGACATTTAGTGTGGTCAATACCACACAGCTTTCAGAGCTGGGTCAGAGGTCAAATCTGTTCTATATATTTAGCCTGGTCTTTCAGGCTAGCATGATCTGATTTACTGGAATGATACCTCCATGTAAACCTCAGATTCAGACCTTTTCATAGAGTCCAACATTGTTGATTTTAACCATTCTGGTGGCTAGCAGCACACTGATGAATTATGGTTACATTCAGCTGTTTTCAAAAGGCCTGCAGCCAACTGGTTTTATATTCTACCTTATCCTCCTGTATTTCTGGTAAACCTGCTTCAAATCAAACATGTTGCACATCAAATTAAAGCTTAGGTTCTCTTCTTTCCAACAATTGTTGGCTTTCCATCATAGCACAAGCTGGCTGCTTAAAATCAGACATTTAGTGTGGTCAATACCACACAGCTTTCAGAGCTGGGTCAGAGGTCAAATCTGTTCTATATATTTAGCCTGGTCTTTCAGGCTAGCATGATCTGATTTACTGGAGTGACACCTCAATTTAAAGCTAAGATTCAGACCTTTTCATAGAGTCCAATATTGTTCATTTTAAACCTTCTGGTGGCTAGCAGCACACTGATGAATTATGGTTACATTCAGCTGTTTTTAAAAGGCCTGCAGCCAACTGGTTTTATATTCTAACTTATCCTCCTGTATTTCTGGTAAACCTGCTTCAAATCAAACATGTTGCACATCAAATTAAAGCTTAGGTTCTCTTCTTTCCAACAATTGTTGGCTTTCCATCATAGCACAAGCTGGCTGCTTAAAATCAGACATTTAGTGTGGTCAATACCACACAGCTTTCAGAGCTGGGTCAGAGGTCAAATCTGTTCTGTATATTTAGCCTGGTCCTTCAGGCTAGCATGATCTGATTTACTGGAGTGACACCTCAATTTAAAGCTCAGATTCAGACCTTTTCATAGAGTCCAACATTGTTGATTTTACCCCTTCCGGTGGCTAGCAGCACACTGATGAATTATGGTTACATTCAGCTGTTTTCAAAAGGCCTGCAGCCAACAGGTTTTATATTCTACCTTATCCTCCTGTATTTCTGGTAAACCTGCTTCAAATCAAACATGTTGCACATCAAATTAAAGCTTAGGTTCTCTTCTTTCCATCAATTTTTGGCTTTCCATCATAGCACAAGCTGGCTGCTTAAAATCAGACATTTAGTGTGGTCAATACCACACAACTTTCAGAGCTGGGTCAGAGGTCAAATCTTTTCTGTATATTTAGCCTGGTCTTTCAGGCTAGCATGATCTGATTTACTGGAGTGACACCTCAATTTAAAGCTCAGATTCAGACCTTTTCATAGACTCCAACATTGTTCATTTTAAACCTTCTGGTGGCTAGCAGCACACTGATGAATTATGGTTATATTCATCTGTTTTTAAAAGGCCTGCAGCCAACTGGTTTTATATTCTACCTTATCCTCCTGTATTTCTGGTAAACCTGCTTCAAATCAAACATGTTGCACATCAAATTAAAGCTTAGGTTCTCTTCTTTCCAACAATTGTTGGCTTTCCATCATAGCACAAGCTGGCTGCTTAAAATCAGACATTTAGTGTGGTCAATACCAAACAGCTTTCAGAGCTGGGTCAGAGGTCAAATCTGTTCTGTATATTTAGCCTGGTCCTTCAGGCTAGCATGATCTGATTTACTGGAGTGACACCTCAATTTAAAGCTCAGATTCAGACCTTTTCATAGACTCCAACATTGTTGATTTTACCCCTTCTGGTGGCTAGCAGCACACTGATGAATTATGGTTACATTCAGCTGTTTTCAAAAGGCCTGCAGCCAACAGGTTTTATATTCTACCTTATCCTCCTGTATTTCTGGTAAACCTGCTTCAAATCAAACATGTTGCACATCAAATTAAAGCTTAGGTTCTCTTCTTTCCATCAATTGTTGGCTTTCCATCATAGCACAAGCTGGCTGCTTAAAATCAGACATTTAGTGTGGTCAATACCACACAACTTTCAGAGCTGGGTCAGAGGTCAAATCTTTTCTGTATATTTAGCCTGGTCTTTCAGGCTAGCATGATCTGATTTACTGGAGTGACACCTCAATTTAAAGCTCAGATTCAGACCTTTTCATAGACTCCAACATTGTTCATTTTAAACCTTCTGGTGGCTAGCAGCACACTGATGAATTATGGTTATATTCAGCTGTTTTTAAAAGGCCTGTAGCCAACTGGTTTTATATTCTAAAGTATCCTCCTGTATTTCTGGTAAACCTGCTTCAAATCAAACATGTTGCACATCAAATTAAAGCTTAGGTTCTCTTCTTTCCATCAATTGTTAGCTTTCCATCATAGCACAACCTGGCTGCTTAAAATCAGACATTTAGTGTGGTCAATACCACACAGCTTTCAGAGCTGGGTCAGAGGTCAAATCTGTTCTGTATATTTAGCCTGGTCCTTCAGGCTAGCATGATCTGATTTACTGGAGTGACACCTCAATTTAAAGCTCAGATTCAGACCTTTTCATAGAGTCCAACATTGTTGATTTTACCCCTTCTGGTGGCTAGCAGCACACTGATGAATTATGGTTACATTCAGCTGTTTTCAAAAGGCCTGCAGCCAACAGGTTTTATATTCTACCTTATCCTCCTGTATTTCTGGTAAACCTGCTTCAAATCAAACATGTTGCACATCAAATTAAAGCTTAGGTTCTCTTCTTTCCATCAATTGTTGGCTTTCCATCATACCACAAGCTGGCTGCTTAAAATCAGACATTTAGTGTGGTCAATACCACACAACTTTCAGAGCTGGGTCAGAGGTCAAATCTGTTCTGTATATTTAGCCTGGTCTTTCAGGCTAGCATGATCTGATTTACTGGAGTGACACCTCAATTTAAAGCTCAGATTCAGACCTTTTCATAGACTCCAACATTGTTCATTTTAAACCTTCTGGTGGCTAGCAGCACACTGATGAATTATGGTTACATTCAGCTGTTTTTAAAAGGCCTGCAGCCAACTGGTTTTATATTCTAAAGTATCCTCCTGTATTTCTGGTAAACCTGCTTCAAATCAAACATGTTGCACATCAAATTAAAGCTTAAGTTCTCTTCTTTCCATCAATTGTTGGCTTTCCATCATAGCACAACCTGGCTGCTTAAAATCAGACATTTAGTGTGGTCAATACCACACAGCTTTCAGAGCTGGGTCAGAGGTCAAATCTGTTCTGTATATTTAGCCTGGTCTTTCAGGCTAGCATGATCTGATTTACTGGAGTGATACCTCCATGTAAACCTCAGATTCAGACCTTTTCATAGAGTCCAACATTGTTGATTTTAACCCTTCTGGTGGCTAGCAGCACACTGATGAATTATGGTTACATTCAGCTGTTTTCAAAAGGCCTGCAGCCAACAGGTTTTATATTCTACCTTATCCTCCTGTATTTCTGGTAAACCTGCTTCAAATCAAACATGTTGCACATCAAATTAAAGCTTAGGTTCTCTTCTTTGCATCAATTGTTGGCTTTCCATCATAGCACAACCTGGCTGCTTAAAATCAGACATTTAGTGTGGTCAATACCACACAACTTTCAGAGCTGGGTCAGAGGTCAAATCTTTTCTGTATATTTAGCCTGGTCTTTCAGGCTAGCATGATCTGATTTACTGGAGTGATACCTCCATGTAAACCTCAGATTCAGACCTTTTCATAGAGTCCAACATTGTTGATTTTAACCCTTCTGGTGGCTAGCAGCACAGTGATGAATTATGGTTACATTCAGCTGTTTTTAAAAGGCCTGCAGCCAACTGGTTTTATATTCTAACTTATCCTCCTGTATTTCTGGTAAACCTGCTTCAAATCAAACATGTTGCACATCAAATTAAAGCTTAGGTTCTCTTCTTTCCAACAATTGTTGGCTTTCCATCATAGCACAACCTGGCTGCTTAAAATCAGACATTTAGTGTGGTCAATACCACACAGCTTTCAGAGCTGGGTCAGAGGTCAAATCTGTTCTGTATATTTAGCCTGGTCTTTCAGGCTAGCATGATCTGATTTACTGGAGTGACACCTCAATTTAAAGCTCAGATTCAGACCTTTTCATAGACTCCAACATTGTTGATTTTAACCCTTCTGGTGGCTAGCAGCACACTGATGAATTATGGTTACATTCAGCTGTTTTCAAAAGGCCTGTAGCCAACAGGTTTTATATTCTAACTTATCCTCCTGTATTTCTGGTAAACCTGCTTCAAATCAAACATGTTGCACATCAAATTAAAGCTTAGGTTCTCTTCTTTCCATTAATTGTTGGCTTTCCATCATAGCACAACCTGGCTGCTTAAAATCAGACATTTAGTGTGGTCAATACCACACAGCTTTCAGAGCTGGGTCAGAGGTCAAATCTGTTCTATATATTTAGCCTGGTCTTTCAGGCTAGCATGATCTGATTTACTGGAATGATACCTCCATGTAAACCTCAGATTCAGACCTTTTCATAGAGTCCAACATTGTTGATTTTAACCATTCTGGTGGCTAGCAGCACACTGATGAATTATGGTTACATTCAGCTGTTTTCAAAAGGCCTGCAGCCAACTGGTTTTATATTCTACCTTATCCTCCTGTATTTCTGGTAAACCTGCTTCAAATCAAACATGTTGCACATCAAATTAAAGCTTAGGTTCTCTTCTTTCCAACAATTGTTGGCTTTCCATCATAGCACAAGCTGGCTGCTTAAAATCAGACATTTAGTGTGGTCAATACCACACAGCTTTCAGAGCTGGGTCAGAGGTCAAATCTGTTCTATATATTTAGCCTGGTCTTTCAGGCTAGCATGATCTGATTTACTGGAGTGACACCTCAATTTAAAGCTAAGATTCAGACCTTTTCATAGAGTCCAATATTGTTCATTTTAAACCTTCTGGTGGCTAGCAGCACACTGATGAATTATGGTTACATTCAGCTGTTTTTAAAAGGCCTGCAGCCAACTGGTTTTATATTCTAACTTATCCTCCTGTATTTCTGGTAAACCTGCTTCAAATCAAACATGTTGCACATCAAATTAAAGCTTAGGTTCTCTTCTTTCCAACAATTGTTGGCTTTCCATCATAGCACAAGCTGGCTGCTTAAAATCAGACATTTAGTGTGGTCAATACCACACAGCTTTCAGAGCTGGGTCAGAGGTCAAATCTGTTCTGTATATTTAGCCTGGTCCTTCAGGCTAGCATGATCTGATTTACTGGAGTGACACCTCAATTTAAAGCTCAGATTCAGACCTTTTCATAGAGTCCAACATTGTTGATTTTACCCCTTCCGGTGGCTAGCAGCACACTGATGAATTATGGTTACATTCAGCTGTTTTCAAAAGGCCTGCAGCCAACAGGTTTTATATTCTACCTTATCCTCCTGTATTTCTGGTAAACCTGCTTCAAATCAAACATGTTGCACATCAAATTAAAGCTTAGGTTCTCTTCTTTCCATCAATTTTTGGCTTTCCATCATAGCACAAGCTGGCTGCTTAAAATCAGACATTTAGTGTGGTCAATACCACACAACTTTCAGAGCTGGGTCAGAGGTCAAATCTTTTCTGTATATTTAGCCTGGTCTTTCAGGCTAGCATGATCTGATTTACTGGAGTGACACCTCAATTTAAAGCTCAGATTCAGACCTTTTCATAGACTCCAACATTGTTCATTTTAAACCTTCTGGTGGCTAGCAGCACACTGATGAATTATGGTTATATTCATCTGTTTTTAAAAGGCCTGCAGCCAACTGGTTTTATATTCTACCTTATCCTCCTGTATTTCTGGTAAACCTGCTTCAAATCAAACATGTTGCACATCAAATTAAAGCTTAGGTTCTCTTCTTTCCAACAATTGTTGGCTTTCCATCATAGCACAAGCTGGCTGCTTAAAATCAGACATTTAGTGTGGTCAATACCAAACAGCTTTCAGAGCTGGGTCAGAGGTCAAATCTGTTCTGTATATTTAGCCTGGTCCTTCAGGCTAGCATGATCTGATTTACTGGAGTGACACCTCAATTTAAAGCTCAGATTCAGACCTTTTCATAGACTCCAACATTGTTGATTTTACCCCTTCTGGTGGCTAGCAGCACACTGATGAATTATGGTTACATTCAGCTGTTTTCAAAAGGCCTGCAGCCAACAGGTTTTATATTCTACCTTATCCTCCTGTATTTCTGGTAAACCTGCTTCAAATCAAACATGTTGCACATCAAATTAAAGCTTAGGTTCTCTTCTTTCCATCAATTGTTGGCTTTCCATCATAGCACAAGCTGGCTGCTTAAAATCAGACATTTAGTGTGGTCAATACCACACAACTTTCAGAGCTGGGTCAGAGGTCAAATCTTTTCTGTATATTTAGCCTGGTCTTTCAGGCTAGCATGATCTGATTTACTGGAGTGACACCTCAATTTAAAGCTCAGATTCAGACCTTTTCATAGACTCCAACATTGTTCATTTTAAACCTTCTGGTGGCTAGCAGCACACTGATGAATTATGGTTATATTCAGCTGTTTTTAAAAGGCCTGTAGCCAACTGGTTTTATATTCTAAAGTATCCTCCTGTATTTCTGGTAAACCTGCTTCAAATCAAACATGTTGCACATCAAATTAAAGCTTAGGTTCTCTTCTTTCCATCAATTGTTAGCTTTCCATCATAGCACAACCTGGCTGCTTAAAATCAGACATTTAGTGTGATCAATACCACACAGCTTTCAGAGCTGGGTCAGAGGTCAAATCTGTTCTGTATATTTAGCCTGGTCCTTCAGGCTAGCATGATCTGATTTACTGGAGTGACACCTCAATTTAAAGCTAAGATTCAGACCTTTTCATAGAGTCCAACATTGTTGAGTTTACACCTTCTGGTGGCTAGCAGCACACTGATGAATTATGGTTATATTCAGCTGTTTTTAAAAGGCCTGCAGCCAACTGGTTTTATATTCTAAAGTATCCTCCTGTATTTCTGGTAAACCTGCTTCAAATCAAACATGTTGCACATCAAATTAAAGCTTAGGTTCTCTTCTTTCCATCAATTGTTGGCTTTCCATCATAGCACAACCTGGCTGCTTAAAATCAGACATTTAGTGTGGTCAATACCACACAGCTTTCAGAGCTGGGTCAGAGGTCAAATCTGTTCTGTATATTTAGCCTGGTCTTTCAGGCTAGCATGATCTGATTTACTGGAGTGATACCTCCATGTAAACCTCAGATTCAGACCTTTTCATAGACTCCAACATTGTTCATTTTAAACCTTCTGGTGGCTAGCAGCACACTGATGAATTATGGTTATATTCAGCTGTTTTTAAAAGGCCTGCAGCCAACTGGTTTTATATTCTAAAGTATCCTCCTGTATTTCTGGTAAACCTGCTTCAAATCAAACATGTTGCACATCAAATTAAAGCTTAGGTTCTCTTCTTTCCATCAATTGTTGGCTTTCCATCATAGCACAAGCTGGCTGCTTAAAATCAGACATTTAGTGTGGTCAATACCACACAGCTTTCAGAGCTGGGTCAGAGGTCAAATCTGTTCTGTATATTTAGCCTGGTCTTTCAGGCTAGCATGATCTGATTTACTGGAGTGACACCTCAATTTAAAGCTCAGATTCAGACCTTTTCATAGAGTCCAACATTGTTGATTTTAACCCTTCTGGTGGCTAGCAGCACACTGATGAATTATGGTTACATTCAGCTGTTTTCAAAAGGCCTGCAGCCAACAGGTTTTATATTCTACCTTATCCTCCTGTATTTCTGGTAAACCTGCTTCAAATCAAACATGTTGCACATCAAATTAAAGCTTAGGTTCTCTTCTTTCCATCAATTGTTGGCTTTCCATCATAGCACAAGCTGGCTGCTTAAAATCAGACATTTAGTGTGGTCAATACCACACAACTTTCAGAGCTGGGTCAGAGGTCAAATCTTTTCTGTATATTTAGCCTGGTCTTTCAGGCTAGCATGATCTGATTTACTGGAGTGACACCTCAATTTAAAGCTCAGATTCAGACCTTTTCATAGACTCCAACATTGTTCATTTTAAACCTTCTGGTGGCTAGCAGCACACTGATGAATTATGGTTATATTCAGCTGTTTTTAAAAGGCCTGTAGCCAACTGGTTTTATATTCTAAAGTATCCTCCTGTATTTCTGGTAAACCTGCTTCAAATCAAACATGTTGCACATCAAATTAAAGCTTAGGTTCTCTTCTTTCCATCAATTGTTAGCTTTCCATCATAGCACAACCTGGCTGCTTAAAATCAGACATTTAGTGTGGTCAATACCACACAGCTTTCAGAGCTGGGTCAGAGGTCAAATCTTTTCTGTATATTTAGCCTGGTCCTTCAGGCTAGCATGATCTGATTTACTGGAGTGACACCTCAATTTAAAGCTAAGATTCAGACCTTTTCATAGAGTCCAACATTGTTGAGTTTACCCCTTCTGGTGGCTAGCAGCACACTGATGAATTATGGTTATATTCAGCTGTTTTTAAAAGGCCTGCAGCCAACTGGTTTTATATTCTAAAGTATCCTCCTGTATTTCTGGTAAACCTGCTTCAAATCAAACATGTTGCACATCAAATTAAAGCTTAGGTTCTCTTCTTTCCATCAATTGTTGGCTTTCCATCATAGCACAACCTGGCTGCTTAAAATCAGACATTTAGTGTGGTCAATACCACACAGCTTTCAGAGCTGGGTCAGAGGTCAAATCTGTTCTGTATATTTAGCCTGGTCTTTCAGGCTAGCATGATCTGATTTACTGGAGTGATACCTCCATGTAAACCTCAGATTCAGACCTTTTCATAGACTCCAACATTGTTCATTTTAAACCTTCTGGTGGCTAGCAGCACACTGATGAATTATGGTTATATTCAGCTGTTTTTAAAAGGCCTGCAGCCAACTGGTTTTATATTCTAAAGTATCCTCCTGTATTTCTGGTAAACCTGCTTCAAATCAAACATGTTGCACATCAAATTAAAGCTTAGGTTCTCTTCTTTCCATCAATTGTTGGCTTTCCATCATAGCACAAGCTGGCTGCTTAAAATCAGACATTTAGTGTGGTCAATACCACACAGCTTTCAGAGCTGGGTCAGAGGTCAAATCTGTTCTGTATATTTAGCCTGGTCTTTCAGGCTAGCATGATCTGATTTACTGGAATGATACCTCCATGTAAACCTCAGATTCAGACCTTTTCATAGAGTCCAACATTGTTGATTTTAACCATTCTGGTGGCTAGCAGCACACTGATGAATTATGGTTACATTCAGCTGTTTTCAAAAGGCCTGCAGCCAACTGGTTTTATATTCTACCTTATCCTCCTGTATTTCTGGTAAACCTGCTTCAAATCAAACATGTTGCACATCAAATTAAAGCTTAGGTTCTCTTCTTTCCATTAATTGTTGGCTTTCCATCATAGCACAAGCTGGCTGCTTAAAATCAGACATTTAGTGTGGTCAATACCACACAGCTTTCAGAGCTGGGTCAGAGGTCAAATCTGTTCTATATATTTAGCCTGGTCTTTCAGGCTAGCATGATCTGATTTACTGGAGTGACACCTCAATTTAAAGCTAAGATTCAGACCTTTTCATAGAGTCCAATATTGTTCATTTTAAACCTTCTGGTGGCTAGCAGCACACTGATGAATTATGGTTACATTCAGCTGTTTTTAAAAGGCCTGCAGCCAACTGGTTTTATATTCTAACTTATCCTCCTGTATTTCTGGTAAACCTGCTTCAAATCAAACATGTTGCACATCAAATTAAAGCTTAGGTTCTCTTCTTTCCAACAATTGTTGGCTTTCCATCATAGCACAAGCTGGCTGCTTAAAATCAGACATTTAGTGTGGTCAATACCACACAGCTTTCAGAGCTGGGTCAGAGGTCAAATCTGTTCTGTATATTTAGCCTGGTCCTTCAGGCTAGCATGATCTGATTTACTGGAGTGACACCTCAATTTAAAGCTCAGATTCAGACCTTTTCATAGAGTCCAACATTGTTGATTTTACCCCTTCTGGTGGCTAGCAGCACACTGATGAATTATGGTTACATTCAGCTGTTTTCAAAAGGCCTGCAGCCAACAGGTTTTATATTCTACCTTATCCTCCTGTATTTCTGGTAAACCTGCTTCAAATCAAACATGTTGCACATCAAATTAAAGCTTAGGTTCTCTTCTTTCCATCAATTGTTGGCTTTCCATCATAGCACAAGCTGGCTGCTTAAAATCAGACATTTAGTGTGGTCAATACCACACAACTTTCAGAGCTGGGTCAGAGGTCAAATCTTTTCTGTATATTTAGCCTGGTCTTTCAGGCTAGCATGATCTGATTTACTGGAGTGACACCTCAATTTAAAGCTCAGATTCAGACCTTTTCATAGAGTCCAACATTGTTGAGTTTACCCCTTCTGGTGGCTAGCAGCACACTGATGAATTATGGTTATATTCAGCTGTTTTTAAAAGGCCTGCAGCCAACTGGTTTTATATTCTAAAGTATCCTCCTGTATTTCT
The DNA here is from genome assembly GCF_048128805.1 of Centroberyx gerrardi. Classification (NCBI taxonomy): domain Eukaryota; kingdom Metazoa; phylum Chordata; class Actinopteri; order Beryciformes; family Berycidae; genus Centroberyx; species Centroberyx gerrardi. Next base: position 94,931 of record NC_136002.1, read on the forward strand.
GGTAAACCTGCTTCAAATCAAACATGTTGCACATCAAATTAAAGCTTAGGTTCTCTTCTTTCCATCAATTGTTGGCTTTCCATCATAGCACAACCTGGCTGCTTAAAATCAGACATTTAGTGTGGTCAATACCACACAGCTTTCAGAGCTGGGTCAGAGGTCAAATCTGTTCTGTATATTTAGCCTGGTCTTTCAGGCTAGCATGATCTGATTTACTGGAGTGATACCTCCATGTAAACCTCAGATTCAGACCTTTTCATAGAGTCCAACATTGTTGATTTTAACCCTTCTGGTGGCTAGCAGCACACTGATGAATTATGGTTACATTCAGCTGTTTTCAAAAGGCCTGTAGCCAACAGGTTTTATATTCTAACTTATCCTCCTGTATTTCTGGTAAACCTGCTTCAAATCAAACATGTTGCACATCAAATTAAAGCTTAGGTTCTCTTCTTTCCATTAATTGTTGGCTTTCCATCATAGCACAACCTGGCTGCTTAAAATCAGACATTTAGTGTGGTCAATACCACACAGCTTTCAGAGCTGGGTCAGAGGTCAAATCTGTTCTATATATTTAGCCTGGTCTTTCAGGCTAGCATGATCTGATTTACTGGAATGATACCTCCATGTAAACCTCAGATTCAGACCTTTTCATAGAGTCCAACATTGTTGATTTTAACCATTCTGGTGGCTAGCAGCACACTGATGAATTATGGTTACATTCAGCTGTTTTCAAAAGGCCTGCAGCCAACTGGTTTTATATTCTACCTTATCCTCCTGTATTTCTGGTAAACCTGCTTCAAATCAAACATGTTGCACATCAAATTAAAGCTTAGGTTCTCTTCTTTCCAACAATTGTTGGCTTTTCATCATAGCACAAGCTGGCTGCTTAAAATCAGACATTTAGTGTGGTCAATACCACACAGCTTTCAGAGCTGGGTCAGAGGTCAAATCTGTTCTATATATTTAGCCTGGTCTTTCAGGCTAGCATGATCTGATTTACTGGAGTGACACCTCAATTTAAAGCTAAGATTCAGACCTTTTCATAGAGTCCAATATTGTTCATTTTAAACCTTCTGGTGGCTAGCAGCACACTGATGAATTATGGTTACATTCAGCTGTTTTTAAAAGGCCTGCAGCCAACTGGTTTTATATTCTAACTTATCCTCCTGTATTTCTGGTAAACCTGCTTCAAATCAAACATGTTGCACATCAAATTAAAGCTTAGGTTCTCTTCTTTCCAACAATTGTTGGCTTTCCATCATAGCACAAGCTGGCTGCTTAAAATCAGACATTTAGTGTGGTCAATACCACACAGCTTTCAGAGCTGGGTCAGAGGTCAAATCTGTTCTGTATATTTAGCCTGGTCCTTCAGGCTAGCATGATCTGATTTACTGGAGTGACACCTCAATTTAAAGCTCAGATTCAGACCTTTTCATAGAGTCCAACATTGTTGATTTTACCCCTTCTGGTGGCTAGCAGCACACTGATGAATTATGGTTACATTCAGCTGTTTTCAAAAGGCCTGCAGCCAACAGGTTTTATATTCTACCTTATCCTCCTGTATTTCTGGTAAACCTGCTTCAAATCAAACATGTTGCACATCAAATTAAAGCTTAGGTTCTCTTCTTTCCATCAATTGTTGGCTTTCCATCATAGCACAACCTGGCTGCTTAAAATCAGACATTTAGTGTGGTCAATACCACACAACTTTCAGAGCTGGGTCAGAGGTCAAATCTTTTCTGTATATTTAGCCTGGTCTTTCAGGCTAGCATGATCTGATTTACTGGAGTGACACCTCAATTTAAAGCTCAGATTCAGACCTTTTCATAGACTCCAACATTGTTCATTTTAAACCTTCTGGTGGCTAGCAGCACACTGATGAATTATGGTTATATTCAGCTGTTTTTAAAAGGCCTGCAGCCAACTGGTTTTATATTCTACCTTATCCTCCTGTATTTCTGGTAAACCTGCTTCAAATCAAACATGTTGCACATCAAATTAAAGCTTAGGTTCTCTTCTTTCCAACAATTGTTGGCTTTCCATCATAGCACAAGCTGGCTGCTTAAAATCAGACATTTAGTGTGGTCAATACCACACAGCTTTCAGAGCTGGGTCAGAGGTCAAATCTGTTCTATATATTTAGCCTGGTCTTTCAGGCTAGCATGATCTGATTTACTGGAGTGACACCTCAATTTAAAGCTCAGATTCAGACCTTTTCATAGACTCCAACATTGTTCATTTTAAACCTTCTGGTGGCTAGCAGCACACTGATGAATTATGGTTATATTCAGCTGTTTTTAAAAGGCCTGCAGCCAACTGGTTTTATATTCTAACTTATCCTCCTGTATTTCTGGTAAACCTGCTTCAAATCAAACATGTTGCACATCAAATTAAAGCTTAGGTTCTCTTCTTTCCAACAATTGTTGGCTTTCCATCATAGCACAAGCTGGCTGCTTAAAATCAGACATTTAGTGTGGTCAATACCACACAGCTTTCAGAGCTGGGTCAGAGGTCAAATCTGTTCTATATATTTAGCCTGGTCTTTCAGGCTAGCATGATCTGATTTACTGGAGTGACACCTCAATTTAAAGCTCAGATTCAGACCTTTTCATAGAGTCCAATATTGTTCATTTTAAACCTTCTGGTGGCTAGCAGCACACTGATGAATTATGGTTACATTCAGCTGTTTTTAAAAGGCCTGCAGCCAACTGGTTTTATATTCTAACTTATCCTCCTGTATTTCTGGTAAACCTGCTTCAAATCAAACATGTTGCACATCAAATTAAAGCTTAGGTTCTCTTCTTTCCAACAATTGTTGGCTTTCCATCATAGCACAACCTGGCTGCTTAAAATCAGACATTTAGTGTGGTCAATACCACACAGCTTTCAGAGCTGGGTCAGAGGTCAAATCTGTTCTGTATATTTAGCCTGGTCTTTCAGGCTAGCATGATCTGATTTACTGGAGTGACACCTCAATTTAAAGCTCAGATTCAGACCTTTTCATAGAGTCCAACATTGTTGATTTTACCCCTTCTGGTGGCTAGCAGCACACTGATGAATTATGGTTACATTCAGCTGTTTTCAAAAGGCCTGCAGCCAACTGGTTTTATATTCTAAAGTATCCTCCTGTATTTCTGGTAAACCTGCTTCAAATCAAACATGTTGCACATCAAATTAAAGCTTAGGTTCTCTTCTTTCCATCAATTGTTGGCTTTCCATCATAGCACAACCTGGCTGCTTAAAATCAGACATTTAGTGTGGTCAATACCACACAGCTTTCAGAGCTGGGTCAGAGGTCAAATCTGTTCTGTATATTTAGCCTGGTCCTTCAGGCTAGCATGATCTGATTTACTGGAGTGACACCTCAATTTAAAGCTCAGATTCAGACCTTTTCATAGAGTCCAAAATTGTTGATTTTACCCCTTCTGGTGGCTAGCAGCACACTGATGAATTATGGTTATATTCAGCTGTTTTTAAAAGGCCTGCAGCCAACTGGTTTTATATTCTAAAGTATCCTCCTGTATTTCTGGTAAACCTGCTTCAAATCAAACATGTTGCACATCAAATTAAAGCTTAGGTTCTCTTCTTTCCAACAATTGTTGGCTTTCCATCATAGCACAAGCTGGCTGCTTAAAATCAGACATTTAGTGTGGTCAATACCACACAGCTTTCAGAGCTGGGTCAGAGGTCAAATCTGTTCTGTATATTTAGCCTGGTCTTTCAGGCTAGCATGATCTGATTTACTGGAGTGACACCTCAATTTAAAGCTCAGATTCAGACCTTTTCATAGAGTCCAATATTGTTCATTTTAAACCTTCTGGTGGCTAGCAGCACACTGATGAATTATGGTTACATTCAGCTGTTTTTAAAAGGCCTGCAGCCAACTGGTTTTATATTCTAACTTATCCTCCTGTATTTCTGGTAAACCTGCTTCAAATCAAACATGTTGCACATCAAATTAAAGCTTAGGTTCTCTTCTTTCCAACAATTGTTGGCTTTCCATCATAGCACAAGCTGGCTGCTTAAAATCAGACATTTAGTGTGGTCAATACCACACAGCTTTCAGAGCTGGGTCAGAGGTCAAATCTGTTCTGTATATTTAGCCTGGTCTTTCAGGCTAGCATGATCTGATTTACTGGAGTGACACCTCAATTTAAAGCTCAGATTCAGACCTTTTCATAGAGTCCAATATTGTTCATTTTAACCCTTCTGGTGGCTAGCAGCACACTGATGAATTATGGTTACATTCAGCTGTTTTTAAAAGGCCTGCAGCCAACTGGTTTTATATTCTAACTTATCCTCCTGTATTTCTGGTAAACCTGCTTCAAATCAAACATGTTGCACATCAAATTAAAGCTTAGGTTCTCTTCTTTCCAACAATTGTTGGCTTTCCATCATAGCACAAGCTGGCTGCTTAAAATCAGACATTTAGTGTGGTCAATACCACACAGCTTTCAGAGCTGGGTCAGAGGTCAAATCTGTTCTGTATATTTAGCCTGGTCTTTCAGGCTAGCATGATCTGATTTACTGGAGTGACACCTCAATTTAAAGCTCAGATTCAGACCTTTTCATAGAGTCCAACATTGTTGATTTTAACCCTTCTGGTGGCTAGCAGCACACTGATGAATTATGGTTACATTCAGCTGTTTTCAAAAGGCCTGTAGCCAACAGGTTTTATATTCTAACTTATCCTCCTGTATTTCTGGTAAACCTGCTTCAAATCAAACATGTTGCACATCAAATTAAAGCTTAGGTTCTCTTCTTTCCAACAATTGTTGGCTTTCCATCATAGCACAACCTGGCTGCTTAAAATCAGACATTTAGTGTGGTCAATACCACACAGCTTTCAGAGCTGGGTCAGAGGTCAAATCTGTTCTGTATATTTAGCCTGGTCCTTCAGGCTAGCATGATCTGATTTACTGGAGTGACACCTCAATTTAAAGCTCAGATTCAGACCTTTTCATAGACTCCAACATTGTTCATTTTAAACCTTCTGGTGGCTAGCAGCACACTGATGAATTATGGTTATATTCAGCTGTTTTTAAAAGGCCTGCAGCCAACTGGTTTTATATTCTAAAGTATCCTCCTGTATTTCTGGTAAACCTGCTTCAAATCAAACATGTTGCACATCAAATTAAAGCTTAGGTTCTCTTCTTTCCATCAATTGTTGGCTTTCCATCATAGCACAACCTGGCTGCTTAAAATCAGACATTTAGTGTGGTCAATACCACACAGCTTTCAGAGCTGGGTCAGAGGTCAAATCTGTTCTGTATATTTAGCCTGGTCTTTCAGGCTAGCATGATCTGATTTACTGGAGTGACACCTCAATTTAAAGCTCAGATTCAGACCTTTTCATAGAGTCCAATATTGTTCATTTTAAACCTTCTGGTGGCTAGCAGCACACTGATGAATTATGGTTACATTCAGCTGTTTTTAAAAGGCCTGCAGCCAACTGGTTTTATATTCTAACTTATCCTCCTGTATTTCTGGTAAACCTGCTTCAAATCAAACATGTTGCACATCAAATTAAAGCTTAGGTTCTCTTCTTTCCAACAATTGTTGGCTTTCCATCATAGCACAAGCTGGCTGCTTAAAATCAGACATTTAGTGTGGTCAATACCACACAGCTTTCAGAGCTGGGTCAGAGGTCAAATCTGTTCTGTATATTTAGCCTGGTCTTTCAGGCTAGCATGATCTGATTTACTGGAGTGATACCTCCATGTAAACCTCAGATTCAGACCTTTTCATAGAGTCCAACATTGTTGATTTTAACCCTTCTGGTGGCTAGCAGCACACTGATGAATTATGGTTACATTCAGCTGTTTTTAAAAGGCCTGCAGCCAACTGGTTTTATATTCTAACTTATCCTCCTGTATTTCTGGTAAACCTGCTTCAAATCAAACATGTTGCACATCAAATTAAAGCTTAGGTTCTCTTCTTTCCATCAATTGTTGGCTTTCCATCCTAGCACAACCTGGCTGCTTAAAATCAGACATTTAGTGTGGTCAATACCACACAGCTTTCAGAGCTGGGTCAGAGGTCAAATCTGTTCTGTATATTTAGCCTGGTCTTTCAGGCTAGCATGATCTGATTTACTGGAGTGACACCTCAATTTAAAGCTCAGATTCAGACCTTTTCATAGAGTCCAATATTGTTCATTTTAAACCTTCTGGTGGCTAGCAGCACACTGATGAATTATGGTTACATTCAGCTGTTTTTAAAAGGCCTGCAGCCAACTGGTTTTATATTCTAACTTATCCTCCTGTATTTCTGGTAAACCTGCTTCAAATCAAACATGTTGCACATCAAATTAAAGCTTAGGTTATCTTCTTTCCAACAATTGTTGGCTTTCCATCATAGCACAAGCTGGCTGCTTAAAATCAGACATTTAGTGTGGTCAATACCACACAGCTTTCAGAGCTGGGTCAGAGGTCAAATCTGTTCTGTATATTTAGCCTGGTCCTTCAGGCTAGCATGATCTGATTTACTGGAGTGACACCTCAATTTAAACCTCAGATTCAGACCTTTTCATAGAGTCCAACATTGTTGATTTTACCCCTTCTGGTGGCTAGCAGCACATTGATGAATTATGGTTACATTCAGCTGTTTTCAAAAGGCCTGCAGCCAACAGGTTTTATATTCTACCTTATCCTCCTGTATTTCTGGTAAACCTGCTTCAAATCAAACATGTTGCACATCAAATTAAAGCTTAGGTTCTCTTCTTTCCATCAATTGTTGGCTTTCCATCATAGCACAAGCTGGCTGCTTAAAATCAGACATTTAGTGTGGTCAATACCACACAACTTTCAGAGCTGGGTCAGAGGTCAAATCTTTTCTGTATATTTAGCCTGGTCTTTCAGGCTAGCATGATCTGATTTACTGGAGTGACACCTCAATTTAAAGCTCAGATTCAGACCTTTTCATAGACTCCAACATTGTTCATTTTAAACCTTCTGGTGGCTAGCAGCACACTGATGAATTATGGTTATATTCAGCTGTTTTTAAAAGGCCTGTAGCCAACTGGTTTTATATTCTAACTTATCCTCCTGTATTTCTGGTAAACCTGCTTCAAATCAAACATGTTGCACATCAAATTAAAGCTTAGGTTCTCTTCTTTCCAACAATTGTTGGCTTTCCATCATAGCACAAGCTGGCTGCTTAAAATCAGACATTTAGTGTGGTCAATACCACACAGCTTTCAGAGCTGGGTCAGAGGTCAAATCTGTTCTGTATATTTAGCCTGGTCTTTCAGGCTAGCATGATCTGATTTACTGGAGTGATACCTCCATGTAAACCTCAGATTCAGACCTTTTCATAGAGTCCAACATTGTTGATTTTAACCCTTCTGGTGGCTAGCAGCACACTGATGAATTATGGTTACATTCAGCTGTTTTCAAAAGGCCTGCAGCCAACTGGTTTTATATTCTAACTTATCCTCCTGTATTTCTGGTAAACCTGCTTCAAATCAAACATGTTGCACATCAAATTAAAGCTTAGGTTCTCTTCTTTCCAACAATTGTTGGCTTTCCATCATAGCACAAGCTGGCTGCTTAAAATCAGACATTTAGTGTGGTCAATACCACACAGCTTTCAGAGCTGGGTCAGAGGTCAAATCTGTTCTGTATATTTAGCCTGGTCTTTCAGGCTAGCATGATCTGATTTACTGGAGTGACACCTCAATTTAAAGCTCAGATTCAGACCTTTTCATAGAGTCCAATATTGTTCATTTTAAACCTTCTGGTGGCTAGCAGCACACTGATGAATTATGGTTACATTCAGCTGTTTTTAAAAGGCCTGCAGCCAACTGGTTTTATATTCTAACTTATCCTCCTGTATTTCTGGTAAACCTGCTTCAAATCAAACATGTTGCACATCAAATTAAAGCTTAGGTTCTCTTCTTTCCAACAATTGTTGGCTTTCCATCATAGCACAAGCTGGCTGCTTAAAATCAGACATTTAGTGTGGTCAATACCACACAGCTTTCAGAGCTGGGTCAGAGGTCAAATCTGTTCTGTATATTTAGCCTGGTCCTTCAGGCTAGCATGATCTGATTTACTGGAGTGACACCTCAATTTAAACCTCAGATTCAGACCTTTTCATAGAGTCCAACATTGTTGATTTTACCCCTTCTGGTGGCTAGCAGCACACTGATGAATTATGGTTACATTCAGCTGTTTTCAAAAGGCCTGCAGCCAACAGGTTTTATATTCTACCTTATCCTCCTGTATTTCTGGTAAACCTGCTTCAAATCAAACATGTTGCACATCAAATTAAAGCTTAGGTTCTCTTCTTTCCATTAATTGTTGGCTTTCCATCATAGCACAAGCTGGCTGCTTAAAATCAGACATTTAGTGTGGTCAATACCACACAACTTTCAGAGCTGGGTCAGAGGTCAAATCTGTTCTGTATATTTAGCCTGGTCCTTCAGGCTAGCATGATCTGATTTACTGGAGTGACACCTCAATTTAAAGCTCAGATTCAGACCTTTTCATAGAGTCCAACATTGTTGATTTTACCCCTTCTGGTGGCTAGCAGCACACTGATGAATTATGGTTACATTCAGCTGTTTTCAAAAGGCCTGCAGCCAACAGGTTTTATATTCTACCTTATCCTCCTGTATTTCTGGTAAACCTGCTTCAAATCAAACATGTTGCACATCAAATTAAAGCTTAGGTTCTCTTCTTTCCATCAATTGTTGGCTTTCCATCATAGCACAACCTGGCTGCTTAAAATCAGACATTTAGTGTGGTCAATACCACACAGCTTTCAGAGCTGGGTCAGAGGTCAAATCTGTTTTGTATATTTAGCCTGGTCCTTCAGGCTAGCATGATCTGATTTACTGGAGTGACACCTCAATTTAAAGCTCAGATTCAGACCTTTTCATAGAGTCCAACATTGTTGATTTTACCCCTTCTGGTGGCTAGCAGCACACTGATGAATTATGGTTACATTCAGCTGTTTTCAAAAGGCCTGCAGCCAACAGGTTTTATATTCTACCTTATCCTCCTGTATTTCTGGTAAACCTGCTTCAAATCAAACATGTTGCACATCAAATTAAAGCTTAGGTTCTCTTCTTTCCATCAATTGTTGGCTTTCCATCATAGCACAAGCTGGCTGCTTAAAATCAGACATTTAGTGTGGTCAATACCACACAGCTTTCAGAGCTGGGTCAGAGGTCAAATCTGTTCTGTATATTTAGCCTGGTCTTTCAGGCTAGCATGATCTGATTTACTGGAGTGATACCTCCATGTAAACCTCAGATTCAGACCTTTTCATAGAGTCCAACATTGTTGATTTTAACCCTTCTGGTGGCTAGCAGCACACTGATGAATTATGGTTACATTCAGCTGTTTTCAAAAGGCCTGCAGCCAACTGGTTTTATATTCTACCTTATCCTCCTGTATTTCTGGTAAACCTGCTTCAAATCAAACATGTTGCACATCAAATTAAAGCTTAGGTTCTCTTCTTTCCAACAATTGTTGGCTTTCCATGATAGCACAACCTGGCTGCTTAAAATCAGACATTTAGTGTGGTCAATACCACACAGCTTTCAGAGCTGGGTCAGAGGTCAAATCTGTTCTGTATATTTAGCCTGGTCTTTCAGGCTAGCATGATCTGATTTACTGGAGTGATACCTCCATGTAAACCTCAGATTCAGACCTTTTCATAGAGTCCAACATTGTTGATTTTAACCCTTCTGGTGGCTAGCAGCACACTGATGAATTATGGTTACATTCAGCTGTTTTCAAAAGGCCTGCAGCCAACTGGTTTTATATTCTAACTTATCCTCCTGTATTTCTGGTAAACCTGCTTCAAATCAAACATGTTGCACATCAAATTAAAGCTTAGGTTCTCTTCTTTCCAACAATTGTTGGCTTTCCATCATAGCACAAGCTGGCTGCTTAAAATCAGACATTTAGTGTGGTCAATACCACACAGCTTTCAGAGCTGGGTCAGAGGTCAAATCTGTTCTGTATATTTAGCCTGGTCTTTCAGGCTAGCATGATCTGATTTACTGGAGTGACACCTCAATTTAAAGCTCAGATTCAGACCTTTTCATAGACTCCAACATTGTTGATTTTAACCCTTCTGGTGGCTAGCAGCACACTGATGAATTATGGTTATATTCAGCTGTTTTTAAAAGGCGTGTAGCCAACAGGTTTTATATTCTAACTTATCCTCCTGTATTTCTGGTAAACCTGCTTCAAATCAAACATGTTGCGCATCAAATTAAAGCTTAGGTTCTCTTCTTTCCATCAATTGTTGGCTTTCCATCATAGCACAAGCTGGCTGCTTAAAATCAGACATTTAGTGTGGTCAATACCACACAGCTTTCAGAGCTGGGTCAGAGGTCAAATCTGTTCTGTATATTTAGCCTGGTCTTTCAGGCTAGCATGATCTGATTTACTGGAGTTATACCTCCATGTAAACCTCAGATTCAGACCTTTTCATAGAGTCCAACATTGTTGATTTTAACCCTTCTGGTGGCTAGCAGCACACTGATGAATTATGGTTACATTCAGCTGTTTTCAAAAGGCCTGCAGCCAACTGGTTTTATATTCTAACTTATCCTCCTGTATTTCTGGTAAAGCTGCTTCAAATCAAACATGTTGCACATCAAATTAAAGCTTAGGTTCTCTTCTTTCCAACAATTGTTGGCTTTCCATCATAGCACAAGCTGGCTGCTTAAAATCAGACATTTAGTGTGGTCAATACCACACAGCTTTCAGAGCTGGGTCAGAGGTCAAATCTGTTCTGTATATTTAGCCTGGTCTTTCAGGCTAGCATGATCTGATTTACTGGAGTGACACCTCAATTTAAAGCTCAGATTCAGACCTTTTCATAGACTCCAACATTGTTGATTTTAACCCTTCTGGTGGCTAGCAGCACACTGATGAATTATGGTTACATTCAGCTGTTTTCAAAAGGCCTGTAGCCAACAGGTTTTATATTCTAACTTATCCTCCTGTATTTCTGGTAAACCTGCTTCAAATCAAACATGTTGCACATCAAATTAAAGCTTAGGTTCTCTTCTTTCCATTAATTGTTGGCTTTCCATCATAGCACAAGCTTTCTGCTTAAAATCAGACATTTAGTGTGGTCAATACCACACAACTTTCAGAGCTGGGTCAGAGGTCAAATCTGTTCTGTATATTTAGCCTGGTCTTTCAGGCTAGCATGATCTGATTTACTGGAGTGACACCTCAATTTAAAGCTCAGATTCAGACCTTTTCATTGACTCCAACATTGTTCATTTTAAACCTTCTGGTGGCTAGCAGCACACTGATGAATTATGGTTACATTCAGCTGTTTTCAAAAGGCCTGTAGCCAACAGGTTTTATATTCTAACTTATCCTCCTGTATTTCTGGTAAACCTGCTTCAAATCAAACATGTTGCACATCAAATTAAAGCTTAGGTTCTCTTCTTTCCAACAATTGTTGGCTTTCCATCATAGCACAACCTGGCTGCTTAAAATCAGACATTTAGTGTGGTCAATACCACACAGCTTTCAGAGCTGGGTCAGAGGTCAAATCTGTTCTGTATATTTAGCCTGGTCTTTCAGGCTAGCATGATCTGATTTACTGGAGTGACACCTCAATTTAAAGCTCAGATTCAGACCTTTTTATAGACTCCAACATTGTTCATTTTAAACCTTCTGGTGGCTAGCAGCACACTGATGAATTATGGTTATATTCAGCTGTTTTTAAAAGGCGTGTAGCCAACAGGTTTTATATTCTAACTTATCCTCCTGTATTTCTGGTAAACCTGCTTCAAATCGAAAAAATGTTGCGCATCAAATTAAAGCTTAGGTTCTCTTCTTTCCATCAATTGTTGGCTTTCCATCATAGCAAAACCTGGCTGCTTAAAATCAGACATTTAGTGTGGTCAATACCACACAGCTTTCAGAGCTGGGTCAGAGGTCAAATCTGTTCTGTATATTTAGCCTGGTCCTTCAGGCTAGCATGATCTGATTTACTGGAGTGACACCTCAATTTAAAGCTCAGATTCAGACCTTTTCATAGAGTCCAACATTGTTGATTTTACCCCTTCTGGTGGCTAGCAGCACACTGATGAATTATGGTTACATTCAGCTGTTTTCAAAAGGCCTGCAGCCAACAGGTTTTATATTCTACCTTATCCTCCTGTATTTCTGGTAAACCTGCTTCAAATCAAACATGTTGCACATCAAATTAAAGCTTAGGTTCTCTTCTTTCCATCAATTGTTGGCTTTCCATCATAGCACAAGCTGGCTGCTTAAAATCAGACATTTAGTGTGGTCAATACCACACAACTTTCAGAGCTGGGTCAGAGGTCAAATCTGTTCTGTATATTTAGCCTGGTCTTTCAGGCTAGCATGATCTGATTTACTGGAGTGACACCTCAATTTAAAGCTCAGATTCAGACCTTTTCATAGACTCCAACATTGTTCATTTTAAACCTTCTGGTGGCTAGCAGCACACTGATGAATTATGGTTACATTCAGCTGTTTTCAAAAGGCCTGTAGCCAACAGGTTTTATATTCGAACTCATCCTCCTGTATTTCTGGTAAACCTGCTTCAAATCAAACATGTTGCACATCAAATTGAAGCTTAGGTTCTCTTCTTTCCAACAATTGTTGGCTTTCCATCATAGCACAACCTGGCTGCTTAAAATCAGACATTTAGTGTGGTCAATACCACACAGCTTTCAGAGCTGGGTCAGAGGTCAAATCTGTTCTGTATATTTAGCCTGGTCTTTCAGGCTAGCATGATCTGATTTACTGGAGTGATACCTCCATGTAAACCACAGATTCAGACCTTTTCATAGAGTCCAACATTGTTGATTTTACCCCTTCTGGTGGCTAGCAGCACACTGATTAATCATGGTTACATTCAGCTGTTTTCAAAAGGCCTGTAGCCAACAGGTTTTATATTCTAACTTATCCTCCTGTATTTCTGGTAAACCTGCTTCAAATCAAACATGTTGCACATCAAATTAAAGCTTAGGTTCTCTTCTTTCCAACAATTGTTGGCTTTCCATCATAGCACAAGCTGGCTGCTTAAAATCAGACATTTAGTGTGGTCAATACCACACAGCTTTCAGAGCTGGGTCAGAGGTCAAATCTGTTCTGTATATTTAGCCTGGTCTTTCAGGCTAGCATGATCTGATTTACTGGAGTGACACCTCAATTTAAAGCTCAGATTCAGACCTTTTCATAGACTCCAACATTGTTGATTTTAACCCTTCTGGTGGCTAGCAGCACACTGATGAATTATGGTTACATTCAACTGTTTTCAAAAGGCCTGTAGCCAACAGGTTTTATATTCTAACTTATCCTCCTGTATTTCTGGTAAACCTGCTTCAAATCAAACATGTTGCACATCAAATTAAAGCTTAGGTTCTCTTCTTTCCATTAATTGTTGGCTTTCCATCATAGCACAAGCTGGCTGCTTAAAATCAGACATTTAGTGTGGTCAATACCACACAACTTTCAGAGCTGGGTCAGAGGTCAAATCTGTTCTGTATATTTAGCCTGGTCTTTCAGGCTAGCATGATCTGATTTACTGGAGTGACACCTCAATTTAAAGCTCAGATTCAGACCTTTTCATAGACTCCAACATTGTTCATTTTAAACCTTCTGGTGGCTAGCAGCACACTGATGAATTATGGTTACATTCAGCTGTTTTCAAAAGGCCTGTAGCCAACAGGTTTTATATTCTAACTTATCCTCCTGTATTTCTGGTAAACCTGCTTCAAATCAAACATGTTGCACATCAAATTAAAGCTTAGGTTCTCTTCTTTCCAACAATTGTTGGCTTTCCATCATAGCACAACCTGGCTGCTTAAAATCAGACATTTAGTGTGGTCAATACCACACAGCTTTCAGAGCTGGGTCAGAGGTCAAATCTGTTCTGTATATTTAGCCTGGTCTTTCAGGCTAGCATGATCTGATTTACTGGAGTGATACCTCCATGTAAACCTCAGATTCAGACCTTTTCATAGAGTCCAACATTGTTGATTTTACCCCTTCTGGTGGCTAGCAGCACACTGATTAATCATGGTTACATTCAGCTGTTTTCAAAAGGCCTGTAGCCAACAGGTTTTATATTCTAACTTATCCTCCTGTATTTCTGGTAAACCTGCTTCAAATCAAACATGTTGCACATCAAATTAAAGCTTAGGTTCTCTTCTTTCCAACAATTGTTGGCTTTCCATCATAGCACAAGCTGGCTGCTTAAAATCAGACATTTAGTGTGGTCAATACCACACAGCTTTCAGAGCTGGGTCAGAGGTCAAATCTGTTCTGTATATTTAGCCTGGTCTTTCAGGCTAGCATGATCTGCTTTACTGGAATGATACCTCCATGTAAACCTCAGATTCAGACCTTTTCATAGAGTCCAATATTGTTGATTTTAACCCTTCTGGTGGCTAGCAGCACACTGATGAATTATGGTTACATTCAGCTGTTTTCAAAAGGCCTGCAGCCAACTGGTTTTATATTCTACCTTATCCTCCTGTATTTCTGGTAAACCTGCTTCAAATCAAACATGTTGCACATCAAATTAAAGCTTAGGTTCTCTTCTTTCCAACAATTGTTGGCTTTCCATCATAGCACAAGCTGGCTGCTTAAAATCAGACATTTAGTGTGGTCAATACCACACAGCTTTCAGAGCTGGGTCAGAGGTCAAATCTGTTCTGTATATTTAGCCTGGTCTTTCAGGCTAGCATGATCTGATTTACTGGAGTGACACCTCAATTTAAAGCTCAGACTCAGACCTTTTCATATAGTCCAACATTGTTCATTTTAAACCATCTGGTGGCTAGCAGCACACTGATGAATTATGGTTACATTCAGCTGTTTTCAAAAGGCCTGCAGCCAACAGGTTTTATATTCTAACTTATCCTCCTGTATTTCTGGTAAACCTGCTTCAAATCAAACATGTTGCACATTACATTAAAGCTTAGGTTCTCTTCTTTCCATCAATTGTTGGCTTTCCATCATAGGCCAACCTGGCTGCTTAAAATCAGACATTTAGTGTGGTCAATACCACATAGCTTTCAGAGCTGTGTCAGAGGTCAAATCTGTTCTGTATATTTAGCCTAGTCTTTCAGGCTAGCATGATCTGATTTACTGGAGTGACACCTCAATTTAAAGCTAAGATTCAGACCTTTTCATAGAGTCCAACATTGTTGATGTTACCCCCTCTGGTGGCTAGCAGCACACTGATGAATTATGGTTACATTCAGCTGTTTTCAAAAGGCCTGCAGCCAACAGGTTTTCTATTCTAACTTATCCTCCTGTATTTCTGGTAAACCTGCTTCAAATCAAACATGTTGCACATCAAATTAAAGCTTAGGTTCTCTTCTTTCCATCAATTGTTGGCTTTCCATCATAGCACAACCTGGCTGCTTAAAATCAGACATTTAGTGTGGTCAATACCACACAGCTTTCAGAGCTGGGTCAGAGGTCAAATCTGTTCTGTATATTTAGCCTGGTCTTTCAGGCTAGCATGATCTGATTTGCTGGAGTGACACCTCAATTTAAAGCTCAGATTCAGACCTTTTCATAGAGTCCAACATTGTTCATTTTACCCCTTCTGGTGGCTAGCAGCACACTGATGAATTATGGTTACATTCAGCTGTTTTCAAAAGGCCTGCAGCCAACAGGTTTTATATTCTAACTTATCCTCCTGTATTTCTGGTAAACCTGCTTCAAATCAAACATGTTGCACATCAAATTAAAGCTTAGGTTCTC
Organism: Centroberyx gerrardi; assembly: GCF_048128805.1. Classification (NCBI taxonomy): domain Eukaryota; kingdom Metazoa; phylum Chordata; class Actinopteri; order Beryciformes; family Berycidae; genus Centroberyx; species Centroberyx gerrardi. Next base: position 110,668 of record NC_136002.1, read on the forward strand.
TTCTTTCCATCAATTGCTGGCTTTCCATCCTATCACAACCTGGCTGCGTAAAATCAGACATTTAGTGTGGTCAATACCACACAGCTTTCAGAGCTGGGTCAGAGGTCAAATCTGTTCTGTATATTTAGCCTGGTCTTTCAGGCTAGCATGATCTGATTTACTGGAGTGACACCTCAATTTAAAGCTCAGACTCAGACCTTTTCATAGACTCCAACATTGTTCATTTTAAACCTTCTGGTGGCTAGCAGCACACTGATGAATTATGGTTACATTCAGCTGTTTTCAAAAGGCCTGCAGCCAACAGGTTTTATATTCTAACTTATCCTCCTGTATTTCTGGTAAACCTGCTTCAAATCAAACATGTTGCACATCACATTAAAGCTTAGGTTCTCTTCTTTCCAACAATTGTTGGCTTTCCATCCTATCACAACCTGGCTGCTTAAAATCAGACATTTAGTGTGGTCAATACCACACAGCTTTCAGAGCTGGGTCAGAGGTCAAATCTGTTCTGTATATTTAGCCTGGTCTTTCAGGCTAGCATGATCTGATTTACTGGAGTGATACCTCCATGTAAACCTCAGATTCAGACCTTTTCATAGAGTCCAACATTGTTCATTTTACCCCTTCTGGTGGCTAGCAGCACACTGATGAATTATGGTTACATTCAGCTGTTTTCAAAAGGCCTGCAGCCAACAGGTTTTATATTCTAACTTATCCTCCTGTATTTCTGGTAAACCTGCTTCAAATCAAACATGTTGCACATCACATTAAAGCTTAGGTTCTCTTCTTTCCAACAATTGTTGGCTTTCCATCCTATCACAACCTGGCTGCTTAAAATCAGACATTTAGTGTGGTCAATACCACACAGCTTTCAGAGCTGGGTCAGAGGTCAAATCTGTTCTGTATATTTAGCCTGGTCTTTCAGGCTAGCATGATCTGATTTACTGGAGTGACACCTCAATTTAAAGCTCAGACTCAGACCTTTTCATAGAGTCCAACATTGTTCATTTTAAACCTTCTGGTGGCTAGCAGCACACTGATGAATTATGGTTACATTCAGCTGTTTTCAAAAGGCCTGCAGCCAACAGGTTTTATATTCTAACTTATCCTCCTGTATTTCTGGTAAACCTGCTTCAAATCAAACATGTTGCACATCACATTAAAGCTTAGGTTCTCTTCTTTCCAACAATTGTTGGCTTTCCATCCTATCACAACCTGGCTGCTTAAAATCAGACATTTAGTGTGGTCAATACCACACAGCTTTCAGAGCTGGGTCAGAGGTCAAATCTGTTCTGTATATTTAGCCTGGTCTTTCAGGCTAGCATGATCTGATTTACTGGAGTGACACCTCCATGTAAAGCTCAGATTCAGACCTTTTCATAGAGTCCAACATTGTTCATTTTACCCCTTCTGGTGGCTAGCAGCACACTGATGAATTATGGTTACATTCAGCTGTTTTCAAAAGGCCTGCAGCCAACAGGTTTTATATTCTAACTTATCCTCCTGTATTTCTGGTAAACCTGCTTCAAATCAAACATGTTGCACATCACATTAAAGCTTAGGTTCTCTTCTTTCCAACAATTGTTGGCTTTCCATCCTATCACAACCTGGCTGCTTAAAATCAGACATTTAGTGTGGTCAATACCACACAGCTTTCAGAGCTGGGTCAGAGGTCAAATCTGTTCTGTATATTTAGCCTGGTCTTTCAGGCTAGCATGATCTGATTTACTGGAGTGACACCTCAATTTAAAGCTCAGACTCAGACCTTTTCATAGAGTCCAACATTGTTCATTTTAAACCATCTGGTGGCTAGCAGCACACTGATGAATTATGGTTACATTCAGCTGTTTTCAAAAGGCCTGCAGCCAACTGGTTTTATATTCTACCTTATCCTCCTGTATTTCTGGTAAACCTGCTTCAAATCAAACATGTTGCACATCAAATTAAAGCTTAAAACATAAAACAAGCCTGTAGTGAGTTCAACCAATCAGCAGCCATGTAACACTAGCCTGTAGTCAGCTCAGCCAATCAGAAGTCATGTAACACTCAAATTTAGTCAGCTCAGCCAATCAGCAGTCGTGTAACACTAGCCTGTAGTCAGCTCAGCCAATCAGCAGCTATGTAACACTCAAATGTAGTCAGGTCAGCCAATCAGAAGTCATGTAACACTAGACTGTAGTCAGCTCAGCCAATCAGCAGCCATGTAACACTAGACTGTAGTCAGCTCAGCCAATCAGCAGCCATGTAACACTCAAATGTTGTCAGCTCAGCCAATAAGATGTCATGTAACACCTGCCTGTAATCAGCTCAGCCAATCAGAAGTCATGTAACATTAGACTGTAGTCAGCTCAGCCAATCAGAAGTCATGTAACACCTGCCTGTAGCACCTTGTTGATTTTCAATGGACTCCTTTTTAATAAAATGTACTCTTCAATAGAATTACTTTTTAGTGTTTTGCAATTTTCTACTTTACCATGTCCAGCTAACACTTAAAATAAGTAAAACTTAAAATGTTTGCAGGGGGGAAAAAACAACAAACACCATTATATCCATGTCTTAATACCAATTTATTAAAAATAAAAATAAAAACAATAACCCTCAAGGTTTAGTTTACAATTCAAAAACAAGTTTTCATTTTCTTTAGGTTTTGTGATGCAAGTGTGACAGCTCCCTTATCACGTGCTACATAACAATGAAACTTCACTTTCAGTTGAAAAGATGAAAAAATTAAAAAAAACACATTGTTCTTAAAAGACATGGTACATTTAAAATTGTTACTATGAGAGGAAGGACAGTAAAAATCTTAACCATTTCTCTTACACTGAAAAATGTGTGTTTAAAGTGCATTTCAGAGGATACACACATCAGAGGATAATTCCAGCCATTTTCAACCTAGAACAAACTTTGCCATCATCTGGAATCTACCAATCGATTCTAACCAAAATCTTATCAAATGGGTCACTGAGTGAGTTGTGATGTGAGAGTGTGCCTGCCTTCGTGTGTGTTTGTGTTGACTTTAACAGTTGGCCAAGTTCTGAATTTTTTTCCAGTGGTGAGACATGACATATTTGGGTGCTTTAGAAGATCTGACTATCTGTTGCCTCGATACATTGTACTGCTGCTGGATAAACACCAGCGAACTCAAGTGCCAAAAAATAAAATTCACTCAATGGTAGGGTTGTCATTTTTCCATTTGAAATACTGCTCAAACACGGTAAAATGGATGTAAAATATTGTATCTGTAACTATGTGTTTGAATTCCAAATTGGAGTGCAGTTAGATTTACGATCTGACTTTCGATTTGCCACAGATTAGTGGGCCTTCTATTCCAACAGGTGTTCAAATTAGATTTTTAAAGGAGAGATTTGCCGATTTTCAACCTTATCTCTATCTATCCGCATTACAGATATAGTGTGAAAAACGCCTGCAGTTATACACATCAAATGACGTTGCTGGTGCCGGAAGAACAACAGATTTTGCAGCTGCGCGGTGCAGCGCCCCAGAGACACAGAAAACATCGGCAAAAACTGCAGGTCAGTTGTTTCCCTCATCTTACAGATGAGGGAAAAACATTGTGTTTTCTTCCAACTTTGCGTCCACTTGGGTTGTCTCAAAAAGAAAAAAACATTTTTAACATCCGTTCACTAGGCTACAATACAAACTTTCTTTGTATAGTAATATAGAGTTGGGACTAACCTCTCCAAAAACTTGGCAGCTACATCTTCTCCAAACTGCAGGATGAAGTCTTGCTCGATCTGCAATAGATAAATGACATACCAAGAGAGAGCTTTTAAGAAATGTAACTACTGCCTCAACATCAGATAAGCAAACTACATCAAGGTGTGCGTTGCAGGGGCTGGCGTGTTGGGACTGTCCAGAAAAATCTTACATTTTAGGTCTAGCAGTTGACCAGGTATTTTTAAACAATGGTATACAGAAATCTTTATTTCTATAAAATTATAATAGCCGTAAGGCCTTGCAAATTGTTTAACAGTATCAGTTTCATAAAGATGAGGCAACGGAGTATAAAAGCCTCTGTCTGTCTTCTTTCTTAAAATGTATAAACAGGAATACTCTGAAGTCAGTGCAAGTCTGGCCCATCCTCCAGAGTCACCTTCCCCCTTATGAAATTTGTGTGCAGTCCTATCGCCACAACAGGCATGTTATTAATTTACCTATACAGATGCAATTCACTTCCCATTCAGCTGCAAAAATAATATTAAAATAAACTTCCTAAGAAATTCCTAAGTTTATGTAGTTATGTAATCCATGGAGATTTGTGTGTGAGAAATTTTCTCTTCGCCTTGCCTTATTAGGCATGCGTGTTTGACTTCCTGAATGCACCAACTGATTCAAAATGGCTCAACGTTTGAAACTACTTCTCAATCACAAAAACAGTAGCCTTTTAATGCTTCATATGATTAAGTCATGCTCATACACAAATCTCTATGGATTTACATTACTACAATAACTTTGGAATCTCTATGTTTGATTTTGATATTGGTTGGAGTTGAATGGGAAGTGAATGGCGTCCAGACTGTAGATAGAATCAGGTACACCAACACAAGGAAAGGATGGGGAGAGGGCACCAAATGTGTAGGGTAGTGGAGACAGTTATACATATTGTTATATCGGGGATATAATAGGGGACAAAAGTGTTGCCGTTAACATTAATTTACATTTGTATGGCCTAATGCACATTTTTCTGTAAAATACTCAATTACCAGGCCTTTGACGTCTTTGAAGCGCGGAAATTCAGTCAAGACGTCTGAGGATTTATCTTCGTCGAAGACCATATTGCGACAATATTCAAATGCCATCTTCATCTTCTGCTTGATAGTGGCCTCATCAGAGGAATGCTTCATTAAGGACATGGCCTCCCTGCATTGCTCTTCACCCAGGGTCATCTCAGGACTAAATGAAGCATCTCTCCTTGCTGTCGGCCATAAACCAGTCAGCTGACCTGATGACCCTCTGCTCTAGTATGAATCGTGCATCAGGTCTCTAAAGTGCAACCATTTTAGTCGCATATGTGATCTAATTTTAAGTTGTGCAACCCGTAAATTAAATTTGGGCGCACTGGTGTGATCAAATTTACTTGTGTTGGTGGCCTTTGCTTCTTTCTTTCTTCAGTACGGCCTATAGTAGGAATAATTTGCTCTCAACCGTCTAATAACAAGAACACTTAAAAAATCTTACATATCCATTTTTGGAATATGGATCCATCAGGTAAGGCAGGGGTGTCAAACTCAAATACACAGTGGGCCAAAATTTAAAACTTGAACAAAGTCGCGGGCCAACATTGAACAAATGAACCTTTTAATATGGACCCAAACAAGTTTTGCTTTAACATTGAATATGGAACAAGCAACACTTATTACCATACAATATATAACTTAATAGTGCAGACATGCAAAATCGAATTTCAAATAAAAAAAACACATCAATGGCATTAATTTATTAAATAAAATGTAAATAAAAATCGTATGCCCCTTTTCCATTTGCAGCCTTCTGATTTAAATATCAAAATAAACTTTTTCCACAGGCTAATAATTTTAAAAATAAAATAACAATAATAAATCAATCAACCATTCAAGCCCATGCCTTGGAGTAGCTTTCATAGTGTCGTCTAATGTTGTACTCCTTAGTTATAGCCACGTTGACTCCACAGACAAGACAAACAGGTCTGTCTTTTACATATGTAAACAGATATTCTGCCTCCCACCTGTCCAGAAAGCTCCTGTTTTCTGCCTTTCTTTTCGCCATTTTTCGGAAGGGGTAGCACGGTGACAGTTGTAGCGTGAGGTCGCTATGACTAATGTCACAGAGGAGAGGGTGTTTCTGGGTACTGTCCTGATTGGCGCGCTAAAACAACAGCAGAGCATTATGGGATTTGTAGTATTAGCAGTGAATGCGCTGTGTAATACCGGCGGGCCAGCTCTAGTAGTCATTTGGTATTGCCTCGCGGGCCAAATATAATTACACTGCGGGCCAAATTTGGCCCGCGGGCCAGAGTTTGACACCCATGAGGTAAGGGAACGTGGCAACTATGCCTCGAGCATACATCTCTCTCACATGTCGTGGCGGTGCCGTCCTGACAAGAGAAAAGTGAATAGTTCTATTAATTTCAATGCTTACAATAAGTTTCAGAGCAATGAGAATTAAAGAATGGCACTTAATAAATATTGATGTTTTCCCCACAAGCATGGAAGAAATGTCTTGTCACATGTCACATGTCAAATGTCACAAGCATGGACGAAAAGTTCTGCTTGAAAAAAAGACATCCGAATTACCCATGAGTTTCAGTCATGTCTGCAGCGAGAATGTTCATCTGTTGCCGTGAGGAGTCAGTCAGACCTTTCGTCCGGTTGTATTCCTTGACAATGCGGTCTCCACCAGATTTCTTGGTCAGTGCAGATTCAACCACCTGTGAAAGGACAGAGTAGAAGACAAGCCAATATTCACTAAAAAATAAATAATCTTGAACAATTGACAGTAAATACACCTAAAAAAATAACAAACAATCAAAAAAGTGTGCAATCCCCAAAGGAAGCTGTCACAACAAACAAATTTTACACATCAATTTACATGTTTGGCATCTTTATCCGCCTTCTGCCGTTTTCTGGAAGGGCTGTAATCCTCATCCAGGATGACTGTATCATCAGAGCTGCAGGCTGAAAGTGCCAGCGCTGAATTGGTTACGACATCAAGCAGTGGACTGGCGGACGAAGTTGTCCCCTGGGAACAGCCAGACGAAGTTGTTCCCTGGGAACCTAAGTGTAATTCAGGAGAGAGAGGGAGGAGAGAAAAAATAAATAAATAAACACCTACCATTTGTCGGTTTTTCACAACCTAAAAGTGTAACTGAGTCTTAGGCAACATTCCATGGACTATGCTGAAAGAAATGGGAATCAAGAGGGAACAAGTTTACCGTTGTCAAATCTGATAGTAAATACACCAGCGTTGGGTTGCTGTGCTACTTCTTCAAAGACGTCTGCATCCACCTCAGTTCCCATCTCATCATAAACTCTGATGCCTTCGCTGATGGGTGGGATGGAGAACTTCATGAAAGCTTAGGGAAAAAACACAAAGAGGGAGTCATTCCATATGAAATGCTCAAGATTAACAAAGGGTATACCCCCGAAACGCCCTCAGTGATATCTTTTGACCATGCCACTAATCTGGTCACACTGTCTGGCCTACCAACTTTCATTAATCAAATTTAAAAAACAGTGGTCCCTAGATACCACACCAATTAAGTGAGAAACAAAACTCAACTAAGCCGACCAACAAAAGCCAGCCCTTGATTGTTGTGACCTCTGGAGATGCCCAAAAGGTAGCTTGCCAGAAAGTGAGAGATGGAGATTATTTTCAATCGATAGAACAATGACGTGCATCTCCAAAAGTCATGAACTGACACATCCACTTTCCTTGTGTTTTTACAATGGCGTGACTGATGGCTTACCAGAATTCAAGAATTCATCCAGGCTCGGTTCACTGATCTTGACATATTTCTGTTCGTTATCGATTTTTGTTTTAATCAACATGATGGTATCTATAAAAACAGCAAAACTGAATCCGTATTGTGATCTACAACACAAAGCTACTCTGACAGTAGCATCAGCTCCTGTTGGCATATTACAGTAGATGGGGAAATTGTATTGGTCGATTTGGGCTTTAAAAATCACTATCAGAATTTGTCTAATTTCAAATTTAAAGCCACTGGACTGTGTGGAGTCTCTGAGGTGTGTAAGCAGAAACAATTTTGACATGTGCGTAAACAAAGACTAATGTTAATATTAACTTATCTAAAATGTTACTTACCATCACCGGACCATAGCACATAACGGACAAATCTGAAGAACAAAGTAGAAAAATAAATGAATTCCATGTAACGTTAAAAGGAATAAAGGGAAAATAAAGTCAGCTAGCTTATATCAGGGTATGAACAGATTTTACAAAGTCTAATTAAATACTTTAAGACTTTTTGATTATAAGAACTACCACTATGCGTTGCCATCAGCTTCACAGCAATTTGCCATTCTACCTGTTCCACAGTTTGTCGTTTTGACTTTTATCCAAGGGACACATTGATAAAATTCACTATGCAACAATTTTGACTCCATTCATTTCCTATGGCAGACGAACCATTGCTGCATTAGACATGATTGTATGGCAGGGTTTTTCCCGCATGGAAGATTTTTTGGTGGCCACCAAAGACAAATCAGGGCCACCAAAATGTGTAAAAACAGCCATTTCAATTCTCGATAAACAGAAGAAGTGGTACACATCTCCACTGGAGAGGGAGTGTGAGAAAACAAGCACAGTGAACTGGATGGATGGAATGCCCTCAAACTAAAAGGCAGCTATTTTTGAAACTAGAAGTTAAATTCTTATTTTATGTATTTCTTGTATGCCTTGTTATATACTTGCATTGTCTAATTCAACTATCGTATTAACATACATTGACTAACCAATGTAATTTCAATATTGAAAGCTCGCCTTGCCTTTGTTTGTGTAATTATATCTTGGGGAGCATGCAGGCAAATAATTCAGTGTTTCTCAGTGGCTCTTCACTTTCAAAGTCTACTTTAACAGTACACCGAATCAGAAGAACATTTTAATGGCACACTTGCGCTCTCAAGCGGAGCAGGAAAACGCTTCCACTTCTGCTTTGAGGCGTGACAAAATTTTCTATGCAAGAAAAACCCTCTTAATACAGCTATTTAGACTAACATTACTTTCATCTAACTGAAATGGGAATAAATACGACCTCAAATTTGTATTGTGAGGCATTTTAATGCCTCTAAATGTATTCCAAAGAGTTTGACTTTTTACAGAGCTGCAGTGTTACCCCTGGCCTGCATGGAGCCAACAACGTGCAACCTGTCTGGACAAGTTAACGTTAGCTACTTAGCTACCTAAGCTAACGTTAGGCTAACCAGTTTCATACCCCTCCTCGAAATTATCAAAACGTTGACACTATTATCAGGTTTAGCTTCAACAAATATTTAGTTAGCGACACTTAACGTAACAACATAGAATGCCAACTATTGCTAATATAAAGCAAGCACACAGCCCAGGCCATTTTTTCATCTCATTGTCGACAGTCTTTCTTTAGTTTACGTTAACTACCACCTATGCGTTTAATTCAAATTTGAATGTTAACGTTAGCTAGCAATATTAACATAGAAATTAAACATTGAAGTTTGGCTAAAATTAGTTGAATGTTAAATTGACTTATACGTGGCGTATAAGTCAATTTAACAGTCAACTAATTTAATTAGCCTTTTTTGTTTCTCACCTTTTCAAATATTCAACGAGGTCTCCACAGCTTCGGGAGATGGCGGTTGAAGAGGAGATGACTGGGCGGAGTCTAGGTTTTGCATAAAGTTAACGTCAGTTAGTTACAGTTGTCAACACTGTTATTCTAACACATTTTTGGACATCACCAAGTTTTGCTTTAAGCAGCATGCTCCCTGCAGAGAGTATCAGCACATAATTTCTCATAGTTAAAAGTTCATATGCTCATTATTACAATAAACAAAAACAAAAATATATGTATAACAATCTCATGCATTTCAACAGAAGCAGCCCTGCAGCAAGGCCAACTTTTATGAGGTGAATCATGTTCAATTTATTTGAGTATAAGAAAAGGTGTTGTTTCAAGCCACCAAACAGCTGACAAATGATCAGCTATTTTGCAGAAATGGCCAGCAAGGTTTAATTCTACTTATGTTTAATCATGTCATCTTGCTGAAGGTGCCAACCGGCACATGAAATCACTTTACAAATCACGTTTCTCTACCTGGGTCCACTACCAGCAATGTAAGAGGCAAACTGGCTCCTATCTAGACTCAAAACACACGTTAAGATAATTAAAAAGATTAAGTTAATTAGCACTGGTGAGCCACTTAGCATGGTGTCTCCTAATCATCACTGAACACCCGGGAGGTTGTCAGACATCAGAAACAGAACAAAGTTTGTCAATAATTGTTTATGCAATGCATCTTGCTTGTTCTTTTATATTAATTTTATCTTTTTATCTGTCTCTTATCTGCCTTTTATTGGTGTAAAGCACTTTGAGCTGCATGTTGTGTATGAAAGGTACTATACAAATAAAGGTTATTATTAGTGTGCTTGCTTCAGCAAGCAAACTATTGTTATTCTCCTTACTTATTATTAGTGTGCTTGCTTCAGCAAGCAAACTATTGTTATCCATCTTACTTATTAGTGTGCTTGCTTCAGCAAGCAAACTATTGTTATCCGTCTTACTTATTATTATTTTTCAATATCTTCAACTTCTTTTTATTCTTCCGGACACTTTAATGCGGCTTGAACCGTTTGAGCTATCGATGTGGTTCCAACTCTCAAACGTTCAGCATGTTCGGGAATAGCATGCTATTACTTTTCTAAGCGTTCCGATGTTTAGTTTTTCCGCAATTTACGTTTAAACAGGAATTTTTTCCCAATAGAAATGAATGGTGGAATGTTCAGCTCGCTAGAGTGTGTGATGTCATCCCCACTCTAGCTACTCTTCAGACTTCAGATGCTGTGATTTTTAACTAAATATTCAAATTTCTTAAACTGTCATGACTCCCACAATTTTCACACTATATACACGTTACACTAGGGTTGGGCGGTAATACGGTATCCCGGGGTATTTGAAAATAGCAACGGTGTCCGTTTCATTACCGTCATAAAAAAATTTCTGGCAGAAGAAGAGGAGAGAGATGCCCAACCTGCACCCCCGAAAAAAAAGATAACTTTGGGCAGTCTCTTGCAAAAAAAAGCTGATGCGGCGGCCGCGGCAGGTCCCGTCGGACTCGGCATCATAGAGGAGCGAGCAGAATCAGAGATGAATGCCTATTGTCGCGAGCCTGTGATTCACGGAGACGAAGATCCCCTTCTCTGGTGGAAGTCAAATGGAGCCAGCCGCTTTCCGCTGATGTCGAGGGTGGCCCGAAAGTACTTGTGCGCGTGTGCCACAAGCTCACCATCAGAGCGGGTGTTCAGCACCGCAGGCAAAGTTGTAAGTCCGTTACGTGCCCTGCTCAAGCTGGAAAAAGTAAATACCGTATTTCCTCTAATAGTAGCCTGTAGTCAATTAAAAGCCGGGTCTCCGATAATGGCCGGGGCCGTGGTCGACACAAACAAATAAAGGCCGGCCTCAAATACAGGCCGGGGGAAAAAACTAGGTCAAAACCTAGTACATGGCTGGACCGTGTCCGTCTCCTCTCTCCGCCGCTGCCTCTCCACCGCGCCCACGGTCCGCATTGATCCTCCCGATCCAAGCCCCGGACCCCCGCCGAAATCTCGGCCGGATCACCGGGAACACATCGGTGCCCAGGTTCAGTTAGCTTCAGTTAGCTTCAGCTTACATGCAAACAACGGTGGATACTGGTAAACTCCTGGTGCCTGTTTGTAACTGTAACGTACAAGTGCCACAAGACGGTTCGGCCGGCGGAAGTCTCTGGAGCATGCCGTCGTCGATTACCGTAATTATCGTAATGCATTGCAGTAACAAAAAAAGTCTACCTAACGTACCGTAACAGAAGCAGATCAGAAAACAAGGAGGCTTCGTACTAAAATAGGAGCAAATATACTTATCAAACAGAGGGAATTAGAAATAAAGATAGATGACATGTTGTTAATTTTGTACATGTTTTGTTGTTATTGTTTCAATATTCTGTTGTAAATATGCAACGTTTGCTATTCCGTTTCTGATGTTGTTCAGAGAATAAAACTGGAACATGTATCACATTTTTGTCGTGTGAAAATCACAGTTGAAGTGCACTGCAGCCACCTTGTGGCGGGAAACGGTATAGCAGCGACTACATAAATTCATCATTTGGAATTGGCGGCTCCCTCCAAGCCATACAATGTGATTTTTAATCAGATGGTAATACCGTATGCCGTGGGAAAATTTGGGGAAGGTTTAACGGTGTCAAAAATTGGATACCGCCCAACCCTACGTTACACATCAAACTGTTCAGCTACTCCTTCTGCCACTCACAATGTAAATATCTAAGTCATAGTGTTTAGACTTTTTCAGCTATGATGGTTTGTTCAACACTAGTGCAAAACTGTGTTTTACGGCCCCTATCTAACTTTTAAACAGCTTTGTCATTTCCACATTCTTAAACTGTCACTATTCCCACAATTTTTATACTACATACATATATTTTACAGCAAACTGTTCAGCTACTCCTTCTGTCACTCACAATGTAAATATCTAAGTAATAGCACTTGTAGTTTTTGAGCTGTGATGGCTTGTTCAACACTAGTGCTGTTCAGTTTTTGGCTCCTACACTTCAACATTAGTGCTTTACAGTAATTTTGCCTACTTTAAACAGCTTTTTCTTCTTGCACATTCAGTATTTAAACTGAAGTAGTTTCCACTATTTTCACACTACATACATATATTATATATCACACTGTTCAGCTACTTCTTCTGTCACTGACAATGTAAATATCTAAGTGGTAGCATTTGTAGTTTTTGAGCTATGATGGTTTGTTCAACACTAGTGCTGCTCAGTTTTTGGCTCCTATGAGCAGATTTTTTCTGCTTACACATATTTGAACTATCACAATGTCCACAACTTTGAGACTACATGCATATATTACACATTAAAATGTTCAGCCAGTCCTACTCCTTCTCACAATGTAAATATCTAAGTGCTGGGATTTGTAGTTTTTCAGTTAGGTACGTTTGTTCAGCATTAGTGCTCCAATTCAACTTTTTCACTTCATTTTACTACAATTCAACTTCTTCAACTTTCTTTCAACTGTAATCAACTTACTACTATTTCTAATGCTGCTGCTACTACTGCTACTGCAGCTACTACTACTACTACTACTACTTCTAATACTGCTACTACTGCTACTTCTACTACTACTGCTACTACTACTACTTCTAATACTACTACTACTGCTACTGCTAAAACTACTACTGCTAATAGTACTACTACTGCTACTTCTACTACTACTACTACTTCTAATACTACTACTACTTCTAATACTGCTACTATTACTACTGCTACTACTTCTAATACTACTACTACTTCTAATACTGCTACTATTACTACTGCTACTACTTCTAATGCTGCTACTATTACTACTGCTACTACTTCTAATACTACTACTATTACTACTGCTACTACTTCTAATACTACTACTACTTCTAATACTGCTACTATTACTACTGCTACTACTTCTAATACTACTACTACTTCTAATACTGTTACTACTACTGCTACTACTGCTACTAGTATTACTACTACTGTTACTACTACTACTATTTCTAATGCTGCTACTACTACTGCCACTTCTGGTGAGCTTAACGCATGTAGCGTCTGTGTGCATCGAGTGGCTTTGACAAGCTGGAAGTCTCCCATTTCCCAGTTCACCTGAACGCACCACGTGTAAAAGCTGCCTGTGACGGTTAGAAAAATATCATTTGTGTTTTGGTAAGAGAAGGTGAGGGCAACGTCGCTTTATCGCCCAACTTAACGGTCATTTTACCGCTATGTTGGTCCAATGTAGGCTGAGACATTGTTTCTGTTTTTAAAATGTCATTAGATTTAACATTACTTGCTAACTGAGACAAGCGACAGCTTTCAGACATTAATGTTACGTTGGTAGCGTTGAAGACTGCTTTGAAAACGTCAACTGCCCAGTGTTAACGTTAGCCTGCTTAGCTAGCAAGAGACTGACATTACTCTTTATGTAACGTTAACGTTAATAATGTTAGTTAGCATTGTTGACAAGTTATTTCCAGTCGACAACCAAGGTTGACCACTTCACTAGCTAACCGGGCTAACGTTAATGTGGCTATCTTATCGGTCATAGCTAGAAATTGCATTAGTTTGAAAAAACAGATGTAAAAATAGCGGCCAATTAAAGCTACAACATAGTAACCTGGCCAAAAAAATGTTAGATAAACCGGGTGGTGTTTTTTCATTGTCACTGAGATGATACAGATAAAGATATTTGAGACTAGTTAAACGTAAGAGAAGACTAGCCTGTATTTGTGATCTGACAGCTCTGGGGTGTGTGTAAATGTCTCATTGCTCTTGTATTTGCCCTGTATTTACAGATTGCCCTTGCTGAGACTCCTGCTTTGTGGGTGAGGATGTGTTCATGTGTGTTTTAAAGTAGCTCCAATCAAGTGAACAGAAACATTCGCTACTTTTTACCTTCAACATGAAATACTTGTGGTTACAGTGCAGTACCCAAATATATGCTTCGAATAAATGGGGATTTCATCACCTATAGTCTCACTGCAATAGTTTGTATATTGTAATGTAGTATTTTGATATGTCATGTGTTTTGATGGTGGTTTTTACTATGACAATTGTACTTTTTTTCTGAATTACTTAGGTGTTTTTTGTGACTGCTTAGTGGTAAATTCATGAACTAATCAATAACCTCTTAGCATATGTCTATCACTTTACAAGGGATTTACATTGCCTTGTAAATCCCTTGCAATACCATTTAAAACAGGGCAAAAATCTATGCCTGCATACATGTTCGTATTTCATCCCCTCAATTTTCTTTGCAATGCAGTTGTGGTGGTTATATCTTCCAGCACACTGCTTTCTTATGTGTAAATATTTGAGTGATAGGATTTGTAGTTTTTGAGTTATGAATGTTCATGCTTTACAGTAATTTTGCCTCTTTTCAACAGCTTTGTCTTCTGACAGCTCTGGGGTGTGTCAATGTCTCATTGCTCTTGTATTTACCCTGTATTTACAGATTGCCGTTGCTGAGACTCCTGCTCTGTGTGTGAGTATGCAGTGTGTTCACGTGTGTTTTAAAGTAGTTCCAATCAACTGAACAGGAACATTCTCTACATTTTACCTTCAACATTAAATACTGCTGGTTACAGTGCAGTACCCAAATATATCCTTAGAATAAATAGGGATTTCAGCACCTATACTCTCACTGCAATAGTTTGTATATTCTAATGTAGTATTTTGATATGTCATTATGTGTTTTGATGGTGGTTTTTACTATGACAATTATACTTTTTCTGAATTGCTTAGGTGTTTTTGTTTTTGTTTGTGACTGCTTAGTGGTAAAGTTAAGTGTTTTTTTCCCCTCCTCCTTTGTTCACAGATTTCATTTCTGGTGATCACATCCTCAAGGTGAGTTAATTTTAGGTTGCCACTCATGTTATGATTCACACATGTGATCTTTGTGCTGCAGGGCAGTTTTGGGTTTATTCTATTGATTTCAGTCTGCCCACTCTCTCACATCCTGCTTTGTGTAGCCTTCCCAAGGTTTCTCCCTTTTTTTTTTTCCTTACTCAGGTTTTGTGGGCATTTTTCCCCGTTCACACAGGGGTCAAAGGTCAAACCAGTGCCGCTGTTGATTTAATTTGTTTCATAATGTGGCTGCTAAGAAGCCCTTTGATATTGTAATGGTGAGGAGGGAGAGTATATACTGTATGTCTAACTGTTAATGTTGGACCTTAACACACAACAAGCCACGCTGTATGGATAGTTGTGTCCCTGCTGTGATGTTGCTGTGGCAATTTGCTCTGATCAGCTGCTTTTGTCTAACCCATCTCTCTCTTTCTCACTCTCACAGAGATTGTCGATTTGTCCTGAGCTACCCTCATCAGTAAGTTCACACTTTTTACAGTACCAAAGCAAAGTACCAAAACAAATTCTTAGAAAATAGGGATTTCAGCACCTGTAGTATCACTGCAATAGTTTGTATATTCTAATGTAGTAATAGTATTTTAGAGTGTATAGTGGACAGTACTCAAACACAAGAATCCCAAATATATATATTTTGTCATAACAAAATGTGCAAAAAGTCAAGGGAGTTGACCAAAATCTTTAAGCAACTGCCCTAAAACTTGGACTCTTGAGTGTGTGCAGTGCAAACATTTAAGTGGTATTGCTCATTGAACAAATTTCAATCAATACTCAGCAAATACAACAAGAAAAAACATGTGGCAATTCAGAATTTGTTTTCAGTGATTTTATTCTGTGTCTTTCTATTAGTCTACAGTCAAAATAAGGTCAGTGGAACATAACACAATATTTTATGAAATTATCCACAGTTTTCCTAATACAATTTTAGAGTAATCTGACAAGCATATAAAGAGCCCATTGTCCACAGTGGATGCTGTAGTTGGTTTGTAAGACTACGCTCACTCCTAATTGTAAACCTTGCCTAATTACTGTAAATAGGCTGTAGGGCTATAGAGATACATGACAGATGTGCATATTAACTTTTTCTGATTTGTTTCTGACAGGTCTGTACACCACAGTAGGCTATGTCTGTTTCATGTTCATTGCACAGTTGACATTGTAAACCTTTTCAAACATCAGTACAGCATTAACCCAAACTGGATGTAAGCTGACAGGCATCTAATCGTACAGTTTCCTTGTTCAAGGAGAACAACATTGTTTTTAGCCGTGCATCTATGAACAAGTGTTACAGGTACTGGTTTGTTAATTTCAATTATTTTACTCAACAACCGTGTCTTATGAATTTTTTCTTCTTGTCTTACAGGTGTGCTGCTGCTGCTGCCGCTGGTTCCAGTTGCACCTCTATACACGTTCCATCTTTCTATCCCTCTAGTCTATACCGCTCTGTCTTTTTTTGGATTTTCTTCTCTTTCTGTCCCTTATACTGCTGTCTAAATTTTGGATTATTCTATCTTTCTCTCCTCTAGTCTATCCCACTCTATCTAATTTTGGATGACATTCTACCATTGTGTGACACAATTTGAGATTCTGCTTTGAGAAACTGCTTTGAAAAACGATTTTGAGATTTGCACCTTTTGATACATTGCTTTGGTGTTCACTATATTGATTGCATTGTCTGATTGCACTCACACCCCATTACACCGAATTCTCTCTCTCTGAATTCGTTTGCTCTCTCTCTCTCTCTCTCTCTCTCTCTCTCTCTCTCTTTCACACTCTCTCTGTTGCTAACTGTGCTCCCACTGCATTTGGCAGGATTTGAAAAGCACTAATCTGTATCCAGACAGAATTTAAAGAATTGCTATTCATAGACTACAGAACTACTGAGTACTTTAATATTGAATCTGAATAGAAAGAATATTGAACGGAGTTAACTACATATATTTAATTGTTTAGACTGTTTAGAGTTCTTTAGACTTGTGTGTACTGAATTATATTTAAACTATTGAGAATTTTATATATAAGTTAATTCTGATTGTTGCAGATCCACGCTAATAACAGTCTGAGTAGAATCCATTTGTTTGATCTGAATAGCCATATCAAAGTGCTTATTAAAAGTTGCCAAGGAGAAGAAACTCGACATCTGAAGCAGCCGTATCCTGTCAGCAGAACAACGTACCTGACTGGTGAATGGTAAACAGGTGGTAGAATACTGATGCTGAAAGCACTCATATTTGTTTAGACTTTTCCCTAATACTTCATGCTCAACTGAGTGAGCTGAATTGAATTTGTTTACACTGAATTAAAATCAACTGATCTGTTGCATTTGACATAAGAAATTAGACAAATTTTAATAGTTTATTGATACAGAACTCTTGATACACATTTATTTACATCTGTTGCTATCTACTGTGTGTATTTTAGACGGATACCAGTTATATACACAACACTTACATATTACATTGATTTGATTTAGATTTGTGTTTACTGAATTACATTCAAATTAAACAAGTAGAAATAGCCTGCTGCTTGTAATATTTCAAAAGTATATTCTATTACTGATTACCAGGCAACTGAGTTGAGTCGTCTCAGAACTCAAATTTGACTGACATTACACTGAAAAGGAGTTATTACATTATTTTCAGTTACAAAATAAGTAATATCAGTACACGATACAATCAAGATGAAAAATTTCGGATGAAACGGAAATCCTATATCACTACACGATACAATCAAGATGAAGAATTTCTGACAAAACGGAAATCCTGTTTCACTACACGATACAATCAAGATGAAGAATTTCGGACAAAATGGAAATCCTATTTCACTACACGATACAATCAAGATGAAGAATTTCGGACAAAATGGAAATCCTATTTCACTACACGATACAATCAAGATGAAGAATTTCGGACAAAACGGAAATCCTGTTTCACTACACGATACAATCAAGATGAAAAATTTCGGATGAAACGGAAATCATATATCACTACACGATACAATCAAGATGAAGTATTTCGCACAAAACAAATGTCTTATATAACAGAACGATATGCAAATGACCAAGTGTACAGAAAGAAACAAAAACAGTCTCTACTAAACAGATATATAAATGATCCAAAGTTCAGATCACACCATGTAAAACGCTGTGCACTTCACACAAAAAACAGGTATGCCAGTGAACCAGCTTTCAGGATGCTTCACAAATTGCGCTGTGCCCAACGCATAAAGAGAAAATATAGACAAGGCAACTTTTGGTGCCCCAACAGACTTCAGCAACTCGTTACAACCAATAATCGACCCAATGAAATGCAAAGCAGGCTGATACAGCTGGCTATATCATCTTTCAAGCAGGCTATACAACGTGCCCCGACGTGTGTGTGTACAGTGTGTCACAGAGTGCTGTTTCCTGATCAAGTGAAACAATGCAACCGTGCAGCATACATAAAGAACCCCGCTATCATTCCTGCTTGCCTGACTGGTACCTATGTTCATGTATGCAATGAAACATGTGCAGGCCTCGAACAATGCTGCATTCCTGAGAGGAGAACAGAATGGATCTGTCATAGCTGTCATGAGAATCTCAAGTCAGGACGTATGCCAACAATAGCAGTAGCCAACAAGTTAGCGCTGTCACCAATTCCATCAGAGCTGCGTGATTTAAACATACTGGAAAGACAACTCCTGGCAAAAATGTTGCCCTTTTCAAAGATTGTGACACTTGCAAAAGGGAAACAGAGAGCTATACACGGTGCTATGGTGTGCGTACCATCGGAGGTGGAAACAACAGTGACCAGCTTACCAAGATCTCACAGCACCTCCCAGCTCTTGAAAGTGAAATTGAAACGACGCCTGAGTTATAAATCATACCAGCAATTTCAGACAGTGAACATGAAAAATGTCCTTGCTGGCCTAGCAAAACTGAAAGAGACTCACTCTGAATACAAAGACATAACCATCAACAATAATGCTGTCTTTCATGTTGACAACATGACACATGACCAAATTGATGACGTTGAAGTGACAGGGGCACAAGTATCCATCGCACCCGGTGTTATCTCTGTGCAGGCATCTCACTGTCAAGCTCACAAGGACTATAAGGAGTTTTCAAGAAATCATCAATGCACATGTATGGCTCTCACATTTTTGGCCCACCATAATGAGGAAGCAGAGTTAAGCAGTGCTGATCTTGACAACATACTAAAGCGTGGTGATTCTCTCTATACTGATGTCAAACAAAAGCTCATTGCAGAGGAGAAGTTTAGAGACACCACTTGACCATGGAAGAACTGCCACAGACTGTTCAAACTGAGAGAGATGAATACACAGTGATCAAGTCTCCAGTGATGATGGGATACCTGAGAGCCAAAGCTTTGCGTGCTGACTGGGAGAGTTGGTGGCTTGATCTTTCCACAAGACTTGAGTGTCTGTCATCAGAGGTCCACCATGCATTGCTTATTGTATCTCCTGAGTGCATTGCTGTGTTTCGTGACAGATCAGGAAGATTTGGTTTCTTTGATTCTCACTCTAGAACTGCTGATGGTTTGCGTGACCCTGGTAACGGAACTGCTGTGATGCTCACTTTTACACATCTGAGTGATATGATTGAAAGAATTCACATGTTGTTCCAAATTCATGCTGATGAAGCCCCATATGATTTCATGCCAGTGTCATTTGAAAGTGTAAACATGCCCTCTGATGAAAATGGTGCATCACAAAATGCCATGGCTGTGTCATATAATGACTCTGAGTTAATGGATGTTGACAACTATGATGGTAGTGATTTAACAATGGAACAAGAGCATGGTTGGCAAATCAAAAAGGAACACAACACCATTTGCCACCTGTAGGAGAAAATGATGCACAGCATGAACAAACTAGTACATCAGATTCCCAAAGTGATGTGATGGAGGTTGATAATGATAACGTACTTGAGCAGAACACAGATGCAACACTTAGAAATGAAAGTGATGGACAAAATGAGCAGTCACCTAACTCAGAGGAGGAGAAAGATGATCTGAGACCTGGTCTTGCCCTTGACACTTGCCTGCAACCAACTGATATTGGACAGGATATTCTATCATATGGTGAAGGAATATTCAGTATCGCCCCTGCCGAAGGAAAAAGGCCAAAACTAGAAGCAATGGCTTTCCCTGTTCAGTTCCCTACTGGAAATAACACACTCGATGAGGTCAGACAGATAAAAATATCTCCAAGCATGTACTTCAATGCAAGGCTGTTTTCTGTGGATACTCGTTTTGCGAGAGAACAAACCTACCTCTTCTTTGCACAGTTTGTCACAGAGATACACATGGCCACATCTAGTATGTCAATACAGTTAAGAAAAGGGAAAGCTAAAACCAAAGATGGCCGCAAAATATCTAACAGGCTATTGCGGGATAAGCGTGAGGTTGAGAAACTGGTACACAATAAGGATGCAACAAGATTCATGCAGCCTCTGAGAGGGACTCCAGCATACTGGGACAAAACGCTAAAAGATCTGCTCGCCATGATCAGACAGTTGGGGAAGCCTACTTTCTTCTGTACATTCAGTGCTGCAGAGATGAGATGGCCAGAGGTTATAACAGCAATAAAAGCACAACAAGGTGAACAGGTGGAATTTTCAGAGCTTGACTGGACTACAAAATGTGACATACTACGAAGCAACCCTGTCACAGTCATGCGCATGTTTGAGAAACGTGTCGATGCGTTAATGAGAGATCTGCTCATGTCAGAGGCACAGCCCATTGGTGAGGTACTCGATTACTTTTACCGTGTCGAATTCCAGGCTAGAGGCAGCCCGCATATTCATCTCATGGTTTGGATACAAGATGCGCCTGTATTCGAAGAAGACTCTGATGCAACCGTGTGTGCCTTTGTCGATCGCTACATAACATGCCAGCTGCCAGATGCAATCAAAGACCCTGAGCTGTACAGCATAGTTACGGAGGTTCAGACGCACAGCAGAAATCATTCCACTTCATGCAGGAAAGGCTCTAAACTCTGCCGTTTTGGTTTTCCAAAGCCACCTATGCCACAGACAAAGATAACTCGCCCAAGGTCAGCAAACATGGATGAAGCAGACACCTCAGTTCCAAAAGAGTCAAACAACAATGATTCAGACACACAGGCAGCCAAATTGAAGCTCAAACCAGTGTGGGATCTGCTCAACGACCCTAACGTCTCTTTCGACAGTCTATCAGAGCTGTTAGCCCAATGTAATTTGAGCTTGGAGGAATACAAGCAATGCGCTGAGGCAATGACCAAGTCGAGTGTGATTATCATGAAGCGAGATCCAAAAGACTGTTGGGTGAATGGATACAACGCAGATCTACTGAGAGCCTGGAATGCCAACATGGATATCCAGTACATTCTCGACCACTACAGATGCGTTATGTACATGTTGTCGTACATATCCAAACCCGAACACGACATGAGTGAATATCTAAAGGCAATAATCCAAGATGTCAGGCAAACAGATGTAACTCAGCAGGAGGAAATGAAGCAAGTTATGCAGGCTTACTCTAAACATAGACAAGTTAGCGCTCAAGAGTCTGTGGCCCGAACGTGCAGCCTGCCACTGAAAAAAAGCTCCCGCAACGTTGTGTTTATACAGACAGATGACAATGCCCTGAAAATGAGTCTTCCCATGAGTGCACTGGAGAACAAGACACCAGAGTCACTGGATGTGTGGATGACAGGATTACCAGAGAAATACAGGGCAAGACCAGAAACACCTGAATTTGAAACTATGTGTCTGGCAGACTTTGCTTCAGGTTGTAGAGTTGTCTATGGCAGGCAAAAGAATGGGAAGAATGTTGTGCCTCTACTCAATGACGCGGGACACATTCAAAAACGAACAGTAGGGAAACCTGCAATTATCAGATATGTCCGCTTTTCCCAGGAAAGAGATCCAGAGAAACACTATGGCAGGCTACTCAAACTGTATCTCCCTAACCGCTCTGACTCACAGCTGAAAACCGAGAGATTCCCAACATATGAAGCATTTTACAAAAGTGCCTGTGTGAAACTTCCAGGAACTGAGTACATCCACTCTGTGTACGAAATTGTGAATGAAAACAGAGCACAATATGAGCAACATGAAGAAGAGGTAGAGAGAGCCGTTAAGGAGTTTGAACAGAATGGCTCTTTTGAGGATGCATGGTCCACTTTTGCACCTGAAATTGATCTAGTTCGGTTGGAATGTATTGCAGAACAAGAGCAAGTACACCCTGATGAACAAAATGAACAAGATGATATTCCAGACTACAGCACTCGCTCAGATGAAAGAGGAGGAACAGTACCAACAGTGGAAGGCCCCAAAATAAACAATAAAGTCATCCACTCGATGTATCAAAACCTGAACCAGACACAGGCCTCTATATTTTACACAGTCCGTGATTGGTGCACAAAGCACGTGTGGGGCCAAAATCCTGACCAGTTCTTCTATTTCATCACTGGAGGCGCCGGCTGTGGCAAGTCACATCTCATCAAATGCATCTATGCTGAGGCCACTAAGATACTGTGTGAACTCCCCCGACTCTGTGAAGAAACAGACATATCGATGCCCACAGTGTTACTGACTGCATTCACTGGTACCGCAGCATTCAACATATCAGGAAAAACACTGTATTCCACTCTCAAACTGCCGAGAAGTTTAAAGCCACCTTATCAAGGACTTGGAAATGCACTAGATGAAGTCAGATCTACACTGCCACATGCAGAGATAATTATCATTGATGAAGTGTCAATGGTTTCGAAACATCTGTTTGCCTATGTCAACTGGAGATTGCAGCAGATCAAAGGCAGCAAAAAACCTTTTGGAGGCATGTCAGTTATTGCGGTTGGAGACTTTCATCAGCTGCCCCCACTTGGAAAAGCAAAAGCCCTCTGCGTGTTTGAGGATCATGTGATCGACTTCTGGCAAGAGCATTTTCAAATGATCACGCTGACAGAGATCATGCGACAGAAAGAGGATGTTGCTTTTGCCCAACTGCTGAACAGAATCCGGGTGAAACAAAAGACAGAGCCCCTATCTGAGGATGACAAAGCTTTGCTCTCACAAGCTGTGACTGACCCGGCAAACTGCCCCAATGATGTGATACACATATTTGCAACCAACAAAGAGGTGGATGAACACAATGCTGCAACAATATCCGCTCTTCACAGCAATATCATTAATATAGATGCAGATGACTACAAAAAAGATCCACGGACAGGAAAGGAGATCTGCCTGACATGATACAAGCTGCCAAGGGTGCCCGTGTAATGCTCATCAGAAATATAGATGTGGAAGACGGCCTGGTGAACGGTTCGTTTGGCAAGATTTCCAGAATTGTGACTCAGACTCTAAATGGTGTGAGCAGAGTACAAATGCTTGGCCTGGAGCTTGACAGTTCAAGTGCAGGACAGAAACACTGTAACAAGGTACCTGGTGGACCTGATAACCTGGTGTACATTGAGAGAATAGAGGAAAACCTGAGCAGAAAAGGAGTGGTTCGCAGGCAATTCCCAATGAAGTTAGCGTTTGCTTGCACAACGCACAAAGTTCAAGGCATGACAACACAGTCTGCAGTAGTTTCACTGAAACATGTATTTGAACCAGGCATGGCATATGTTGCACTGAGCAGAACAACTTCCCTCCGTGGACTGCATGTCACTCATTTGGATGAAAAGAAAATATACACAGATCCTGAAATCACAGCCTCTCTGCAGAGCATGAGAAAAGCATCACTTGACCACATGATGCCACTATTGCAAATTGCACGAGCATCAAATCAAACACCTACTCTAAAAATCATTCATCACAACACAGAGGGATTACAGTGTCACATTCAGGATATCAAAAGTCATCATGAGTTGAGACTTGCAGATATTTTGTGTTTTACGGAAACTTGGCTTTCAGGCTCTTCTGTTGATGAAAGTCTCCAACTGGAAGGCTACAACATGTTCAAACGCAACAGACACGCCTCGTACACAAACTCTTCTCAGATTTCTGACAAAAACGGTGGAGGAGTTGTTGTCTATGTGAAAAGCCACTGTGAAGCTCAGGCCATACAGTATATGCACAATGTGACTGACCTGGAGTATGTTGTCGTCAAAATTGAGGCCCCAGTGAGTGCACTGATCGCTGTAGTCTACAGACCTCCAAAGTACAGCCTGCTGCAATTCCTGTCTAACCTGCGCAGCCTACTGGATTGTTTGGACATCATAGATCACCACCCGATCATTGTCTGTGGAGACTTCAATGAGGATCTGTTATCAAAAGAAAGGAAGCCCATCTTTGAGCTGTTTCAGTTGAGAGGATACACACAACTCATCAACACTGCCACCACTGAGAAGCAGACCCTGCTGGATCACATTTTCATTTCCAGACCAGAGCAATGCCTGCAGTCAGGTGTTCTGCAAACGTATTACAGCTATCATGATCCAACCTTCTGCGTTTTGTCTTCAAACATGACATGATTGGAGCGTCATATCACACATGTTGCATTAATGGTTACATTGTTGTTGTTGAACTTATAATAGCAGACCTTGCATTTGGTAACTTTGTATTTGATAACTTAATTATTGGAGCGTAATGTTACATATCTTGTATTAATGGTTACATTATTGTTGTTGAACTTATGATAGCAGACTTTGCATCTGGTAATCAAGTATATGATAATCTAATTTTTGGAGCCTAATTTCACAAGTCCTATATTAATTGGTCAACTTAATCAACCTATCAACTAATTTGGAAAAAAATGTGGGTGGAAGGAAGACACAGCTCTTCAGTTGTGTCTTCCTTACTTCACCCCACACACCAATGCCCCACCCATTAATCAACCTATCAACTCATTTGGAAAATTTAAACCTCCACCTCTGGCCACTTGCCCGAGGATATTATTGATGCTGGCCCCTCCCCTCCTCCAGCCCTTGTGTGCTGTGAGGTGCTGGATCAGCTGACCTTCCCATCAATGGTGGACTCCAGCACAGTACTAAGCTCTTCCTCACAGTCCATAAGGTATTGGACTTTTAAATATTACATTTAATACATTCAGTGTTTCCCACAGAATTCGAATGTACTTGTGGTGGTAGGTGGGTTGGCAATGGGGGGGGGGGGGGGGGGGCTTTTTATTCTTGTATTCTCTTATATTGTCAATATATAGGCTAATATCAATGAAGGATCCCACTACCTGGATGGCTGAAAAATTATCTAATATATTCCATTTTAAATAGTTCCATTTGTCAAACAAATAACTAACCTGTATATATCTAAAGTACTTTGTGTCAAAGATAACATAACTTAAAAATATAAACAGTGCTACACTGTTCTGTCTGTTGCTTGCTTTAGTCTACAAGGTGAAGAATAGAAATGAGACTCCTTTTACAGAGAAATCTGCTGTTCTGCCCCTCTGCCCTGCTACATCTCTCTGTGCTGTCAGTCTCACCTGTATCTTTACATCGTTACATTACAGCCTTTGACATTATTATCTGCTCTGTTTTACTGCTCAGCTCCTCTGGTCCAGACTGTCCTGCTCCTCCTCAGGACGAGTCCTTTTCCTTCTTTGAAAATATTTTTCAATATTAATCTGGATTGAGGGAGCAAACATTCAGAGTCAGAGTTAAAAAGTTAATATTAACGTTATCAGTCCACTCAGTGGATACTGACTAGCAGCTAGGCTATACAGCGTGCTAATCTCGGAAACTCAGCTGGATTCCGAGTAACGTTAACTGTTAGTTCTTCTTTTCGGGAATTCAGTCGGCCGTTTTCTTGGCATGGCGAGGGGAGATTGCCCACTAGTTAATTGATCGCGGATGGCGTCGTTCTCTCGGACGGATAAAAAAATAAAAATAAAAAATGCTAAAATGGGTCGCCAAATATACTTTGGCGGCCGTGAATATACCTGGGCGGCCCGCCCAAGTAAAGTCTATGTGTGGGAAACACTGACATTGTTGTTGTTGACTGTTTGCACTAATCATATTGTTTCACTAACCAATACTACTTTACATACTACATACATACACACATACTTCTTTTTACACATTATTGTTGCTCTACACTGTATTACAACTTCCTGTTTTTCTTTTCAGAACTACTGCCAACCTCCTCTCTCCACATCACCTTCTGGACACCCAGCGCTACACGGAGCGGTAGAAGGCAACTAGTAATACAGGAGAAGAGACACAGCTTTGAGGATCATAATTTTAGATAAAGAGGCTGTTGTTAAGGAGGCCATATACATCAAACTGGAATGACCTGGAATGACCTGATGTACTTCTAATACTGCTACTATTACTACTGCTACGACTTCTAATACTGTTACTACTACTGCTACTACTGCTACTGCTACTAGTATTACTACTACTGTTACTACTACTACTATTTCTAATGCTGCTACTACTACTGCCACTACTACTGCTACTGCAGCTACTACTACTGCTACTACTACTACTTCTAATACTGCTACTACTTCTACTGCTACTACTACTACTTCTACTACTACTGCTACTACTACCTCTAATACTACTACTACTACTACTACTGTTACTACTGCTAATAGTACTACTACTGCTACTTCTACTACTACTACTACTTCTAATACTACTACTTCTAACACTGCTACTACTAGAACTATTACTTCAGCTAAGTACTGCTTCAAACACCAGATCGAAATACTCAAAATGTACAAACATTTAAACTCTTGGTAATGAAATTCAACTGTCTTCAGCCCTCTCTTGTTGAAGCAAGCACACAAATTTTCTTCAGAAAATGTAACCTTTTCTAGTGTTATTCTTCTTACTTATTATTATTCAACAACTTCTTTTTATTCTTCCAGACACTTTTTTAAACTTTAATGCGGCTTGAACCATTTGAGCTATCGATGCGGTTCCAACTCTCAAACGTTCAGCATGTTCGGGAATAGCGTGCTTCTATTTTTATAAGCATTCCGATGTTTACTTTTTCCGCTATTTACATTTAAACGGGAATTTTTTTCCCAATAGAAATGAATTGCGGAATGTTCAGCTCACTAGAGTGCATGATGTCATCCCCACTCTAGCCGCTCTTCAGACTTCAGATGTTGTGATTTTGTACTAAATATTCAAATTTCTTAAACTGTTGTTATTCCCACAACTTTCACACTATATACACGTTACACATCAAACTGTTCAGCTACTCCTTCTGCCACTCACAATGTAAATATCAAAGTCATAGTTCAGCTTTTTCAGCTATGATTGTTTGTTCAACACTAGTGCAAAACTGTGTTTTACAGCCCCTTTCTATCTTTTAAACAGCTTTGTCATTTCCACATTCTCAAATTGTCACTATTCCCACAATTTTCATACTACATACATATATTTTACAGCAAACTGTTCAGCTACTCCTTCTGCCACTCACAATGTAAATATCTAAGTAATAGCATTTGTAGTTTTTGAGCTGTGATGGTTTGTTCAACACTAGTGCTTTACAGTAATTTTGCCTACTTTAAACAGCTTTTTCTTTCTGCATATGCAGTATTTAAACTGTAGTAGTTCCCACAAGTTTCACACTACATACATATATTATATATCAAACTGTTCAGCTATTTCTTCTCTCTCACACAATATAAATATCTAAGTGATGGGATTTGTAGTTTTTGAGCTATGATGGTTTGTTCAACACTAGTGCTGTACAGTTTTTGGCTCCTATGAGCAGATTTTTTCTGCTTACACATATTTGAACTATCACAATGTCCACAACTTTAAGACTACATGCATATATTACACATTAAAATGTTCAGCCAGTCCTACTCTTTTTCACAATGTAAATATCTAAGTGCTGGGATTTGTAGTTTTTTAGTTAGGTACGTTTGTTCAACATTAGTGCTCCAATTCAACTTTTTCCACTTCATTTTACTACAGTTCAACTTCTTCAACTTTCTTTCAACTGTAATAATTCCCACAAATTTGAACAGTTCATTCACATATTACACATCAAACTGTTCAGCTGTTCCTGCTTTAACTTATGTGTAAATATCTAAGTGATAGCATTTGTAGTTTTTGAGTTAGGGACGTTTGTTCAACACTAGTGCTTTACAGTCATTTTGCCTACTTTAAATAGCTTTTTCTTCTTGCATATTCAGTATTTGAACTGTAGTAGTTTCCACTATTTTCACACTACATACATATATTATATATATAACTGTTCAGCTACTTCTTCTGTCACTGACAATGTAAATATCTAAGTGGTAGCATTTGTAGCTTTTGAGCTATGATGGTTTGTTCAACATTAGTTATTATTAGCTGTACTGTTTTTGGCTCTTATGAACAGATTTTTCCTGTTTACACATATTTGAACTGTCACAGTTTCCAGAATTTTAGCACTATGTGCATATATTACACATTAAAATGTTCAGCCAGTTCTGCTCTTTCTCACAATCTAAATGGTGGGATTTGTAGTTTTTGAATTATGAACGTTTGAGCTCCACTTGCGCCTCTGCTGCTCTCCTAATGCAGCTTTCCTAATGCTGCTGGCACTTCTCCACTTTCATACACACGTGTCTCTCTCTCTCTCTGTTAATACTGCTACTACTGCTACTTCTACTTCTAATACTACTACTACTGCTTCTAATACTGCTACTATTACTACTGCTACTACTTCTAATACTACTACTACTAATACTGCTACTATTACTACTGCTACTACTTCTAATACTACTACTAGCCTACTTCTAATACTGCTACTACTAATACTGCTACTATTACTACTGCTACTACTTCTAATACTACTACTAGCCTACTTCTAATACTGCTACTACTTCTAATGCTGCTACTATTACTACTGCTACTACTTCTAATACTACTACTATTACTACTGCTACTACTTCTAATACTACTACTACTACTTCTAATACTGCTACTATTACAACTGCTACTACTTCGAATACTAGGTTACTACTAGGTTACTACTAGCCTACTTCTAATACTGCTACTACTTCGAATGCTGCTACTATTACTACTGCTACTACTTCTAATACTACTACTACTTCTAATACTGCTACTATTACAACTGCTACTACTTCTAACACTACTACTACTTCTAATACTGTTACTACTACTGCTACTAGCACTACTACTACTGTTACTACTCCTACTATTTCTAATGCTGCTACTACTACTGCCACTACTACTGCTACTGCAGCTACTACTACTGCTACTACTACTACTTCTAATACTGCTACTACTTCTACTGCTACTACTTCTACTACTACTGCTACTACCTCTACTACTACTACTACTACTACTGCTACTGCTATCACTACTACTGCTAATAGTACTACTACTGCTACTTCTACTACTACTACTAGTTCTAATACTGCTACTTCTAACACTGCTACTACTACAACTGTTACTTCAGCAAAGTACTGCTTCAAACACCAGATCGAAATACTCAAAATGTACAGACATTTAAACTCTTTGTAATGAAATTCAACTGTCTTCAGCCTTCTCTTGCTGAAGCAAGCACACACATTTTCTTCAGAAAATTTAACCTTTTCTAGTTTAGTTTAACTAGCCAAAAATACACCGATTACGCAGTAACTAATTCATACGAAACTAATTTGTTAACGCTATGTTAGCGTTACATCTTCTAGTTAGTGTTAATCCTTGTAGGATTGCCCGCGCACGCAAACGTAACGTTAGCCACGGATAACTAGTCAAGCTAACATTAGATAGTTTAGCCAACTCCCCACACATGCAGTCTTTGCTATTTTACTGGAATTTATGGACGTTACAAAGAATACAACACAATCACCCCTCCACATTAACAACATTAACGTTACCTCTTGCCGACATTGTCTAGTTTGACGTTAGCTAGTTAGCGTTAATTAGCTTAATGTTGCTCGCACATTTAAGCTAGCCATCAACTCGGTCATGTTAGCCCTTTGGAATTCGGTATTTTAAGATTCAAAACCAGCTGGAGTGTATGGTGAACAACAATATAAAGTTATTCTAAAATGCTGCTTCTGTTGAAATGCCAAATAATTGGTTTAATAGGTGATTAGGAGAAACTTACCCCAGTCTTTCGATGAGAAGAAAATGGCGCTGTGAAAATTGAGGTGGGCGGGGCTTTCCAGAGTACTTCTTACACCATGTATTTTAACTACGAAAATTTTCACCAACACTGTGGGGCATCTTAGTCAAGCTGTTGTTGTAATAACTCTGAAAGAGTCCATGTACTTTGACACTGCATATTTTACACTGGGGAATTTACTGTGTAACACCTGCCTGTAGTAAACTCAGCCAATCAGAAGTCATGTAAAACTACACTGTAGTCATGGCCGGATTAACCATATGGGCAACTGGGCGAGTGCCCAGGGGCACCAAGACTCCTGGGGCACCAAGCAACCGATGTTATTTTTATTTTTATTTTTTTAATAATTAAAAAAATAAAATAAATTTAATTGCAATAATACAGTAGGCCTACATAAGTTTGGGACAACAGTGACCAAAAAATCACTCACGTTAACTTCTTGTCCCACAATGTGTCTCAGTGACTGCCCATGGTGCCTGCGGCTGCGGCGGGTGGGGGTAGGTGGGAGTCAGCTCAGCCAATCAGCAGCCATGTAACACTACACTATAGTAATCTCAGCCAATCAGCAGCCATGTAACAGTCAAATGTAGTCAGCTCAGCCAATCAGAAGACATGCAACACTAGACTGTAGTCAGCTCAGCCAGTCAGCAGCCATGTAACACTAGACTGTAGCCAGCTCAGCCAATCAGAAGTCATGTACCACTAGCCTGTAATCAGCTCAGCCAATCAGCAGCCATGTAACACTAGACTGTAGTAAGCTCAGCCAATCAGCAGCCATGTAACACTCAAATGTAGTCAGCCCAGCCTATCAGAAGTCATGTAACACCAGCCTGTAGTCAGCTCAGCCAATCAGCAGTCATGAAAAACTACACTGTAGTCAGCTCAGCCAATCAGCAGCCATATAACACTCAAATGTAGTCAGCTCAGCCAATGAGCAGCCATGTAACACTAACCTGCAGTCAGCACAGCCAGTCAGAAGTCAGGTAACACTAACCTGTTGTCAGCTCAGCCAATCAGCAGCTGTGTAACACTAGCCTGTAGTCAGCTCTGCCAATCAGAAGTCATGTAACACTCAAATTTAGTGAGCTCAGCCAATCAGCAGTCATGTAACACCATACTGTAGTCAGCCCAGCCATTCAGCAGCCATGTAACACTCAAATATAGTCAGCTCAGCCAATCAGAAGTCATGTAACACTAGCCTGTAGTAAGCTCAGCTAATCAGCAATATTGTAACACTAGCCTGTCATCAGCACAGCCAATCAGAAGTAATGTAACACTCGCCTGTCCTCAGCTCAGCCAATCAAAAGTCATATAAGACTAGCCTGTAGTAAGTTCAATCAATCAGATCGCTCCTTTCCTCCTGCTGTGGTCCAATCAGATCCCTCTTTTCCTCTTGCTGTGGTCCAATCAGATCCCTCCTTTTATGCCACGGTCCAATCAGAGCTCTCCTTTCATCTTGCTGTGGTCCAATCAGATCGCTCCTTTCCTCCTGCTGTGGTCCAATCAGATCCCTCCTTTCCTCTTGCTGTGGTCCAATCAGATCCCTCCTTTTATCCCACGGTCCAATCAGAGCTCTCCTTTCATCTTGCTGTGGTCCAATCAGATCGCTCCTTTCCTCCTGCTGTGGTCCAATCAGATCCCTCCTTTCCTCTTGCTGTGGTCCAATCAGATCCCTCCTTTTATCCCACGGTCCAATCAGAGCTCTCCTTTCATCTTGCTGTGGTCCAATCAGATCGCTCCTTTCCTCCTGCTGTGGTCCAATCAGATCCCTCCTTTCCTCTTGCTGTGGTCCAATCAGATCCCTCCTTTTATCCCACGGTCCAATCAGAGCTCTCCTTTCATCTTGCTGTGGTCCAATCAGATCGCTCCTTTCCTCCTGCTGTGTTCCAATCAGATCCTTCCTTTCCTCTTGCTGTGGTCCAATCAGATCCCTCCTTTTATGCCACGGTCCAATCAGAGCTCTCCTTTCATCTTGCTGTGGTGCAATCGATCGCTCCTCTCCTCCTGCTGTGGTCCAATCAGATCCCTCCTTTTATGCCACGGTCCAATCAGAGCTCTCCTTTCATCTTGCTGTCGTCCAATCAGATCGCTCCTTTTCTCCTGCTGTGGTCCAATCAGAGCTCTCCTTTCATCTTGCTGTGGTCCAATCAGATCGCTCCTTTCCTCCTGCTGTGGTCCAATCAGATCCCTCCTTTCCTCTTGCTGTGGTCCAATCAGATCCCTCCTTTTATGCCACGGTCCAATCAGAGCTCTCCTTTCATCTTGCTGTGGTCCAATCAGATCGCTCCTTTCCTCCTGCTGTGGTCCAATCAGATCCCTCCTTTCCTCTTGCTGTGGTCCAATCAGATCCCTCCTTTTATGCCACGGTCCAATCAGAGCTCTCCTTTCATCTTGCTGTGGTCCAATCAGATCGCTCCTTTCCTCCGGCTGTGGTCCAATCAGATCCCTCCTTTTATGCCACGGTCCAATCAGAGCTCTCCTTTCATCTTGCTGTCGTCCAATCAGATCGCTCCTTTTCTCCTGCTGTGGTCCAATCAGAGCTCTCCTTTCATCTTGCTGTGGTCCAATCAGATTGCTCCTTTCCTCCTGCTGTGGTCCAATCAGATCCCTCCTTTCCTCTTGCTGTGGTCCAATCAGATCCCTCCTTTTATCCCACGGTCCAATCAGAGCTCTCCTTTCATCTTGCTGTGGTCCAATCAGATCACTCCTTTCCTCCTGCTGTGGTCCAATCAGATCCCTCCTTTCCTCTTGCTGTGGTCCAATCAGATCCCTCCTTTTATGCCACGGTCCAATCAGAGCTCTCCTTTCATCTTGCTGTGGTCCAATCAGATCGCTCCTTTCCTCCTGCTGTGGTCCAATCAGATCCCTCCTTTCCTCTTGCTGTGGTCCAATCAGATCCCTCCTTTTATCCCACTGTCCAATCAGAGCTCTCCTTTCATCTTGCTGTGGTCCAATCAGATCGCTCCTTTCCTCCTGCTGTCGTCAAATCAGAGCTCTCCTTTCATCTTGCTGTGGTCCAATCAGATCGCTCCTTTCCTCCTGCTGTGGTCCAATCAGATCCCTCCTTTCATCTTGCTGTGGTCCAATCAGATCGCTCCTTTCCTCCTGCTGTGGTCCAATCAGATCCCTCCTTTCCTCTTGCTGTGGTCCAATCAGATCCCTCCTTTTATGCCACGGTCCAATCAGAGCTCTCCTTTCATCTTGCTGTGGTCCAATCAGATCGCTCCTTTCCTCCTGCTGTGTTCCAATCAGATCCCTCCTTTCCTCTTGCTGTGGTCCAATCAGATCCCTCCTTTTATGCCACGGTCCAATCAGAGCTCTCCTTTCATCTTGCTGTGGTCCAATCAGATCGCTCCTTTCCTCCTGCTGTGGTCCAATCAGATCGCTCCTTTCCTCTTGCTGTGGTCCAATCAGATCCCTCCTTTTATGCCAGGGTCCAATCAGAGCTCTCCTTTCATCTTGCTGTGGTCCAATCAGATCGCTCCTTTCCTCCTGCTGTGGTCCAATCAGATCCCTCCTTTCCTCTTGCTGTGGTCCAATCAGATCCCTCCTTTTATGCCACGGTCCAATCAGAGCTCTCCTTTCATCTTGCTGTGGTCCAATCAGATCGCTTTTTTTTCCCTGCTGTGTTCCAATCAGATCCCTCCTTTCCTCTTGCTGTGGTCCAATCAGATCCCTCCTTTTATGCCACGGTCCAATCAGAGCTCTCCTTTCATCTTGCTGTGGTCCAATCAGATCGCTCCTTTCCTCCTGCTGTGGTCCAATCAGATCGCTCCTTTCCTCTTGCTGTGGTCCAATCAGATCCCTCCTTTTATGCCAGGGTCCAATCAGAGCTCTCCTTTCATCTTGCTGTGGTCCAATCAGATCGCTCCTTTCCTCCTGCTGTGGTCCAATCAGATCCCTCCTTTCCTCTTGCTGTGGTCCAATCAGATCCCTCCTTTTATGCCACGGTCCAATCAGAGCTCTCCTTTCATCTTGCTGTGGTCCAATCAGATCGCTTTTTTTTCCCTGCTGTGGTCCAATCAGATCCCTCCTTTTATGCCACGGTCCAATCAGAGCTCTCCTTTCATCTTGCTGTCGTCCAATCAGATCGCTCCTTTTCTCCTGCTGTGGTCCAATCAGAGCTCTCCTTTCATCTTGCTGTCGTCCAATCAGATCGCTCCTTTTCTCCTGCTGTCGTCCAATCAGAGCTCTCCTTTCATCTTGCTGTGGTCCAATCAGATCGCTCCTTTCCTCCTGCTGTGGTCCAATCAGATCCCTCCTTTCCTCTTGCTGTGGTCCAATCAGATCCCTCCTTTTATGCCACGGTCCAATCAGAGCTCTCCTTTCATCTTGCTGTGGTCCAATCAGATCGCTCCATTCCTCCTGCTGTGGTCCAATCAGATCCCTCCTTTCCTCTTGCTGTGGTCCAATCAGATCCCTCCTTTTATGCCACGGTCCAATCAGAGCTCTCCTTTCATCTTGCTGTGGTCCAATCAGATCGCTCCTTTCCTCCTGCTGTGGTCCAATCAGATCCCTCCTTTCCTCTTGCTGTGGTCCAATCAGATCCCTCCTTTTATGCCACGGTCCAATCAGAGCTCTCCTTTCATCTTGCTGTGGTCCAATCAGATCGCTCCTTTCCTCCTGCTGTGGTCCAATCAGATCGCTCATTTCCTCTTGCTGTGGTCCAATCAGATCCCTCCTTTTATGCCAGGGTCCAATCAGAGCTCTCCTTTCATCTTGCTGTGGTCCAATCAGATCGCTCCTTTCCTCCTGCTGTGGTCCAATCAGATCCCTCCTTTCCTCTTGCTGTGGTCCAATCAGATCCCTCCTTTTATGCCAAGGTCCAATCAGAGTTCTCCTTTCATCTTGCTGTGGTCCAATCAGATCGCTCCTTTCCTCCTGCTGTGGTCCAATCAGATCCCTCCCCTTATGCCACGGTCCAATCAGAGCTCTCCTTTCATCTTGCTGTCGTCCAATCAGATCGCTCCTTTTCTCCTGCTGTGGTCCAATCAGAGCTCTCCTTTCATATTGCTGTGGTCCAATCAGATCGCTCCTTTCCTCCTGCTGTGGTCCAATCAAATCCCTCCTTTCCTCTTGCTGTGGTCCAATCAGATCCCTCCTTTTATCCCACGGTCCAATCAGAGCTCTCCTTTCATCTTGCTGTCGTTCAATCAGATCGCTCCTTTCCTCCTGCTGTGGTCCAATCAGATCCCTCCTTTCCTCTTGCTGTGTTCCAATCAGATCCCTCCTTTTATGCCACGGTCCAATCAGAGCTCTCCTTTCATCTTGCTGTGGTCCAATCAGATCGCTCCTTTCCTCCTGCTGTGGTCCAATCAGATCCCTCCTTTCCTCTTGCTGTGGTCCAATCAGATCCCTCCTTTTATCCCACTGTCCAATCAGAGCTCTCCTTTCATCTTGCTGTGGTCCAATCAGATCGCTCCTTTCCTCCTGCTGTCGTCAAATCAGAGCTCTCCTTTCATCTTGCTGTGGTCCAATCAGATCGCTCCTTTCCTCCTGCTGTGGTCCAATCAGATCCCTCCTTTCCTCTTGCTGTGGTCCAATCAGATCCCTCCTTTTATGCCACGGTCCAATCAGAGTTCTCCTTTCATCTTGCTGTGGTCCAATCAGATCGCTCCTTTCCTCCTGCTGTGGTCCAATCAGATCCCTCCCCTTATGCCACGGTCCAATCAGAGCTCTCCTTTCATCTTGCTGTCGTCCAATCAGATCGCTCCTTTTCTCCTGCTGTGGTCCAATCAGAGCTCTCCTTTCATATTGCTGTGGTCCAATCAGATCGCTCCTTTCCTCCTGCTGTGGTCCAATCAAATCCCTCCTTTCCTCTTGCTGTGGTCCAATCAGATCCCTCCTTTTATCCCACGGTCCAATCAGAGCTCTCCTTTCATCTTGCTGTCGTTCAATCAGATCGCTCCTTTCCTCCTGCTGTGGTCCAATCAGATCCCTCCTTTCCTCTTGCTGTGTTCCAATCAGATCCCTCCTTTTATGCCACGGTACAATCAGAGCTCTCCTTTCATCTTGCTGTGGTCCAATCAGATCGCTCCTTTCCTCCTGCTGTGGTCCAATCAGATCGCTCCTTTCCTCTTGCTGTGGTCCAATCAGATCCCTCCTTTTATCCCACTGTCCAATCAGAGCTCTCCTTTCATCTTGCTGTGGTCCAATCAGATCGCTCCTTTTTTCCTGCTGTCGTCCAATCAGAGCTCTCCTTTCATCTTGCTGTGGTCCAATCAGATCGCTCCTTTCCTCCTGCTGTGGTCCAATCAGATCCCTCCTTTCCTCTTGCTGTGGTCCAATCAGATCCCTCCTTTCCTCTTGCTGTGGTCCAATCAGATCCCTCCTTTTATGCCACGGTCCAATCAGAGCTCTCCTTTCATCTTGCTGTGGTCCAATCAGATCGCTCCTTTCCTCCTGCTGTGTTCCAATCAGATCCCTCCTTTCCTCTTGCTGTGGTCCAATCAGATCCCTCCTTTTATGCCACGGTCCAATCAGAGTTCTCCTTTCATCTTGCTGTGGTCCAATCAGATCGCTCCTTTCCTCCTGCTGTGGTCCAATCAGATCCCTCCTTTTATGCCACGGTCCAATCAGAGCTCTCCTTTCATCTTGCTGTCGTCCAATCAGATCGCTCCTTTTCTCCTGCTGTGGTCCAATCAGAGCTCTCCTTTCATCTTGCTGTGGTCCAATCAGATCGCTCCTTTCCTCCTGCTGTGGTCCAATCAGATCGCTCATTTCCTCTTGCTGTGGTCCAATCAGATCCCTCCTTTTATGCCAGGGTCCAATCAGAGCTCTCCTTTCATCTTGCTGTGGTCCAATCAGATCGCTCCTTTCCTCCTGCTGTGGTCCAATCAGATCCCTCCTTTCCTCTTGCTGTGGTCCAATCAGATCCCTCCTTTTATGCCAAGGTCCAATCAGAGTTCTCCTTTCATCTTGCTGTGGTCCAATCAGATCGCTCCTTTCCTCCTGCTGTGGTCCAATCAGATCCCTCCCCTTATGCCACGGTCCAATCAGAGCTCTCCTTTCATCTTGCTGTCGTCCAATCAGATCGCTCCTTTTCTCCTGCTGTGGTCCAATCAGAGCTCTCCTTTCATATTGCTGTGGTCCAATCAGATCGCTCCTTTCCTCCTGCTGTGGTCCAATCAAATCCCTCCTTTCCTCTTGCTGTGGTCCAATCAGATCCCTCCTTTTATCCCACGGTCCAATCAGAGCTCTCCTTTCATCTTGCTGTCGTTCAATCAGATCGCTCCTTTCCTCCTGCTGTGGTCCAATCAGATCCCTCCTTTCCTCTTGCTGTGTTCCAATCAGATCCCTCCTTTTATGCCACGGTCCAATCAGAGCTCTCCTTTCATCTTGCTGTGGTCCAATCAGATCGCTCCTTTCCTCCTGCTGTGGTCCAATCAGATCCCTCCTTTCCTCTTGCTGTGGTCCAATCAGATCCCTCCTTTTATCCCACTGTCCAATCAGAGCTCTCCTTTCATCTTGCTGTGGTCCAATCAGATCGCTCCTTTCCTCCTGCTGTCGTCCAATCAGAGCTCTCCTTTCATCTTGCTGTGTTCCAATCAGATCGCTCCTTTCCTCCTGCTGTGGTCCAATCAGATCCCTCCTTTCCTCTTGCTGTGGTCCAATCAGATCCCTCCTTTTATGCCACGGTCCAATCAGAGTTCTCCTTTCATCTTGCTGTGGTCCAATCAGATCGCTCCTTTCCTCCTGCTGTGGTCCAATCAGATCCCTCCCCTTATGCCACGGTCCAATCAGAGCTCTCCTTTCATCTTGCTGTCGTCCAATCAGATCGCTCCTTTTCTCCTGCTGTGGTCCAATCAGAGCTCTCCTTTCATATTGCTGTGGTCCAATCAGATCGCTCCTTTCCTCCTGCTGTGGTCCAATCAAATCCCTCCTTTCCTCTTGCTGTGGTCCAATCAGATCCCTCCTTTTATCCCACGGTCCAATCAGAGCTCTCCTTTCATCTTGCTGTCGTTCAATCAGATCGCTCCTTTCCTCCTGCTGTGGTCCAATCAGATCCCTCCTTTCCTCTTGCTGTGTTCCAATCAGATCCCTCCTTTTATGCCACGGTACAATCAGAGCTCTCCTTTCATCTTGCTGTGGTCCAATCAGATCGCTCCTTTCCTCCTGCTGTGGTCCAATCAGATCGCTCCTTTCCTCTTGCTGTGGTCCAATCAGATCCCTCCTTTTATCCCACTGTCCAATCAGAGCTCTCCTTTCATCTTGCTGTGGTCCAATCAGATCGCTCCTTTTTTCCTGCTGTCGTCCAATCAGAGCTCTCCTTTCATCTTGCTGTGGTCCAATCAGATCGCTCCTTTCCTCCTGCTGTGGTCCAATCAGATCCCTCCTTTCCTCTTGCTGTGGTCCAATCAGATCCCTCCTTTCCTCTTGCTGTGGTCCAATCAGATCCCTCCTTTTATGCCACGGTCCAATCAGAGCTCTCCTTTCATCTTGCTGTGGTCCAATCAGATCGCTCCTTTCCTCCTGCTGTGTTCCAATCAGATCCCTCCTTTCCTCTTGCTGTGGTCCAATCAGATCCCTCCTTTTATGCCACGGTCCAATCAGAGCTCTCCTTTCATCTTGCTGTGGTCCAATCAGATCGCTCCTTTCCTCCTGCTGTGGTCCAATCAGATCCCTCCTTTTATGCCACGGTCCAATCAGAGCTCTCCTTTCATCTTGCTGTCGTCCAATCAGATCGCTCCTTTTCTCCTGCTGTGGTCCAATCAGAGCTCTCCTTTCATCTTGCTGTGGTCCAATCAGATCGCTCCTTTCCTCCTGCTGTGGTTCAATCAGATCCCTCCTTTCCTCTTGCTGTGGTCCAATCAGATCCCTCCTTTTATCCCACGGTCCAATCAGAGCTCTCCTTTCATCTTGCTGTGGTCCAATCAGATCGCTCCTTTCCTCCTGCTGTGGTCCAATCAGATCCCTCCTTTTATGCCACGGTCCAATCAGAGCTCTCCTTTCATCTTGCTGTCGTCCAATCAGATCGCTCCTTTTCTCCTGCTGTGGTCCAATCAGAGCTCTCCTTTCATCTTGCTGTGGTCCAATCAGATCGCTCCTTTCCTCCTGCTGTGGTCCAATCAGATCCCTCCTTTCCTCTTGCTGTGGTCCAATCAGATCCCTCCTTTTATCCCACGGTCCAATCAGAGCTCTCCTTTCATCTTGCTGTGGTCCAATCAGATCCCTCCTTTCCTCCTGTTGTGTTCCAATCAGATCCCTCCTTTCCTCTTGCTGTGGTCCAATCAGATCCCTCCTTTTATGCCACGGTCCAATCAGAGCTCTCCTTTCATCTTGCTGTGGTCCAATCAGATCGCTCCTTTCCTCCTGCTGTGGTCCAATCAGATCCCCCCTTTTATGCCACGGTCCAATCAGAGCTCTCCTTTCATCTTGCTGTCGTCCAATCAAATCGCTCCTTTTCTCCTGCTGTGGTCCAATCAGAGCTCTCCTTTCATCTTGCTGTGGTCCAATCAGATCGCTCCTTTCCTCCTGCTGTGGTCCAATCAGATCCCTCCTTTTATGCCACGGTCCAATCAGAGCTCTCCTTTCATCTTGCTGTCGTCCAATCAGATCGCTCCTTTTCTCCTGCTGTGGTCCAATCAGAGCTCTCCTTTCATCTTGCTGTGGTCCAATCAGATCGCTCCTTTCCTCCTGCTGTGGTCCAATCAGATCCCTCCTTTCCTCTTGCTGTGGTCCAATCAGATCCCTCCTTTTATCCCACGGTCCAATCAGAGCTCTCTTTTCATCTTACTGTGGTCCAATCAGATCGCTCCTTTCCTCCTGCTGTGGTCCAATCAGATCCCTCCTTTCCTCTTGCTGTGGTCCAATCAGATCCCTCCTTTTATGCCACGGTCCAATCAGAGCTCTTCTTTCATCTTGCTGTGGTCCAATCAGATCGCTCCTTTCCTCCTGCTGTGGTCCAATCAGATGCCTCCTTTCCTCTTGCTGTGGTCCAATCAGATCCCTCCTTTTATGCCACGGTCCAATCAGAGCTCTCCTTTCATCTTGCTGTGGTCCAATCAGATCGCTCCTTTCCTCCTGCTGTGGTCCAATCAGATCCCTCCTTTTATGCCACGGTCCAATCAGAGCTCTCCTTTCATCTTGCTGTCGTCCAATCAGATCGCTCCTTTTGTCCTGCTGTGGTCCAATCAGAGCTCTCCTTTCATCTTGCTGTGGTCCAATCAGATCGTGCCTTTCCTCCTGCTGTGGTCCAATCAGATCCCTCCTTTCCTCTTGCTGTGGTCCAATCAGATCCCTCCTTTTATGCCACGGTCCAATCAGAGCTCTCCTTTCATCTTGCTGTGGTCCAATCAGATCGCTCCTTTCCTCCTGCTGTGGTCCAATCAGATCCCTCCTTTCCTCTTGCTGTGGTCCAATCAGATCCCTCCTTTTATGCCACGGTCCAATCAGAGCTCTCCTTTCATCTTGCTGTGGTCCAATCAGATCGCTCCTTTCCTCCTGCTGTGGTCCAATCAGATCCCTCCTTTCCTCTTGCTGTGGTCCAATCAGATCACTCCTTTTATGCCACGGTCCAATCAGAGCTCTCCTTTCATCTTGCTGTGGTCCAATCAGATCCCTCCTTTCCTCCTGCTGTGTTCCAATCAGATCCCTCCTTTCCTCTTGCTGTGGTCCAATCAGATCCCTCCTTTTATGCCACGGTCCAATCAGAGCTCTCCTTTCATCTTGCTGTGGTCCAATCAGATCGCTACTTTCCTCCTGCTGTGGTCCAATCAGATCCCTCCTTTCCTCTTGCTGTGGTCCAATCAGATCCCTCCTTTTATGCCACGGTCCAATCAGAGCTCTCCTTTCATCTTGCTGTGGTCCAATCAGATCCCTCCTTTCCTCCTGCTGTGTTCCAATGAGATCCCTCCTTTCCTCTTGCTGTGGTCCAATCAGATCACTCCTTTTATGCCACGGTCCAATCAGAGCTCTCCTTTCATCTTGCTGTGGTCCAATCAGATCGCTCCTTTCATCTACTGTGGTCCAATCAGATCCCCACTTTTATGCCACGGTCCAATCAGAGCTCTCCTTTCATCGTGCTGTCGTCCAATTAGATCGCTCCTTTTCTCCTGCTGTGGTCCAATCAGAGCTCTCCTTTCATCTTGCTGTGGTCCAATCAGATCGCTCCTTTCCTCCTGCTGTGGTCCAATCAGATCCCTCCTTTCCTCTTGCTGTGGTCCAATCAGATCCCTCCTTTTATCCCACGGTCCAATCAGAGCTCTCCTTTCATCTTGCTGTGGTCCAATCAGATCGCTCCTTTCCTCCTGCTGTGGTCCAATCAGATCCCTCCTTTTATGCCATGGTCCAATCAGAGCTCTCCTTTCATCTTGCTGTCGTCCAATCAGATCGCTCCTTTTCTCCTGCTGTGGTCCAATCAGAGCTCTCCTTTCATCTTGCTGTGGTCCAATCAGATCGCGCATTTCCTCCT
The DNA here is from genome assembly GCF_048128805.1 of Centroberyx gerrardi. Taxonomy (NCBI): domain Eukaryota; kingdom Metazoa; phylum Chordata; class Actinopteri; order Beryciformes; family Berycidae; genus Centroberyx; species Centroberyx gerrardi. The sequence continues at coordinate 152,300 of NC_136002.1, forward strand.
GCTGTGTTCCAATCAGATCCCTCCTTTCCTCTTGCTGTGGTCCAATCAGATCCCTCCTTTTATGCCACGGTCCAATCAGATCGCTCCTTTCCTCCTGCTGTGTTCCAATCAGATCCCTCCTTTCCTCTTGCTGTGGTCCAATCAGATCCCTCCTTTTATGCCACGGTCCAATCAGAGCTCTCCTTTCATCTTGCTGTGGTCCAATCAGATCGCTCCTTTCCTCCTGCTGTGGTCCAATCAGATCCCTCCTTTTATGCCACGGTCCAATCAGAGCTCTCCTTTCATCTTGCTGTCGTCCAATCAGATCGCTCCTTTTCTCCTGCTGTGGTCCAATCAGAGCTCTCCTTTCATCTTGCTGTGGTCCAATCAGATCCCTCCTTTCCTCCTGCTGTGTTCCAATCAGATCCCTCCTTTCCTCTTGCTGTGGTCCAATCAGATCCCTCCTTTTATGCCACGGTCCAATCAGAGCTCTCCTTTCATCTTGCTGTGGTCCAATCAGATCGCTCCTTTCCTCCTGCTGTGGTCCAATCAGATCGCTCCTTTCCTCCTGCTGTGGTCCAATCAGATCCCTCCTTTCCTCTTGCTGTGGTCCAATCAGATCCCTCCTTTTATCCCACGGTCCAATCAGAGCTCTCTTTTCATCTTACTGTGGTCCAATCAGATCGCTCCTTTCCTCCTGCTGTGGTCCAATCAGATCCCTCCTTTCCTCTTGCTGTGGTCCAATCAGATCCCTCCTTTTATGCCACGGTCCAATCAGAGCTCTCCTTTCATCTTGCTGTGGTCCAATCAGATCGCTCCTTTCCTCCTGCTGTGTTCCAATCAGATCCCTCCTTTCCTCTTGCTGTGGTCCAATCAGATCTCTCCTTTTATGCCACGGTCCAATCAGAGCTCTCCTTTCATCTTGCTGTGGTCCAATCAGATCGCTCCTTTCCTCCTGCTGTGGTCCAATCATATCCCTCCTTTCCTCTTGCTGTGGTCCAATCAGATCCCTCCTTTTATCCCACGGTCCAATCAGAGCTCTCCTTTCATCTTGCTGTGGTCCAATCAGATCGCTCCTTTCCTCCTGCTGTGGTCCAATCAGATCCCTTCTTTCCTCTTGCTGTGGTCCAATCAGATCCCTCCTTTTATGCCATGGTCCAATCAGAGCTCTCCTTTCATCTTGCTGTGGTCCAATCAGATCGCTCCTTTCCTCCTGCTGTGGTCCAATCAGATCCCTCCTTTCCTCTTGCTGTGGTCCAATCAGATCCCTCCTTTTATCCCACGGTCCAATCAGAGCTCTCCTTTCATCTTGCTGTGGTCCAATCAGATCGCTCCTTTCCTCCTGCTGTGGTCCAATCAGATCCCTCCTTTCCTCTTGCTGTGGTCCAATCAGATCCCTCCTTTTATGCCACGGTCCAATCAGAGCTCTCCTTTCATCTTGCTGTGGTCCAATCAGATCGCTCCTTTCCTCCTGCTGTGGTCCAATCAGATCCCTCCTTTCCTCTTGCTGTGGTCCAATCAGATCACTCCTTTTATGCCACGGTCCAATCAGAGCTCTCCTTTCATCTTGCTGTGGTCCAATCAGATCCCTCCTTTCCTCCTGCTGTGTTCCAATCAGATCCCTCCTTTCCTCTTGCTGTGGTCCAATCAGATCCCTCCTTTTATGCCACGGTCCAATCAGAGCTCTCCTTTCATCTTGCTGTGGTCCAATCAGATCGCTACTTTCCTCCTGCTGTGGTCCAATCAGATCCCTCCTTTCCTCTTGCTGTGGTCCAATCAGATCCCTCCTTTTATGCCACGGTCCAATCAGAGCTCTCCTTTCATCTTGCTGTGGTCCAATCAGATCCCTCCTTTCCTCCTGCTGTGTTCCAATGAGATCCCTCCTTTCCTCTTGCTGTGGTCCAATCAGATCACTCCTTTTATGCCACGGTCCAATCAGAGCTCTCCTTTCATCTTGCTGTGGTCCAATCAGATCGCTCCTTTCATCTACTGTGGTCCAATCAGATCCCCACTTTTATGCCACGGTCCAATCAGAGCTCTCCTTTCATCGTGCTGTCGTCCAATTAGATCGCTCCTTTTCTCCTGCTGTGGTCCAATCAGAGCTCTCCTTTCATCTTGCTGTGGTCCAATCAGATCGCTCCTTTCCTCCTGCTGTGGTCCAATCATATCCCTCCTTTCCTCTTGCTGTGGTCCAATCAGATCCCTCCTTTTATCCCACGGTCCAATCAGAGCTCTCCTTTCATCTTGCTGTGGTCCAATCAGATCGCTCCTTTCCTCCTGCTGTGGTCCAATCAGATCCCTCCTTTTATGCCATGGTCCAATCAGAGCTCTCCTTTCATCTTGCTGTCGTCCAATCAGATCGCTCCTTTTCTCCTGCTGTGGTCCAATCAGAGCTCTCCTTTCATCTTGCTGTGGTCCAATCAGATCGCGCCTTTCCTCCTGCTGTGTTCCAATCAGATCCCTCCTTTCCTCTTGCTGTGGTCCAATCAGATCCCTCCTTTTATGCCACGGTCCAATCAGAGCTCTCCTTTCATCTTGCTGTTGTCCAATCAGATCGCTCCTTTCCTCCTGCTGTGGTCCAATCAGATCCCTCCTTTTATGCCACGGTCCAATCAGAACTCTCCTTTCATCTTGCTGTCGTCCAATCAGATCGCTCCTTTTCTCCTGCTGTGGTCCAATCAGAGCTCTCCTTTCATCTTGCTGTGGTCCAGTCAGATCGCTCCTTTCCTCCTGCTGTGGTCCAATCAGATCCCTCCTTTCCTCTTGCTGTGGTCCAATCAGATCCCTCCTTTTATCCCACGGTCCAATCAGAGCTCTCCTTTCATCTTACTATGGTCCAATCAGATCGCTCCTTTCCTCCTGCTGTGGTCCAATCAGATCCCTCCTTTCCTCTTGCTGTGGTCCAATCAGATCCCTCCTTTTATGCCACGGTCCAATCAGAGCTCTCCTTTCATCTTGCTGTGGTCCAATCAGATCGCTCCTTTCCTCCTGCTGTGTTCCAATCAGATCCCCCCTTTCCTCTTGCTGTGGTCCAATCAGATCCCTCCTTTTATGCCACGGTCCAATCAGAGCTCTCCTTTCATCTTGCTGTGGTCCAATCAGATCGCTCCTTTCCTCCTGCTGTGGTCCAATCAGATCCCTCCTTTTATGCCACGGTCCAATCAGAGCTCTCCTTTCATCTTGCTGTGGTCCAATCAGATCGCTCCTTTCCTCCTGCTGTGGTCCAATCAGATCCCTCCTTTTATGCCACGGTCCAATCAGAGCTCTCCTTTCATCTTGCTGTGGTCCAATCAGATCGCTCCTTTCCTCCTGCTGTGGTCCAATCAGATCCCTCCTTTCCTCTTGCTGTGGTCCAATCAGATCCCTCCTTTTATGCCACGGTCCAATCAGAGCTCTCCTTTCATCTTGCTGTGGTCCAATCAGATCGCTCCTTTCCTCCTGCTGTGGTCCAATCAGATCGCTCATTTCCTCTTGCTGTGGTCCAATCAGATCCCTCCTTTTATGCCAGGGTCCAATCAGAGCTCTCCTTTCATCTTGCTGTGGTCCAATCAGATCGCTCCTTTCCTCCTGCTGTGGTCCAATCAGATCCCTCCTTTCCTCTTGCTGTGGTCCAATCAGATCCCTCCTTTTATGCCAAGGTCCAATCAGAGTTCTCCTTTCATCTTGCTGTGGTCCAATCAGATCGCTCCTTTCCTCCTGCTGTGGTCCAATCAGATCCCTCCCCTTATGCCACGGTCCAATCAGAGCTCTCCTTTCATCTTGCTGTCGTCCAATCAGATCGCTCCTTTTCTCCTGCTGTGGTCCAATCAGAGCTCTCCTTTCATATTGCTGTGGTCCAATCAGATCGCTCCTTTCCTCCTGCTGTGGTCCAATCAAATCCCTCCTTTCCTCTTGCTGTGGTCCAATCAGATCCCTCCTTTTATCCCACGGTCCAATCAGAGCTCTCCTTTCATCTTGCTGTCGTTCAATCAGATCGCTCCTTTCCTCCTGCTGTGGTCCAATCAGATCCCTCCTTTCCTCTTGCTGTGTTCCAATCAGATCCCTCCTTTTATGCCACGGTCCAATCAGAGCTCTCCTTTCATCTTGCTGTGGTCCAATCAGATCGCTCCTTTCCTCCTGCTGTGGTCCAATCAGATCCCTCCTTTCCTCTTGCTGTGGTCCAATCAGATCCCTCCTTTTATCCCACTGTCCAATCAGAGCTCTCCTTTCATCTTGCTGTGGTCCAATCAGATCGCTCCTTTCCTCCTGCTGTCGTCCAATCAGAGCTCTCCTTTCATCTTGCTGTGGTCCAATCAGATCGCTCCTTTCCTCCTGCTGTGGTCCAATCAGATCCCTCCTTTCCTCTTGCTGTGGTCCAATCAGATCCCTCCTTTCCTCTTGCTGTGGTCCAATCAGATCCCTCCTTTTATGCCACGGTCCAATCAGAGCTCTCCTTTCATCTTGCTGTGGTCCAATCAGATCGCTCCTTTCCTCCTGCTGTGTTCCAATCAGATCCCTCCTTTCCTCTTGCTGTGGTCCAATCAGATCCCTCCTTTTATGCCACGGTCCAATCAGAGCTCTCCTTTCATCTTGCTGTGGTCCAATCAGATCGCTCCTTTCCTCCTGCTGTGGTCCAATCAGATCCCTCCTTTTATGCCACGGTCCAATCAGAGCTCTCCTTTCATCTTGCTGTCGTCCAATCAGATCGCTCCTTTTCTCCTGCTGTGGTCCAATCAGAGCTCTCCTTTCATCTTGCTGTGGTCCAATCAGATCGCTCCTTTCCTCCTGCTGTGGTTCAATCAGATCCCTCCTTTCCTCTTGCTGTGGTCCAATCAGATCCCTCCTTTTATCCCACGGTCCAATCAGAGCTCTCCTTTCATCTTGCTGTGGTCCAATCAGATCGCTCCTTTCCTCCTGCTGTGGTCCAATCAGATCCCTCCTTTTATGCCACGGTCCAATCAGAGCTCTCCTTTCATCTTGCTGTCGTCCAATCAGATCGCTCCTTTTCTCCTGCTGTGGTCCAATCAGAGCTCTCCTTTCATCTTGCTGTGGTCCAATCAGATCGCTCCTTTCCTCCTGCTGTGGTCCAATCAGATCCCTCCTTTCCTCTTGCTGTGGTCCAATCAGATCCCTCCTTTTATCCCACGGTCCAATCAGAGCTCTCCTTTCATCTTGCTGTGGTCCAATCAGATCGCTCCTTTCCTCCTGTTGTGTTCCAATCAGATCCCTCCTTTCCTCTTGCTGTGGTCCAATCAGATCCCTCCTTTTATGCCACGGTCCAATCAGAGCTCTCCTTTCATCTTGCTGTGGTCCAATCAGATCGCTCCTTTCCTCCTGCTGTGGTCCAATCAGATCCCCCCTTTTATGCCACGGTCCAATCAGAGCTCTCCTTTCATCTTGCTGTCGTCCAATCAAATCGCTCCTTTTCTCCTGCTGTGGTCCAATCAGAGCTCTCCTTTCATCTTGCTGTGGTCCAATCAGATCGCTCCTTTCCTCCTGCTGTGGTCCAATCAGATCCCTCCTTTTATGCCACGGTCCAATCAGAGCTCTCCTTTCATCTTGCTGTCGTCCAATCAGATCGCTCCTTTTCTCCTGCTGTGGTCCAATCAGAGCTCTCCTTTCATCTTGCTGTGGTCCAATCAGATCGCTCCTTTCCTCCTGCTGTGGTCCAATCAGATCCCTCCTTTCCTCTTGCTGTGGTCCAATCAGATCCCTCCTTTTATCCCACGGTCCAATCAGAGCTCTCTTTTCATCTTACTGTGGTCCAATCAGATCGCTCCTTTCCTCCTGCTGTGGTCCAATCAGATCCCTCCTTTCCTCTTGCTGTGGTCCAATCAGATCCCTCCTTTTATGCCACGGTCCAATCAGAGCTCTCCTTTCATCTTGCTGTCGTCCAATCAGATCGCTCCTTTCCTCCTGCTGTGTTCCAATCAGATCCCTCCTTTCCTCTTGCTGTGGTCCAATCAGATCTCTCCTTTTATGCCACGGTCCAATCAGAGCTCTCCTTTCATCTTGCTGTGGTCCAATCAGATCGCTCCTTTCCTCCTGCTGTGGTCCAATCAGATCCCTCCTTTTATGCCACGGTCCAATCAGAGCTCTCCTTTCATCTTGCTGTCGTCCAATCAGATCGCTCCTTTTCTCCTGCTGTGGTCCAATCAGAGCTCTCCTTTCATCTTGCTGTGGTCCAATCAGATCGCTCCTTTCCTCCTGCTGTGTTCCAATCAGATCCCTCCTTTCCTCTTGCTGTGGTCCAATCAGATCCCTCCTTTTATGCAACGGTCCAATCAGAGCTCTCCTTTCATCTTGCTGTGGTCCAATCAGATCGCTCCTTTCCTCCTGCTGTGGTCCAATCAGATCCCTTCTTTCCTCTTGCTGTGGTCCAATCAGATCCCTCCTTTTATGCCATGGTCCAATCAGAGCTCTCCTTTTATTTTGCTGTGGTCCAATCAGATCGCTCCTTTCCTCCTGCTGTGGTCCAATCAGATCCCTCCTTTCCTCTTGCTGTGTTCCAATCAGATCCCTCCTTTTATGCCACGGTCCAATCAGAGCTCTCCTTTCATCTTGCTGTGGTCCAATCAGATCGCTCCTTTCCTCCTGCTGTGGTCCAATCAGATCCCTCCTTTCCTCTTGCTGTGGTCCAATCAGATCCCTCCTTTTATCCCACTGTCCAATCAGAGCTCTCCTTTCATCTTGCTGTGGTCCAATCAGATCGCTCCTTTCCTCCTGCTGTGGTCCAATCAGATCCCTCCTTTCCTCTTGCTGTGGTCCAATCAGATCCCTCCTTTTATCCCACGGTCCAATCAGAGCTCTCCTTTCATCTTGCTGTGGTCCAATCAGATCGCTCCTTTCCTCCTGCTGTGGTCCAATCAGATCCCTCCTTTCCTCTTGCTGTGGTCCAATCAGATCCCTCCTTTTATGCCACGGTCCAATCAGAGCTCTCCTTTCATCTTGCTGTGGTCCAATCAGATCGCTCCTTTCCTCCTGCTGTGTTCCAATCAGATCCCTCCTTTCCTCTTGCTGTGGTCCAATCAGATCCCTCCTTTTATGCCACGGTCCAATCAGAGCTCTCCTTTCATCTTGCTGTGGTCCAATCAGATCGCTCCTTTCCTCCTGCTGTGGTCCAATCAGATCGCTCCTTTCCTCTTGCTGTGGTCCAATCAGATCCCTCCTTTTATGCCAGGGTCCAATCAGAGCTCTCCTTTCATCTTGTTGTGGTCCAATCAGATCGCTCCTTTCCTCCTGCTGTGGTCCAATCAGATCCCTCCTTTCCTCTTGCTGTGGTCCAATCAGATCCCTCCTTTTATGCCACGGTCCAATCAGAGTTATCCTTTCATCTTGCTGTGGTCCAATCAGATCGCTCCTTTCCTCCTGCTGTGGTCCAATCAGATCCCTCCCCTTATGCCACGGTCCAATCAGAGCTCTCCTTTCATCTTGCTGTCGTCCAATCAGATCGCTCCTTTTCTCCTGCTGTGGTCCAATCAGAGCTCTCCTTTCATATTGCTGTGGTCCAATCAGATCGCTCCTTTCCTCCTGCTGTGGTCCAATCAAATCCCTCCTTTCCTCTTGCTGTGGTCCAATCAGATCCCTCCTTTTATCCCACGGTCCAATCAGAGCTCTCCTTTCATCTTGCTGTCGTCCAATCAGATCGCTCCTTTCCTCCTGCTGTGGTCCAATCAGATCCCTCCTTTCCTCTTGCTGTGTTCCAATCAGATCCCTCCTTTTATGCCACGGTCCAATCAGAGCTCTCCTTTCATCTTGCTGTGGTCCAATCAGATCGCTCCTTTCCTCCTGCAGTGGTCCAATCAGATCCCTCCTTTCCTCTTGCTGTGGTCCAATCAGATCCCTCCTTTTATCCCACGGTCAAATCAGAGCTCTCCTTTCATCTTGCTGTGGTCCAATCAGATCGCTCCTTTCCTCCTGCTGTGGTCCAATCAGATCCCTCCTTTCCTCTTGCTGTGGTCCAATCAGATCCCTCCTTTTATGCCACGGTCCAATCAGAGCTCTCCTTTCATCTTACTGTGGTCCAATCAGATGCCTCCTTTCCTCTTGCTGTGGTCCAATCAGATCCCTCCTTTTATGCCACGGTCCAATCAGAGCTCTCCTTTCATCTTGCTGTGGTCCAATCAGATCGCTCCTTTCCTCCTGCTGTGGTCCAATCAGATCCCTCCTTTTATGCCACGGTCCAATCAGAGCTCTCCTTTCATCTTGCTGTCGTCCAATCAGATCGCTCCTTTTGTCCTGCTGTGGTCCAATCAGAGCTCTCCTTTCATCTTGCTGTGGTCCAATCAGATCGTGCCTTTCCTCCTGCTGTGGTCCAATCAGATCCCTCCTTTCCTCTTGCTGTGGTCCAATCAGATCCCTCCTTTTATGCCACGGTCCAATCAGAGCTCTCCTTTCATCTTGCTGTGGTCCAATCAGATCGCTCCTTTCCTCCTGCTGTGTTCCAATCAGATCCCTCCTTTCCTCTTGCTGTGGTCCAATCATATCCCTCCTTTTATGCCACGGTCCAATCAGAGCTCTCCTTTCATCTTGCTGTGGTCCAATCAGATCGCTCCTTTCCGCCTGCTGTGGTCCAATCAGATCTCTCCTTTTATGCCACGGTCCAATCAGAGCTCTCCTTTCATCTTGCTGTCGTCCAATCAGATCGCTCCTTTTCTCCTGCTGTGGTCCAATCAGAGCTCTCCTTTCATCTTGCTGTGGTCCAATCAGATCGCTCCTTTCCTCCTGCTGTGGTCCAATCAGATCCCTCCTTTCCTCTTGCTGTGGTCCAATCAGATCCCTCCTTTTATCCCACGGTCCAATCAGAGCTCTCCTTTCATCTTGCTGTGGTCCAATCAGATCGCTCCTTTCCTCCTGCTGTGGTCCAATCAGATCCCTCCTTTCCTCTTGCTGTGGTCCAATCAGATCCCTCCTTTTATGCCACGGTCCAATCAGAGCTCTCCTTTCATCTTGCTGTGGTCCAATCAGATCGCTCCTTTCCTCCTGCTGTGTTCCAATCAGATCCCTCCTTTACTCTTGCTGTGGTCCAATCAGATCCCTCCTTTTATGCCACGGTCCAATCAGAGCTCTCCTTTCATCTTGCTGTGGTCCAATCAGATCGCTCCTTTCCTCCTCCTGTGGTCCAATCAGATCCCTCCTTTCCTCTTGCTGTGGTCCAATCAGATCCCTCCTTTTATGCCACGGTCCAATCAGAGCTCTCCTTTCATCTTGCTGTGGTCCAATCAGATCGCTCCTTTCCTCCTGCTGTGGTCCAATCAGATCCCTCCTTTCCTCTTGCTGTGGTCCAATCAGATCCCTCCTTTTATGCCACGGTCCAATCAGAGCTCTCCTTTCATCTTGCTGTGGTCCAATCAGATCGCTCCTTTCCTCCTGCTGTGGTCCAATCAGATCCCTCCTTTCCTCTTGCTGTGGTCCATTCAGATCCCTCCTTTTATGCCACGGTCCAATCAGAGCTCTCCTTTCATCTTGCTGTGGTCCAATCAGATCGCTCCTTTCCTCCTGCTGTGGTCCAATCAGATCCCTCCTTTCCTCTTGCTGTGGTCCAATCAGATCCCTCCTTTTATCCCACGGTCCAATCAGAGCTCTCCTTTCATCTTGCTGTGGTCCAATCAGATCGCTCCTTTCCTCCTGCTGTGGTCCAATCAGATCCCTCCTTTCCTCTTGCTGTGGTCCAATCAGATCCCTCCTTTTATGCCACGGTCCAGTAAGAGCTCTCCTTTCATCTTGCTGTGGTCCAATCAGATCGCTCCTTTCCTCCTGCTGTGGTCCAATCAGATCCCTCCTTTCCTCTTGCTGTGGTCCAATCAGATCCCTCCTTTTATGCCACGGTCCAATCAGAGCTCTCCTTTCATCTTGCTGTGGTCCAATCAGATCCCTCCTTTCCTCCTGCTGTGTTCCAATCAGATCCCTCCTTTCCTCTTGCTGTGGTCCAATCAGATCCCTCCTTTTATGCCACGGTCCAATCAGAGCTCTCCTTTCATCTTGCTGTGGTCCAATCAGATTGCTCCTTTCCTCCTGCTGTGGTCCAATCAGATCCCCCCTTTTATGCCACGGTCCAATCAGAGATCTCCTTTCATCTTGCTGTCGTCCAATCAAATCGCTCCTTTTCTCCTGCTGTGGTCCAATCAGAGCTCTCCTTTCATCCTGCTGTGGTCCAATCAGATCCCTCCTTTTATGCCACGGTCCAATCAGAGCTCTCCTTTCATCTTGCTGTGGTCCAATCAGATCGCTCCTTTCCTCCTGCTGTGGTCCAATCAGATCCCTCCTTTTATGCCACGGTCCAATCAGAGCTCTCCTTTCATCTTGCTGTCGTCCAATCAGATCGCTCCTTTTCTCCTGCTGTGGTCCAATCAGAGCTCTCCTTTCATCTTGCTGTGGTCCAATCAGATCGCTCCTTTCCTCCTGCTGTGGTCCAATCAGATCCCTCCTTTCCTCTTGCTGTGGTCCAATCAGATCCCTCCTTTTATGCCACGGTCCAATCAGAGCTCTCCTTTCATCTTGCTGTGGTCCAATCAGATCGCTCCTTTCCTCCTGCTGTGGTCCAATCAGATCCCTCCTTTTATGCCACGGTCCAATCAGAGCTCTCCTTTCATCTTGCTGTCGTCCAATCAGATCGCTCCTTTTCTCCTGCTGTGGTCCAATCAGAGCTCTCCTTTCATCTTGCTGTGGTCCAATCAGATCGCTCCTTTCCTCCTGCTGTGTTCCAATCAGATCCCTCCTTTCCTCTTGCTGTGGTCCAATCAGATCCCTCCTTTTATGCAACGGTCCAATCAGAGCTCTCCTTTCATCTTGCTGTGGTCCAATCAGATCGCTCCTTTCCTCCTGCTGTGGTCCAATCAGATCCCTTCTTTCCTCTTGCTGTGGTCCAATCAGATCCCTCCTTTTATGCCATGGTCCAATCAGAGCTCTCCTTTTATTTTGCTGTGGTCCAATCAGATCGCTCCTTTCCTCCTGCTGTGGTCCAATCAGATCCCTCCTTTCCTCTTGCTGTGTTCCAATCAGATCCCTCCTTTTATGCCACGGTCCAATCAGAGCTCTCCTTTCATCTTGCTGTGGTCCAATCAGATCGCTCCTTTCCTCCTGCTGTGGTCCAATCAGATCCCTCCTTTCCTCTTGCTGTGGTCCAATCAGATCCCTCCTTTTATCCCACTGTCCAATCAGAGCTCTCCTTTCATCTTGCTGTGGTCCAATCAGATCGCTCCTTTCCTCCTGCTGTGGTCCAATCAGATCCCTCCTTTCCTCTTGCTGTGGTCCAATCAGATCCCTCCTTTTATCCCACGGTCCAATCAGAGCTCTCCTTTCATCTTGCTGTGGTCCAATCAGATCGCTCCTTTCCTCCTGCTGTGGTCCAATCAGATCCCTCCTTTCCTCTTGCTGTGGTCCAATCAGATCCCTCCTTTTATGCCACGGTCCAATCAGAGCTCTCCTTTCATCTTGCTGTGGTCCAATCAGATCGCTCCTTTCCTCCTGCTGTGTTCCAATCAGATCCCTCCTTTCCTCTTGCTGTGGTCCAATCAGATCCCTCCTTTTATGCCACGGTCCAATCAGAGCTCTCCTTTCATCTTGCTGTGGTCCAATCAGATCGCTCCTTTCCTCCTGCTGTGGTCCAATCAGATCGCTCCTTTCCTCTTGCTGTGGTCCAATCAGATCCCTCCTTTTATGCCAGGGTCCAATCAGAGCTCTCCTTTCATCTTGTTGTGGTCCAATCAGATCGCTCCTTTCCTCCTGCTGTGGTCCAATCAGATCCCTCCTTTCCTCTTGCTGTGGTCCAATCAGATCCCTCCTTTTATGCCACGGTCCAATCAGAGTTATCCTTTCATCTTGCTGTGGTCCAATCAGATCGCTCCTTTCCTCCTGCTGTGGTCCAATCAGATCCCTCCCCTTATGCCACGGTCCAATCAGAGCTCTCCTTTCATCTTGCTGTCGTCCAATCAGATCGCTCCTTTTCTCCTGCTGTGGTCCAATCAGAGCTCTCCTTTCATATTGCTGTGGTCCAATCAGATCGCTCCTTTCCTCCTGCTGTGGTCCAATCAAATCCCTCCTTTCCTCTTGCTGTGGTCCAATCAGATCCCTCCTTTTATCCCACGGTCCAATCAGAGCTCTCCTTTCATCTTGCTGTCGTCCAATCAGATCGCTCCTTTCCTCCTGCTGTGGTCCAATCAGATCCCTCCTTTCCTCTTGCTGTGTTCCAATCAGATCCCTCCTTTTATGCCACGGTCCAATCAGAGCTCTCCTTTCATCTTGCTGTGGTCCAATCAGATCGCTCCTTTCCTCCTGCAGTGGTCCAATCAGATCCCTCCTTTCCTCTTGCTGTGGTCCAATCAGATCCCTCCTTTTATCCCACGGTCAAATCAGAGCTCTCCTTTCATCTTGCTGTGGTCCAATCAGATCGCTCCTTTCCTCCTGCTGTGGTCCAATCAGATCCCTCCTTTCCTCTTGCTGTGGTCCAATCAGATCCCTCCTTTTATGCCACGGTCCAATCAGAGCTCTCCTTTCATCTTACTGTGGTCCAATCAGATGCCTCCTTTCCTCTTGCTGTGGTCCAATCAGATCCCTCCTTTTATGCCACGGTCCAATCAGAGCTCTCCTTTCATCTTGCTGTGGTCCAATCAGATCGCTCCTTTCCTCCTGCTGTGGTCCAATCAGATCCCTCCTTTTATGCCACGGTCCAATCAGAGCTCTCCTTTCATCTTGCTGTCGTCCAATCAGATCGCTCCTTTTGTCCTGCTGTGGTCCAATCAGAGCTCTCCTTTCATCTTGCTGTGGTCCAATCAGATCGTGCCTTTCCTCCTGCTGTGGTCCAATCAGATCCCTCCTTTCCTCTTGCTGTGGTCCAATCAGATCCCTCCTTTTATGCCACGGTCCAATCAGAGCTCTCCTTTCATCTTGCTGTGGTCCAATCAGATCGCTCCTTTCCTCCTGCTGTGTTCCAATCAGATCCCTCCTTTCCTCTTGCTGTGGTCCAATCATATCCCTCCTTTTATGCCACGGTCCAATCAGAGCTCTCCTTTCATCTTGCTGTGGTCCAATCAGATCGCTCCTTTCCGCCTGCTGTGGTCCAATCAGATCTCTCCTTTTATGCCACGGTCCAATCAGAGCTCTCCTTTCATCTTGCTGTCGTCCAATCAGATCGCTCCTTTTCTCCTGCTGTGGTCCAATCAGAGCTCTCCTTTCATCTTGCTGTGGTCCAATCAGATCGCTCCTTTCCTCCTGCTGTGGTCCAATCAGATCCCTCCTTTCCTCTTGCTGTGGTCCAATCAGATCCCTCCTTTTATCCCACGGTCCAATCAGAGCTCTCCTTTCATCTTGCTGTGGTCCAATCAGATCGCTCCTTTCCTCCTGCTGTGGTCCAATCAGATCCCTCCTTTCCTCTTGCTGTGGTCCAATCAGATCCCTCCTTTTATGCCACGGTCCAATCAGAGCTCTCCTTTCATCTTGCTGTGGTCCAATCAGATCGCTCCTTTCCTCCTGCTGTGTTCCAATCAGATCCCTCCTTTACTCTTGCTGTGGTCCAATCAGATCCCTCCTTTTATGCCACGGTCCAATCAGAGCTCTCCTTTCATCTTGCTGTGGTCCAATCAGATCGCTCCTTTCCTCCTCCTGTGGTCCAATCAGATCCCTCCTTTCCTCTTGCTGTGGTCCAATCAGATCCCTCCTTTTATGCCACGGTCCAATCAGAGCTCTCCTTTCATCTTGCTGTGGTCCAATCAGATCGCTCCTTTCCTCCTGCTGTGGTCCAATCAGATCCCTCCTTTCCTCTTGCTGTGGTCCAATCAGATCCCTCCTTTTATGCCACGGTCCAATCAGAGCTCTCCTTTCATCTTGCTGTGGTCCAATCAGATCGCTCCTTTCCTCCTGCTGTGGTCCAATCAGATCCCTCCTTTCCTCTTGCTGTGGTCCATTCAGATCCCTCCTTTTATGCCACGGTCCAATCAGAGCTCTCCTTTCATCTTGCTGTGGTCCAATCAGATCGCTCCTTTCCTCCTGCTGTGGTCCAATCAGATCCCTCCTTTCCTCTTGCTGTGGTCCAATCAGATCCCTCCTTTTATCCCACGGTCCAATCAGAGCTCTCCTTTCATCTTGCTGTGGTCCAATCAGATCGCTCCTTTCCTCCTGCTGTGGTCCAATCAGATCCCTCCTTTCCTCTTGCTGTGGTCCAATCAGATCCCTCCTTTTATGCCACGGTCCAGTAAGAGCTCTCCTTTCATCTTGCTGTGGTCCAATCAGATCGCTCCTTTCCTCCTGCTGTGGTCCAATCAGATCCCTCCTTTCCTCTTGCTGTGGTCCAATCAGATCCCTCCTTTTATGCCACGGTCCAATCAGAGCTCTCCTTTCATCTTGCTGTGGTCCAATCAGATCCCTCCTTTCCTCCTGCTGTGTTCCAATCAGATCCCTCCTTTCCTCTTGCTGTGGTCCAATCAGATCCCTCCTTTTATGCCACGGTCCAATCAGAGCTCTCCTTTCATCTTGCTGTGGTCCAATCAGATTGCTCCTTTCCTCCTGCTGTGGTCCAATCAGATCCCCCCTTTTATGCCACGGTCCAATCAGAGATCTCCTTTCATCTTGCTGTCGTCCAATCAAATCGCTCCTTTTCTCCTGCTGTGGTCCAATCAGAGCTCTCCTTTCATCCTGCTGTGGTCCAATCAGATCCCTCCTTTTATGCCACGGTCCAATCAGAGCTCTCCTTTCATCTTGCTGTGGTCCAATCAGATCGCTCCTTTCCTCCTGCTGTGGTCCAATCAGATCCCTCCTTTTATGCCACGGTCCAATCAGAGCTCTCCTTTCATCTTGCTGTCGTCCAATCAGATCGCTCCTTTTCTCCTGCTGTGGTCCAATCAGAGCTCTCCTTTCATCTTGCTGTGGTCCAATCAGATCGCTCCTTTCCTCCTGCTGTGGTCCAATCAGATCCCTCCTTTCCTCTTGCTGTGGTCCAATCAGATCCCTCCTTTTATCCCACGGTCCAATCAGAGCTCTCCTTTCATCTTGCTGTGGTCCAATCAGATCGCTCCTTTCCTCCTGCTGTGGTCCAATCAGATCCCTCCTTTCCTCTTGCTGTGGTCCAATCAGATCCCTCCTTTTATGCCACGGTCCAATCAGAGCTCTCCTTTCATCTTGCTGTGGTCCAATCAGATCGCTCCTTTACTCCTGCTGTGGTCCAATCAGATCGCTCCTTTCCTCCTGCTGTGTTCCAATCAGATCCCTCCTTTCCTCTTGCTGTGGTCCAATCAGATCCCTCCTTTTATGCCACGGTCCAATCAGAGCTCTCCTTTCATCTTGCTGTGGTCCAATCAGATCGCTCCTTTCCTCCTGCTGTGGTCCAATCAGATCCCTCCTTTCCTCTTGCTGTGGTCCAATCAGATCCCTCCTTTTATGCCACGGTCCAATCAGAGCTCTCCTTTCATCTTGCTGTGGTCCAATCAGATCGCTCCTTTCCTCCTGCTGTGGTCCAATCAGATCCCTCCTTTTATGCCACGGTCCAATCAGAGCTCTCCTTTCCTCTTGCTGTGGTCCAATCAGATCCCTCCTTTTATGCCACGGTCCAATCAGAGCTCTCCTTTCATCTTGCTGTGGTCCAATCAGATCGCTCCTTTCCTCCTGCTGTGGTCCAATCAGATCCCTCCTTTTATGCCACGGTCCAATCAGAACTCTCCTTTCATCTTGCTGTCGTCCAATCAGATCGCTCCTTTTCTCCTGCTGTGGTCCAATCAGAGCTCTCCTTTCATCTTGCTGTGGTCCAATCAGATCGCTCCTTTCCTCCTGCTGTGGTCCAATCAGATCCCTCCTTTCCTCTTGCTGTGGTCCAATCAGATCCCTCCTTTTATCCCACGGTCCAATCAGAGCTCTCCTTTCATCTTGCTGTGGTCCAATCAGATCGCTCCTTTCCTCCTGCTGTGGTCCAATCAGATCCCTCCTTTCCTCTTGCTGTGGTCCAATCAGATCCCTCCTTTTATGCCACGGTCCAGTCAGAGCTCTCCTTTCATCTTGCTGTGGTCCAATCAGATCGCTCCTTTCCTCCTGCTGTGGTCCAATCAGATCCCTCCTTTCCTCTTGCTGTGGTCCAATCAGATCCCTCCTTTTATGCCACGGTCCAATCAGAGCTCTCCTTTCATCTTGCTGTGGTCCAATCAGATCCCTCCTTTCCTCCTGCTGTGTTCCAATCAGATCCCTCCTTTCCTCTTGCTGTGGTCCAATCAGATCCCTCCTTTTATGCCACGGTCCAATCAGAGCTCTCCTTTCATCTTGCTGTGGTCCAATCATATTGCTCCTTTCCTCCTGCTGTGGTCCAATCAGATCCCCCATTTTATGCCACGGTCCAATCAGAGATCTCCTTTCATCTTGCTGTCGTCCAATCAAATCGCTCCTTTTCTCCTGCTGTGGTCCAATCAGAGCTCTCCTTTCATCCTGCTGTGGTCCAATCAGATCCCTCCTTTTATGCCACGGTCCAATCAGAGCTCTCCTTTCATCTTGCTGTGGTCCAATCAGATCGCTCCTTTCCTCCTGCTGTGGTCCAATCAGATCCCTCCTTTTATGCCACGGTCCAATCAGAGCTCTCCTTTCATCTTGCTGTCGTCCAATCAGATCGCTCCTTTTCTCCTGCTGTGGTCCAATCAGAGCTCTCCTTTCATCTTGCTGTGGTCCAATCAGATCGCTCCTTTCCTCCTGCTGTGGTCCAATCAGATCCCTCCTTTCCTCTTGCTGTGGTCCAATCAGATCCCTCCTTTTATCCCACGGTCCAATCAGAGCTCTCCTTTCATCTTGCTGTGGTCCAATCAGATCGCTCCTTTCCTCCTGCTGTGGTCCAATCAGATCCCTCCTTTCCTCTTGCTGTGGTCCAATCAGATCCCTCCTTTTATGCAACGGTCCAATCAGAGCTCTCCTTTCATCTTGCTGTGGTCCAATCAGATCGCTCCTTTACTCCTGCTGTGGTCCAATCAGATCGCTCCTTTCCTCCTGCTGTGTTCCAATCAGATCCCTCCTTTCCTCTTGCTGTGGTCCAATCAGATCCCTCCTTTTATGCCACGGTCCAATCAGAGCTCTCCTTTCATCTTGCTGTGGTCCAATCAGATAGCTCCTTTCCTCCTGCTGTGGTCCAATCAGATCCCTCCTTTCCTCTTGCTGTGGTCCAATCAGATCCCTCCTTTTATGCCACGGTCCAATCAGAGCTCTCCTTTCATCTTGCTGTGGTCCAATCAGATCGCTCCTTTCCTCCTGCTGTGTTCCAATCAGATCCCTCCTTTCCTCTTGCTGTGGTCCAATCAGATCCCTCCTTTTATGCCACGGTCCAATCAGAGCTCTCCTTTCATCTTGCTGTGGTCCAATCAGATCGCTCCTTTCCTCCTGCTGTGGTCCAATCAGATCCCTCCTTTTATGCCACGGTCCAATCAGAGCTCTCCTTTCATCTTGCTGTCGTCCAATCAGATCGCTCCTTTTCTCCTGCTGTGGTCCAATCAGAGCTCTCCTTTCATCTTGCTGTGGTCCAATCAGATCGCTCCTTTCCTCCTGCTGTGGTCCAATCAGATCCCTCCTTTCCTCTTGCTGTGGTCCAATCAGATCCCTCCTTTTATGCCACGGTCCAATCAGAGCTCTCCTTTCATCTTGCTGTGGTCCAATCAGATCGCTCCTTTCCTCCTGCTGTGGTCCAATCAGATCCCTCCTTTCCTCTTGCTGTGGTCCAATCAGATCCCTCCTTTTATGCCACAGTCCAATCAGAGCTCTCCTTTCATCTTGCTGTGGTCCAATCAGATCCCTCCTTTCCTCTTGCTGTGGTCCAATCAGATCCCTCCTTTTATGCCACGGTCCAATCAGAGCTCTCCTTTCATCTTGCTGTGGTCCAATCAGATCGCTCCTTTCCTCCTGCTGTGGTCCAATCAGATCCCCCCTTTTATGCCACGGTCCAATCAGAGTTCTCCTTTCATCTTGCTGTCGTCCAATCAAATCGCTCCTTTTCTCCTGCTGTGGTCCAATCAGAGCTCTCCTTTCATCTTGCTGTGGTCCAATCAGATCGCTCCTTTCCTCCTGCTGTGTTCCAATCAGATCCCTCCTTTCCTCTTGCTGTGGTCCAATCAGATCCCTCCTTTTATGCCACGGTCCAATCAGAGCTCTCCTTTCATCTTGCTGTGGTCCAATCAGATCGCTCCTTTCCTCCTGCTGTGTTCCAATCAGATCCCTCCTTTCCTCTTGCTGTGGTCCAATCAGATCCCTCCTTTTATGCCACGGTCCAATCAGAGCTCTCCTTTCATCTTGCTGTGGTCCAATCAGATCGCTCCTTTCCTCCTGCTGTGGTCCAATCAGATCCCTCCTTTTATGCCACGGTCCAATCAGAGCTCTCCTTTCATCTTGCTGTCGTCCAATCAGATCGCTCCTTTTCTCCTGCTGTGGTCCAATCAGAGCTCTCCTTTCATCTTGCTGTGGTCCAATCAGATCGCTCCTTTCCTCCTGCTGTGGTCCAATCAGATCCCTCCTTTCCTCTTGCTGTGGTCCAATCAGATCCCTCCTTTTATCCCACGGTCCAATCAGAGCTCTCCTTTCATCTTGCTGTGGTCCAATCAGATCGCTCCTTTCCTCCTGCTGTGGTCCAATCAGATCCCTCCTTTCCTCTTGCTGTGGTCCAATCAGATCCCTCCTTTTATGCCACGGTCCAATCAGAGCTCTCCTTTCATCTTGCTGTGGTCCAATCAGATCGCTCCTTTCCTCCTGCTGTGGTCCAATCAGATCCCTCCTTTCCTCTTGCTGTGGTCCAATCAGATCCCTCCTTTTATGCCACGGTCCAATCAGAGCTCTCCTTTCATCTTGCTGTGGTCCAATCAGATCGCTCCTTTCCTCCTGCTGTGTTCCAATCAGATCCCTCCTTTCCTCTTGCTGTGGTCCAATCAGATCCCTCCTTTTATGCCACGGTCCAATCAGAGCTCTCCTTTCATCTTGCTGTGGTCCAATCAGATCGCTCCTTTCCTCCTGCTGTGGTCCAATCAGATCCCCCCTTTTATGCAACGGTCCAATCAGAGCTCTCCTTTCATCTTGCTGTCGTCCAATCATATCGCTCCTTTTCTCCTGCTGTGGTCCAATCAGAGCTCTCCTTTCATCTTGCTGTGGTCCAATCAGATCGCTCCTTTCCTCCTGCTGTGGTCCAATCAGATCCCTCCTTTCCTCTTGCTGTGGTCCAATCAGATCCCTCCTTTTATCCCACGGTCCAATCAGAGCTCTCCTTTCATCTTGCTGTTGTCCAATCAGATCGCTCCTTTTCTCCTGCTGTGGTCCAATCAGAGCTCTCCTTTCATCTTGCTGTGGTCCAATCAGATCGCTTCTTTCCTCCTGCTGTGGTCCAATCAGATCCCTCCTTTCCTCTTGCTGTGGTCCAATCAGATCCCTCCTTTTATCCCACTGTCCAATCAGAGCTCTCCTTTCATCTTGCTGTGGTCCAATCAGATCGCTCCTTTCCTCCTGCTGTGGTCCAATCAGATCCCTCCTTTCCTCTTGCTGTGGTCCAATCAGATCCCTCCTTTTATGCCACGGTCCAATCAGAGCTCTCCTTTCATCTTGCTGTGGTCCAATCAGATCGCTCCTTTCCTCCTGCTGTGGTCCAATCAGATCCCCCCTTTTAGGCCACGGTCCAATCAGAGCTCTCCTTTCATCTTGCTGTCGTCCAATTAGATCGCTCCTTTTCTCATGCTGTGGTCCAATCAGAGCTCTCCTTTCATCTTGCTGTGGTCCAATCAGATCGCTCCTTTCCTCCTGCTGTGGTCCAATCAGATCCCTCCTTTCCTCTTGCTGTGGTCCAATCAGATCCCTCCTTTTATGCCACGGTCCAATCAGAGCTCTCCTTTCATCTTGCTGTGGTCCAATCAGATCGCTCCTTTCCTCCTGCTGTGGTCCAATCAGATCCCTCCTTTCCTCTTGCTGTGGTCCAATCAGATCCCTCCTTTTATGCCATGGTCCAATCAGATCCCTCCTTTTATGCCACGGTCCAATCAGAGCTCTCCTTTCATCTTGCTGTGGTCCAATCAGATCCCTCCTTTCCTCTTGCTGTGGTCCAATCAGATCCCTCCTTTTATGCCACGGTCCAATCAGAGCTCTCCTTTCATCTTGCTGTGGTCCAATCAGATCGCTCCTTTCCTCCTGCTGTGGTCCAATCAGATCCCCCCTTTTATGCCACGGTCCAATCAGAGTTCTCCTTTCATCTTGCTGTCGTCCAATCAAATCGCTCCTTTTCTCCTGCTGTGGTCCAATCAGAGCTCTCCTTTCATCTTGCTGTGGTCCAATCAGATCGCTCCTTTCCTCCTGCTGTGTTCCAATCAGATCCCTCCTTTCCTCTTGCTGTGGTCCAATCAGATCCCTCCTTTTATGCCACGGTCCAATCAGAGCTCTCCTTTCATCTTGCTGTGGTCCAATCAGATCGCTCCTTTCCTCCTGCTGTGTTCCAATCAGATCCCTCCTTTCCTCTTGCTGTGGTCCAATCAGATCCCTCCTTTTATGCCACGGTCCAATCAGAGCTCTCCTTTCATCTTGCTGTGGTCCAATCAGATCGCTCCTTTCCTCCTGCTGTGGTCCAATCAGATCCCTCCTTTCCTCTTGCTGTGGTCCAATCAGATCCCTCCTTTTATCCCACGGTCCAATCAGAGCTCTCCTTTCATCTTGCTGTGGTCCAATCAGATCGCTCCTTTCCTCCTGCTGTGGTCCAATCAGATCCCTCCTTTCCTCTTGCTGTGGTCCAATCAGATCCCTCCTTTTATGCCACGGTCCAATCAGAGCTCTCCTTTCATCTTGCTGTGGTCCAATCAGATCGCTCCTTTCCTCCTGCTGTGTTCCAATCAGATCCCTCCTTTCCTCTTGCTGTGGTCCAATCAGATCCCTCCTTTTATGCCACGGTCCAATCAGAGCTCTCCTTTCATCTTGCTGTGGTCCAATCAGATCGCTCCTTTCCTCCTGCTGTGGTCCAATCAGATCGCTCCTTTCCTCTTGCTGTGGTCCAATCAGATCCCTCGTTTTATGCCAGGGTCCAATCAGAGCTCTCCTTTCATCTTGCTGTGGTCCAATCAGATCGCTCCTTTCCTCCTGCTGTGTTCCAATCAGATCCCTCCTTTCCTCTTGCTGTGGTCCAATCAGATCCCTCCTTTTATGCCACGGTCCAATCAGAGCTCTCCTTTCATCTTGCTGTGGTCCAATCAGATCGCTCCTTTCCTCCTGCTGTGGTCCAATCAGATCCCCCCTTTTATGCAACGGTCCAATCAGAGCTCTCCTTTCATCTTGCTGTCGTCCAATCATATCGCTCCTTTTCTCCTGCTGTGGTCCAATCAGAGCTCTCCTTTCATCTTGCTGTGGTCCAATCAGATCGCTCCTTCCTCCTGCTGTGGTCCAATCAGATCCCTCCTTTCCTCTTGCTGTGGTCCAATCAGATCCCTCCTTTTATCCCACGGTCCAATCAGAGCTCTCCTTTCATCTTGCTGTTGTCCAATCAGATCGCTCCTTTTCTCCTGCTGTGGTCCAATCAGAGCTCTCCTTTCATCTTGCTGTGGTCCAATCAGATCGCTTCTTTCCTCCTGCTGTGGTCCAATCAGATCCCTCCTTTCCTCTTGCTGTGGTCCAATCAGATCCCTCCTTTTATCCCACTGTCCAATCAGAGCTCTCCTTTCATCTTGCTGTGGTCCAATCAGATCGCTCCTTTCCTCCTGCTGTGGTCCAATCAGATCCCTCCTTTCCTCTTGCTGTGGTCCAATCAGATCCCTCCTTTTATGCCACGGTCCAATCAGAGCTCTCCTTTCATCTTGCTGTGGTCCAATCAGATCGCTCCTTTCCTCCTGCTGTGGTCCAATCAGATCCCCCCTTTTAGGCCACGGTCCAATCAGAGCTCTCCTTTCATCTTGCTGTCGTCCAATTAGATCGCTCCTTTTCTCATGCTGTGGTCCAATCAGAGCTCTCCTTTCATCTTGCTGTGGTCCAATCAGATCGCTCCTTTCCTCCTGCTGTGGTCCAATCAGATCCCTCCTTTCCTCTTGCTGTGGTCCAATCAGATCCCTCCTTTTATGCCACGGTCCAATCAGAGCTCTCCTTTCATCTTGCTGTGGTCCAATCAGATCGCTCCTTTCCTCCTGCTGTGGTCCAATCAGATCCCTCCTTTTATGCCACGGTCCAATCAGAGCTCTCCTTTCATCTTGCTGTCGTCCAATCAGATCGCTCCTTTTCTCCTGCTGTGGTCCAATCAGAGCTCTCCTTTCATCTTGCTGTGGTCCAATCAGATCGCTCCTTTCCTCCTGCTGTGGTCCAATCAGATCCCTCCTTTCCTCTTGCTGTGGTCCAATCAGATCCCTCCTTTTATGCCACGGTCCAATCAGAGCTCTCCTTTCATCTTGCTGTGGTCCAATCAGATCGCTCCTTTCCTCCTGCTGTGGTCCAATCAGATCCCTCCTTTCCTCTTGCTGTGGTCCAATCAGATCCCTCCTTTTATGCCATGGTCCAATCAGATCCCTCCTTTTATGCCACGGTCCAATCAGAGCTCTCCTTTCATCTTGCTGTGGTCCAATCAGATCCCTCCTTTCCTCTTGCTGTGGTCCAATCAGATCCCTCCTTTTATGCCACGGTCCAATCAGAGCTCTCCTTTCATCTTGCTGTGGTCCAATCAGATCGCTCCTTTCCTCCTGCTGTGGTCCAATCAGATCCCCCCTTTTATGCCACGGTCCAATCAGAGTTCTCCTTTCATCTTGCTGTCGTCCAATCAAATCGCTCCTTTTCTCCTGCTGTGGTCCAATCAGAGCTCTCCTTTCATCTTGCTGTGGTCCAATCAGATCGCTCCTTTCCTCCTGCTGTGTTCCAATCAGATCCCTCCTTTCCTCTTGCTGTGGTCCAATCAGATCCCTCCTTTTATGCCACGGTCCAATCAGAGCTCTCCTTTCATCTTGCTGTGGTCCAATCAGATCGCTCCTTTCCTCCTGCTGTGTTCCAATCAGATCCCTCCTTTCCTCTTGCTGTGGTCCAATCAGATCCCTCCTTTTATGCCACGGTCCAATCAGAGCTCTCCTTTCATCTTGCTGTGGTCCAATCAGATCGCTCCTTTCCTCCTGCTGTGGTCCAATCAGATCCCTCCTTTCCTCTTGCTGTGGTCCAATCAGATCCCTCCTTTTATCCCACGGTCCAATCAGAGCTCTCCTTTCATCTTGCTGTGGTCCAATCAGATCGCTCCTTTCCTCCTGCTGTGGTCCAATCAGATCCCTCCTTTCCTCTTGCTGTGGTCCAATCAGATCCCTCCTTTTATGCCACGGTCCAATCAGAGCTCTCCTTTCATCTTGCTGTGGTCCAATCAGATCGCTCCTTTCCTCCTGCTGTGTTCCAATCAGATCCCTCCTTTCCTCTTGCTGTGGTCCAATCAGATCCCTCCTTTTATGCCACGGTCCAATCAGAGCTCTCCTTTCATCTTGCTGTGGTCCAATCAGATCGCTCCTTTCCTCCTGCTGTGGTCCAATCAGATCGCTCCTTTCCTCTTGCTGTGGTCCAATCAGATACCTCGTTTTATGCCAGGGTCCAATCAGAGCTCTCCTTTCATCTTGCTGTGGTCCAATCAGATCGCTCCTTTCCTCCTGCTGTGGTCCAATCAGATCCCTCCTTTCCTCTTGCTGTGGTCCAATCAGATCCCTCCTTTTATGCCACGGTCCAATCAGAGCTCTCCTTTCATCTTGCTGTGGTCCAATCAGATCGCTTTTTTTTCCCTGCTGTGGTCCAATCAGATCCCTCCTTTTATGCCACGGTCCAATCAGAGCTCTCCTTTCATCTTGCTGTCGTCCAATCAGATCGCTCCTTTTCTCCTGCTGTGGTCCAATCAGAGCTCTCCTTTCATCTTGCTGTCGTCCAATCAGATCGCTCCTTTTCTCCTGCTGTCGTCCAATCAGAGCTCTCCTTTCATCTTGCTGTGGTCCAATCAGATCGCTCCTTTCCTCCTGCTGTGGTCCAATCAGATCCCTCCTTTCCTCTTGCTGTGGTCCAATCAGATCCCTCCTTTTATGCCACGGTCCAATCAGAGCTCTCCTTTCATCTTGCTGTGGTCCAATCAGATCGCTCCATTCCTCCTGCTGTGGTCCAATCAGATCCCTCTTTTCCTCTTGCTGTGGTCCAATCAGATCCCTCCTTTTATGCCACGGTCCAATCAGAGCTCTCCTTTCATCTTGCTGTGGTCCAATCAGATCGCTCCTTTCCTCCTGCTGTGGTCCAATCAGATCCCTCCTTTCCTCTTGCTGTGGTCCAATCAGATCCCTCCTTTTATGCCACGGTCCAATCAGAGCTCTCCTTTCATCTTGCTGTGGTCCAATCAGATCGCTCCTTTCCTCCTGCTGTGGTCCAATCAGATCGCTCATTTCCTCTTGCTGTGGTCCAATCAGATCCCTCCTTTTATGCCAGGGTCCAATCAGAGCTCTCCTTTCATCTTGCTGTGGTCCAATCAGATCGCTCCTTTCCTCCTGCTGTGGTCCAATCAGATCCCTCCTTTCCTCTTGCTGTGGTCCAATCAGATCCCTCCTTTTATGCCAAGGTCCAATCAGAGTTCTCCTTTCATCTTGCTGTGGTCCAATCAGATCGCTCCTTTCCTCCTGCTGTGGTCCAATCAGATCCCTCCCCTTATGCCACGGTCCAATCAGAGCTCTCCTTTCATCTTGCTGTCGTCCAATCAGATCGCTCCTTTTCTCCTGCTGTGGTCCAATCAGAGCTCTCCTTTCATATTGCTGTGGTCCAATCAGATCGCTCCTTTCCTCCTGCTGTGGTCCAATCAAATCCCTCCTTTCCTCTTGCTGTGGTCCAATCAGATCCCTCCTTTTATCCCACGGTCCAATCAGAGCTCTCCTTTCATCTTGCTGTCGTTCAATCAGATCGCTCCTTTCCTCCTGCTGTGGTCCAATCAGATCCCTCCTTTCCTCTTGCTGTGTTCCAATCAGATCCCTCCTTTTATGCCACGGTCCAATCAGAGCTCTCCTTTCATCTTGCTGTGGTCCAATCAGATCGCTCCTTTCCTCCTGCTGTGGTCCAATCAGATCCCTCCTTTCCTCTTGCTGTGGTCCAATCAGATCCCTCCTTTTATCCCACGGTCCAATCAGAGCTCTCCTTTCATCTTGCTGTGGTCCAATCAGATCGCTCCTTTCCTCCTGCTGTCGTCCAATCAGAGCTCTCCTTTCATCTTGCTGTGGTCCAATCAGATCGCTCCTTTCCTCCTGCTGTGGTCCAATCAGATCCCTCCTTTCCTCTTGCTGTGGTCCAATCAGATCCCTCCTTTTATGCCACGGTCCAATCAGAGTTCTCCTTTCATCTTGCTGTGGTCCAATCAGATCGCTCCTTTACTCCTGCTGTGGTCCAATCAGATCCCTCCCCTTATGCCACGGTCCAATCAGAGCTCTCCTTTCATCTTGCTGTCGTCCAATCAGATCGCTCCTTTTCTCCTGCTGTGGTCCAATCAGAGCTCTCCTTTCATCTTGCTGTGGTCCAATCAGATCGCTCCATTCCTCCTGCTGTGGTCCAATCAGATCCCTCCTTTCCTCTTGCTGTGGTCCAATCAGATCCCTCCTTTTATGCCACGGTCCAATCAGAGCTCTCCTTTCATCTTGCTGTGGTCCAATCAGATCGCTCCTTTCCTCCTGCTGTGGTCCAATCAGATCCCTCCTTTCCTCTTGCTGTGGTCCAATCAGATCCCTCCTTTTATCCCACGGTCCAATCAGAGCTCTCCTTTCATCTTGCTGTGGTCCAATCAGATCGCTCCTTTCCTCCTGCTGTGTTCCAATCAGATCCCTCCTTTCCTCTTGCTGTGGTCCAATCAGATCCCTCCTTTTATGCCACGGTCCAATCAGAGCTCTCCTTTCATCTTGCTGTGGTCCAATCAGATCGCTCCTTTCCTCCTGCTGTGGTCCAATCAGATCCCTCCTTTTATGCAACGGTCCAATCAGAGCTCTCCTTTCATCTTGCTGTCGTCCAATCATATCGCTCCTTTTCTCCTGCTGTGGTCCAATCAGAGCTCTCCTTTCATCTTGCTGTGGTCCAATCAGATCGCTCCTTTCCTCCTGCTGTGGTCCAATCAGATCCCTCCTTTCCTTTTGCTGTGGTCCAATCAGATCCCTCCTTTTATCCCACGGTCCAATCAGAGCTCTCCTTTCATCTTGCTGTTGTCCAATCAGATCGCTCCTTTTCTCCTGCTGTGGTCCAATCAGAGCTCTCCTTTCATCTTGCTGTGGTCCAATCAGATCGCTTCTTTCCTCCTGCTGTGGTCCAATCAGATCCCTCCTTTCCTCTTGCTGTGGTCCAATCAGATCCCTCCTTTTATCCCACGGTCCAATCAGAGCTCTCCTTTCATCTTGCTGTGGTCCAATCAGATCGCTCCTTTCCTCCTGCTGTGGTCCAATCAGATCCCTCCTTTCCTCTTGCTGTGGTCCAATCAGATCCCTCCTTTTATGCCACGGTCCAATCAGAGCTCTCCTTTCATCTTGCTGTGGTCCAATCAGATCGCTCCTTTCCTCCTGCTGTGGTCCAATCAGATCCCCCCTTTTAGGCCACGGTCCAATCAGAGCTCTCCTTTCATCTTGCTGTCGTCCAATTAGATCGCTCCTTTTCTCATGCTGTGGTCCAATCAGAGCTCTCCTTTCATCTTGCTGTGGTCCAATCAGATCGCTCCTTTCCTCCTGCTGTGGTCCAATCAGATCCCTCCTTTCCTCTTTCTGTGGTCCAATCAGATCCCTCCTTTTATGCCACGGTCCAATCAGAGCTCTCCTTTCATCTTGCTGTGGTCCAATCAGATCGCTCCTTTCCTCCTGCTGTGTTCCAATCAGATCCCTCCTTTCCTCTTGCTGTGGTCCAATCAGATCCCTCCTTTTATGCCACGGTCCAATCAGAGCTCTCCTTTCATCTTGCTGTGGTCCAATCAGATCGCTCCTTTCCTCCTGCTGTGGTCCAATCAGATCCCTCCTTTCCTCTTGCTGTGGTCCAATCAGAGATCTCCTTTCATCTTGCTGTCGTCCAATCAGATCGCTCCTTTTCTCCTGCTGTGGTCCAATCAGAGCTCTCCTTTCATCTTGCTGTGGTCCAATCAGATCGCTCCTTTCCTCCTGCTGTGGTCCAATCAGATCCCTCCTTTCCTCTTGCTGTGGTCCAATCAGATCCCTCCTTTTATCCCACTATCCAATCAGAGCTCTCTTTTCATCTTGCTGTGGTCCAATCAGATCGCTCCTTTCCTCCTGCTGTGGTCCAATCAGATCCCTCCTTTCCTCTTGCTGTGTTCCAATCAGATCCCTCCTTTTATGCCACGGTCCAATCAGAGCTCTCCTTTCATCTTGCTGTGGTCCAATCAGATCGCTCCTTTCCTCCTGCTGTGGTCCAATCAGATCCCCCCTTTTAGGCCACGGTCCAATCAGAGCTCTCCTTTCATCTTGCTGTGGTCCAATCAGATCGCTCCTTTCCTCCTGCTGTGGTCCAATCAGATCGCTCATTTCCTCTTGCTGTGGTCCAATCAGATCCCTCCTTTTATGCCAGTGTCCAATCAGAGCTCTCCTTTCATCTTGCTGTGGTCCAATCAGATCGCTCCTTTCCTCCTGCTGTGGTCCAATCAGATCCCTCCTTTCCTCTTGCTGTGGTCCAATCAGATCCCTCCTTTTATGCCAAGGTCCAATCAGAGTTCTCCTTTCATCTTGCTGTGGTCCAATCAGATCGCTCCTTTCCTCCTGCTGTGGTCCAATCAGATCCCTCCCCTTATGCCACGGTCCAATCAGAGCTCTCCTTTCATCTTGCTGTCGTCCAATCAGATCGCTCCTTTTCTCCTGCTGTGGTCCAATCAGAGCTCTCCTTTCATATTGCTGTGGTCCAATCAGATCGCTCCTTTCCTCCTGCTGTGGTCCAATCAAATCCCTCCTTTCCTCTTGCTGTGGTCCAATCAGATCCCTCCTTTTATCCCACGGTCCAATCAGAGCTCTCCTTTCATCTTGCTGTCGTTCAATCAGATCGCTCCTTTCCTCCTGCTGTGGTCCAATCAGATCCCTCCTTTCCTCTTGCTGTGTTCCAATCAGATCCCTCCTTTTATGCCACGGTCCAATCAGAGCTCTCCTTTCATCTTGCTGTGGTCCAATCAGATCGCTCCTTTCCTCCTGCTGTGGTCCAATCAGATCGCTCCTTTTCTCCTGCTGTGGTCCAATCAGAGCTCTCCTTTCATATTGCTGTGGTCCAATCAGATCGCTCCTTTCATCCTGCTGTGGTCCAATCAAATCCCTCCTTTCCTCTTGCTGTGGTCCAATCAGATCCCTCCTTTTATCCCACGGTCCAATCAGAGCTCTCCTTTCATCTTGCTGTCGTTCAATCAGATCGCTCCTTTCCTCCTGCTGTGGTCCAATCAGATCCCTCCTTTCCTCTTGCTGTGTTCCAATCAGATCCCTCCTTTTATGCCACGGTCCAATCAGAGCTCTCCTTTCATCTTGCTGTGGTCCAATCAGATCGCTCCTTTCCTCCTGCTGTGGTCCAATCAGATCGCTCCTTTCCTCCTGCTGTGGTCCAATCAGATCGCTCCTTTCCTCTTGCTGTGGTCCAATCAGATCCCTCGTTTTATGCCAGGGTCCAATCAGAGCTCTCCTTTCATCTTGCTGTGGTCCAATCAGATCGCTCCTTTCCTCCTGCTGTGGTCCAATCAGATCCCTCCTTTCCTCTTGCTGTGGTCCAATCAGATCCCTCCTTTTATGCCACGGTCCAATCAGAGCTCTCCTTTCATCTTGCTGTGGTCCAATCAGATCGCTTTTTTTTCCCTGCTGTGGTCCAATCAGATCCCTCCTTTTATGCCACGGTCCAATCAGAGCTCTCCTTTCATCTTGCTGTCGTCCAATCAGATCGCTCCTTTTCTCCTGCTGTGGTCCAATCAGAGCTCTCCTTTCATCTTGCTGTCGTCCAATCAGATCGCTCCTTTTCTCCTGCTGTCGTCCAATCAGAGCTCTCCTTTCATCTTGCTGTGGTCCAATCAGATCGCTCCTTTCCTCCTGCTGTGGTCCAATCAGATCCCTCCTTTCCTCTTGCTGTGGTCCAATCAGATCCCTCCTTTTATGCCACGGTCCAATCAGAGCTCTCCTTTCATCTTGCTGTGGTCCAATCAGATCGCTCCATTCCTCCTGCTGTGGTCCAATCAGATCCCTCCTTTCCTCTTGCTGTGGTCCAATCAGATCCCTCCTTTTATGCCACGGTCCAATCAGAGCTCTCCTTTCATCTTGCTGTGGTCCAATCAGATCGCTCCTTTCCTCCTGCTGTGGTCCAATCAGATCCCTCCTTTCCTCTTGCTGTGGTCCAATCAGATCCCTCCTTTTATGCCACGGTCCAATCAGAGCTCTCCTTTCATCTTGCTGTGGTCCAATCAGATCGCTCCTTTCCTCCTGCTGTGGTCCAATCAGATCGCTCATTTCCTCTTGCTGTGGTCCAATCAGATCCCTCCTTTTATGCCAGGGTCCAATCAGAGCTCTCCTTTCATCTTGCTGTGGTCCAATCAGATCGCTCCTTTCCTCCTGCTGTGGTCCAATCAGATCCCTCCTTTCCTCTTGCTGTGGTCCAATCAGATCCCTCCTTTTATGCCAAGGTCCAATCAGAGTTCTCCTTTCATCTTGCTGTGGTCCAATCAGATCGCTCCTTTCCTCCTGCTGTGGTCCAATCAGATCCCTCCCCTTATGCCACGGTCCAATCAGAGCTCTCCTTTCATCTTGCTGTCGTCCAATCAGATCGCTCCTTTTCTCCTGCTGTGGTCCAATCAGAGCTCTCCTTTCATATTGCTGTGGTCCAATCAGATCGCTCCTTTCCTCCTGCTGTGGTCCAATCAAATCCCTCCTTTCCTCTTGCTGTGGTCCAATCAGATCCCTCCTTTTATCCCACGGTCCAATCAGAGCTCTCCTTTCATCTTGCTGTCGTTCAATCAGATCGCTCCTTTCCTCCTGCTGTGGTCCAATCAGATCCCTCCTTTCCTCTTGCTGTGTTCCAATCAGATCCCTCCTTTTATGCCACGGTCCAATCAGAGCTCTCCTTTCATCTTGCTGTGGTCCAATCAGATCGCTCCTTTCCTCCTGCTGTGGTCCAATCAGATCCCTCCTTTCCTCTTGCTGTGGTCCAATCAGATCCCTCCTTTTATCCCACGGTCCAATCAGAGCTCTCCTTTCATCTTGCTGTGGTCCAATCAGATCGCTCCTTTCCTCCTGCTGTCGTCCAATCAGAGCTCTCCTTTCATCTTGCTGTGGTCCAATCAGATCGCTCCTTTCCTCCTGCTGTGGTCCAATCAGATCCCTCCTTTCCTCTTGCTGTGGTCCAATCAGATCCCTCCTTTTATGCCACGGTCCAATCAGAGTTCTCCTTTCATCTTGCTGTGGTCCAATCAGATCGCTCCTTTCCTCCTGCTGTGGTCCAATCAGATCCCTCCCCTTATGCCACGGTCCAATCAGAGCTCTCCTTTCATCTTGCTGTCGTCCAATCAGATCGCTCCTTTTCTCCTGCTGTGGTCCAATCAGAGCTCTCCTTTCATATTGCTGTGGTCCAATCAGATCGCTCCTTTCCTCCTGCTGTGGTCCAATCAAATCCCTCCTTTCCTCTTGCTGTGGTCCAATCAGATCCCTCCTTTTATCCCACGGTCCAATCAGAGCTCTCCTTTCATCTTGCTGTCGTTCAATCAGATCGCTCCTTTCCTCCTGCTGTGGTCCAATCAGATCCCTCCTTTCCTCTTGCTGTGTTCCAATCAGATCCCTCCTTTTATGCCACGGTCCAATCAGAGCTCTCCTTTCATCTTGCTGTGGTCCAATCAGATCGCTCCTTTCCTCCTGCTGTGGTCCAATCAGATCGCTCCTTTCCTCTTGCTGTGGTCCAATCAGATCCCTCCTTTTATCCCACTGTCCAATCAGAGCTCTCCTTTCATCTTGCTGTGGTCCAATCAGATCGCTCCTTTTCTCCTGCTGTCGTCCAATCAGAGCTCTCCTTTCATCTTGCTGTGGTCCAATCAGATCGCTCCTTTCCTCCTGCTGTGGTCCAATCAGATCCCTCCTTTCCTCTTGCTGTGGTCCAATCAGATCCCTCCTTTTATGCCACGGTCCAATCAGAGCTCTCCTTTCATCTTGCTGTGGTCCAATCAGATCGCTCCATTCCTCCTGCTGTGGTCCAATCAGATCCCTCCTTTCCTCTTGCTGTGGTCCAATCAGATCCCTCCTTTTATGCCACGGTCCAATCAGAGCTCTCCTTTCATCTTGCTGTGGTCCAATCAGATCGCTCCTTTCCTCCTGCTGTGGTCCAATCAGATCCCTCCTTTCCTCTTGCTGTGGTCCAATCAGATCCCTCCTTTTATGCCACGGTCCAATCAGAGCTCTCCTTTCATCTTGCTGTGGTCCAATCAGATCGCTCCTTTCCTCCTGCTGTGGTCCAATCAGATCGCTCCTTTCCTCTTGCTGTGGTCCAATCAGATCCCTCCTTTTATGCCAGGGTCCAATCAGAGCTCTCCTTTCATCTTGCTGTGGTCCAATCAGATCGCTCGTTTCCTCCTGCTGTGGTCCAATCAGATCCCTCCTTTCCTCTTGCTGTGGTCCAATCAGATCCCTCCTTTTATGCCACGGTCCAATCAGAGTTCTCCTTTCATCTTGCTGTGGTCCAATCAGATCGCTCCTTTCCTCCTGCTGTGGTCCAATCAGATCCCTCCCCTTATGCCACGGTCCAATCAGAGCTCTCCTTTCATCTTGCTGTCGTCCAATCAGATCGCTCCTTTTCTCCTGCTGTGGTCCAATCAGAGCTCTCCTTTCATATTGCTGTTGTCCAATCAGATCGCTCCTTTCCTCCTGCTGTGGTCCAATCAAATCCCTCCTTTCCTCTTGAACTGTGGTCCAATCAGATCCCTCCTCTTATCCCACGGTCCAATCAGAGCTCTCCTTTCATCTTGCTATCGTTCAATCAGATCGCTCCTTTCCTCCTGCTGTGGTCCAATCAGATCCCTCCTTTCCTCTTGCTGTGTTCCAATCAGATCCCTCCTTTTATGCCACGGTCCAATCAGAGCTCTCCTTTCATCTTGCTGTGGTCCAATCAGATCGCTCCTTTCCTCCTGCTGTGGTCCAATCAGATCCCTCCTTTCCTCTTGCTGTGGTCCAATCAGATCCCTCCTTTTATCCCACTGTCCAATCAGAGCTCTCCTTTCATCTTGCTGTGGTCCAATCAGATCGCTCCTTTCCTCCTGCTGTGGTCCAATCAGATCCCTCCTTTCCTCTTGCTGTGGTCCAATCAGATCCCTCCTTTTATCCCACGGTCCAATCAGAGCTCTCCTTTCATCTTGCTGTGGTCCAATCAGATCGCTCCTTTCCTCCTGCTGTGGTCCAATCAGATCCCTCCTTTCCTCTTGCTGTGGTCCAATCAGATCCCTCCTTTTATGCCACGGTCCAATCAGAGTTCTCCTTTCATCTTGCTGTGGTCCAATCAGATCGCTCCTTTCCTCCTGCTGTGGTCCAATCAGATCCCTCCCCTTATGCCACGGTCCAATCAGAGCTCTCCTTTCATCTTGCTGTCGTCCAATCAGATCGCTCCTTTTCTCCTGCTGTGGTCCAATCAGAGCTCTCCTTTCATATTGCTGTGGTCCAATCAGATCGCTCCTTTCCTCCTGCTGTGGTCCAATCAAATCCCTCCTTTCCTCTTGCTGTGGTCCAATCAGATCCCTCCTTTTATCCCACGGTCCAATCAGAGCTCACCTTTCATCTTGCTGTCGTCCAATCAGATCGCTCCTTTCCTCCTGCTGTGGTCCAATCAGATCCCTCCTTTCCTCTTGCTGTGTTCCAATCAGATCCCTCCTTTTATGCCACGGTCCAATCAGAGCTCTCCTTTCATCTTGCTGTGGTCCAATCAGATCGCTCCTTTCCTCCTGCTGTGGTCCAATCAGATCCCTCCTTTCCTCTTGCTGTGGTCCAATCAGATCCCTCCTTTTATCCCACGGTCAAATCAGAGCTCTCCTTTCATCTTGCTGTGGTCCAATCAGATCGCTCCTTTCCTCCTGCTGTGGTCCAATCAGATCCCTCCTTTCCTCTTGCTGTGGTCCAATCAGATCCCTCCTTTTATGCCACGGTCCAATCAGAGCTCTCCTTTCATCTTGCTGTGGTCCAATCAGATGCCTCCTTTCCTCTTGCTGTGGTCCAATCAGATCCCTCCTTTTATGCCACGGTCCAATCAGAGCTCTCCTTTCATCTTGCTGTGGTCCAATCAGATCGCTCCTTTCCTCCTGCTGTGGTCCAATCAGATCCCTCCTTTTATGCCACGGTCCAATCAGAGCTCTCCTTTCATCTTGCTGTCGTCCAATCAGATCGCTCCTTTTGTCCTGCTGTGGTCCAATCAGAGCTCTCCTTTGATCTTGCTGTGGTCCAATCAGATCGTGCCTTTCCTCCTGCTGTGGTCCAATCAGATCCCTCCTTTCCTCTTGCTGTGGTCCAATCAGATCCCTCCTTTTATGCCACGGTCCAATCAGAGCTCTCCTTTCATCTTGCTGTGGTCCAATCAGATCGCTCCTTTCCTCCTGCTGTGTTCCAATCAGATCCCTCCTTTCCTCTTGCTGTGGTCCAATCATATCCCTCCTTTTATGCCACGGTCCAATCAGAGCTCTCCTTTCATCTTGCTGTGGTCCAATCAGATCGCTCCTTTCCGCCTGCTGTGGTCCAATCAGATCTCTCCTTTTATGCCACGGTCCAATCAGAGCTCTCCTTTCATCTTGCTGTCGTCCAATCAGATCGCTCCTTTTCTCCTGCTGTGGTCCAATCAGAGCTCTCCTTTCATCTTGCTGTGGTCCAATCAGATCGCTCCTTTCCTCCTGCTGTGGTCCAATCAGATCCCTCCTTTCCTCTTGCTGTGGTCCAATCAGATCCCTCCTTTTATCCCACGGTCCAATCAGAGCTCTCCTTTCATCTTGCTGTGGTCCAATCAGATCGCTCCTTTCCTCCTGCTGTCGTCCAATCAGAGCTCTCATTTCATCTTGCTGTGGTCCAATCAGATCGCTCATTTCCTCCTGCTGTGGTCCAATCAGATCCCTCCTTTCCTCTTGCTGTGGTCCCATCAGATCCCTCCTTTTATGCCACGGTCCAATCAGAGTTCTCCTTTCATCTTGCTGTGGTCCAATCAGATCGCTCCTTTCCTCCTGCTGTGGTCCAATCAGATCCCTCCCCTTATGCCACGGTCCAATCAGAGCTCTCCTTTCATCTTGCTGTCGTCCAATCAGATCGCTCCTTTTCTCCTGCTGTGGTCCAATCAGAGCTCTCCTTTCATATTGCTGTGGTCCAATCAGATCGCTCCTTTCCTCCTGCTGTGGTCCAATCAAATCCCTCCTTTCCTCTTGCTGTGGTCCAATCAGATCCCTCCTTTTATCCCACGGTCCAATCAGAGCTCTCCTTTCATCTTGCTGTCGTTCAATCAGATCGCTCCTTTCCTCCTACTGTGGTCCAATCAGATCCCTCCTTTCCTCTTGCTGTGTTCCAATCAGATCCCTCCTTTTATGCCACGGTCCAATCAGAGCTCTCCTTTCATCTTGCTGTGGTCCAATCAGATCGCTCCTTTCCTCCTGCTGTGGTCCAATCAGATCGCTCCTTTCCTCTTGCTGTGGTCCAATCAGATCCCTCCTTTTATCCCACTGTCCAATCAGAGCTCTCCTTTCATCTTGCTGTGGTCCAATCAGATCGCTCCTTTTCTCCTGCTGTCGTCCAATCAGAGCTCTCCTTTCATCTTGCTGTGGTCCAATCAGATCGCTCCTTTCCTCCTGCTGTGGTCCAATCAGATCCCTCCTTTCCTCTTGCTGTGGTCCAATCAGATCCCTCCTTTTATGCCACGGTCCAATCAGAGCTCTCCTTTCATCTTGCTGTGGTCCAATCAGATCGCTCCATTCCTCCTGCTGTGGTCCAATCAGATCCCTCCTTTCCTCTTGCTGTGGTCCAATCAGATCCCTCCTTTTATGCCAGGGTCCAATCAGAGCTCTCCTTTCATCTTGCTGTGGTCCAATCAGATCGCTCCTTTCCTCCTGCTGTGGTCCAATCAGATCCCTCCTTTCCTCTTGCTGTGGTCCAATCAGATCCCTCCTTTTATGCCACGGTCCAATCAGAGTTCTCCTTTCATCTTGCTGTGGTCCAATCAGATCGCTCCTTTCCTCCTGCTGTGGTCCAATCAGATCGCTCCTTTCCTCTTGCTGTGGTCCAATCAGATCCCTCCTTTTATGCCAGGGTCCAATCAGAGCTCTCCTTTCATCTTGCTGTGGTCCAATCAGATCGCTCGTTTCCTCCTGCTGTGGTCCAATCAGATCCCTCCTTTCCTCTTGCTGTGGTCCAATCAGATCCCTCCTTTTATGCCAAGGTCCAATCAGAGTTCTCCTTTCATCTTGCTGTGGTCCAATCAGATCGCTCCTTTCCTCCTGCTGTGGTCCAATCAGATCCCTCCCCTTATGCCACGGTCCAATCAGAGCTCTCCTTTCATCTTGCTGTCGTCCAATCAGATCGCTCCTTTTCTCCTGCTGTGGTCCAATCAGAGCTCTCCTTTCATATTGCTGTGGTCCAATCAGATCGCTCCTTTCCTCCTGCTGTGGTCCAATCAAATCCCTCCTTTCCTCTTGCTGTGGTCCAATCAGATCCCTCCTTTTATCCCACGGTCCAATCAGAGCTCTCCTTTCATCTTGCTGTCGTTCAATCAGATCGCTCCTTTCCTCCTGCTGTGGTCCAATCAGATCCCTCCTTTCCTCTTGCTGTGTTCCAATCAGATCCCTCCTTTTATGCCACGGTCCAATCAGAGCTCTCCTTTCATCTTGCTGTGGTCCAATCAGATCGCTCCTTTCCTCCTGCTGTGGTCCAATCAGATCCCTCCTTTCCTCTTGCTGTGGTCCAATCAGATCCCTCCTTTTATCCCACTGTCCAATCAGAGCTCTCCTTTCATCTTGCTGTGGTCCAATCAGATCGCTCCTTTCCTCCTGCTGTGGTCCAATCAGATCCCTCCTTTTATCCCACGGTCCAATCAGAGCTCTCCTTTCATCTTGCTGTGGTCCAATCAGATCGCTCCTTTCCTCCTGCTGTGGTCCAATCAGATCCCTCCTTTCCTCTTGCTGTGGTCCAATCAGATCCCTCCTTTTATGCCACGGTCCAATCAGAGCTCTCCTTTCATCTTGCTGTGGTCCAATCAGATCGCTCCTTTCCTCCTGCTGTGTTCCAATCAGATCCCTCCTTTCCTCTTGCTGTGGTCCAATCAGATCCCTCCTTTTATGCCACGGTCCAATCAGAGCTCTCCTTTCATCTTGCTGTGGTCCAATCAGATCGCTCCTTTCCTCCTGCTGTGGTCCAATCAGATCCCTCCTTTCCTCTTGCTGTGGTCCAATCAGATCCCTCCTTTTATGCCAGGGTCCAATCAGAGCTCTCCTTTCATCTTGCTGTGGTCCAATCAGATCGCTCCTTTCCTCCTGCTGTGGTCCAATCAGATCCCTCCTTTCCTCTTGCTGTGGTCCAATCAGATCCCTCCTTTTATGCCACGGTCCAATCAGAGTTCTCCTTTCATCTTGCTGTGGTCCAATCAGATCGCTCCTTTCCTCCTGCTGTGGTCCAATCAGATCCCTCCTTTCCTCTTGCTGTGGTCCAATCAGATCCCTCCTTTTATCCCACGGTCCAATCAGAGCTCTCCTTTCATCTTGCTGTGGTCCAATCAGATCGCTCCTTTCCTCCTGCTGTCGTCCAATCAGAGCTCTCATTTCATCTTGCTGTGGTCCAATCAGATCGCTCATTTCCTCCTGCTGTGGTCCAATCAGATCCCTCCTTTCCTCTTGCTGTGGTCCAATCAGATCCCTCCTTTTATGCCACGGTCCAATCAGAGTTCTCCTTTCATCTTGCTGTGGTCCAATCAGATCGCTCCTTTCCTCCTGCTGTGGTCCAATCAGATCCCTCCCCTTATGCCACGGTCCAATCAGAGCTCTCCTTTCATCTTGCTGTCGTCCAATCAGATCGCTCCTTTTCTCCTGCTGTGGTCCAATCAGAGCTCTCCTTTCATATTGCTGTGGTCCAATCAGATCGCTCCTTTCCTCCTGCTGTGGTCCAATCAAATCCCTCCTTTCCTCTTGCTGTGGTCCAATCAGATCCCTCCTTTTATCCCACGGTCCAATCAGAGCTCTCCTTTCATCTTGCTGTCGTTCAATCAGATCGCTCCTTTCCTCCTACTGTGGTCCAATCAGATCCCTCCTTTCCTCTTGCTGTGTTCCAATCAGATCCCTCCTTTTATGCCACGGTCCAATCAGAGCTCTCCTTTCATCTTGCTGTGGTCCAATCAGATCGCTCCTTTCCTCCTGCTGTGGTCCAATCAGATCGCTCCTTTCCTCTTGCTGTGGTCCAATCAGATCCCTCCTTTTATCCCACTGTCCAATCAGAGCTCTCCTTTCATCTTGCTGTGGTCCAATCAGATCGCTCCTTTTCTCCTGCTGTCGTCCAATCAGAGCTCTCCTTTCATCTTGCTGTGGTCCAATCAGATCGCTCCTTTCCTCCTGCTGTGGTCCAATCAGATCCCTCCTTTCCTCTTGCTGTGGTCCAATCAGATCCCTCCTTTTATGCCACGGTCCAATCAGAGCTCTCCTTTCATCTTGCTGTGGTCCAATCAGATCGCTCCATTCCTCCTGCTGTGGTCCAATCAGATCCCTCCTTTCCTCTTGCTGTGGTCCAATCAGATCCCTCCTTTTATGCCACGGTCCAATCAGAGCTCTCCTTTCATCTTGCTGTGGTCCAATCAGATCGCTCCTTTCCTCCTGCTGTGGTCCAATCAGATCCCTCCTTTCCTCTTGCTGTGGTCCAATCAGATCCCTCCTTTTATGCCACGGTCCAATCAGAGCTCTCCTTTCATCTTGCTGTGGTCCAATCAGATCGCTCCTTTCCTCCTGCTGTGGTCCAATCAGATCGCTCCTTTCCTCTTGCTGTGGTCCAATCAGATCCCTCCTTTTATGCCAGGGTCCAATCAGAGCTCTCCTTTCATCTTGCTGTGGTCCAATCAGATCGCTCGTTTCCTCCTGCTGTGGTCCAATCAGATCCCTCCTTTCCTCTTGCTGTGGTCCAATCAGATCCCTCCTTTTATGCCACGGTCCAATCAGAGCTCTCCTTTCATCTTGCTGTGGTCCAATCAGATCGCTCCATTCCTCCTGCTGTGGTCCAATCAGATCCCTCCTTTCCTCTTGCTGTGGTCCAATCAGATCCCTCCTTTTATGCCACGGTCCAATCAGAGCTCTCCTTTCATCTTGCTGTGGTCCAATCAGATCGCTCCTTTCCTCCTGCTGTGGTCCAATCAGATCCCTCCTTTCCTCTTGCTGTGGTCCAATCAGATCCCTCCTTTTATCCCACTGTCCAATCAGAGCTCTCCTTTCATCTTGCTGTGGTCCAATCAGATCGCTCCTTTCCTCCTGCTGTCGTCCAATCAGAGCTCTCCTTTCATCTTGCTGTGTTCCAATCAGATCGCTCTTTTCCTCCTGCTGTGGTCCAATCAGATCCCTCCTTTCCTCTTGCTGTGGTCCAATCAGATCCCTCCTTTTATGCCACGGTCCAATCAGAGTTCTCCTTTCATCTTGCTGTGGTCCAATCAGATCGCTCCTTTCCTCCTGCTGTGGTCCAATCAGATCCCTCCCCTTATGCCACGGTCCAATCAGAGCTCTCCTTTCATCTTGCTGTCGTCCAATCAGATCGCTCCTTTTCTCCTGCTGTGGTCCAATCAGAGCTCTCCTTTCATATTGCTGTGGTCCAATCAGATCGCTCCTTTCCTCCTGCTGTGGTCCAATCAGATCGCTCCTTTCCTCTTGCTGTGGTCCAATCAGATCCCTCCTTTTATCCCACTGTCCAATCAGAGCTCTCCTTTCATCTTGCTGTGGTCCAATCAGATCGCTCCTTTTCTCCTGCTGTCGTCCAATCAGAGCTCTCCTTTCATCTTGCTGTGGTCCAATCAGATCGCTCCTTTCCTCCTGCTGTGGTCCAATCAGATCCCTCCTTTCCTCTTGCTGTGGTCCAATCAGATCCCTCCTTTTATGCCACGGTCCAATCAGAGCTCTCCTTTCATCTTGCTGTGGTCCAATCAGATCGCTCCATTCCTCCTGCTGTGGTCCAATCAGATCCCTCCTTTCCTCTTGCTGTGGTCCAATCAGATCCCTCCTTTTATGCCACGGTCCAATCAGAGCTCTCCTTTCATCTTGCTGTGGTCCAATCAGATCGCTCCTTTCCTCCTGCTGTGGTCCAATCAGATCCCTCCTTTCCTCTTGCTGTGGTCCAATCAGATCCCTCCTTTTATGCCACGGTCCAATCAGAGCTCTCCTTTCATCTTGCTGTGGTCCAATCAGATCGCTCCTTTCCTCCTGCTGTGGTCCAATCAGATCGCTCCTTTCCTCTTGCTGTGGTCCAATCAGATCCCTCCTTTTATGCCAGGGTCCAATCAGAGCTCTCCTTTCATCTTGCTGTGGTCCAATCAGATCGCTCGTTTCCTCCTGCTGTGGTCCAATCAGATCCCTCCTTTCCTCTTGCTGTGGTCCAATCAGATCCCTCCTTTTATGCCACGGTCCAATCAGAGCTCTCCTTTCATCTTGCTGTGGTCCAATCAGATCGCTCCATTCCTCCTGCTGTGGTCCAATCAGATCCCTCCTTTCCTCTTGCTGTGGTCCAATCAGATCCCTCCTTTTATGCCACGGTCCAATCAGAGCTCTCCTTTCATCTTGCTGTGGTCCAATCAGATCGCTCCTTTCCTCCTGCTGTGGTCCAATCAGATCCCTCCTTTCCTCTTGCTGTGGTCCAATCAGATCCCTCCTTTTATGCCACGGTCCAATCAGAGCTCTCCTTTCATCTTGCTGTGGTCCAATCAGATCGCTCCTTTCCTCCTGCTGTGGTCCAATCAGATCGCTCCTTTCCTCTTGCTGTGGTCCAATCAGATCCCTCCTTTTATGCCAGGGTCCAATCAGAGCTCTCCTTTCATCTTGCTGTGGTCCAATCAGATCGCTCGTTTCCTCCTGCTGTGGTCCAATCAGATCCCTCCTTTCCTCTTGCTGTGGTCCAATCAGATCCCTCCTTTTATGCCAAGGTCCAATCAGAGTTCTCCTTTCATCTTGCTGTGGTCCAATCAGATCGCTCCTTTCCTCCTGCTGTGGTCCAATCAGATCCCTCCCCTTATGCCACGGTCCAATCAGAGCTCTCCTTTCATCTTGCTGTCGTCCAATCAGATCGCTCCTTTTCTCCTGCTGTGGTCCAATCAGAGCTCTCCTTTCATATTGCTGTGGTCCAATCAGATCGCTCCTTTCCTCCTGCTGTGGTCCAATCAAATCCCTCCTTTCCTCTTGCTGTGGTCCAATCAGATCCCTCCTTTTATCCCACGGTCCAATCAGAGCTCTCCTTTCATCTTGCTGTCGTTCAATCAGATCGCTCCTTTCCTCCTGCTGTGGTCCAATCAGATCCCTCCTTTCCTCTTGCTGTGTTCCAATCAGATCCCTCCTTTTATGCCACGGTCCAATCAGAGCTCTCCTTTCATCTTGCTGTGGTCCAATCAGATCGCTCCTTTCCTCCTGCTGTGGTCCAATCAGATCCCTCCTTTCCTCTTGCTGTGGTCCAATCAGATCCCTCCTTTTATCCCACTGTCCAATCAGAGCTCTCCTTTCATCTTGCTGTGGTCCAATCAGATCGCTCCTTTCCTCCTGCTGTGGTCCAATCAGATCCCTCCTTTCCTCTTGCTGTGGTCCAATCAGATCCCTCCTTTTATGCCACGGTCCAATCAGAGCTCTCCTTTCATCTTGCTGTGGTCCAATCAGATCGCTCCTTTCCTCCTGCTGTGGTCCAATCAGATCCCTCCTTTCCTCTTGCTGTGGTCCAATCAGATCCCTCCTTTTATGCCACGGTCCAATCAGAGCTCTCCTTTCATCTTGCTGTGGTCCAATCAGATCGCTCCTTTCCTCCTGCTGTGTTCCAATCAGATCCCTCCTTTCCTCTTGCTGTGGTCCAATCAGATCCCTCCTTTTATGCCACGGTCCAATCAGAGCTCTCCTTTCATCTTGCTGTGGTCCAATCAGATCGCTCCTTTCCTCCTGCTGTGGTCCAATCAGATCCCTCCTTTCCTCTTGCTGTGGTCCAATCAGATCCCTCCTTTTATGCCAGGGTCCAATCAGAGCTCTCCTTTCATCTTGCTGTGGTCCAATCAGATCGCTCCTTTCCTCCTGCTGTGGTCCAATCAGATCCCTCCTTTCCTCTTGCTGTGGTCCAATCAGATCCCTCCTTTTATGCCACGGTCCAATCAGAGTTCTCCTTTCATCTTGCTGTGGTCCAATCAGATCGCTCCTTTCCTCCTGCTGTGGTCCAATCAGATCCCTCCCCTTATGCCACGGTCCAATCAGAGCTCTCCTTTCATCTTGCTGTCGTCCAATCAGATCGCTCCTTTTCTCCTGCTGTGGTCCAATCAGAGCTCTCCTTTCATATTGCTGTGGTCCAATCAGATCGCTCCTTTCCTCCTGCTGTGGTCCAATCAAATCCCTCCTTTCCTCTTGCTGTGGTCCAATCAGATCCCTCCTTTTATCCCACGGTCCAATCAGAGCTCTCCTTTCATCTTGCTGTCGTCCAATCAGATCGCTCCTTTCCTCCTGCTGTGGTCCAATCAGATCCCTCCTTTCCTCTTGCTGTGTTCCAATCAGATCCCTCCTTTTATGCCACGGTCCAATCAGAGCTCTCCTTTCATCTTGCTGTGGTCCAATCAGATCGCTCCTTTCCTCCTGCTGTGGTCCAATCAGATCCCTCCTTTCCTCTTGCTGTGGTCCAATCAGATCCCTCCTTTTATCCCACGGTCAAATCAGAGCTCTCCTTTCATCTTGCTGTGGTCCAATCAGATCGCTCCTTTCCTCCTGCTGTGGTCCAATCAGATCCCTCCTTTCCTCTTGCTGTGGTCCAATCAGATCCCTCCTTTTATGCCAAGGTCCAATCAGAGTTCTCCTTTCATCTTGCTGTGGTCCAATCAGATCGCTCCTTTCCTCCTGCTGTGGTCCAATCAGATCCCTCCCCTTATGCCACGGTCCAATCAGAGCTCTCCTTTCATCTTGCTGTCGTCCAATCAGATCCCTCCTTTTCTCCTGCTGTGGTCCAATCAGAGCTCTCCTTTCATATTGCTGTGGTCCAATCAGATCGCTCCTTTCCTCCTGCTGTGGTCCAATCAAATCCCTCCTTTCCTCTTGCTGTGGTCCAATCAGATCCCTCCTTTTATCCCACGGTCCAATCAGAGCTCTCCTTTCATCTTGCTGTGGTCCAATCAGATCGCTCCTTTCCTCCTGCTGTGGTCCAATCAGATCCCTCCTTTCCTCTTGCTGTGGTCCAATCAGATCCCTCCTTTTATGCCACGGTCCAATCAGAGCTCTCCTTTCATCTTGCTGTGGTCCAATCAGATCGCTCCTTTCCTCCTGCTGTGTTCCAATCAGATCCCTCCTTTCCTCTTGCTGTGGTCCAATCAGATCCCTCCTTTTATGCCACGGTCCAATCAGAGCTCTCCTTTCATCTTGCTGTGGTCCAATCAGATCGCTCCTTTCCTCCTGCTGTGGTCCAATCAGATCCCTCCTTTCCTCTTGCTGTGGTCCAATCAGATCCCTCCTTTTATGCCAGGGTCCAATCAGAGCTCTCCTTTCATCTTGCTGTGGTCCAATCAGATCGCTCCTTTCCTCCTGCTGTGGTCCAATCAGATCCCTCCTTTCCTCTTGCTGTGGTCCAATCAGATCCCTCCTTTTATGCCACGGTCCAATCAGAGTTCTCCTTTCATCTTGCTGTGGTCCAATCAGATCGCTCCTTTCCTCCTGCTGTGGTCCAATCAGATCCCTCCCCTTATGCCACGGTCCAATCAGAGCTCTCCTTTCATCTTGCTGTCGTCCAATCAGATCGCTCCTTTTCTCCTGCTGTGGTCCAATCAGAGCTCTCCTTTCATATTGCTGTGGTCCAATCAGATCGCTCCTTTCCTCCTGCTGTGGTCCAATCAAATCCCTCCTTTCCTCTTGCTGTGGTCCAATCAGATCCCTCCTTTTATCCCACGGTCCAATCAGAGCTCTCCTTTCATCTTGCTGTCGTCCAATCAGATCGCTCCTTTCCTCCTGCTGTGGTCCAATCAGATCCCTCCTTTCCTCTTGCTGTGTTCCAATCAGATCCCTCCTTTTATGCCACGGTCCAATCAGAGCTCTCCTTTCATCTTGCTGTGGTCCAATCAGATCGCTCCTTTCCTCCTGCTGTGGTCCAATCAGATCCCTCCTTTCCTCTTGCTGTGGTCCAATCAGATCCCTCCTTTTATCCCACGGTCAAATCAGAGCTCTCCTTTCATCTTGCTGTGGTCCAATCAGATCGCTCCTTTCCTCCTGCTGTGGTCCAATCAGATCCCTCCTTTCCTCTTGCTGTGGTCCAATCAGATCCCTCCTTTTATGCCAAGGTCCAATCAGAGTTCTCCTTTCATCTTGCTGTGGTCCAATCAGATCGCTCCTTTCCTCCTGCTGTGGTCCAATCAGATCCCTCCCCTTATGCCACGGTCCAATCAGAGCTCTCCTTTCATCTTGCTGTGGTCCAATCAGATCGCTCCTTTCCTCCTGCTGTGGTCCAATCAGATCCCTCCTTTCCTCTTGCTGTGGTCCAATCAGATCCCTCCTTTTATGCCACGGTCCAATCAGAGCTCTCCTTTCATCTTGCTGTGGTCCAATCAGATCGCTCCTTTCCTCCTGCTGTGGTCCAATCAGATCGCTCCTTTCCTCTTGCTGTGGTCCAATCAGATCCCTCCTTTTATGCCAGGGTCCAATCAGAGCTCTCCTTTCATCTTGCTGTGGTCCAATCAGATCGCTCGTTTCCTCCTGCT
The DNA here is from genome assembly GCF_048128805.1 of Centroberyx gerrardi. NCBI lineage: Eukaryota > Metazoa > Chordata > Actinopteri > Beryciformes > Berycidae > Centroberyx > Centroberyx gerrardi. The sequence continues at coordinate 196,055 of NC_136002.1, forward strand.
GTGGTCCAATCAGATCCCTCCTTTCCTCTTGCTGTGGTCCAATCAGATCCCTCCTTTTATGCCACGGTCCAATCAGAGCTCTCCTTTCATCTTGCTGTGGTCCAATCAGATCGCTCCATTCCTCCTGCTGTGGTCCAATCAGATCCCTCCTTTCCTCTTGCTGTGGTCCAATCAGATCCCTCCTTTTATGCCACGGTCCAATCAGAGCTCTCCTTTCATCTTGCTGTGGTCCAATCAGATCGCTCCTTTCCTCCTGCTGTGGTCCAATCAGATCCCTCCTTTCCTCTTGCTGTGGTCCAATCAGATCCCTCCTTTTATGCCACGGTCCAATCAGAGCTCTCCTTTCATCTTGCTGTGGTCCAATCAGATCGCTCCTTTCCTCCTGCTGTGGTCCAATCAGATCGCTCCTTTCCTCTTGCTGTGGTCCAATCAGATCCCTCCTTTTATGCCAGGGTCCAATCAGAGCTCTCCTTTCATCTTGCTGTGGTCCAATCAGATCGCTCGTTTCCTCCTGCTGTGGTCCAATCAGATCCCTCCTTTCCTCTTGCTGTGGTCCAATCAGATCCCTCCTTTTATGCCAAGGTCCAATCAGAGTTCTCCTTTCATCTTGCTGTGGTCCAATCAGATCGCTCCTTTCCTCCTGCTGTGGTCCAATCAGATCCCTCCCCTTATGCCACGGTCCAATCAGAGCTCTCCTTTCATCTTGCTGTCGTCCAATCAGATCGCTCCTTTTCTCCTGCTGTGGTCCAATCAGAGCTCTCCTTTCATATTGCTGTGGTCCAATCAGATCGCTCCTTTCCTCCTGCTGTGGTCCAATCAAATCCCTCCTTTCCTCTTGCTGTGGTCCAATCAGATCCCTCCTTTTATCCCACGGTCCAATCAGAGCTCTCCTTTCATCTTGCTGTCGTTCAATCAGATCGCTCCTTTCCTCCTGCTGTGGTCCAATCAGATCCCTCCTTTCCTCTTGCTGTGTTCCAATCAGATCCCTCCTTTTATGCCACGGTCCAATCAGAGCTCTCCTTTCATCTTGCTGTGGTCCAATCAGATCGCTCCTTTCCTCCTGCTGTGGTCCAATCAGATCCCTCCTTTCCTCTTGCTGTGGTCCAATCAGATCCCTCCTTTTATCCCACTGTCCAATCAGAGCTCTCCTTTCATCTTGCTGTGGTCCAATCAGATCGCTCCTTTCCTCCTGCTGTGGTCCAATCAGATCCCTCCTTTCCTCTTGCTGTGGTCCAATCAGATCCCTCCTTTTATGCCACGGTCCAATCAGAGCTCTCCTTTCATCTTGCTGTGGTCCAATCAGATCGCTCCTTTCCTCCTGCTGTGGTCCAATCAGATCCCTCCTTTCCTCTTGCTGTGGTCCAATCAGATCCCTCCTTTTATGCCACGGTCCAATCAGAGCTCTCCTTTCATCTTGCTGTGGTCCAATCAGATCGCTCCTTTCCTCCTGCTGTGTTCCAATCAGATCCCTCCTTTCCTCTTGCTGTGGTCCAATCAGATCCCTCCTTTTATGCCACGGTCCAATCAGAGCTCTCCTTTCATCTTGCTGTGGTCCAATCAGATCGCTCCTTTCCTCCTGCTGTGGTCCAATCAGATCCCTCCTTTCCTCTTGCTGTGGTCCAATCAGATCCCTCCTTTTATGCCAGGGTCCAATCAGAGCTCTCCTTTCATCTTGCTGTGGTCCAATCAGATCGCTCCTTTCCTCCTGCTGTGGTCCAATCAGATCCCTCCTTTCCTCTTGCTGTGGTCCAATCAGATCCCTCCTTTTATGCCACGGTCCAATCAGAGTTCTCCTTTCATCTTGCTGTGGTCCAATCAGATCGCTCCTTTCCTCCTGCTGTGGTCCAATCAGATCCCTCCCCTTATGCCACGGTCCAATCAGAGCTCTCCTTTCATCTTGCTGTCGTCCAATCAGATCGCTCCTTTTCTCCTGCTGTGGTCCAATCAGAGCTCTCCTTTCATATTGCTGTGGTCCAATCAGATCGCTCCTTTCCTCCTGCTGTGGTCCAATCAAATCCCTCCTTTCCTCTTGCTGTGGTCCAATCAGATCCCTCCTTTTATCCCACGGTCCAATCAGAGCTCTCCTTTCATCTTGCTGTCGTCCAATCAGATCGCTCCTTTCCTCCTGCTGTGGTCCAATCAGATCCCTCCTTTCCTCTTGCTGTGTTCCAATCAGATCCCTCCTTTTATGCCACGGTCCAATCAGAGCTCTCCTTTCATCTTGCTGTGGTCCAATCAGATCGCTCCTTTCCTCCTGCTGTGGTCCAATCAGATCCCTCCTTTCCTCTTGCTGTGGTCCAATCAGATCCCTCCTTTTATCCCACGGTCAAATCAGAGCTCTCCTTTCATCTTGCTGTGGTCCAATCAGATCGCTCCTTTCCTCCTGCTGTGGTCCAATCAGATCCCTCCTTTCCTCTTGCTGTGGTCCAATCAGATCCCTCCTTTTATGCCAAGGTCCAATCAGAGTTCTCCTTTCATCTTGCTGTGGTCCAATCAGATCGCTCCTTTCCTCCTGCTGTGGTCCAATCAGATCCCTCCCCTTATGCCACGGTCCAATCAGAGCTCTCCTTTCATCTTGCTGTCGTCCAATCAGATCCCTCCTTTTCTCCTGCTGTGGTCCAATCAGAGCTCTCCTTTCATATTGCTGTGGTCCAATCAGATCGCTCCTTTCCTCCTGCTGTGGTCCAATCAAATCCCTCCTTTCCTCTTGCTGTGGTCCAATCAGATCCCTCCTTTTATCCCACGGTCCAATCAGAGCTCTCCTTTCATCTTGCTGTGGTCCAATCAGATCGCTCCTTTCCTCCTGCTGTGGTCCAATCAGATCCCTCCTTTCCTCTTGCTGTGGTCCAATCAGATCCCTCCTTTTATGCCACGGTCCAATCAGAGCTCTCCTTTCATCTTGCTGTGGTCCAATCAGATCGCTCCTTTCCTCCTGCTGTGTTCCAATCAGATCCCTCCTTTCCTCTTGCTGTGGTCCAATCAGATCCCTCCTTTTATGCCACGGTCCAATCAGAGCTCTCCTTTCATCTTGCTGTGGTCCAATCAGATCGCTCCTTTCCTCCTGCTGTGGTCCAATCAGATCCCTCCTTTCCTCTTGCTGTGGTCCAATCAGATCCCTCCTTTTATGCCAGGGTCCAATCAGAGCTCTCCTTTCATCTTGCTGTGGTCCAATCAGATCGCTCCTTTCCTCCTGCTGTGGTCCAATCAGATCCCTCCTTTCCTCTTGCTGTGGTCCAATCAGATCCCTCCTTTTATGCCACGGTCCAATCAGAGTTCTCCTTTCATCTTGCTGTGGTCCAATCAGATCGCTCCTTTCCTCCTGCTGTGGTCCAATCAGATCCCTCCCCTTATGCCACGGTCCAATCAGAGCTCTCCTTTCATCTTGCTGTCGTCCAATCAGATCGCTCCTTTTCTCCTGCTGTGGTCCAATCAGAGCTCTCCTTTCATATTGCTGTGGTCCAATCAGATCGCTCCTTTCCTCCTGCTGTGGTCCAATCAAATCCCTCCTTTCCTCTTGCTGTGGTCCAATCAGATCCCTCCTTTTATCCCACGGTCCAATCAGAGCTCTCCTTTCATCTTGCTGTCGTCCAATCAGATCGCTCCTTTCCTCCTGCTGTGGTCCAATCAGATCCCTCCTTTCCTCTTGCTGTGTTCCAATCAGATCCCTCCTTTTATGCCACGGTCCAATCAGAGCTCTCCTTTCATCTTGCTGTGGTCCAATCAGATCGCTCCTTTCCTCCTGCTGTGGTCCAATCAGATCCCTCCTTTCCTCTTGCTGTGGTCCAATCAGATCCCTCCTTTTATCCCACGGTCAAATCAGAGCTCTCCTTTCATCTTGCTGTGGTCCAATCAGATCGCTCCTTTCCTCCTGCTGTGGTCCAATCAGATCCCTCCTTTCCTCTTGCTGTGGTCCAATCAGATCCCTCCTTTTATGCCAAGGTCCAATCAGAGTTCTCCTTTCATCTTGCTGTGGTCCAATCAGATCGCTCCTTTCCTCCTGCTGTGGTCCAATCAGATCCCTCCCCTTATGCCACGGTCCAATCAGAGCTCTCCTTTCATCTTGCTGTCGTCCAATCAGATCCCTCCTTTTCTCCTGCTGTGGTCCAATCAGAGCTCTCCTTTCATATTGCTGTGGTCCAATCAGATCGCTCCTTTCCTCCTGCTGTGGTCCAATCAAATCCCTCCTTTCCTCTTGCTGTGGTCCAATCAGATCCCTCCTTTTATCCCACGGTCCAATCAGAGCTCTCCTTTCATCTTGCTGTCGTTCAATCAGATCGCTCCTTTCCTCCTGCTGTGGTCCAATCAGATCCCTCCTTTCCTCTTGCTGTGTTCCAATCAGATCCCTCCTTTTATGCCACGGTCCAATCAGAGCTCTCCTTTCATCTTGCTGTGGTCCAATCAGATCGCTCCTTTCCTCCTGCTGTGGTCCAATCAGATCCCTCCTTTCCTCTTGCTGTGGTCCAATCAGATCCCTCCTTTTATCCCACGGTCCAATCAGAGCTCTCCTTTCATCTTGCTGTGGTCCAATCAGATCGCTCCTTTCCTCCTGCTGTCGTCCAATCAGAGCTCTCCTTTCATCTTGCTGTGGTCCAATCAGATCGCTCCTTTCCTCCTGCTGTGGTCCAATCAGATCCCTCCTTTCCTCTTGCTGTGGTCCAATCAGATCCCTCCTTTTATGCCACGGTCCAATCAGAGTTCTCCTTTCATCTTGCTGTGGTCCAATCAGATAGCTCCTTTCCTCCTGCTGTGGTCCAATCAGATCCCTCCCCTTATGCCACGGTCCAATCAGAGCTCTCCTTTCATCTTGCTGTCGTCCAATCAGATCGCTCCTTTTCTCCTGCTGTGGTCCAATCAGAGCTCTCCTTTCATCTTGCTGTGGTCCAATCAGATCGCTCCATTCCTCCTGCTGTGGTCCAATCAGATCCCTCCTTTCCTCTTGCTGTGGTCCAATCAGATCCCTCCTTTTATGCCACGGTCCAATCAGAGCTCTCCTTTCATCTTGCTGTGGTCCAATCAGATCGCTCCTTTCCTCCTGCTGTGTTCCAATCAGATCCCTCCTTTCCTCTTGCTGTGGTCCAATCAGATCCCTCCTTTTATGCCACGGTCCAATCAGAGCTCTCCTTTCATCTTGCTGTGGTCCAATCAGATCGCTCCTTTCCTCCTGCTGTGGTCCAATCAGATCCCTCCTTTTATGCCACGGTCCAATCAGAGCTCTCCTTTCATCTTGCTGTCGTCCAATCAGATCGCTCCTTTTCTCCTGCTGTGGTCCAATCAGAGCTCTCCTTTCATCTTGCTGTGGTCCAATCAGATCGCTCCTTTCCTCCTGCTGTGGTCCAATCAGATCCCTCCTTTCCTCTTGCTGTGGTCCAATCAGATCCCTCCTTTTATCCCACTATCCAATCAGAGCTCTCCTTTCATCTTGCTGTGGTCCAATCAGATCGCTCCTTTCCTCCTGCTGTGGTCAAATCAGATCCCTCCTTTCCTCTTGCTGTGTTCCAATCAGATCCCTCCTTTTATGCCACGGTCCAATCAGAGCTCTCCTTTCATCTTGCTGTGGTCCAATCAGATCGCTCCTTTCCTCCTGCTGTGGTCCAATCAGATCCCCCCTTTTAGGCCACGGTCCAATCAGAGCTCTCCTTTCATCTTGCTGTCGTCCAATTAGATCGCTCCTTTTCTCCTGCTGTGGTCCAATCAGAGCTCTCCTTTCATCTTGCTGTGGTCCAATCAGATCGCTCCTTTCCTCCTGCTGTGGTCCAATCAGATCCCTCCTTTCCTCTTGCTGTGGTCCAATCAGATCCCTCCTTTTATGCCACGGTCCAATCAGAGCTCTCCTTTCATCTTGCTGTGGTCCAATCAGATCGCTCCTTTCCTCCTGCTGTGGTCCAATCAGATCCCTCCTTTTATGCCACGGTCCAATCAGAGCTCTCCTTTCATCTTGCTGTCGTCCAATCAGATCGCTCCTTTTCTCCTGCTGTTGTCCAATCAGAGCTCTCCTTTCATCTTGCTGTGGTCCAATCAGATCGCTCCTTTCCTCCTGCTGTGGTCCAATCAGATCCCTCCTTTCCTCTTGCTGTGGTCCAATCAGATCCCTCCTTTTATCCCACGGTCCAATCAGAGCTCTCCTTTCATCTTGCTGTGGTCCAATCAGATCGCTCCTTTCCTCCTGCTGTGGTCCAATCAGATCCCTCCTTTCCTCTTGCTGTGGTCCAATCAGATCCCTCCTTTTATCCCACGGTCCAATCAGAGCTCTCCTTTCATCTTGCTGTGGTCCAATCAGATCGCTCCTTTCCTCCTGCTGTGGTCCAATCAGATCCCTCCTTTCCTCTTGCTGTGGTCCAATCAGATCCCTCCTTTTATGCCACGGTCCAATTAGAGCTCTCCTTTCATCTTGCTGTGGTCCAATCAGATCGCTCCTTTCCTCCTGCTGTGGTCCAATCAGATCCCTCCTTTTATGCCACGCTCCAATCAGAGCTCTCCTTTCATCTTGCTGTCGTCCAATCAGATCGCTCCTTTTCTCCTGCTGTGGTCCAATCAGAGCTCTCCTTTCATCTTGCTGTGGTCCAATCAGATCGCTCCTTTCCTCCTGCTGTGGTCCAATCAGATCCCTCCTTTCCTCTTGCTGTGGTCCAATCAGATCCCTCCTTTTATCCCACGGTCCAATCAGAGCTCTCCTTTCATCTTGCTGTGGTCCAATCAGATCGCTCCTTTCCTCCTGCTGTCGTCCAATCAGAGCTCTCCTTTCATCTTGCTGTGGTCCAATCAGATCGCTCATTTCCTCCTGCTGTGGTCCAATCAGATCCCTCTTTTCCTCTTGCTGTGGTCCAATCAGATCCCTCCTTTTATGCCACGGTCCAATCAGAGTTCTCCTTTCATCTTGCTGTGGTCCAATCAGATCGCTCCTTTCCTCCTGCTGTGGTCCAATCAGATCCCTCCCCTTATGCCACGGTCCAATCAGAGCTCTCCTTTCATCTTGCTGTCGTCCAATCAGATCGCTCCTTTTCTCCTGCTGTGGTCCAATCAGAGCTCTCCTTTCATATTGCTGTGGTCCAATCAGATCGCTCCTTTCCTCCTGCTGTGGTCCAATCAGATCCCTCCTTTCCTCTTGCTGTGGTCCAATCAGATCCCTCCTTTTATGCCAGGGTCCAATCAGAGCTCTCCTTTCATCTTGCTGTGGTCCAATCAGATCGCTCCTTTCCTCCTGCTGTGGTCCAATCAGATCCCTCCTTTCCTCTTGCTGTGGTCCAATCAGATCCCTCCTTTTATGCCACGGTCCAATCAGAGTTCTCCTTTCATCTTGCTGTGGTCCAATCAGATCGCTCCTTTCCTCCTGCTGTGGTCCAATCAGATCCCTCCCCTTATGCCACGGTCCAATCAGAGCTCTCCTTTCATCTTGCTGTCGTCCAATCAGATCGCTCCTTTTCTCCTGCTGTGGTCCAATCAGAGCTCTCCTTTCATATTGCTGTGGTCCAATCAGATCGCTCCTTTCCTCCTGCTGTGGTCCAATCAAATCCCTCCTTTCCTCTTGCTGTGGTCCAATCAGATCCCTCCTTTTATCCCACGGTCCAATCAGAGCTCTCCTTTCATCTTGCTGTCGTCCAATCAGATCGCTCCTTTCCTCCTGCTGTGGTCCAATCAGATCCCTCCTTTCCTCTTGCTTTGTTCCAATCAGATCCCTCCTTTTATGCCACGGTCCAATCAGAGCTCTCCTTTCATCTTGCTGTGGTCCAATCAGATCGCTCCTTTCCTCCTGCTGTGGTCCAATCAGATCCCTCCTTTCCTCTTGCTGTGGTCCAATCAGATCCCTCCTTTTATCCCACGGTCAAATCAGAGCTCTCCTTTCATCTTGCTGTGGTCCAATCAGATCGCTCCTTTCCTCCTGCTGTGGTCCAATCAGATCCCTCCTTTCCTCTTGCTGTGGTCCAATCAGATCCCTCCTTTTATGCCAAGGTCCAATCAGAGTTCTCCTTTCATCTTGCTGTGGTCCAATCAGATCGCTCCTTTCCTCCTGCTGTGGTCCAATCAGATCCCTCCCCTTATGCCACGGTCCAATCAGAGCTCTCCTTTCATCTTGCTGTCGTCCAATCAGATCCCTCCTTTTCTCCTGCTGTGGTCCAATCAGAGCTCTCCTTTCATATTGCTGTGGTCCAATCAGATCGCTCCTTTCCTCCTGCTGTGGTCCAATCAAATCCCTCCTTTCCTCTTGCTGTGGTCCAATCAGATCCCTCCTTTTATCCCACGGTCCAATCAGAGCTCTCCTTTCATCTTGCTGTGGTCCAATCAGATCGCTCCTTTCCTCCTGCTGTGGTCCAATCAGATCCCTCCTTTCCTCTTGCTGTGGTCCAATCAGATCCCTCCTTTTATGCCACGGTCCAATCAGAGCTCTCCTTTCATCTTGCTGTGGTCCAATCAGATCGCTCCTTTCCTCCTGCTGTGTTCCAATCAGATCCCTCCTTTCCTCTTGCTGTGGTCCAATCAGATCCCTCCTTTTATGCCACGGTCCAATCAGAGCTCTCCTTTCATCTTGCTGTGGTCCAATCAGATCGCTCCTTTCCTCCTGCTGTGGTCCAATCAGATCCCTCCTTTCCTCTTGCTGTGGTCCAATCAGATCCCTCCTTTTATGCCAGGGTCCAATCAGAGCTCTCCTTTCATCTTGCTGTGGTCCAATCAGATCGCTCCTTTCCTCCTGCTGTGGTCCAATCAGATCCCTCCTTTCCTCTTGCTGTGGTCCAATCAGATCCCTCCTTTTATGCCACGGTCCAATCAGAGTTCTCCTTTCATCTTGCTGTGGTCCAATCAGATCGCTCCTTTCCTCCTGCTGTGGTCCAATCAGATCCCTCCCCTTATGCCACGGTCCAATCAGAGCTCTCCTTTCATCTTGCTGTCGTCCAATCAGATCGCTCCTTTTCTCCTGCTGTGGTCCAATCAGAGCTCTCCTTTCATATTGCTGTGGTCCAATCAGATCGCTCCTTTCCTCCTGCTGTGGTCCAATCAGATCCCTCCTTTCCTCTTGCTGTGGTCCAATCAGATCCCTCCTTTTATCCCACGGTCCAATCAGAGCTCTCCTTTCATCTTGCTGTGGTCCAATCAGATCGCTCCTTTCCTCCTGCTGTGGTCCAATCAGATCCCTCCTTTCCTCTTGCTGTGGTCCAATCAGATCCCTCCTTTTATGCCACGGTCCAATTAGAGCTCTCCTTTCATCTTGCTGTGGTCCAATCAGATCGCTCCTTTCCTCCTGCTGTGGTCCAATCAGATCCCTCCTTTTATGCCACGGTCCAATCAGAGCTCTCCTTTCATCTTGCTGTCGTCCAATCAGATCGCTCCTTTTGTCCTGCTGTGGTCCAATCAGAGCTCTCCTTTGATCTTGCTGTGGTCCAATCAGATCGTGCCTTTCCTCCTGCTGTGGTCCAATCAGATCCCTCCTTTCCTCTTGCTGTGGTCCAATCAGATCCCTCCTTTTATGCCACGGTCCAATCAGAGCTCTCCTTTCATCTTGCTGTGGTCCAATCAGATCGCTCCTTTCCTCCTGCTGTGTTCCAATCAGATCCCTCCTTTCCTCTTGCTGTGGTCCAATCATATCCCTCCTTTTATGCCACGGTCCAATCAGAGCTCTCCTTTCATCTTGCTGTGGTCCAATCAGATCGCTCCTTTCCGCCTGCTGTGGTCCAATCAGATCTCTCCTTTTATGCCACGGTCCAATCAGAGCTCTCCTTTCATCTTGCTGTCGTCCAATCAGATCGCTCCTTTTCTCCTGCTGTGGTCCAATCAGAGCTCTCCTTTCATCTTGCTGTGGTCCAATCAGATCGCTCCTTTCCTCCTGCTGTGGTCCAATCAGATCCCTCCTTTCCTCTTGCTGTGGTCCAATCAGATCCCTCCTTTTATCCCACGGTCCAATCAGAGCTCTCCTTTCATCTTGCTGTGGTCCAATCAGATCGCTCCTTTCCTCCTGCTGTCGTCCAATCAGAGCTCTCCTTTCATCTTGCTGTGGTCCAATCAGATCGCTCATTTCCTCCTGCTGTGGTCCAATCAGATCCCTCTTTTCCTCTTGCTGTGGTCCAATCAGATCCCTCCTTTTATGCCACGGTCCAATCAGAGTTCTCCTTTCATCTTGCTGTGGTCCAATCAGATCGCTCCTTTCCTCCTGCTGTGGTCCAATCAGATCCCTCCCCTTATGCCACGGTCCAATCAGAGCTCTCCTTTCATCTTGCTGTCGTCCAATCAGATCGCTCCTTTTCTCCTGCTGTGGTCCAATCAGAGCTCTCCTTTCATATTGCTGTGGTCCAATCAGATCGCTCCTTTCCTCCTGCTGTGGTCCAATCAAATCCCTCCTTTCCTCTTGCTGTGGTCCAATCAGATCCCTCCTTTTATCCCACGGTCCAATCAGAGCTCTCCTTTCATCTTGCTGTCGTTCAATCAGATCGCTCCTTTCCTCCTACTGTGGTCCAATCAGATCACTCCTTTCCTCTTGCTGTGTTCCAATCAGATCCCTCCTTTTATGCCACGGTCCAATCAGAGCTCTCCTTTCATCTTGCTGTGGTCCAATCAGATCGCTCCTTTCCTCCTGCTGTGGTCCAATCAGATCGCTCCTTTCCTCTTGCTGTGGTCCAATCAGATCCCTCCTTTTATCCCACTGTCCAATCAGAGCTCTCCTTTCATCTTGCTGTGGTCCAATCAGATCGCTCCTTTTCTCCTGCTGTCGTCCAATCAGAGCTCTCCTTTCATCTTGCTGTGGTCCAATCAGATCGCTCCTTTCCTCCTGCTGTGGTCCAATCAGATCCCTCCTTTCCTCTTGCTGTGGTCCAATCAGATCCCTCCTTTTATGCCACGGTCCAATCAGAGCTCTCCTTTCATCTTGCTGTGGTCCAATCAGATCGCTCCATTCCTCCTGCTGTGGTCCAATCAGATCCCTCCTTTCCTCTTGCTGTGGTCCAATCAGATCCCTCCTTTTATGCCACGGTCCAATCAGAGCTCTCCTTTCATCTTGCTGTGGTCCAATCAGATCGCTCCTTTCCTCCTGCTGTGGTCCAATCAGATCCCTCCTTTCCTCTTGCTGTGGTCCAATCAGATCCCTCCTTTTATGCCACGGTCCAATCAGAGCTCTCCTTTCATCTTGCTGTGGTCCAATCAGATCGCTCCTTTCCTCCTGCTGTGGTCCAATCAGATCGCTCCTTTCCTCTTGCTGTGGTCCAATCAGATCCCTCCTTTTATGCCAGGGTCCAATCAGAGCTCTCCTTTCATCTTGCTGTGGTCCAATCAGATCGCTCGTTTCCTCCTGCTGTGGTCCAATCAGATCCCTCCTTTCCTCTTGCTGTGGTCCAATCAGATCCCTCCTTTTATGCCAAGGTCCAATCAGAGTTCTCCTTTCATCTTGCTGTGGTCCAATCAGATCGCTCCTTTCCTCCTGCTGTGGTCCAATCAGATCCCTCCCCTTATGCCACGGTCCAATCAGAGCTCTCCTTTCATCTTGCTGTCGTCCAATCAGATCGCTCCTTTTCTCCTGCTGTGGTCCAATCAGAGCTCTCCTTTCATATTGCTGTGGTCCAATCAGATCGCTCCTTTCCTCCTGCTGTGGTCCAATCAAATCCCTCCTTTCCTCTTGCTGTGGTCCAATCAGATCCCTCCTTTTATCCCACGGTCCAATCAGAGCTCTCCTTTCATCTTGCTGTCGTTCAATCAGATCGCTCCTTTCCTCCTGCTGTGGTCCAATCAGATCCCTCCTTTCCTCTTGCTGTGTTCCAATCAGATCCCTCCTTTTATGCCAGGGTCCAATCAGAGCTCTCCTTTCATCTTGCTGTGGTCCAATCAGATCGCTCCTTTCCTCCTGCTGTGGTCCAATCAGATCCCTCCTTTCCTCTTGCTGTGGTCCAATCAGATCCCTCCTTTTATGCCACGGTCCAATCAGAGTTCTCCTTTCATCTTGCTGTGGTCCAATCAGATCGCTCCTTTCCTCCTGCTGTGGTCCAATCAGATCCCTCCCCTTATGCCACGGTCCAATCAGAGCTCTCCTTTCATCTTGCTGTCGTCCAATCAGATCGCTCCTTTTCTCCTGCTGTGGTCCAATCAGAGCTCTCCTTTCATATTGCTGTGGTCCAATCAGATCGCTCCTTTCCTCCTGCTGTGGTCCAATCAAATCCCTCCTTTCCTCTTGCTGTGGTCCAATCAGATCCCTCCTTTTATCCCACGGTCCAATCAGAGCTCTCCTTTCATCTTGCTGTCGTCCAATCAGATCGCTCCTTTCCTCCTGCTGTGGTCCAATCAGATCCCTCCTTTCGTCTTGCTGTGTTCCAATCAGATCCCTCCTTTTATGCCACGGTCCAATCAGAGCTCTCCTTTCATCTTGCTGTGGTCCAATCAGATCGCTCCTTTCCTCCTGCTGTGGTCCAATCAGATCCCTCCTTTCCTCTTGCTGTGGTCCAATCAGATCCCTCCTTTTATCCCACGGTCAAATCAGAGCTCTCCTTTCATCTTGCTGTGGTCCAATCAGATCGCTCCTTTCCTCCTGCTGTGGTCCAATCAGATCCCTCCTTTCCTCTTGCTGTGGTCCAATCAGATCCCTCCTTTTATGCCACGGTCCAATCAGAGCTCTCCTTTCATCTTGCTGTGGTCCAATCAGATGCCTCCTTTCCTCTTGCTGTGGTCCAATCAGATCCCTCCTTTTATGCCACGGTCCAATCAGAGCTCTCCTTTCATCTTGCTGTGGTCCAATCAGATCGCTCCTTTCCTCCTGCTGTGGTCCAATCAGATCCCTCCTTTTATGCCACGGTCCAATCAGAGCTCTCCTTTCATCTTGCTGTGGTCCAATCAGATCGCTCCTTTCCTCCTGCTGTGGTCCAATCAGATCCCTCCTTTTATGCCACGGTCCAATCAGAGCTCTCCTTTCATCTTGCTGTCGTCCAATCAGATCGCTCCTTTTCTCCTGCTGTGGTCCAATCAGAGCTCTCCTTTCATCTTGCTGTGGTCCAATCAGATCGCTCCTTTCCTCCTGCTGTGGTCCAATCAGATCCCTCCTTTCCTCTTGCTGTGGTCCAATCAGATCCCTCCTTTTATCCCACGGTCCAATCAGAGCTCTCCTTTCATCTTGCTGTGGTCCAATCAGATCCCTCCTTTCCTCCTGCTGTGTTCCAATCAGATCCCTCCTTTCCTCTTGCTGTGGTCCAATCAGATCCCTCCTTTTATGCCACGGTCCAATCAGAGCTCTCCTTTCATCTTGCTGTGGTCCAATCAGATCGCTCCTTTCCTCCTGCTGTGGTCCAATCAGATCCCCCCTTTTATGCCACGGTCCAATCAGAGCTCTCCTTTCATCTTGCTGTCGTCCAATCAAATCGCTCCTTTTCTCCTGCTGTGGTCCAATCAGAGCTCTCCTTTCATCTTGCTGTGGTCCAATCAGATCGCTCCTTTCCTCCTGCTGTGGTCCAATCAGATCTCTCCTTTTATGCCACGGTCCAATCAGAGCTCTCGTTTCATCTTGCTGTCGTCCAATCAGATCGCTCCTTTTCTCCTGCTGTGGTCCAATCAGAGCTCTCCTTTCATCTTGCTGTGGTCCAATCAGATCGCTCCTTTCCTCCTGCTGTGGTCCAATCAGATCCCTCCTTTCCTCTTGCTGTGGTCCAATCAGATCCCTCCTTTCCTCTTGCTGTGGTCCAATCAGATCCCTCCTTTTATGCCACGGTCCAATCAGAGCTCTCCTTTCATCTTACTGTGGTCCAATCAGATCGCTCCTTTCCTCCTGCTGTGGTCCAATCAGATCCCTCCTTTCCTCTTGCTGTGGTCCAATCAGATCCCTCCTTTTATGCCACGGTCCAATCAGAGCTCTCCTTTCATCTTGCTGTGGTCCAATCAGATCGCTCCTTTCCTCCTGCTGTGGTCCAATCAGATCCCTCCTTTCCTCTTGCTGTGGTCCAATCAGATCCCTCCTTTTATGCCACGGTCCAATCAGAGCTCTCCTTTCATCTTGCTGTGGTCCAATCAGATCGCTCCTTTCCTCCTGCTGTGTTCCAATCAGATCCCTCCTTTCCTCTTGCTGTGGTCCAATCAGATCCCTCCTTTTATGCCACGGTCCAATCAGAGCTCTCCTTTCATCTTGCTGTGGTCCAATCAGATCGCTCCTTTCCTCCTGCTGTGGTCCAATCAGATCCCTCCTTTTATGCCACGGTCCAATCAGAGCTCTCCTTTCATCTTGCTGTGGTCCAATCAGATGCCTCCTTTCCTCTTGCTGTGGTCCAATCAGATCCCTCCTTTTATGCCACGGTCCAATCAGAGCTCTCCTTTCATCTTGCTGTGGTCCAATCAGATCGCTCCTTTCCTCCTGCTGTGGTCCAATCAGATCCCTCCTTTTATGCCACGGTCCAATCAGAGCTCTCCTTTCATCTTGCTGTGGTCCAATCAGATCGCTCCTTTCCTCCTGCTGTGGTCCAATCAGATCCCTCCTTTTATGCCACGGTCCAATCAGAGCTCTCCTTTCATCTTGCTGTCGTCCAATCAGATCGCTCCTTTTCTCCTGCTGTGGTCCAATCAGAGCTCTCCTTTCATCTTGCTGTGGTCCAATCAGATCGCTCCTTTCCTCCTGCTGTGGTCCAATCAGATCCCTCCTTTCCTCTTGCTGTGGTCCAATCAGATCCCTCCTTTTATCCCACGGTCCAATCAGAGCTCTCCTTTCATCTTGCTGTGGTCCAATCAGATCCCTCCTTTCCTCCTGCTGTGTTCCAATCAGATCCCTCCTTTCCTCTTGCTGTGGTCCAATCAGATCCCTCCTTTTATGCCACGGTCCAATCAGAGCTCTCCTTTCATCTTGCTGTGGTCCAATCAGATCGCTCCTTTCCTCCTGCTGTGGTCCAATCAGATCCCTCCTTTTATGCCACGGTCCAATCAGAGCTCTCCTTTCATCTTGCTGTCGTCCAATCAGATCGCTCCTTTTCTCCTGCTGTGGTCCAATCAGAGCTCTCCTTTCATCTTGCTGTGGTCCAATCAGATCGCTCCTTTCCTCCTGCTGTGGTCCAATCAGATCCCTCCTTTCCTCTTGCTGTGGTCCAATCAGATCCCTCCTTTTATCCCACGGTCCAATCAGAGCTCTCCTTTCATCTTGCTGTGGTCCAATCAGATCCCTCCTTTCCTCCTGCTGTGTTCCAATCAGATCCCACCTTTCCTCTTGCTGTGGTCCAATCAGATCCCTCCTTTTATGCCACGGTCCAATCAGAGCTCTCCTTTCATCTTGCTGTGGTCCAATCAGATCGCTCCTTTCCTCCTGCTGTGGTCCAATCAGATCCCTCCTTTCCTCTTGCTGTGGTCCAATCAGATCCCTCCTTTTATCCCACTGTCCAATCAGAGCTCTCCTTTCATCTTGCTGTGGTCCAATCAGATCGCTCCTTTCCTCCTGCTGTGGTCCAATCAGATCCCTCCTTTCCTCTTGCTGTGGTCCAATCAGATCCCTCCTTTTATCCCACGGTCCAATCAGAGCTCTCCTTTCATCTTGCTGTGGTCCAATCAGATCGCTCCTTTCCTCCTGCTGTGGTCCAATCAGATCCCTCCTTTCCTCTTGCTGTGGTCCAATCAGATCCCTCCTTTTATGCCACGGTCCAATCAGAGCTCTCCTTTCATCTTGCTGTGGTCCAATCAGATCGCTCCTTTCCTCCTGCTGTGGTCCAATCAGATCCCTCCTTTCCTCTTGCTGTGGTCCAATCAGATCCCTCCTTTTATGCCACGGTCCAATCAGAGCTCTCCTTTCATCTTGCTGTGGTCCAATCAGATCGCTCCTTTCCTCCTGCTGTGGTCCAATCAGATCCCTCCTTTCCTCTTGCTGTGGTCCAATCAGATCCCTCCTTTTATGCCACGGTCCAATCAGAGCTCTCCTTTCATCTTGCTGTGGTCCAATCAGATCGCTCCTTTCCTCCTGCTGTGGTCCAATCAGATCCCTCCTTTCCTCTTGCTGTGGTCCAATCAGATCCCTCCTTTTATGCCACGGTCCAATCAGAGCTCTCCTTTCATCTTGCTGTGGTCCAATCAGATCGCTCCTTTCCTCCTGCTGTGGTCCAATCAGATCCCTCCTTTCCTCTTGCTGTGGTCCAATCAGATCCCTCCTTTTATGCCACGGTCCAATCAGAGCTCTCCTTTCATCTTGCTGTGGTCCAATCAGATCGCTCCTTTCCTCCTGCTGTGGTCCAATCAGATCGCTCCTTTCCTCTTGCTGTGGTCCAATCAGATCCCTCCTTTTATGCCAGGGTCCAATCAGAGCTCTCCTTTCATCTTGCTGTGGTCCAATCAGATCGCTCGTTTCCTCCTGCTGTGGTCCAATCAGATCCCTCCTTTCCTCTTGCTGTGGTCCAATCAGATCCCTCCTTTTATGCCAAGGTCCAATCAGAGTTCTCCTTTCATCTTGCTGTGGTCCAATCAGATCGCTCCTTTCCTCCTGCTGTGGTCCAATCAGATCCCTCCCCTTATGCCACGGTCCAATCAGAGCTCTCCTTTCATCTTGCTGTCGTCCAATCAGATCGCTCCTTTTCTCCTGCTGTGGTCCAATCAGAGCTCTCCTTTCATATTGCTGTGGTCCAATCAGATCGCTCCTTTCCTCCTGCTGTGGTCCAATCAAATCCCTCCTTTCCTCTTGCTGTGGTCCAATCAGATCCCTCCTTTTATCCCACGGTCCAATCAGAGCTCTCCTTTCATCTTGCTGTCGTCCAATCAGATCGCTCCTTTCCTCCTGCTGTGGTCCAATCAGATCCCTCCTTTCCTCTTGCTGTGTTCCAATCAGATCCCTCCTTTTATGCCACGGTCCAATCAGAGCTCTCCTTTCATCTTGCTGTGGTCCAATCAGATCGCTCCTTTCCTCCTGCTGTGGTCCAATCAGATCCCTCCTTTCCTCTTGCTGTGGTCCAATCAGATCCCTCCTTTTATCCCACGGTCAAATCAGAGCTCTCCTTTCATCTTGCTGTGGTCCAATCAGATCGCTCCTTTCCTCCTGCTGTGGTCCAATCAGATCCCTCCTTTCCTCTTGCTGTGGTCCAATCAGATCCCTCCTTTTATGCCACGGTCCAATCAGAGCTCTCCTTTCATCTTGCTGTGGTCCAATCAGATGCCTCCTTTCCTCTTGCTGTGGTCCAATCAGATCCCTCCTTTTATGCCACGGTCCAATCAGAGCTCTCCTTTCATCTTGCTGTGGTCCAATCAGATCGCTCCTTTCCTCCTGCTGTGGTCCAATCAGATCCCTCCTTTTATGCCACGGTCCAATCAGAGCTCTCCTTTCATCTTGCTGTGGTCCAATCAGATCGCTCCTTTCCTCCTGCTGTGGTCCAATCAGATCCCTCCTTTTATGCCACGGTCCAATCAGAGCTCTCCTTTCATCTTGCTGTCGTCCAATCAGATCGCTCCTTTTCTCCTGCTGTGGTCCAATCAGAGCTCTCCTTTCATCTTGCTGTGGTCCAATCAGATCGCTCCTTTCCTCCTGCTGTGGTCCAATCAGATCCCTCCTTTCCTCTTGCTGTGGTCCAATCAGATCCCTCCTTTTATCCCACGGTCCAATCAGAGCTCTCCTTTCATCTTGCTGTGGTCCAATCAGATCCCTCCTTTCCTCCTGCTGTGTTCCAATCAGATCCCTCCTTTCCTCTTGCTGTGGTCCAATCAGATCCCTCCTTTTATGCCACGGTCCAATCAGAGCTCTCCTTTCATCTTGCTGTGGTCCAATCAGATCGCTCCTTTCCTCCTGCTGTGGTCCAATCAGATCCCCCCTTTTATGCCACGGTCCAATCAGAGCTCTCCTTTCATCTTGCTGTCGTCCAATCAAATCGCTCCTTTTCTCCTGCTGTGGTCCAATCAGAGCTCTCCTTTCATCTTGCTGTGGTCCAATCAGATCGCTCCTTTCCTCCTGCTGTGGTCCAATCAGATCTCTCCTTTTATGCCACGGTCCAATCAGAGCTCTCGTTTCATCTTGCTGTCGTCCAATCAGATCGCTCCTTTTCTCCTGCTGTGGTCCAATCAGAGCTCTCCTTTCATCTTGCTGTGGTCCAATCAGATCGCTCCTTTCCTCCTGCTGTGGTCCAATCAGATCCCTCCTTTCCTCTTGCTGTGGTCCAATCAGATCCCTCCTTTCCTCTTGCTGTGGTCCAATCAGATCCCTCCTTTTATGCCACGGTCCAATCAGAGCTCTCCTTTCATCTTACTGTGGTCCAATCAGATCGCTCCTTTCCTCCTGCTGTGGTCCAATCAGATCCCTCCTTTCCTCTTGCTGTGGTCCAATCAGATCCCTCCTTTTATGCCACGGTCCAATCAGAGCTCTCCTTTCATCTTGCTGTGGTCCAATCAGATCGCTCCTTTCCTCCTGCTGTGGTCCAATCAGATCCCTCCTTTCCTCTTGCTGTGGTCCAATCAGATCCCTCCTTTTATGCCACGGTCCAATCAGAGCTCTCCTTTCATCTTGCTGTGGTCCAATCAGATCGCTCCTTTCCTCCTGCTGTGTTCCAATCAGATCCCTCCTTTCCTCTTGCTGTGGTCCAATCAGATCCCTCCTTTTATGCCACGGTCCAATCAGAGCTCTCCTTTCATCTTGCTGTGGTCCAATCAGATCGCTCCTTTCCTCCTGCTGTGGTCCAATCAGATCCCTCCTTTTATGCCACGGTCCAATCAGAGCTCTCCTTTCATCTTGCTGTGGTCCAATCAGATGCCTCCTTTCCTCTTGCTGTGGTCCAATCAGATCCCTCCTTTTATGCCACGGTCCAATCAGAGCTCTCCTTTCATCTTGCTGTGGTCCAATCAGATCGCTCCTTTCCTCCTGCTGTGGTCCAATCAGATCCCTCCTTTTATGCCACGGTCCAATCAGAGCTCTCCTTTCATCTTGCTGTGGTCCAATCAGATCGCTCCTTTCCTCCTGCTGTGGTCCAATCAGATCCCTCCTTTTATGCCACGGTCCAATCAGAGCTCTCCTTTCATCTTGCTGTCGTCCAATCAGATCGCTCCTTTTCTCCTGCTGTGGTCCAATCAGAGCTCTCCTTTCATCTTGCTGTGGTCCAATCAGATCGCTCCTTTCCTCCTGCTGTGGTCCAATCAGATCCCTCCTTTCCTCTTGCTGTGGTCCAATCAGATCCCTCCTTTTATCCCACGGTCCAATCAGAGCTCTCCTTTCATCTTGCTGTGGTCCAATCAGATCCCTCCTTTCCTCCTGCTGTGTTCCAATCAGATCCCTCCTTTCCTCTTGCTGTGGTCCAATCAGATCCCTCCTTTTATGCCACGGTCCAATCAGAGCTCTCCTTTCATCTTGCTGTGGTCCAATCAGATCGCTCCTTTCCTCCTGCTGTGGTCCAATCAGATCCCTCCTTTTATGCCACGGTCCAATCAGAGCTCTCCTTTCATCTTGCTGTCGTCCAATCAGATCGCTCCTTTTCTCCTGCTGTGGTCCAATCAGAGCTCTCCTTTCATCTTGCTGTGGTCCAATCAGATCGCTCCTTTCCTCCTGCTGTGGTCCAATCAGATCCCTCCTTTCCTCTTGCTGTGGTCCAATCAGATCCCTCCTTTTATCCCACGGTCCAATCAGAGCTCTCCTTTCATCTTGCTGTGGTCCAATCAGATCCCTCCTTTCCTCCTGCTGTGTTCCAATCAGATCCCACCTTTCCTCTTGCTGTGGTCCAATCAGATCCCTCCTTTTATGCCACGGTCCAATCAGAGCTCTCCTTTCATCTTGCTGTGGTCCAATCAGATCGCTCCTTTCCTCCTGCTGTGGTCCAATCAGATCCCCCCTTTTATGCCACGGTCCAATCAGAGCTCTCCTTTCATCTTGCTGTGGTCCAATCAGATGCCTCCTTTCCTCTTGCTGTGGTCCAATCAGATCCCTCCTTTTATGCCACGGTCCAATCAGAGCTCTCCTTTCATCTTGCTGTGGTCCAATCAGATCGCTCCTTTCCTCCTGCTGTGGTCCAATCAGATCCCTCCTTTTATGCCACGGTCCAATCAGAGCTCTCCTTTCATCTTGCTGTGGTCCAATCAGATCGCTCCTTTCCTCCTGCTGTGGTCCAATCAGATCCCTCCTTTTATGCCACGGTCCAATCAGAGCTCTCCTTTCATCTTGCTGTCGTCCAATCAGATCGCTCCTTTTCTCCTGCTGTGGTCCAATCAGAGCTCTCCTTTCATCTTGCTGTGGTCCAATCAGATCGCTCCTTTCCTCCTGCTGTGGTCCAATCAGATCCCTCCTTTCCTCTTGCTGTGGTCCAATCAGATCCCTCCTTTTATCCCACGGTCCAATCAGAGCTCTCCTTTCATCTTGCTGTGGTCCAATCAGATCCCTCCTTTCCTCCTGCTGTGTTCCAATCAGATCCCTCCTTTCCTCTTGCTGTGGTCCAATCAGATCCCTCCTTTTATGCCACGGTCCAATCAGAGCTCTCCTTTCATCTTGCTGTGGTCCAATCAGATCGCTCCTTTCCTCCTGCTGTGGTCCAATCAGATCCCTCCTTTTATGCCACGGTCCAATCAGAGCTCTCCTTTCATCTTGCTGTCGTCCAATCAGATCGCTCCTTTTCTCCTGCTGTGGTCCAATCAGAGCTCTCCTTTCATCTTGCTGTGGTCCAATCAGATCGCTCCTTTCCTCCTGCTGTGGTCCAATCAGATCCCTCCTTTCCTCTTGCTGTGGTCCAATCAGATCCCTCCTTTTATCCCACGGTCCAATCAGAGCTCTCCTTTCATCTTGCTGTGGTCCAATCAGATCCCTCCTTTCCTCCTGCTGTGTTCCAATCAGATCCCACCTTTCCTCTTGCTGTGGTCCAATCAGATCCCTCCTTTTATGCCACGGTCCAATCAGAGCTCTCCTTTCATCTTGCTGTGGTCCAATCAGATCGCTCCTTTCCTCCTGCTGTGGTCCAATCAGATCCCCCCTTTTATGCCACGGTCCAATCAGAGCTCTCCTTTCATCTTGCTGTCGTCCAATCAAATCGCTCCTTTTCTCCTGCTGTGGTCCAATCAGAGCTCTCCTTTCATCTTGCTGTGGTCCAATCAGATCGCTCCTTTCCTCCTGCTGTGGTCCAATCAGATCCCTCCTTTTATGCCACGGTCCAATCAGAGCTCTCCTTTCATCTTGCTGTCGTCCAATCAGATCGCTCCTTTTCTCCTGCTGTGGTCCAATCAGAGCTCTCCTTTCATCTTGCTGTGGTCCAATCAGATCGCTCCTTTCCTCCTGCTGTGGTCCAATCAGATCCCTCCTTTCCTCTTGCTGTGGTCCAATCAGATCCCTCCTTTTATCCCACGGTCCAATCAGAGCTCTCTTTTCATCTTACTGTGGTCCAATCAGATCGCTCCTTTCCTCCTGCTGTGGTCCAATCAGATCCCTCCTTTCCTCTTGCTGTGGTCCAATCAGATCCCTCCTTTTATGCCACGGTCCAATCAGAGCTCTCCTTTCATCTTGCTGTGGTCCAATCAGATCGCTCCTTTCCTCCTGCTGTGTTCCAATCAGATCCCTCCTTTCCTCTTGCTGTGGTCCAATCAGATCTCTCCTTTTATGCCACGGTCCAATCAGAGCTCTCCTTTCATCTTGCTGTGGTCCAATCAGATCGCTCCTTTCCTCCTGCTGTGGTCCAATCAGATCCCTCCTTTTATGCCACGGTCCAATCAGAGCTCTCCTTTCATCTTGCTGTCGTCCAATCAGATCGCTCCTTTTCTCCTGCTGTGGTCCAATCAGAGCTCTCCTTTCATCTTGCTGTGGTCCAATCAGATCGCTCCTTTCCTCCTGCTGTGTTCCAATCAGATCCCTCCTTTCCTCTTGCTGTGGTCCAATCAGATCCCTCCTTTTATGCAACGGTCCAATCAGAGCTCTCCTTTCATCTTGCTGTGGTCCAATCAGATCGCTCCTTTCCTCCTGCTGTGGTCCAATCAGATCCCTTCTTTCCTCTTGCTGTGGTCCAATCAGATCCCTCCTTTTATGCCATGGTCCAATCAGAGCTCTCCTTTTATTTTGCTGTGGTCCAATCAGATCGCTCCTTTCCTCCTGCTGTGGTCCAATCAGATCCCTCCTTTCCTCTTGCTGTGTTCCAATCAGATCCCTCCTTTTATGCCACGGTCCAATCAGAGCTCTCCTTTCATCTTGCTGTGGTCCAATCAGATCGCTCCTTTCCTCCTGCTGTGGTCCAATCAGATCCCTCCTTTCCTCTTGCTGTGGTCCAATCAGATCCCTCCTTTTATCCCACTGTCCAATCAGAGCTCTCCTTTCATCTTGCTGTGGTCCAATCAGATCGCTCCTTTCCTCCTGCTGTGGTCCAATCAGATCCCTCCTTTCCTCTTGCTGTGGTCCAATCAGATCCCTCCTTTTATCCCACGGTCCAATCAGAGCTCTCCTTTCATCTTGCTGTGGTCCAATCAGATCGCTCCTTTCCTCCTGCTGTGGTCCAATCAGATCCCTCCTTTCCTCTTGCTGTGGTCCAATCAGATCCCTCCTTTTATGCCACGGTCCAATCAGAGCTCTCCTTTCATCTTGCTGTGGTCCAATCAGATCGCTCCTTTCCTCCTGCTGTGGTCCAATCAGATCCCTCCTTTCCTCTTGCTGTGGTCCAATCAGATCCCTCCTTTTATGCCACGGTCCAATCAGAGCTCTCCTTTCATCTTGCTGTGGTCCAATCAGATCGCTCCTTTCCTCCTGCTGTGGTCCAATCAGATCCCTCCTTTCCTCTTGCTGTGGTCCAATCAGATCCCTCCTTTTATGCCACGGTCCAATCAGAGCTCTCCTTTCATCTTGCTGTGGTCCAATCAGATCGCTCCTTTCCTCCTGCTGTGGTCCAATCAGATCCCTCCTTTCCTCTTGCTGTGGTCCAATCAGATCCCTCCTTTTATGCCACGGTCCAATCAGAGCTCTCCTTTCATCTTGCTGTGGTCCAATCAGATCGCTCCTTTCCTCCTGCTGTGGTCCAATCAGATCCCTCCTTTCCTCTTGCTGTGGTCCAATCAGATCCCTCCTTTTATGCCACGGTCCAATCAGAGCTCTCCTTTCATCTTGCTGTGGTCCAATCAGATCGCTCCTTTCCTCCTGCTGTGTTCCAATCAGATCCCTCCTTTCCTCTTGCTGTGGTCCAATCAGATCCCTCCTTTTATGCCACGGTCCAATCAAAGCTCTCCTTTCATCTTGCTGTGGTCCAATCAGATCGCTCCTTTCCTCCTGCTGTGGTCCAATCAGATCCCTCCTTTTATGCCACGGTCCAATCAGAGCTCTCCTTTCATCTTGCTGTCGTCCAATCAGATCGCTCCTTTTCTCCTGCTGTGGTCCAATCAGAGTTCTCCTTTCATCTTGCTGTGGTCCAATCAGATCGCTCCTTTCCTCCTGCTGTGGTTCAATCAGATCCCTCCTTTCCTCTTGATGTGGTCCAATCAGATCCCTCCTTTTATCCCACGGTCCAATCAGAGCTCTCCTTTCATCTTGCTGTGGTCCAATCAGATCGCTCCTTTCCTCCTGCTGTGGTCCAATCAGATCCCTCCTTTTATGCCACGGTCCAATCAGAGCTCTCCTTTCATCTTGCTGTCGTCCAATCAGATCGCTCCTTTTCTCCTGCTGTGGTCCAATCAGAGCTCTCCTTTCATCTTGCTGTGGTCCAATCAGATCGCTCCTTTCCTCCTGCTGTGGTCCAATCAGATCCCTCCTTTCCTCTTGCTGTGGTCCAATCAGATCCCTCCTTTTATCCCACGGTCCAATCAGAGCTCTCCTTTCATCTTGCTGTGGTCCAATCAGATCCCTCCTTTCCTCCTGCTGTGTTCCAATCAGATCCCTCCTTTCCTCTTGCTGTGGTCCAATCAGATCCCTCCTTTTATGCCACGGTCCAATCAGAGCTCTCCTTTCATCTTGCTGTGGTCCAATCAGATCGCTCCTTTCCTCCTGCTGTGGTCCAATCAGATCCCCCCTTTTATGCCACGGTCCAATCAGAGCTCTCCTTTCATCTTGCTGTCGTCCAATCAAATCGCTCCTTTTCTCCTGCTGTGGTCCAATCAGAGCTCTCCTTTCATCTTGCTGTGGTCCAATCAGATCGCTCCTTTCCTCCTGCTGTGGTCCAATCAGATCCCTCCTTTTATGCCACGGTCCAATCAGAGCTCTCCTTTCATCTTGCTGTCGTCCAATCAGATCGCTCCTTTTCTCCTGCTGTGGTCCAATCAGAGCTCTCCTTTCATCTTGCTGTGGTCCAATCAGATCGCTCCTTTCCTCCTGCTGTGGTCCAATCAGATCCCTCCTTTCCTCTTGCTGTGGTCCAATCAGATCCCTCCTTTTATCCCACGGTCCAATCAGAGCTCTCTTTTCATCTTACTGTGGTCCAATCAGATCGCTCCTTTCCTCCTGCTGTGGTCCAATCAGATCCCTCCTTTACTCTTGCTGTGGTCCAATCAGATCCCTCCTTTTATGCCACGGTCCAATCAGAGCTCTACTTTCATCTTGCTGTGGTCCAATCAGTTCGCTCCTTTCCTCCTGCTGTGGTCCAATCAGATCCCTTCTTTCCTCTTGCTGTGGTCCAATCAGATCCCTCCTTTTATGCCATGGTCCAATCAGAGCTCTCCTTTTATTTTGCTGTGGTCCAATCAGATCGCTCCTTTCCTCCTGCTGTGGTCCAATCAGATCCCTCCTTTCCTCTTGCTGTGGTCCAATCAGATCCCTCCTTTTATGCCACGGTCCAATCAGAGCTCTCCTTTCATCTTGCTGTGGTCCAATCAGATCGCTCCTTTCCTCCTGCTGTGTTCCAATCAGATCCCTCCTTTCCTCTTGCTGTGGTCCAATCAGATCCCTCCTTTTATGCCACGGTCCAATCAGAGCTCTCCTTTCATCTTGCTGTGGTCCAATCAGATCGCTCCTTTCCTCCTGCTGTGGTCCAATCAGATCCCTCCTTTTATGCCACGGTCCAATCAGAGCTCTCCTTTCATCTTGCTGTCGTCCAATCAGATCGCTCCTTTTCTCCTGCTGTGTTCCAATCAGAGCTCTCCTTTCATCTTGCTGTGGTCCAATCAGATCGCTCCTTTCCTCCTGCTGTGGTCCAATCAGATCCCTCCTTTCCTCTTGCTGTGGTCCAATCAGATCCCTCCTTTTATCCCAAGGTCCAATCAGAGCTCTCCTTTCATCTTGCTGTGGTCCAATCAGATCGCTCCTTTCCTCCTGCTGTGGTCCAATCAGATCCCTCCTTTCCTCTTGCTGTGGTCCAATCAGATCCCTCCTTTTATGCCACGGTCCAATCAGAGCTCTCCTTTCATCTTGCTGTGGTCCAATCAGATCGCTCCTTTCCTCCTGCTGTGGTCCAATCAGATCCCTCCTTTCCTCTTGCTGTGGTCCAATCAGATCCCTCCTTTTATGCCACGGTCCAATCAGATCCCTCCTTTCCTCTTGCTGTGGTCCAATCAGATCCCTCCTTTTATGCCACGGTCCAATCAGAGCTCTCCTTTCATCTTGCTGTCGTCCAATTAGATCGCTCCTTTTCTACTGCTGTGGTCCAATCAGAGCTCTCCTTTCATCTTGCTGTGGTCCAATCAGATCGCTCCTTTCCTCCTGCTGTGGTCCAATCATATCCCTCCTTTCCTCTTGCTGTGGTCCAATCAGATCCCTCCTTTTATCCCACGGTCCAATCAGAGCTCTCCTTTCATCTTGCTGTGGTCCAATCAGATCGCTCCTTTCCTCCTGCTGTGGTCCAATCAGATCCCTCCTTTTATGCCATGGTCCAATCAGAGCTCTCCTTTCATCTTGCTGTCGTCCAATCAGATCGCTCCTTTTCTCCTGCTGTGGTCCAATCAGAGCTCTCCTTTCATCTTGCTGTGGTCCAATCAGATCGCGCCTTTCCTCCTGCTGTGTTCCAATCAGATCCCTCCTTTCCTCTTGCTGTGGTCCAATCAGATCCCTCCTTTTATGCCACGGTCCAATCAGAGCTCTCCTTTCATCTTGCTGTTGTCCAATCAGATCGCTCCTTTCCTCCTGCTGTGGTCCAATCAGATCCCTCCTTTTATGCCACGGTCCAATCAGAACTCTCCTTTCATCTTGCTGTCGTCCAATCAGATCGCTCCTTTTCTCCTGCTGTGGTCCAATCAGAGCTCTCCTTTCATCTTGCTGTGGTCCAGTCAGATCGCTCCTTTCCTCCTGCTGTGGTCCAATCAGATCCCTCCTTTCCTCTTGCTGTGGTCCAATCAGATCCCTCCTTTTATCCCACGGTCCAATCAGAGATCTCCTTTCATCTTACTTTGGTCCAATCAGATCGCTCCTTTCCTCCTGCTGTGGTCCAATCAGATCCCTCCTTTCCTCTTGCTGTGGTCCAATCAGATCCCTCCTTTTATGCCACGGTCCAATCAGAGCTCTCCTTTCATCTTGCTGTGGTCCAATCAGATCGCTCCTTTCCTCCTGCTGTGTTCCAATCAGATCCCCCCTTTCCTCTTGCTGTGGTCCAATCAGATCCCTCCTTTTATGCCACGGTCCAATCAGAGCTCTCCTTTCATCTTGCTGTGGTCCAATCAGATCGCTCCTTTCCTCCTGCTGTGGTCCAATCAGATCCCTCCTTTTATGCCACGGTCCAATCAGAGCTCTCCTTTCATCTTGCTGTCGTCCAATCAGATCGCTCCTTTTCTCCTGCTGTGGTCGAATCAGAGCTCTCCTTTCATCTTGCTGTGGTCCAATCAGATCGCTCCTTTCCTCCTGCTGTGGTCCAATCAGATCCCTCCTTTCCTCTTGCTGTGGTCCAATCAGATCCCTCCTTTTATCCCACTATCCAATCAGAGCTCTCCTTTCATCTTGCTGTGGTCCAATCAGATCGCTCCTTTCCTCCTGCTGTGGTCCAATCAGATCCCTCCTTTCCTCTTGCTGTGGTCCAATCAGATCCCTCCTTTTATCCCACGGTCCAATCAGAGCTCTCCTTTCATCTTGCTGTGGTCCAATCAGATCGCTCCTTTCCTCCTGCTGTGGTCCAATCAGATCCCTCCTTTCCTCTTGCTGTGGTCCAATCAGATCCCTCCTTTTATCCCACGGTCCAATCAGAGCTCTCCTTTCATCTTGCTGTGGTCCAATCAGATCGCTCCTTTCCTCCTGCTGTGGTCCAATCAGATCCCTCCTTTCCTCTTGCTGTGGTCCAATCAGATCCCTCCTTTTATGCCACTGTCCAATCAGAGCTCTCCTTTCATCTTGGTGTGGTCCAATCAGATCGCTCCTTTCCTCCTGCTGTGGTCCAATCAGATCCCTCCTTTTATGCCACGGTCCAATCAGAGCTCTCCTTTCATCTTGCTGTCGTCCAATCAGATCGCTCCTTTTCTCCTGCTGTGGTCCAATCAGAGCTCTCCTTTCATCTTGCTGTGGTCCAATCAGATCGCTCCTTTCCTCCTGCTGTGGTCCAATCAGATCCCTCCTTTCCTCTTGCTGTGGTCCAATCAGATCCCTCCTTTTATCCCACGGTCCAATCAGAGCTCTCCTTTCATCTTGCTGTGGTCCAATCAGATCGCTCCTTTCCTCCTGCTGTGGTCCAATCAGATCCCTCCTTTCCTCTTGCTGTGGTCCAATCAGATCCCTCCTTTTATGCCACGGTCCAGTCAGAGCTCTCCTTTCATCTTGCTGTGGTCCAATCAGATCGCTCCTTTCCTCCTGCTGTGGTCCAATCAGATCCCTCCTTTCCTCTTGCTGTGGTCCAATCAGATCCCTCCTTTTATGCCACGGTCCAATCAGAGCTCTCCTTTCATCTTGCTGTGGTCCAATCAGATCCCTCCTTTCCTCCTGCTGTGTTCCAATAAGATCCCTCCTTTCCTCTTGCTGTGGTCCAATCAGATCCCTCCTTTTATGCCACGGTCCAATCAGAGCTCTCCTTTCATCTTGCTGTCGTCCAATTAGATCGCTCCTTTTCTACTGCTGTGGTCCAATCAGAGCTCTCCTTTCATCTTGCTGTGGTCCAATCAGATCGCTCCTTTCCTCCTGCTGTGGTCCAATCATATCCCTCCTTTCCTCTTGCTGTGGTCCAATCAGATCCCTCCTTTTATCCCACGGTCCAATCAGAGCTCTCCTTTCATCTTGCTGTGGTCCAATCAGATCGCTCCTTTCCTCCTGCTGTGGTCCAATCAGATCCCTCCTTTTATGCCATGGTCCAATCAGAGCTCTCCTTTCATCTTGCTGTCGTCCAATCAGATCGCTCCTTTTCTCCTGCTGTGGTCCAATCAGAGCTCTCCTTTCATCTTGCTGTGGTCCAATCAGATCGCGCCTTTCCTCCTGCTGTGTTCCAATCAGATCCCTCCTTTCCTCTTGCTGTGGTCCAATCAGATCCCTCCTTTTATGCCACGGTCCAATCAGAGCTCTCCTTTCATCTTGCTGTTGTCCAATCAGATCGCTCCTTTCCTCCTGCTGTGGTCCAATCAGATCCCTCCTTTTATGCCACGGTCCAATCAGAACTCTCCTTTCATCTTGCTGTCGTCCAATCAGATCGCTCCTTTTCTCCTGCTGTGGTCCAATCAGAGCTCTCCTTTCATCTTGCTGTGGTCCAGTCAGATCGCTCCTTTCCTCCTGCTGTGGTCCAATCAGATCCCTCCTTTCCTCTTGCTGTGGTCCAATCAGATCCCTCCTTTTATCCCACGGTCCAATCAGAGCTCTCCTTTCATCTTACTTTGGTCCAATCAGATCGCTCCTTTCCTCCTGCTGTGGTCCAATCAGATCCCTCCTTTCCTCTTGCTGTGGTCCAATCAGATCCCTCCTTTTATGCCACGGTCCAATCAGAGCTCTCCTTTCATCTTGCTGTGGTCCAATCAGATCGCTCCTTTCCTCCTGCTGTGTTCCAATCAGATCCCCCCTTTCCTCTTGCTGTGGTCCAATCAGATCCCTCCTTTTATGCCACGGTCCAATCAGAGCTCTCCTTTCATCTTGCTGTGGTCCAATCAGATCGCTCCTTTCCTCCTGCTGTGGTCCAATCAGATCCCTCCTTTTATGCCACGGTCCAATCAGAGCTCTCCTTTCATCTTGCTGTCGTCCAATCAGATCGCTCCTTTTCTCCTGCTGTGGTCGAATCAGAGCTCTCCTTTCATCTTGCTGTGGTCCAATCAGATCGCTCCTTTCCTCCTGCTGTGGTCCAATCAGATCCCTCCTTTCCTCTTGCTGTGGTCCAATCAGATCCCTCCTTTTATCCCACTATCCAATCAGAGCTCTCCTTTCATCTTGCTGTGGTCCAATCAGATCGCTCCTTTCCTCCTGCTGTGGTCCAATCAGATCCCTCCTTTCCTCCTGCTGTGTTCCAATGAGATCCCTCCTTTCCTCTTGCTGTGGTCCAATCAGATCACTCCTTTTATGCCACGGTCCAATCAGAGCTCTCCTTTCATCTTGCTGTGGTCCAATCAGATCGCTCCTTTCATCTGCTGTGGTCCAATCAGATCCCCCCTTTTATGCCACGGTCCAATCAGAGCTCTCCTTTCATCGTGCTGTCGTCCAATTAGATCGCTCCTTTTCTCCTGCTGTGGTCCAATCAGAGCTCTCCTTTCAGCTTGCTGTGGTCCAATCAGATCGCTCCTTTCCTCCTGCTGTGGTCCAATCATATCCCTCCTTTCCTCTTGCTGTGGTCCAATCAGATCCCTCCTTTTATCCCACGGTCCAATCAGAGCTCTCCTTTCATCTTGCTGTGGTCCAATCAGATCGCTCCTTTCCTCCTGCTGTGGTCCAATCAGATCCCTCCTTTTATGCCATGGTCCAATCAGAGCTCTCCTTTCATCTTGCTGTCGTCCAATCAGATCGCTCCTTTTCTCCTGCTGTGGTCCAATCAGAGCTCTCCTTTCATCTTGCTGTGGTCCAATCAGATCGCGCCTTTCCTCCTGCTGTGTTCCAATCAGATCCCTCCTTTCCTCTTGCTGTGGTCCAATCAGATCCCTCCTTTTATGCCACGGTCCAATCAGAGCTCTCCTTTCATCTTGCTGTTGTCCAATCAGATCGCTCCTTTCCTCC
This sequence comes from Centroberyx gerrardi, assembly GCF_048128805.1. Lineage (NCBI taxonomy): Eukaryota > Metazoa > Chordata > Actinopteri > Beryciformes > Berycidae > Centroberyx > Centroberyx gerrardi. Next base: position 225,918 of record NC_136002.1, read on the forward strand.
TGCTGTGGTCCAATCAGATCCCTCCTTTCCTCTTGCTGTGGTCCAATCAGATCCCTCCTTTTATCCCACGGTCCAATCAGAGCTCTCCTTTCATCTTGCTGTGGTCCAATCAGATCGCTCCTTTCCTCCTGCTGTGGTCCAATCAGATCCCTCCTTTCCTCTTGCTGTGGTCCAATCAGATCCCTCCTTTTATGCCACGGTCCAATTAGAGCTCTCCTTTCATCTTGCTGTGGTCCAATCAGATCGCTCCTTTCCTCCTGCTGTGTTCCAATCAGATCCCTCCTTTCCTCTTGCTGTGGTCCAATCAGATCCCTCCTTTTATGCCACGGTCCAATCAGAGCTCTCCTTTCATCTTGCTGTGGTCCAATCAGATCGCTCCTTTCCTCCTGCTGTGGTCCAATCAGATCCCTCCTTTTATGCCACGGTCCAATCAGAACTCTCCTTTCATCTTGCTGTCGTCCAATCAGATCGCTCCTTTTCTCCTGCTGTGGTCCAATCAGAGCTCTCCTTTCATCTTGCTGTGGTCCAATCAGATCGCTCCTTTCCTCCTGCTGTGGTCCAATCAGATCCCTCCTTTCCTCTTGCTGTGGTCCAATCAGATCCCTCCTTTTATCCCACGGTCCAATCAGAGCTCTCCTTTCATCTTGCTGTGGTCCAATCAGATCGCTCCTTTCCTCCTGCTGTGGTCCAATCAGATCCCTCCTTTCCTCTTGCTGTGGTCCAATCAGATCCCTCCTTTTATGCCACGGTCCAGTCAGAGCTCTCCTTTCATCTTGCTGTGGTCCAATCAGATCGCTCCTTTCCTCCTGCTGTGGTCCAATCAGATCCCTCCTTTCCTCTTGCTGTGGTCCAATCAGATCCCTCCTTTTATGCCACGGTCCAATCAGAGCTCTCCTTTCATCTTGCTGTGGTCCAATCAGATCCCTCCTTTCCTCCTGCTGTGTTCCAATCAGATCCCTCCTTTCCTCTTGCTGTGGTCCAATCAGATCCCTCCTTTTATGCCACGGTCCAATCAGAGCTCTCCTTTCATCTTGCTGTGGTCCAATCAGATCGCTCCTTTCCTCCTGCTGTGGTCCAATCAGATCCCTCCTTTCCTCTTGCTGTGGTCCAATCAGATCCCTCCTTTTATGCCACGGTCCAATCAGAGCTCTCCTTTCATCTTGCTGTGGTCCAATCAGATCGCTCCTTTCCTCCTGCTGTGTTCCAATCAGATCCCTCGTTTCCTCTTGCTGTGGTCCAATCAGATCGCTCCTTTCCTCCTGCTGTGGTCCAATCAGATCCCTCCTTTTATGCCACGGTCCAATCAGAGCTCTCCTTTCATCTTGCTGTCGTCCAATCAGATCGCTCCTTTTCTCCTGCTGTGGTCCAATCAGAGCTCTCCTTTCATCTTGCTGTGGTCCAATCAGATCGCTCCTTTCCTCCTGCTGTGGTCCAATCAGATCCCTCGTTTCCTCTTGCTGTGGTCCAATCAGATCGCTCCTTTCCTCCTGCTGTGGTCCAATCAGATCCCTCCTTTTATGCCACGGTCCAATCAGAGCTCTCCTTTCATCTTGCTGTCGTCCAATCAGATCGCTCCTTTTCTCCTGCTGTGGTCCAATCAGAGCTCTCCTTTCATCTTGCTGTGGTCCAATCAGATCGCTCCTTTCCTCCTGCTGTGGTCCAATCAGATCCCTCCTTTCCTCTTGCTGTGGTCCAATCAGATCCCTCCTTTTATGCCACGGTCCAATCAGAGCTCTCCTTTCATCTTGCTGTGGTCCAATCAGATCGCTCCTTTCCTCCTGCTGTGGTCCAATCAGATCCCTCCTTTCCTCTTGCTGTGGTCCAATCAGATCCCTCCTTTTATGCCACGGTCCAATCAGAGCTCTCCTTTCATCTTGCTGTGGTCCAATCAGATCGCTCCTTTCCTCCTGCTGTGGTCCAATCAGATCCCTCCTTTCCTCTTGCTGTGGTCCAATCAGATCCCTCCTTTTATGCCACGGTCCAATCAGAGCTCTCCTTTCATCTTGCTGTGGTCCAATCAGATTGCTCCTTTCCTCCTGCTGTGGTCCAATCAGATCCCCCCTTTTATGCCACGGTCCAATCAGAGATCTCCTTTCATCTTGCTGTCGTCCAATCAAATCGCTCCTTTTCTCCTGCTGTGGTCCAATCAGAGCTCTCCTTTCATCTTGCTGTGGTCCAATCAGATCACTCCTTTCCTCCTGCTGTGGTCCAATCAGATCCCTTCTTTCCGCTTGCTGTGGTCCAATCAGATCCCTCCTTTTATGCCATGGTCCAATCAGAGCTCTCCTTTTATTTTGCTGTGGTCCAATCAGATCGCTCCTTTCCTCCTGCTGTGGTCCAATCAGATCCCTCCTTTCCTCTTGCTGTGGTCCAATCAGATCCCTCCTTTTATGCCACGGTCCAATCAGAGCTCTCCTTTCATCTTGCTGTGGTCCAATCAGATCGCTCCTTTCCTCCTGCTGTGTTCCAATCAGATCGCTCCTTTTCTCCTGCTGTGGTCCAATCAGAGCACTCCTTTCATCTTGCTGTGGTCCAATCAGATCGCTCCTTTCCTCCTGCTGTGGTCCAATCAGATCCCTCCTTTCCTCTTGCTGTGGTCCAATCAGATCCCTCCTTTTATCCCACTATCCAGTCAGAGCTCTCCTTTCATCTTGCTGTGGTCCAATCAGATCGCTCCTTTCCTCCTGCTGTGGTCCAATCAGATCCCTCCTTTCCTTTTGCTGTGGTCCAATCAGATCCCTCCTTTTATGCCACGGTCCAATCAGAGCTCTCCTTTCATCTTGCTGTGGTCCAATCAGATCGCTCCTTTCCTCCTGCTGTGTTCCAATCAGATCCCTCCTTTCCTCTTGCTGTGGTCCAATCAGATCGCTCCTTTCCTCCTGCTGTGGTCCAATCAGATCCCTCATTTTATGCCACGGTCCAATCAGAGCTCTCCTTTCATCTTGCTGTCCTCCAATCAGATCGCTCCTTTCCTCCTGCTGTGTTCCAATCAGATCCCTCCTTTCCTCTTGCTGTGGTCCAATCAGATACCTCCTTTTATGCCACGGTCCAATCAGAGCTCTCCGTTCATCTTGCTGTGGTGCAATCAGATCCCTCCTTTCCTCCTGCTGTGGTCCAATCAGAGCTCTCCTTTCATCTTGCTGTGGTCCAATCAGATCGCTCCTTTCCTCCTGCTGTGGTCCAATCAGATCGCTCCTTTCCTCCTGCTGTGGTCCAATCAGGTCCCTCCTTTCCTCCTGCTGTGGTCCAATCAGATCCCTCCTTTTATGCCACGGTCCAATCAGAGCTCTCCTTTCATCTTGCTGTGGTCCAATCAGATCGCTCCTTTCCTCCTGCTGTGGTCCAATCAGATCCCTTTTTTCCTCTTGCTGTGGTCCAATCAGATCCCTCCTTTTATGCCACGGTCCAATCAGAGCTCTCCTTTCATCTTGCTGTGGTCCAATCAGATCCCTCCTTTTATGCCACGGTCCAATCACAGCTCTCTTTTCATCTTGCTGTGGTCCAATCAGATCCCTCCTTTTATGCCACGGTCCAATCAGAGCTCTCTTTTCATCTTGCTGTGGTCCAATCAGATCGCTCCTTTCCTCCTGCTGTGGTTCAATCAGATCCCTTTTTTCCTCTTGCTGTGGTCCAATCAGATCCCTCCATTTATGCCACGGTCCAATCAGAGCTCTCCTTTCATCTTGCTGTCGTCCAATCAGATCGCTCCTTTTCTACTGCTGTGGTCCAATCAGAGCTCTCCTTTCATCTTGCTGTGGTCCAATCAGATCGCTCCTTTCCTCCTGCTGTGGTCCAATCAGATCCCTCCTTTCCTCTTGCTGTGGTCCAATCAGATCCCTCCTTTTATGCCACGGTCCAATCAGAGCTCTCCTTTCATCTTGCTGTGGTCCAATCAGATCGCTCCTTTCCTCCTGCTGTGGTCCAATCAGATCCCTCCTTTCCTCTTGCTGTGGTCCAATCAGATCCCTCCTTTTATGCCACGGTCCAATCAGAGCTCTCCTTTCATCTTGCTGTGGTCCAATCAGATCGCTCCTTTCCTCCTGCTGTGGTCCAATCAGATCCCTCCTTTCCTCTTGCTGTGGTCCAATCAGATCCCTCCTTTTATGCCACGGTCCAATCAGAGCTCTCCTTTCATCTTGCTGTGGTCCAATCAGATTGCTCCTTTCCTCCTGCTGTGGTCCAATCAGATCCCCCCTTTTATGCCACGGTCCAATCAGAGATCTCCTTTCATCTTGCTGTCGTCCAATCAAATCGCTCCTTTTCTCCTGCTGTGGTCCAATCAGAGCTCTCCTTTCATCTTGCTGTGGTCCAATCAGATCACTCCTTTCCTCCTGCTGTGGTCCAATCAGATCCCTTATTTCCGCTTGCTGTGGTCCAATCAGATCCCTCCTTTTATGCCATGGTCCAATCAGAGCTCTCCTTTTATTTTGCTGTGGTCCAATCAGATCGCTCCTTTCCTCCTGCTGTGGTCCAATCAGATCCCTCCTTTCCTCTTGCTGTGGTCCAATCAGATCCCTCCTTTTATGCCACGGTCCAATCAGAGCTCTCCTTTCATCTTGCTGTGGTCCAATCAGATCGCTCCTTTCCTCCTGCTGTGTTCCAATCAGATCGCTCCTTTTCTCCTGCTGTGGTCCAATCAGAGCACTCCTTTCATCTTGCTGTGGTCCAATCAGATCGCTCCTTTCCTCCTGCTGTGGTCCAATCAGATCCCTCCTTTCCTCTTGCTGTGGTCCAATCAGATCCCTCCTTTTATCCCACTATCCAGTCAGAGCTCTCCTTTCATCTTGCTGTGGTCCAATCAGATCGCTCCTTTCCTCCTGCTGTGGTCCAATCAGATCCCTCCTTTCCTTTTGCTGTGGTCCAATCAGATCCCTCCTTTTATGCCACGGTCCAATCAGAGCTCTCCTTTCATCTTGCTGTGGTCCAATCAGATCGCTCCTTTCCTCCTGCTGTGGTCCAATCAGATCCCCCCTTTAAGGCCACGGTCCAATCAGAGCTCTCCTTTCATCTTGCTGTCGTCCAATTAGATCGCTCCTTTTCTCCTGCTGTGGTCCAATCAGAGCTCTCCTTTCATCTTGCTGTGGTCCAATCAGATCGCTCCTTTCCTCCTGCTGTGGTCCAATCAGATCCCTCCTTTCCTCTTGCTGTGGTCCAATCAGATCCCTCCTTTTATGCCACGGTCCAATCAGAGCTCTCCTTTCATCTTGCTGTGGTCCAATCAGATCGCTCGTTTCCTCCTGCTGTGTTCCAATCAGATCCCTCCTTTCCTCTTGCTGTGGTCCAATCAGATCCCTCCTTTTATGCCACGGTCCAATCAGAGCTCTCCTTTCATCTTGCTGTGGTCCAATCAGATCGCTCCTTTCCTCCTGCTGTGGTCCAATCAGATCCCTCCTTTCCTCTTGCTGTGGTCCAATCAGATCCCTCCTTTTATGCCACGGTCCAATCAGAGCTCTCCTTTCATCTTGCTGTGGTCCAATCAGATCGCTCCTTTCCTCCTGCTGTGTTCCAATCAGATCCCTCCTTTCCTCTTGCTGTGGTCCAATCAGATCGCTCCTTTCCTCCTGCTGTGGTCCAATCAGATCCCTCATTTTATGCCACGGTCCAATCAGAGCTCTCCTTTCATCTTGCTGTCCTCCAATCAGATCGCTCCTTTCCTCCTGCTGTGTTCCAATCAGATCCCTCCTTTCCTCTTGCTGTGGTCCAATCAGATACCTCCTTTTATGCCACGGTCCAATCAGAGCTCTCCGTTCATCTTGCTGTGGTGCAATCAGATCCCTCCTTTCCTCCTGCTGTGGTCCAATCAGAGCTCTCCTTTCATCTTGCTGTGGTCCAATCAGATCGCTCCTTTCCTCCTGCTGTGGTCCAATCAGATCGCTCCTTTCCTCCTGCTGTGGTCCAATCAGGTCCCTCCTTTCCTCCTGCTGTGGTCCAATCAGATCCCTCCTTTTATGCCACGGTCCAATCAGAGCTCTCCTTTCATCTTGCTGTGGTCCAATCAGATCGCTCCTTTCCTCCTGCTGTGGTCCAATCAGATCCCTTTTTTCCTCTTGCTGTGGTCCAATCAGATCCCTCCTTTTATGCCACGGTCCAATCAGAGCTCTCCTTTCATCTTGCTGTGGTCCAATCAGATCCCTCCTTTTATGCCACGGTCCAATCACAGCTCTCTTTTCATCTTGCTGTGGTCCAATCAGATCCCTCCTTTTATGCCACGGTCCAATCAGAGCTCTCTTTTCATCTTGCTGTGGTCCAATCAGATCGCTCCTTTCCTCCTGCTGTGGTTCAATCAGATCCCTTTTTTCCTCTTGCTGTGGTCCAATCAGATCCCTCCATTTATGCCACGGTCCAATCAGAGCTCTCCTTTCATCTTGCTATGGTCCAATCAGATCGCTCCTTTCCTCCTGCTGTGGTCCAATCAGATCGCTCCTTTCCTCCTGCTGTGGTCCAATCAGATCCCTCCTTTTATGCCACGGTCCAATCAGAGCTCTCCTTTCATCTTGCTGTGGTCCAATCAGATCGCTCCTTTCCTCCTGCTGTGGTTCAATCAGATCCCTTTTTTCCTCTTGCTGTGGTCCAATCAGATCCCTCCATTTATGCCACGGTCCAATCAGAGCTCTCCTTTCATCTTGCTATGGTCCAATCAGATCGCTCCTTTCCTCCTGCTGTGGTCCAATCAGATCCCTCCTTTCCTCTTGCTGTGGTCCAATCAGATCCCTCCTTTTATGCCACAGTCCAATCAGAGTTCTCTTTTCATCTTGCTGTCGTGCAATCAGATCGCTCCTTTCCTCATGCTGTGGTCCAATCAGATCCCTCCTTTTATGCCACGGTCCAATCAGAGCTCTCCTTTCATCTTGCTGTGGTCCAATCAGATCCCTCCATTTATGCCACGGTCCAATCAGAGCTCTCCTTTCATCTTGCTGTGGTCCAATCAGATCCCTCCTTTCCTCTTGCTGTGGTCCAATCAGATCCCTCCTTTTATGCCACGGTCCAATCAGAGCTCTCCTTTCATCTTGCTGTGGTCCAATCAGATCCCTCCATTTATGCCACGGTCCAATCAGAGCTCTCCTTTCATCTTGCTGTGGTCCAATCAGATCCCTCCTTTTATGCCACGGTCCAATCAGAGCTCTCCTTTCATCTTGCTGTGGCCAATCAGATCGCTCCATTCCTCCTGCTGTGGTCCAATCAGATCCCTGCTTTCCTCTTGCTGTGGTCCAATCAGATCCCTCCTTTTATGCCACGGTCCAATCAGAGCTCTCCTTTCATCTTGCTGTCGTCCAATCAGATCGCTCCTTTCCTCCTGCTGTGGTCCAATCAGATCCCTGCTTTCCTCTTGCTGTGGTCCAATCAGATCCCTCCTTTGATGCCACGGTCCAATCAGAGCTTTTGTTTCATCTTGCTGTCGTCCAATCAGATCGCTCCTTTCCTCCTGCTGTGGTCCAATCAGATCCCTTCTTTCCTCTTGCTGTGGTCCAATCAGATCCCTCCTTTTATGCCACGGTCCAATCAGAGCTCTCCTTTCATCTTGCTGTCGTCCAATCAGATCCCTCCTTTTATGCCACGGTCCAATCAGAGCTCTCCTTTCATCTTGCTGTGGTCTAATCAGATCGCTCCTTTCCTCATGCTGTGGTCCAATCAGATCCCTCCTTTCCTCTTGATGTGGTCCAATCAGATCCCTCCTTTTATGCCATGGTCCAATCAGAGCTCTCCTTTCATCTTGCTGTGGTCCAATCAGATCGCTCCTTTCCTCCTGCTGTGGTCCAATCAGATCCCTCCTTTCCTCTTGCTGTGGTCCAATCAGATCCCTCCTTTGATTCCACGGTCCAATCAGAGCTCTCCTTTCATCTTGCTGTGGTCCAATCAGATCGCTCCATTCCTCCTGCTGTGGTCCAATCAGATCCCTGCTTTCCTCTTGCTGTGGTCCAATCAGATCCCTCCTTTTATGCCACGGTCCAATCAGAGCTCTCCTTTCATCTTGCTGTCGTCCAATCAGATCGCTCCTTTCCTCCTGCTGTGGTCCAATCAGATCCCTGCTTTCCTCTTGCTGTGGTCCAATCAGATCTCTCCTTTGATGCCACGGTCCAATCATAGCTTTCGTTTCATCTTGCTGTCGTCCAATCAGATCGCTCCTTTCCTCCTGCTGTGGTCCAATCAGATCCCTTCTTTCCTCTTGCTGTGGTCCAATCAGATCCCTCCTTTTATGCCACGGTCCAATCAGAGCTCTCCTTTCATCTTGCTGTCGTCCAATCAGATCCCTCCTTTTATGCCACGGTCCAATCAGAGCTCTCCTTTCATCTTGCTGTGGTCTAATCAGATCGCTCCTTTCCTCATGCTGTGGTCCAATCAGATCCCACCTTTCCTCTTGATGTGGTCCAATCAGATCCCTCCTTTTATGCCATGGTCCAATCAGAGCTCTCCTTTCATCTTGCTGTGGTCCAATCAGATCGCTCCTTTCCTCCTGCTGTGGTCCAATCAGATCCCTCCTTTCCTCTTGCTGTGGTCCAATCAGATCCCTCCTTTGATTCCACGGTCCAATCAGAGCTCTCCTTTCATCTTGCTGTGGTCCAATCAGATCGCTCCATTCCTCCTGCTGTGGTCCAATCAGATCCCTGCTTTCCTCTTGCTGTGGTCCAATCAGATCCCTCCTTTTATGCCACGGTCCAATCAGAGCTCTCCTTTCATCTTGCTGTCGTCCAATCAGATCGCTCCTTTCCTCCTGCTGTGGTCCAATCAGATCCCTGCTTTCCTCTTGCTGTGGTCCAATCAGATCCCTCCTTTGATGCCACGGTCCAATCAGAGCTTTCGTTTCATCTTGCTGTGGTCCAATCAGATCGCTCCTTTCCTCCTGCTGTGGTCCAATCAGATCCCTTCTTTCCTCTTGCTGTGGTCCAATCAGATCCCTCCTTTTATGCCACGGTCCAATCAGAGCTCTCCTTTCATCTTGCTGTCGTCCAATCAGATCGCTCCTTTCCTCCTGCTGTGGTCCAATCAGATCGCTCCTTTCCTCCTGCTGTGGTCCAATCAGATCCCTCCTTTCCTCCTGCTGTGGTCCAATCAGATCCCTCCTTTTATGCCACGGTCCAATCAGAGCTCTCCTTTCATCTTGCTGTCGTCCAATCAGATCGCTCCTTTCCTCCTGCTGTGGTCCAATCAGATCCCTGCTTTCCTCTTGCTGTGGTCCAATCAGATCCCTCCTTTGATGCCACGGTCCAATCAGAGCTTTCGTTTCATCTTGCTGTCGTCCAATCAGATCGCTCCTTTCCTCCTGCTGTGGTCCAATCAGATCCCTTCTTTCCTCTTGCTGTGGTCCAATCAGATCCCTCCTTTTATGCCACGGTCCAATCAGAGCTCTCCTTTCATCTTGCTGTCGTCCAATCAGATCGCTCCTTTCCTCCTGCTGTGGTCCAATCAGATCGCTCCTTTCCTCCTGCTGTGGTCCAATCAGGTCCCTCCTTTCCTCCTGCTGTGGTCCAATCAGATCCCTCCTTTTATGCCACGGTCCAATCAGAGCTCTCCTTTCATCTTGCTGTGGTCCAATCAGATCGCTCCTTTCCTCCTGCTGTGGTCCAATCAGATCCCTTTTTTCCTCTTGCTGTGGTCCAATCAGATCCCTCCTTTTATGCCACGGTCCAATCAGAGCTCTCCTTTCATCTTGCTGTGGTCCAATCAGATCCCTCCTTTTATGCCACGGTCCAATCACAGCTCTCTTTTCATCTTGCTGTGGTCCAATCAGATCCCTCCTTTTATGCCACGGTCCAATCAGAGCTCTCCTTTCATCTTGCTGTCGTCCAATCAGATCGCTCCTTTCCTCCTGCTGTGGTGCAATCAGATCCCTCCTTTCCTCTTGATGTGGTCCAATCAGATCCCTCCTTTCCTCTTGCTGTGGTCTAATCAGATCCCTCCTTTTATGCCACGGTCCAATCAGAGCTCTCCTTTCATCTTGCTGTGGTCCAATCAGATTGCTCCTTTCCTCCTGCTGTGGTCCAATCAGATCCCTCCTTTTATGCCACGGTCCAATCAGAGCTCTCCTTTCATCTTGCTGTGGTCCAATCAGATCGCTCCTTTCCTCCTGCTGTGGTTCAATCAGATCCCTTTTTTCCTCTTGCTGTGGTCCAATCAGATCCCTCCATTTATGCCACGGTCCAATCAGAGCTCTCCTTTCATCTTGCTATGGTCCAATCAGATCGCTCCTTTCCTCCTGCTGTGGTCCAATCAGATCGCTCCTTTCCTCCTGCTGTGGTCCAATCAGATCCCTCCTTTTATGCCACGGTCCAATCAGAGCTCTCCTTTCATCTTGCTGTGGTCCAATCAGATCGCTCCTTTCCTCCTGCTGTGGTTCAATCAGATCCCTTTTTTCCTCTTGCTGTGGTCCAATCAGATCCCTCCATTTATGCCACGGTCCAATCAGAGCTCTCCTTTCATCTTGCTATGGTCCAATCAGATCGCTCCTTTCCTCCTGCTGTGGTCCAATCAGATCCCTCCTTTCCTCTTGCTGTGGTCCAATCAGATCCCTCCTTTTATGCCACAGTCCAATCAGAGTTCTCTTTTCATCTTGCTGTCGTGCAATCAGATCGCTCCTTTCCTCCTGCTGTGGTCCAATCAGATCCCTCCTTTTATGCCAGGGTCCAATCAGAGCTCTCCTTTCCTCTTGCTGTGGTCCAAGCAGATCCCTCCTTTTATGCCACGGTCCAATCAGAGCTCTCATTTCATCTTGCTGTGGTCCAATCAGATCGCTCCTTTCCTCCTGCTGTGGTCCAATCAGATCCCTCCTTTTATGCCACGGTCCAATCAGAGCTCTCCTTTCATCTTGCTGTGGTCCAATCAGATCGCTCCTTTCCTCCTGCTGTGGTCCAATCAGATCCCTTTTTTCCTTTTGCTGTGGTCCAATCAGATCCCTCCTTTTATGCCACGGTCCAATCAGAGCTCTCCGTTCATCTTGCTGTGGTCCAATCAAATCGCTCCTTTCCTCCTGCTGTGTTCCAATCAGATCCCTCCTTTCCTCTTGCTGTGGTCCAATCAGATCCCTCCTTTCATGCCACGGTATAATCAGAGCTCTCCTTTCATCTTGCTGTGGTCCAATCAGATTGCTGCTTTCCTCCTGCTGTGGTCCAATCAGATCCCTCCTTTTCCTCTTGCTGTGGTCCAATCAGATCCCTCCATTTATGCCACGGTCCAATCAGAGCTCTCCTTTCATCTTGCTGTGGTCCAATCATATCGCTCCTTTCCTCCTGCTGTGGTCCAATCAGATCCCTCCTTTCCTCTTGCTGTGGTCCAATCAGATCCCTCCTTTTATGCCACGGTCCAATCAGAGATCTCCTTTCATCTTGCCGTGGTCCAATCAGATCGCTCCTTTCCTCCTGCTGTGGTCCAATCAGATCCCTCCTTTTATGCCACGGTCCAATCAGAGCTCTCCTTTCATCTTGCTGTCGTCCAATCAGATCGCTCCTTTGCTCCTGCTGTGGTCCAATCAGATCTATCATTTCCTCTTGCTGTGGTCCAATCAGATCCCTCCTTTTATGCCACGGTCCAATTACAGCTCTCTTTTCATCTTGCTGTGGTCCAATCAGATCCCTCCTTTTATGCCACGGTCCAATCAGAGCACTCCTTTCATCTTGCTGTCGTCCAATCAGATCGCTCCTTTCCTCCTGCTGTGGTGCAATCAGATCCCTCCTTTCCTCTTGATGTGGTCCAATCAGATCCCTCCTTTCCTCTTGCTGTGGTCCAATCAGATCCCTCATTTTATGCCACGGTCCAATCAGAGCTCTCCTTTCATCTTGCTGTGGTCCAATCAGATCCCTCCTTTCCTCCTGCTGTGGTCCAATCAGTTCCCTCCTTTTATGCCACGGTCCAATCAGAGCTCTCCTTTCATCTTGCTGTGGTCCAATCAGATCGCTCCTTTCCTCCTGCTGTGGTCCAATCAGATCCCTCCTTTTATGCCACGGTCCAATCAGAGCTCTCCTTTCATCTTGCTGTCGTCCAATCAGATCGCTCCTTTGCTCCTGCTGTGGTCCAATCAGATCTATCATTTCCTCTTGCTGTGGTCCAATCAGATCCCTCCTTTTATGCCACGGTCCAATCAGAGCTCTCCTTTCATCTTGCTGTGGTCCAATCAGATCCCTCCTTTCCTCTTGATGTGGTCCAATCAGATCCCTCCTTTTATGCCATGGTCCAATCAGAGCTCTCCTTTCATCTTGCTGTGGTCCAATCAGATCGCTCCTTTCCTCCTGCTGTGGTCCAATCAGATCCCTCCTTTCCTCTTGCTGTCGTCCAATCAGATCCCTCCTTTGATTCCACGGTCCAATCAGAGCTCTCCTTTCATCTTGCTGTGGTCCAATCAGATCGCTCCATTCCTCCTGCTGTGGTCCAATCAGATCCCTGCTTTCCTCTTGCTGTGGTCCAATCAGATCCCTCCTTTTATGCCACGGTCCAATCAGAGCTCTCCTTTCATCTTGCTGTCGTCCAATCAGATCGCTCCTTTCCTCCTGCTGTGGTCCAATCAGATCCCTGCTTTCCTCTTGCTGTGGTCCAATCAGATCCCTCCTTTGATGCCACGGTCCAATCAGAGCTTTCGTTTCATCTTGCTGTCGTCCAATCAGATCGCTCCTTTCCTCCTGCTGTGGTCCAATCAGATCCCTTCTTTCCTCTTGCTGTGGTCCAATCAGATCCCTCCTTTTATGCCACGGTCCAATCAGAGCTCTCCTTTCATCTTGCTGTCGTCCAATCAGATCGCTCCTTTCCTCCTGCTGTGGTCCAATCAGATCGCTCCTTTCCTCCTGCTGTGGTCCAATCAGATCCCTCCTTTTATGCCACGGTCCAATCAGAGATCTCCTTTCATCTTGCTGTGGTCCAATCAGATCGCTCCTTTCCTCCTGCTGTGGTCCAATCAGATCCCTCCTTTTATGCCACGGTCCAATCAGAGCTCTCCTTTCATCTTGCTGTCGTCCAATCAGATCCCTCCTTTTATGCCACGGTCCAATTACAGCTCTCTTTTCATCTTGCTGTGGTCCAATCAGATCCCTCCTTTTATGCCACGGTCCAATCAGAGCACTCCTTTCATCTTGCTGTCGTCCAATCAGATCGCTCCTTTCCTCCTGCTGTGGTGCAATCAGATCCCTCCTTTCCTCTTGATGTGGTCCAATCAGATCCCTCCTTTCCTCTTGCTGTGGTCCAATCAGATCCCTCCTTTTATGCCACGGTCCAATCAGAGCTCTCCTTTCATCTTGCTGTGGTCCAATCAGATCCCTCCTTTCCTCCTGCTGTGGTCCAATCAGATCCCTCCTTTTATGCCACGGTCCAATCAGAGCTCTCCTTTCATCTTGCTGTGGTCCAATCAGATCGCTCCTTTCCTCCTGCTGTGGTCCAATCAGATCCCTCCTTTTATGCCACGGTCCAATCAGAGCTCTCCTTTCATCTTGCTGTGGTCCAATCAGATCCCTCCTTTTATGCCACGGTCCAATCAGAGCTCTCCTTTCATCTTGCTGTGGTCTAATCAGATCGCTCCTTTCCTCATGCTGTGGTCCAATCAGATCCCTCCTTTCCTCTTGATGTGGTCCAATCAGATCCCTCCTTTTATGCCATGGTCCAATCAGAGCTCTCCTTTCATCTTGCTGTGGTCCAATCAGATCGCTCCTTTCCTCCTGCTGTGGTCCAATCAGATCCCTCCTTTCCTCTTGCTGTGGTCCAATCAGATCCCTCCTTTGATTCCACGGTCCAATCAGAGCTCTCCTTTCATCTTGCTGTGGTCCAATCAGATCCCTCCTTTCCTCTTGCTGTGGTCCAATCAGATCCCTCCTTTGATTCCACGGTCCAATCAGAGCTCTCCTTTCATCTTGCTGTGGTCCAATCAGATCGCTCCATTCCTCCTGCTGTGGTCCAATCAGATCCCTGCTTTCCTCTTGCTGTGGTCCAATCAGATCCCTCCTTTTATGCCACGGTCCAATCAGAGCTCTCCTTTCATCTTGCTGTCGTCCAATCAGATCGCTCCTTTCCTCCTGCTGTGGTCCAATCAGATCCCTGCTTTCCTCTTGCTGTGGTCCAATCAGATCCCTCCTTTGATGCCACGGTCCAATCATAGCTTTCGTTTCATCTTGCTGTCGTCCAATCAGATCGCTCCTTTCCTCCTGCTGTGGTCCAATCAGATCCCTTCTTTCCTCTTGCTGTGGTCCAATCAGATCCCTCCTTTTATGCCACGGTCCAATCAGAGCTCTCCTTTCATCTTGCTGTCGTCCAATCAGATCCCTCCTTTTATGCCACGGTCCAATCAGAGCTCTCCTTTCATCTTGCTGTGGTCTAATCAGGTCTCTCCTTTCCTCATGCTGTGGTCCAATCAGATCCCTCCTTTCCTCTTGATGTGGTCCAATCAGATCCCTCCTTTTATGCCATGGTCCAATCAGAGCTCTCCTTTCATCTTGCTGTGGTCCAATCAGATCGCTCCTTTCCTCCTGCTGTGGTCCAATCAGATCCCTCCTTTCCTCTTGCTGTGGTCCAATCAGATCCCTCCTTTGATTCCACGGTCCAATCAGAGCTCTCCTTTCATCTTGCTGTGGTCCAATCAGATCGCTCCATTCCTCCTGCTGTGGTCCAATCAGATCCCTGCTTTCCTCTTGCTGTGGTCCAATCAGATCCCTCCTTTTATGCCACGGTCCAATCAGAGCTCTCCTTTCATCTTGCTGTCGTCCAATCAGATCGCTCCTTTCCTCCTGCTGTGGTCCAATCAGATCCCTGCTTTCCTCTTGCTGTGGTCCAATCAGATCCCTCCTTTGATGCCACGGTCCAATCAGAGCTTTCGTTTCATCTTGCTGTCGTCCAATCAGATCGCTCCTTTCCTCCTGCTGTGGTCCAATCAGATCCCTTCTTTCCTCTTGCTGTGGTCCAATCAGATCCCTCCTTTTATGCCACGGTCCAATCAGAGCTCTCCTTTCATCTTGCTGTCGTCCAATCAGATCGCTCCTTTCCTCCTGCTGTGGTCCAATCAGATCGCTCCTTTCCTCCTGCTGTGGTCCAATCAGATCCCTCCTTTCCTCCTGCTGTGGTCCAATCAGATCCCTCCTTTTATGCCACGGTCCAATCAGAGCTCTCCTTTCATCTTGCTGTCGTCCAATCAGATCGCTCCTTTCCTCCTGCTGTGGTCCAATCAGATCCCTGCTTTCCTCTTGCTGTGGTCCAATCAGATCCCTCCTTTGATGCCACGGTCCAATCAGAGCTTTCGTTTCATCTTGCTGTCGTCCAATCAGATCGCTCCTTTCCTCCTGCTGTGGTCCAATCAGATCCCTTCTTTCCTCTTGCTGTGGTCCAATCAGATCCCTCCTTTTATGCCACGGTCCAATCAGAGCTCTCCTTTCATCTTGCTGTCGTCCAATCAGATCGCTCCTTTCCTCCTGCTGTGGTCCAATCAGATCGCTCCTTTCCTCCTGCTGTGCTCCAATCAGGTCCCTCCTTTCCTCCTGCTGTGGTCCAATCAGATCCCTCCTTTTATGCCACGGTCCAATCAGAGCTCTCCTTTCATCTTGCTGTGGTCCAATCAGATCGCTCCTTTCCTCCTGCTGTGGTCCAATCAGATCCCTTTTTTCCTCTTGCTGTGGTCCAATCAGATCCCTCCTTTTATGCCACGGTCCAATCAGAGCTCTCCTTTCATCTTGCTGTGGTCCAATCAGATCCCTCCTTTTATGCCACGGTCCAATCACAGCTCTCTTTTCATCTTGCTGTGGTCCAATCAGATCCCTCCTTTTATGCCACGGTCCAATCAGAGCTCTCCTTTCATCTTGCTGTCGTCCAATCAGATCGCTCCTTTCCTCCTGCTGTGGTGCAATCAGATCCCTCCTTTCCTCTTGATGTGGTCCAATCAGATCCCTCCTTTCCTCTTGCTGTGGTCTAATCAGATCCCTCCTTTTATGCCACGGTCCAATCAGAGCTCTCCTTTCATCTTGCTGTGGTCCAATCAGATCGCTCCTTTCCTCCTGCTGTGGTCCAATCAGATCCCTCCTTTTATGCCACGGTCCAATCAGAGCTCTCCTTTCATCTTGCTGTGGTCCAATCAGATCGCTCCTTTCCTCCTGCTGTGGTTCAATCAGATCCCTTTTTTCCTCTTGCTGTGGTCCAATCAGATCCCTCCATTTATGCCACGGTCCAATCAGAGCTCTCCTTTCATCTTGCTATGGTCCAATCAGATCGCTCCTTTCCTCCTGCTGTGGTCCAATCAGATCGCTCCTTTCCTCCTGCTGTGGTCCAATCAGATCCCTCCTTTTATGCCACGGTCCAATCAGAGCTCTCCTTTCATCTTGCTGTGGTCCAATCAGATCGCTCCTTTCCTCCTGCTGTGGTTCAATCAGATCCCTTTTTTCCTCTTGCTGTGGTCCAATCAGATCCCTCCATTTATGCCACGGTCCAATCAGAGCTCTCCTTTCATCTTGCTATGGTCCAATCAGATCGCTCCTTTCCTCCTGCTGTGGTCCAATCAGATCCCTCCTTTCCTCTTGCTGTGGTCCAATCAGATCCCTCCTTTTATGCCACAGTCCAATCAGAGTTCTCTTTTCATCTTGCTGTCGTGCAATCAGATCGCTCCTTTCCTCCTGCTGTGGTCCAATCAGATCCCTCCTTTTATGCCAGGGTCCAATCAGAGCTCTCCTTTCCTCTTGCTGTGGTCCAATCAGATCCCTCCTTTTATGCCACGGTCCAATCAGAGCTCTCATTTCATCTTGCTGTGGTCCAATCAGATCGCTCCTTTCCTCCTGCTGTGGTCCAATCAGATCCCTCCTTTTATGCCACGGTCCAATCAGAGCTCTCCTTTCATCTTGCTGTCGTCCAATCAGATCGCTCCTTTCCTCCTGCTGTGGTCCAATCAGATCCCTTTTTTCCTTTTGCTGTGGTCCAATCAGATCCCTCCTTTTATGCCACGGTCCAATCAGAGCTCTCCGTTCATCTTGCTGTGGTCCAATGAAATCGCTCCTTTCCTCCTGCTGTGTTCCAATCAGATCCCTCCTTTCCTCTTGCTGTGGTCCAATCAGATCCCTCCTTTCATGCCACGGTATAATCAGAGCTCTCCTTTCATCTTGCTGTGGTCCAATCAGATTGCTGCTTTCCTCCTGCTGTGGTCCAGTCAGATCCCTCCTTTTCCTCTTGCTGTGGTCCAATCAGATCCCTCCATTTATGCCACGGTCCAATCAGAGCTCTCCTTTCATCTTGCTGTGGTCCAATCATATCGCTCCTTTCCTCCTGCTGTGGTCCAATCAGATCCCTCCTTTCCTCTTGCTGTGGTCCAATCAGATCCCTCCTTTTATGCCACGGTCCAATCAGAGATCTCCTTTCATCTTGCCGTGGTCCAATCAGATCGCTCCTTTCCTCCTGCTGTGGTCCAATCAGATCCCTCCTTTTATGCCACGGTCCAATCAGAGCTCTCCTTTCATCTTGCTGTCGTCCAATCAGATCGCTCCTTTGCTCCTGCTGTGGTCCAATCAGATCTATCATTTCCTCTTGCTGTGGTCCAATCAGATCCCTCCTTTTATGCCACGGTCCAATTACAGCTCTCTTTTCATCTTGCTGTGGTCCAATCAGATCCCTCCTTTTATGCCACGGTCCAATCAGAGCACTCCTTTCATCTTGCTGTCGTCCAATCAGATCGCTCCTTTCCTCCTGCTGTGGTGCAATCAGATCCCTCCTTTCCTCTTGATGTGGTCCAATCAGATCCCTCCTTTCCTCTTGCTGTGGTCCAATCAGATCCCTCCTTTTCCTCTTGCTGTGGTCCAATCAGATCCCTCCATTTATGCCACGGTCCAATCAGAGCTCTCCTTTCATCTTGCTGTGGTCCAATCATATCGCTCCTTTCCTCCTGCTGTGGTCCAATCAGATCCCTCCTTTCCTCTTGCTGTGGTCCAATCAGATCCATCCTTTGATTCCACAGTCCAATCAGAGCTCTCCTTTCATCTTGCTGTGGTCCAATCAGATCGCTCCATTCCTCCTGCTGTGGTCCAATCAGATCCCTGCTTTCCTCTTTCTGTGGTCCAATCAGATCCCTCCTTTTATGCCACGGTCCAATCAGAGCTCTCCTTTCATCTTGCTGTCGTCCAATCAGATCGCTTCTTTCCTCCTGCTGTGGTCCAATTAGATCCCTGCTTTCCTCTTGCTGTGGTCCAATCAGATCCCTCCTTTGATGCCACGGTCCAATCAGAGCTTTCGTTTCATCTTGCTGTCGTCCAATCAGATCGCTCCTTTCCTCCTGCTGTGGTCCAATCAGATCCCTTCTTTCCTCTTGCTGTGGTCCAATCAGATCCCTCCTTTTATGCCACGGTCCAATCAGAGCTCTCCTTTCATCTTGCTGTCGTCCAATCAGATCGCTCCTTTCCTCCTGCTGTGGTCCAATCAGATCGCTCCTTTCCTCCTGCTGTGGTCCAATCAGATCCCTCCTTTCCTCCTGCTGTGGTCCAATCAGATCCCTCCTTTTATGCCACGGTCCAATCAGAGCTCTCCTTTCATCTTGCTGTGGTCCAATCAGATCGCTCCTTTCCTCCTGCTGTGGTCCAATATGATCCCTTTTTTCCTCTTGCTGTGGTCCAATCAGATC
This sequence comes from Centroberyx gerrardi, assembly GCF_048128805.1. Classification (NCBI taxonomy): domain Eukaryota; kingdom Metazoa; phylum Chordata; class Actinopteri; order Beryciformes; family Berycidae; genus Centroberyx; species Centroberyx gerrardi. The sequence goes on from NC_136002.1 coordinate 244,468, forward strand.
CCTCCTTTTATGCCACGGTCCAATCAGAGCTCTCCTTTCATCTTGCTGTGGTCCAATCAGATCCCTCCTTTTATGCCACGGTCCAATCACAGCTCTCTTTTCATCTTGCTGTGGTCCAATCAGATCCCTCCTTTTATGCCACGGTCCAATCAGAGCTCTCCTTTCATCTTGCTGTCGTCCAATCAGATCGCTCCTTTCCTCCTGCTGTGGTGCAATCAGATCCCTCCTTTCCTCTTGATGTGGTCCAATCAGATCCCTCCTTTCCTCTTGCTGTGGTCCAATCAGATCCCTCCTTTTATGCCACGGTCCAATCAGAGCTCTCCTTTCATCTTGCTGTGGTCCAATCAGATCACTCCTTTCCTCTTGCTGTGGTCCAATCAGATCCCTCCTTTTATGCCACAGTCCAATCAGAGCTCTCCTTTCATCTTGCTGTGGTCCAATCAGATCGCTCCTTTCCTCCTGCTGTGGTTCAATCAGATCCCTTTTTTCCTCTTGCTGTGGTCCAATCAGATCCCTCCATTTATGCCACGGTCCAATCAGAGCTCTCCTTTCATCTTGCTATGGTCCAATCAGATCGCTCCTTTCCTCCTGCTGTGGTCCAATCAGATCGCTCCTTTCCTCCTGCTGTGGTCCAATCAGATCCCTCCTTTTATGCCACGGTCCAATCAGAGCTCTCCTTTCATCTTGCTGTGGTCCAATCTGATCGCTCCTTTGCTCCTGCTGTGGTCCAATCAGATCCCTTTTTTCCTCTTGCTGTGGTCCAATCAGATCCCTCCTTTTATGCCACGGTCCAATCAGAGCTCTCCTTTCATCTTGCTGTGGTCCAATCAGATCCCTCCTTTTATGCCACGGTCCAATCACAGCTCTCTTTTCATCTTGCTGTGGTCCAATCAGATCCCTCCTTTTATGCCACGGTCCAATCAGAGCTCTCCTTTCATCTTGCTGTCGTCCAATCAGATCGCTCCTTTCCTCCTACTGTGGTGCAATCAGATCCCTCCTTTCCTCTTGATGTGGTCCAATCAGATCCCTCCTTTCCTCTTACTGTGGTCTAATCAGATCCCTCCTTTTATGCCACGGTCCAATCAGAGCTCTCCTTTCATCTTGCTGTGGTCCAATCAGATCGCTCCTTTCCTCCTGCTGTGGTCCAATCAGATCCTTCCTTTTATGCCACGGTCCAATCAGAGCTCTCCTTTCATCTTGCTGTGGTCCAATCAGATCGCTCCTTTCCTCCTGCTGTGGTTCAATCAGATCCCTTTTTTCCTCTTGCTGTGGTCCAATCAGATCCCTCCATTTATGCCACGGTCCAATCAGAGCTCTCCTTTCATCTTGCTATGGTCCAATCAGATCGCTCCTTTCCTCCTGCTGTGGTCCAATCAGATCGCTCCTTTCCTCCTGCTGTGGTCCAATCAGATCCCTCCTTTTATGCCACGGTCCAATCAGAGCTCTCCTTTCATCTTGCTGTGGTCCAATCAGATCGCTCCTTTCCTCCTGCTGTGGTTCAATCAGATCCCTTTTTTCCTCTTGCTGTGGTCCAATCAGATCCCTCCATTTATGCCACGGTCCAATCAGAGCTCTCCTTTCATCTTGCTATGGTCCAATCAGATCGCTCCTTTCCTCCTGCTGTGGTCCAATCAGATCCCTCCTTTCCTCTTGCTGTGGTCCAATCAGATCCCTCCTTTTATGCCACAGTCCAATCAGAGTTCTCTTTTCATATTGCTGTCGTGCAATCAGATCGCTCCTTTCCTCCTGCTGTGGTCCAATCAGATCCCTCCTTTTATGCCAGGGTCCAATCAGAGCTCTCCTTTCCTCTTGCTGTGGTCCAATCAGATCCCTCCTTTTATGCCACGGTCCAATCAGAGCTCTCCTTTCATCTTGCTGTGGTCCAATCAGATCGCTCCTTTCCTCCTGCTGTGGTCCAATCAGATCCCTCCTTTTATGCCACGGTCCAATCAGAGCTCTCCTTTCATCTTGCTGTGGTCCAATCAGATCGCTCCTTTCCTCCTGCTGTGGTCCAATCAGATCCCTTTTTTCCTTTTGCTGTGGTCCAATCAGATCCCTCCTTTTATGCCACGGTCCAATCAGAGCTCTCCGTTCATCTTGCTGTGGTCCAATCAAATCGCTCCTTTCCTCCTGCTGTGTTCCAATCAGATCCCTCCTTTCCTCTTGCTGTGGTCCAATCAGATCCCTCCTTTCATGCCACGGTATAATCAGAGCTCTCCTTTCATCTCGCTGTGGTCCAATCAGATTGCTGCTTTCCTCCTGCTGTGGTCCAATCAGATCCCTCCTTTTCCTCTTGCTGTGGTCCAATCAGATCCCTCCATTTATGCCACGGTCCAATCAGAGCTCTCCTTTCATCTTGCTGTGGTCCAATCATATCGCTCCTTTCCTCCTGCTGTGGTCCAATCAGATCCCTCCTTTCCTCTTGCTGTGGTCCAATCAGATCCCTCCTTTGATTCCACAGTCCAATCAGAGCTCTCCTTTCATCTTGCTGTGGTCCAATCAGATCGCTCCATTCCTCCTGCTGTGGTCCAATCAGATCCCTGCTTTCCTCTTGCTGTGGTCCAATCAGATCCCTCCTTTTATGCCACGGTCCAATCAGAGCTCTCCTTTCATCTTGCTGTCGTCCAATCAGATCGCTCCTTTCCTCCTGCTGTGGTCCAATTAGATCCCTGCTTTCCTCTTGCTGTGGTCCAATCAGATCCCTCCTTTGATGCCACGGTCCAATCAGAGCTTTCGTTTCATCTTGCTGTCGTCCAATCAGATCGCTCCTTTCCTCCTGCTGTGGTCCAATCAGATCCCTTCTTTCCTCTTGCTGTGGTCCAATCAGATCCCTCCTTTTATGCCACGGTCCAATCAGAGCTCTCCTTTCATCTTGCTGTCGTCCAATCAGATCGCTCCTTTCCTCCTGCTGTGGTCCAATCAGATCGCTCCTTTCCTCCTGCTGTGGTCCAATCAGATCCCTCCTTTCCTCCTGCTGTGGTCCAATCAGATCCCTCCTTTTATGCCACGGTCCAATCAGAGCTCTCCTTTCATCTTGCTGTGGTCCAATCAGATCGCTCCTTTCCTCCTGCTGTGGTCCAATCAGATCCCTTTTTTCCTCTTGCTGTGGTCCAATCAGATCCCTCCTTTTATGCCACGGTCCAATCAGAGCTCTCCTTTCATCTTGCTGTGGTCCAATCAGATCCCTCCTTTTATGCCACGGTCCAATCACAGCTCTCTTTTCATCTTGCTGTGGTCCAATCAGATCCCTCCTTTTATGCCACGGTCCAATCAGAGCTCTCCTTTCATCTTGCTGTCGTCCAATCAGATCGCTCCTTTCCTCCTGCTGTGGTGCAATCAGATCCCTCCTTTCCTCTTGATGTGGTCCAATCAGATCCCTCCTTTCCTCTTGCTGTGGTCCAATCAGATCCCTCCTTTTATGCCACGGTCCAATCAGAGCTCTCCTTTCATCTTGCTGTGGTCCAATCAGATCACTCCTTTCCTCTTGCTGTGGTCCAATCACATCCCTCCTTTTATGCCACGGTCCAATCAGAGCTCTCCTTTCATCTTGCTGTGGTCCAATCAGATCGCTCCTTTCCTCCTGCTGTGGTTCAATCAGATCCCTTTTTTCCTCTTGCTGTGGTCCAATCAGATCCCTCCATTTATGCCACGGTCCAATCAGAGCTCTCCTTTCATCTTGCTATGGTTCAATCAGATCGCTCCTTTCCTCCTGCTGTGGTCCAATCAGATCCCTTCTTTCCTCTTGCTGTGGTCCAATCAGATCCCTCCTTTTATGCCACGGTCCAATCAGAGCTCTCCTTTCATCTTGCTGTCGTCCAATCAGATCGCTCCTTTCCTCCTGCTGTGGTCCAATCAGATCGCTCCTTTCCTCCTGCTGTGGTCCAATCAGATCCCTCCTTTCCTCCTGCTGTGGTCCAATCAGATCCCTCCTTTTATGCCACGGTCCAATCAGAGCTCTCCTTTCATCTTGCTGTGGTCCAATCAGATCGCTCCTTTCCTCCTGCTGTGGTCCAATCAGATCCCTTTTTTCCTCTTGCTGTGGTCCAATCAGATCCCTCCTTTTATGCCACGGTCCAATCAGAGCTCTCCTTTCATCTTGCTGTGGTCCAATCAGATCCCTCCTTTTATGCCACGGTCCAATCACAGCTCTCTTTTCATCTTGCTGTGGTCCAATCAGATCCCTCCTTTTATGCCACGGTCCAATCAGAGCTCTCCTTTCATCTTGCTGTCGTCCAATCAGATCGCTCCTTTCCTCCTGCTGTGGTGCAATCAGATCCCTCCTTTCCTCTTGATGTGGTCCAATCAGATCCCTCCTTTCCTCTTGCTGTGGTCCAATCAGATCCCTCCTTTTATGCCACGGTCCAATCAGAGCTCTCCTTTCATCTTGCTGTGGTCCAATCAGATCACTCCTTTCCTCTTGCTGTGGTCCAATCAGATCCCTCCTTTTATGCCACGGTCCAATCAGAGCTCTCCTTTCATCTTGCTGTGGTCCAATCAGATCGCTCCTTTCCTCCTGCTGTGGTTCAATCAGATCCCTTTTTTCCTCTTGCTGTGGTCCAATCAGATCCCTCCATTTATGCCACGGTCCAATCAGAGCTCTCCTTTCATCTTGCTATGGTCCAATCAGATCGCTCCTTTCCTCCTGCTGTGGTCCAATCAGATCGCTCCTTTCCTCCTGCTGTGGTCCAATCAGATCCCTCCTTTTATGCCACGGTCCAATCAGAGCTCTCCTTTCATCTTGCTGTGGTCCAATCTGATCGCTCCTTTGCTCCTGCTGTGGTCCAATCAGATCCCTTTTTTCCTCTTGCTGTGGTCCAATCAGATCCCTCCTTTTATGCCACGGTCCAATCAGAGCTCTCCTTTCATCTTGCTGTGGTCCAATCAGATCCCTCCTTTTATGCCACGGTCCAATCACAGCTCTCTTTTCATCTTGCTGTGGTCCAATCAGATCCCTCCTTTTATGCCACGGTCCAATCAGAGCTCTCCTTTCATCTTGCTGTCGTCCAATCAGATCGCTCCTTTCCTCCTGCTGTGGTGCAATCAGATCCCTCCTTTCCTCTTGATGTGGTCCAATCAGATCCCTCCTTTCCTCTTGCTGTGGTCTAATCAGATCCCTCCTTTTATGCCACGGTCCAATCAGAGCTCTCCTTTCATCTTGCTGTGGTCCAATCAGATCGCTCCTTTCCTCCTGCTGTGGTCCAATCAGATCCTTCCTTTTATGCCACGGTCCAATCAGAGCTCTCCTTTCATCTTGCTGTGGTCCAATCAGATCGCTCCTTTCCTCCTGCTGTGGTTCAATCAGATCCCTTTTTTCCTCTTGCTGTGGTCCAATCAGATCCCTCCATTTATGCCACGGTCCAATCAGAGCTCTCCTTTCATCTTGCTATGGTCCAATCAGATTGCTCCTTTCCTCCTGCTGTGGTCCAATCAGATCGCTCCTTTCCTCCTGCTGTGGTCCAATCAGATCCCTCCTTTTATGCCACGGTCCAATCAGAGCTCTCCTTTCATCTTGCTGTGGTCCAATCAGATCGCTCCTTTCCTCCTGCTGTGGTTCAATCAGATCCCTTTTTTCCTCTTGCTGTGGTCCAATCAGATCCCTCCATTTATGCCACGGTCCAATCAGAGCTCTCCTTTCATCTTGCTATGGTCCAATCAGATCGCTCCTTTCCTCCTGCTGTGGTCCAATCAGATCCCTCCTTTCCTCTTGCTGTGGTCCAATCAGATCCCTCCTTTTATGCCACAGTCCAATCAGAGTTCTCTTTTCATCTTGCTGTCGTGCAATCAGATCGCTCCTTTCCTCCTGCTGTGGTCCAATCAGATCCCTCCTTTTATGCCACGGTCCAATCAGAGCTCTCCTTTCCTCTTGCTGTGGTCCAATCAGATCCCTCCTTTTATGCCACGGTCCAATCAGAGCTCTCCTTTCATCTTGCTGTGGTCCAATCAGATCGCTCCTTTCCTCCTGCTGTGGTCCAATCAGATCCCTCCTTTTATGCCACGGTCCAATCAGAGCTCTCCTTTCATCTTGCTGTGGTCCAATCAGATCGCTCCTTTCCTCCTGCTGTGGTCCAATCAGATCCCTTTTTTCCTTTTGCTGTGGTCCAATCAGATCCCTCCTTTTATGCCACGGTCCAATCAGAGCTCTCCGTTCATCTTGCTGTGGTCCAATCAAATCGCTCCTTTCCTCCTGCTGTGTTCCAATCAGATCCCTCCTTTCCTCTTGCTGTGGTCCAATCAGATCCCTCCTTTCATGCCACGGTATAATCAGAGCTCTCCTTTCATCTTGCTGTGGTCCAATCAGATTGCTGCTTTCCTCCTGCTGTGGTCCAATCAGATCCCTCCTTTTCCTCTTGCTGTGGTCCAATCAGATCCCTCCATTTATGCCACGGTCCAATCAGAGCTCTCCTTTCATCTTGCTGTGGTCCAATCAGATCGCTCCTTTCCTCCTGCTGTGGTCCAATCAGATCCCTCCTTTCCTCTTGCTGTGGTCCAATCAGATCCCTCCTTTGATTCCACAGTCCAATCAGAGCTCTCCTTTCATCTTGCTGTGGTCCAATCAGATCGCTCCATTCCTCCTGCTGTGGTCCAATCAGATCCCTGCTTTCCTCTTGCTGTGGTCCAATCAGATCCCTCCTTTTATGCCACGGTCCAATCAGAGCTCTCCTTTCATCTTGCTGTCGTCCAATCAGATCGCTCCTTTCCTCCTGCTGTGGTCCAATTAGATCCCTGCTTTCCTCTTGCTGTGGTCCAATCAGATCCCTCCTTTGATGCCACGGTCCAATCAGAGCTTTCGTTTCATCTTGCTGTCGTCCAATCAGATCGCTCCTTTCCTCCTGCTGTGGTCCAATCAGATCCCTTCTTTCCTCTTGCTGTGGTCCAATCAGATCCCTCCTTTTATGCCACGGTCCAATCAGAGCTCTCCTTTCATCTTGCTGTCGTCCAATCAGATCGCTCCTTTCCTCCTGCTGTGGTCCAATCAGATCGCTCCTTTCCTCCTGCTGTGGTCCAATCAGATCCCTCCTTTCCTCCTGCTGTGGTCCAATCAGATCCCTCCTTTTATGCCACGGTCCAATCAGAGCTCTCCTTTCATCTTGCTGTGGTCCAATCAGATCGCTCCTTTCCTCCTGCTGTGGTCCAATCAGATCCCTTTTTTCCTCTTGCTGTGGTCCAATCAGATCCCTCCTTTTATGCCACGGTCCAATCAGAGCTCTCCTTTCATCTTGCTGTGGTCCAATCAGATCCCTCCTTTTATGCCACGGTCCAATCACAGCTCTCTTTTCATCTTGCTGTGGTCCAATCAGATCCCTCCTTTTATGCCACGGTCCAATCAGAGCTCTCCTTTCATCTTGCTGTCGTCCAATCAGATCGCTCCTTTCCTCCTGCTGTGGTGCAATCAGATCCCTCCTTTCCTCTTGATGTGGTCCAATCAGATCCCTCCTTTCCTCTTGCTGTGGTCCAATCAGATCCCTCCTTTTATGCCACGGTCCAATCAGAGCTCTCCTTTCATCTTGCTGTGGTCCAATCAGATCACTCCTTTCCTCTTGCTGTGGTCCAATCAGATCCCTCCTTTTATGCCACGGTCCAATCAGAGCTCTCCTTTCATCTTGCTGTGGTCCAATCAGATCGCTCCTTTCCTCCTGCTGTGGTTCAATCAGATCCCTTTTTTCCTCTTGCTGTGGTCCAATCAGATCCCTCCATTTATGCCACGGTCCAATCAGAGCTCTCCTTTCATCTTGCTATGGTCCAATCAGATCGCTCCTTTCCTCCTGCTGTGGTCCAATCAGATCGCTCCTTTCCTCCTGCTGTGGTCCAATCAGATCCCTCCTTTTATGCCACGGTCCAATCAGAGCTCTCCTTTCATCTTGCTGTGGTCCAATCTGATCGCTCCTTTGCTCCTGCTGTGGTCCAATCAGATCCCTTTTTTCCTCTTGCTGTGGTCCAATCAGATCCCTCCTTTTATGCCACGGTCCAATCAGAGCTCTCCTTTCATCTTGCTGTGGTCCAATCAGATCCCTCCTTTTATGCCACGGTCCAATCACAGCTCTCTTTTCATCTTGCTGTGGTCCAATCAGATCCCTCCTTTTATGCCACGGTCCAATCAGAGCTCTCCTTTCATCTTGCTGTCGTCCAATCAGATCGCTCCTTTCCTCCTGCTGTGGTGCAATCAGATCCCTCCTTTCCTCTTGATGTGGTCCAATCAGATCCCTCCTTTCCTCTTGCTGTGGTCTAATCAGATCCCTCCTTTTATGCCACGGTCCAATCAGAGCTCTCCTTTCATCTTGCTGTGGTCCAATCAGATCGCTCCTTTCCTCCTGCTGTGGTCCAATCAGATCCTTCCTTTTATGCCACGGTCCAATCAGAGCTCTCCTTTCATCTTGCTGTGGTCCAATCAGATCGCTCCTTTCCTCCTGCTGTGGTTCAATCAGATCCCTTTTTTCCTCTTGCTGTGGTCCAATCAGATCCCTCCATTTATGCCACGGTCCAATCAGAGCTCTCCTTTCATCTTGCTATGGTCCAATCAGATCGCTCCTTTCCTCCTGCTGTGGTCCAATCAGATCGCTCCTTTCCTCCTGCTGTGGTCCAATCAGATCCCTCCTTTTATGCCACGGTCCAATCAGAGCTCTCCTTTCATCTTGCTGTGGTCCAATCAGATCGCTCCTTTCCTCCTGCTGTGGTTCAATCAGATCCCTTTTTTCCTCTTGCTGTGGTCCAATCAGATCCCTCCATTTATGCCACGGTCCAATCAGAGCTCTCCTTTCATCTTGCTATGGTCCAATCAGATCGCTCCTTTCCTCCTGCTGTGGTCCAATCAGATCCCTCCTTTCCTCTTGCTGTGGTCCAATCAGATCCCTCCTTTTATGCCACAGTCCAATCAGAGTTCTCTTTTCATCTTGCTGTCGTGCAATCAGATCGCTCCTTTCCTCCTGCTGTGGTCCAATCAGATCCCTCCTTTTATGCCAGGGTCCAATCAGAGCTCTCCTTTCCTCTTGCTGTGGTCCAATCAGATCCCTCCTTTTATGCCACGGTCCAATCAGAGCTCTCCTTTCATCTTGCTGTGGTCCAATCAGATCGCTCCTTTCCTCCTGCTGTGGTCCAATCAGATCCCTCCTTTTATGCCACGGTCCAATCAGAGCTCTCCTTTCATCTTGCTGTGGTCCAATCAGATCGCTCCTTTCCTCCTGCTGTGGTCCAATCAGATCCCTTTTTTCCTTTTGCTGTGGTCCAATCAGATCCCTCCTTTTATGCCACGGTCCAATCAGAGCTCTCCGTTCATCTTGCTGTGGTCCAATCAAATCGCTCCTTTCCTCCTGCTGTGTTCCAATCAGATCCCTCCTTTCCTCTTGCTGTGGTCCAATCAGATCCCTCCTTTCATGCCACGGTATAATCAGAGCTCTCCTTTCATCTTGCTGTGGTCCAATCAGATTGCTGCTTTCCTCCTGCTGTGGTCCAATCAGATCCCTCCTTTTCCTCTTGCTGTGGTCCAATCAGATCCCTCCATTTATGCCACGGTCCAATCAGAGCTCTCCTTTCATCTTGCTGTGGTCCAATCATATCGCTCCTTTCCTCCTGCTGTGGTCCAATCAGATCCCTCCTTTCCTCTTGCTGTGGTCCAATCAGATCCCTCCTTTGATTCCACAGTCCAATCAGAGCTCTCCTTTCATCTTGCTGTGGTCCAATCAGATCGCTCCATTCCTCCTGCTGTGGTCCAATCAGATCCCTGCTGTCCTCTTGCTGTGGTCCAATCAGATCCCTCCTTTTATGCCACGGTCCAATCAGAGCTCTCCTTTCATCTTGCTGTCGTCCAATCAGATCGCTCCTTTCCTCCTGCTGTGGTCCAATCAGATCCCTGCTTTCCTCTTGCTGTGGTCCAATCAGATCCCTCCTTTGATGCCACGGTCCAATCAGAGCTTTCGTTTCATCTTGCTGTCGTCCAATCAGATCGCTCCTTTCCTCCTGCTGTGGTCCAATCAGATCCCTTCTTTCCTCTTGCTGTGGTCCAATCAGATCCCTCCTTTTATGCCACGGTCCAATCAGAGCTCTCCTTTCATCTTGCTGTCGTCCAATCAGATCGCTCCTTTCCTCCTGCTGTGGTCCAATCAGATCGCTCCTTTCCTCCTGCTGTGGTCCAATCAGATCCCTCCTTTCCTCCTGCTGTGGTCCAATCAGATCCCTCCTTTTATGCCACGGTCCAATCAGAGCTCTCCTTTCATCTTGCTGTGGTCCAATCAGATCGCTCCTTTCCTCCTGCTGTGGTCCAATCAGATCCCTTTTTTCCTCTTGCTGTGGTCCAATCAGATCCCTCCTTTTATGCCACGGTCCAATCAGAGCTCTCCTTTCATCTTGCTGTGGTCCAATCAGATCCCTCCTTTTATGCCACGGTCCAATCACAGCTCTCTTTTCATCTTGCTGTGGTCCAATCAGATCCCTCCTTTTATGCCACGGTCCAATCAGAGCTCTCCTTTCATCTTGCTGTCGTCCAATCAGATCGCTCCTTTCCTCCTGCTGTGGTGCAATCAGATCCCTCCTTTCCTCTTGATGTGGTCCAATCAGATCCCTCCTTTCCTCTTGCTGTGGTCCAATCAGATCCCTCCTTTTATGCCACGGTCCAATCAGAGCTCTCCTTTCATCTTGCTGTGGTCCAATCAGATCACTCCTTTCCTCTTGCTGTGGTCCAATCAGATCCCTCCTTTTATGCCACGGTCCAATCAGAGCTCTCCTTTCATCTTGCTGTGGTCCAATCAGATCGCTCCTTTCCTCCTGCTGTGGTTCAATCAGATCCCTTTTTTCCTCTTGCTGTGGTCCAATCAGATCCCTCAATTTATGCCACGGTCCAATCAGAGCTCTCCTTTCATCTTGCTATGGTCCAATCAGATCGCTCCTTTCCTCCTGCTGTGGTCCAATCAGATCCCTCCTTTCCTCTTGCTGTGGTCCAATCAGATCCCTCCTTTCCTCCTGCTGTGGTCCAATCAGATCCCTCCTTTTATGCCAGGGTCCAATCAGAGCTCTCCTTTCCTCTTGCTGTGGTCCAATCAGATCCCTCCTTTTATGCCACGGTCCAATCAGAGCTCTCCTTTCATCTTGCTGTGGTCCAATCAGATCGCTCCTTTCCTCCTGCTGTGGTCCAATCAGATCCCTCCTTTTATGCCACGGTCCAATCAGAGCTCTCCTTTCATCTTGCTGTGGTCCAATCAGATCCCTCCTTTCCTCTTGATGTGGTCCAATCAGATCCCTTTTTTCCTCTTGCTGTGGTCCAATCAGATCCCTCCTTTTATGCCACAGTCCAATCAGAGCTCTCCTTTCATCTTGCTGTGGTCCAATCAGATCCCTCCTTTTATGTCACGGTCCAATCAGAGCTCTCCTTTCATCTTGCTGTGGTCCAATCAGATCCCTCCTTTTATGCCACGGTCCAATCACAGCTCTCCTTTCCTCTTGCTGTGGTCCAATCAGATCCCTCCTTTTATGCCACGGTCCAATCAGAGCTCTCCATTCATCTTGCTGTCGTCCAATCAGATCGCTCCTTTGCTCCTGCTGTGGTCCAATCAGATCCCTCCTTTCCTCTTGCTGTGGTCCAATCAGATCCCTCCTTTTATGCCACGGTCCAATCAGAGCTCTCCTTTCATATTGCTGTGGTCCAATCAGATCCCTCCTTTTATGCCACGGTCCAATCACAGCTCTCTTTTCATCTTGCTGTGGTCCAATCAGATCCCTCCTTTCCTCTTGCTGTGGTCCAATCAGATCCCTCCTTTTATGCCACGGTATAATCAGAGCTCTCCTTTCATCTTGCTCTGGTCCAATCAGATCGCTCCTTTCCTCCTGCTGTGGTCCAATCAGATCCCTCCTTTCCTCTTGCTGTGGTCCAATCAGATCCCTCCATTTATGCCACGGTCCAATCAGAGCTCTCCTTTCATCTTGCTGTGGTCCAATCAGATCGCTCCGTTCCTCCTGCTGTGGTCCAATCAGATCCCTCCTTTTATGCCACGGTCCAATCAGAGCTCTCCATTCATCTTGCTGTCGTCCAATCAGATCGCTCCTTTGCTCCTGCTGTGGTCCAGTCAGATCCCTCCTTTCCTCTTGCTGTGGTCCAATCAGATCCCTCCTTTTATGCCACGGTCCAATCAGAGCTCTCCTTTCATATTGCTGTGGTCCAATCAGATCCCTCCTTTTATGCCACGGTCCAATCACAGCTCTCTTTTCATCTTGCTGTGGTCCAATCAGATCCCTCCTTTTATGCCACGGTCCAATCAGAGCTCTCCTTTCATCTTGCTGTCGTCCATTCAGATCGCTCCTTTCCTCCTGCTGTGGTGCAATCAGATACCTCCTTTCCTCTTGATGTGGTCCAATCAGATCCCTCCTTTCCTCTTGCTGTGGTCCAATCAGATCCCTCCTTTCCTCTTGCTGTGGTCCAATCAGATCCCTCCTTTGATGCCACGGACCAATCAGAGCTCTCCTTTCATCTTGCTGTGGTCCAATCAGATCGCTCCTTTCCTCCTGCTGTGTTCCAATCAGATCCCTCCTTTCCTCTTGCTGTGGTCCAATCATATCCCTCCTTTTATGCCACGGTATAATCAGAGCTCTCCTTTCATCTTGCTGTGGTCGAATCAGATCCCTCCTTTCCTCTTGCTGTGGTCCAATCAGATCCCTCCTTTTATACCACGGTCCAATGACAGCTCTCTTTTCATCTTGCTGTGGTCCAATCAGAACCCTCCTTTTATGCCACGGTCCAATGACAGCTCTCCTTTCATCTTGCTGTGGTCCAATCAGATCGCTCCTTTCCTCCTGCTGTGGTCCAATCAGATCCCTCCTCTCCTCTTGATGTGGTCCAATCAGATCCCTCCTTTCCTCTTGCTGTTGTCCAATCAGATCCCTCCTTTTATGCCACGGTCCAATCAGAGCTCTCCTTTCATCTTGCTGTGGTCCAATCAGATCCCTCCTTTCCTCCTGCTGTGGTCCAATCAGATCCCTCCTTTTATGCCACGGTCCAATCAGAGCTCTCCTTTCATCTTGCTGTGGTCCATTCAGATCGCTCCTTTCCTCCTGCTGTGGTCCAATCAGATCCCTCCTTTCCTCTTTCTGTGGTCCAATCAGATCCCTCCTTTTATGCCACGGTCCAATAAGAGCTCTCCTTTCATCTTGCTGTGGTCCAATCAGATCGCTCCTTTCCTCCTGCTGTGGTAAAATCAGATCCCTCCTTTCCTCTTGCTGTGGTCCAATCAGATCCCTCCTTTTATGCCACGGTCCAATCAGAGCTCTCCTTTCATCTTGCTGTGGTCCAATGAGATCGCTCCTTTCCTCCTGCTGTGGTCCAATCAGATCCCTCCTTTCCTCTTGCTGTGGTCCAATCAGATCCCTCCATTTATGCCACGGTCCAATCAGAGCTCTCCTTTCATCTTGCTGTCGTGCAATCAGATCGCTCCTTTCCTCCTGCTGTGGTCCAATCAGATCCCTCCTTTTATGCCGCGCTCCAATCAGAGCTCTCCTTTCATCTTGCTGTGGTCCAATCAGATCGCTCCTTTCCTTCTGCTGTGGTCCAATCAGATCCCTCCTTTCCTCTTGCTGTGGTCCAATCAGATCCCTCCATTTATGCCACGGTCCAATCAGAGCTCTCCTTTCATCTTGCTGTGGTCCAATCAGATCTCTCCTTTCCTCCTCCTGTGGTCCAATCAGATCCCTCCTTTTATGCCACGGTCCAATCAGAGCTCTCCTTTCATCTTGCTGTGGTCCAATCAGATCCCTCCTTTTATGCCACGGTCCAATCACAGCTCTCTTTTCATCTTGCTGTGGTCCAATCAGATCCCTCCTTTTATGCCACGGTCCAATCAGAGCTCTCCTTTCATCTTGCTGTCGTCCAATCAGATCGCTCCTTTCCTCCTGCTGTGGTGCAATCAGATCCCTCCTTTCCTCTTGATGTGGTCCAATCAGATGCCTCCTTTTATGCCACGGTCCAATCAGAGCTCTCCTTTCATCTTGCTGTGGTCCAATCAGATCGCTCCTTTCCTCCTGCTGTGGTCCAATCAGATCCCTCCTTTCCTCTTAATGTGGTCCAATCAGATCCCTCCTTTTATGCCACGGTCCAATCAGACCTCTCCTTTCATCTTGCTGTAGTCCAATCAGATCTCTCCTTTCCTCCTGCTGTGGTCCAATCAGAGCTCTCCTTTCCTCTTGCTATAGTCCAATCAGATATCTCCATTCCTCCTCCTGTGGTCCAATCAGATCCCTCCTTTCCTTTTGCTGTGGTCCAATCAGATCCCTCCTTTTATGCCACGGTCCAATCAGAGCTCTCCTTTCATCTTGCTGTGGTCATATCAGATCCCTCCTTTTATGCCACGGTCCAATCACAGCTCTCTTTTCATCTTGCTGTGGTCCAATCATATCCCTCCTTTTATGCCACGGTCCAATCAGAGCTCTCCTTTCATCTTGCTGTCGTCCAATCAGATCGCTCCTTTCTTCCTGCTGTGGTGCAATCAGATCCCTCCTTTCCTCTTGCTGTGGTCCAATCAGATCCCTCCTTTTATGCCACGGTCCAATCAGAGCTCTCCTTTCATCTTGCTGTGGTCCAATCAGATCCCTCCTTTCCTCCTGCTGTGGTCCAATCAGATCCCTCCTTTTATGCCACGGTCCAATCAGAGCTCTCCTTTCTTCTTGCTTTGGTCAAATCAGATCGCTCCTTTCCTCTTGCTGTGGTCCAATCAGATCCCTCCTTTTATGCCACGGTCCAATCAGAGCTCTCCTTTCATCTTGCTGTGGTCCAATCAGTTCCCTCCTTTTATGCCACGGTCCAATCACAGCTCTCTTTTCATCTTGCTGTGGTCCAATCAGATCCCTCCTTTTATGCCACGGTCCAATCAGAGCTCTCCTTTCATCTTGCTGTCGTCCAATCAGATCGCTCCTTTCCTCCTGCTGTGGTGCAATCAGATCCCTCCTTTCCTCTTGATGTGGTCCAATCAGATCCCTCCTTTCCTCTTGCTGTGGTCCAATCAGATCCCTCCTTTCCTTTTGCTGTGGTCCAATCAGATCCCTCCTTTAATGCCACGGCCCAATCAGAGCTCTCCTTTCAACTTGCTGTGGTCGAATGAGATGGCTCCTTTCCTCCTGCTGTGTTCCAATCAGATCCCTCCTTTCCTCTTGCTGTGGTCCAATCAGATCCCTCCTTTTATGCCACGGTCCAATCAGAGCTCTCCGTTCATCTTGCTGTGGTCCAATCCGATCGCTCCTTTCCTCCTGCTGTGTTCCAATCAGATCCCTCCTTTCTTCTTGCTGTGGTCCAATCAGATCCCTCCTTTTATGCCACGGTATAATCAGAGCTCTCCTTTCATCTTGCTGTGGTCCAATCAGATCGCTCCTTTCCTCCTGCTGTGGTCCAATCAGATCCCTCCTTTCCTCTTGCTGTGGTCCAATCAGATCCCTCCATTTATGCCACGGTCCAATCAGAGCTCTCCTTTCATCTTGCTGTGGTGCAATCAGATCCCTCCTTTCCTCTTGATGTGGTCCAATCAGATCCCACCTTTCCTCTTGCTGTGGTCCAATCAGATCCCTTTTTTCCTCTTGCTGTGGTCCAATCAGATCCCTCCTTTTATGCCACGGTCCAATCAGAGCTCTCCTTTCATCTTGCTGTGGTCCAATCAGATCCCTCCTTTTATGTCACGGTCCAATCACAGCTCTCTTTTCATCTTGCTGTGGTCCAATCAGATCCCTCCCTTTATGCCACGGTCCAATCAGAGCTCTCCTTTCATCTTGCTGTCGTCCAATCAGATCGCTCCTTTCCTCCTGCTGTGGTGAAATCAGATCCCTCCTTTCCTCTTGATGTGGTCCAATCAGATCCGTCCTTTCCTCTTGCTGTGGTCCAATCAGATCCCTCCTTTTATGCCACGGTCCAATCAGAGCTCTCCTTTTATCTTGCTGTGGTCCAATCAGATCGCTCCTTTCCTCCTGCTGTGGTACAATCAGATCCCTCCTTTTATGCCACGGTCCAATCAGAGCTCTCCTTTCATCTTGCTGTGGTCCAATCAGATCGCTCCTTTCCTCCTGCTGTGGTCCAATCAGATCCCTTTTTTCCTCTTGCTGTGGTCCAATCAGATCCCCCCTTTTATACCACGGTCCAATCAGAGCTCTCCGTTCATCTTGCTGTGGTCCAATCAGATCGCTCCTTTCCTCCTGCTGTGTTCCAATCAGATCCCTCCTTTCCTCTTGCTGTGGTCCAATCAGATCCCTCCTTTTATGCCACGGTATAATCAGAGCTCTCCTTTCATCTTGCTGTGGTCCAATCAGATCGCTCCTTTTCTCCTGCTGTGGTCCAATCAGAGCTCTCCTTTCATCTTGCTGTGGTCCAATCAGATCGCTCCTTTTATGCCACGGTCCAATCAGAGCTCTCCTTTCATCTTGCTGTGGTCCAATCAGATCGTTCCTTTCCTCCTGCTGTGGTCCAATCAGATCCCTCCTTTCCTCTTGCTGTGGTCCAATCATATGCCTCCTTTTATGCCAGGGTCCAATCAGAGCTCTCCTTTCATCTTGCTGAGGTCCAATCAGATCGCTCCTTTCCTCCTGCTGTGGTCCAATCAGATTCCTCCTTTCCTCTTGCTGTAGTCCAATCAGATCCCTCCTTTTATGCCACGGTCCAATCAGATCGCTCCTTTCCTCCTCCTGTGGTGCAATCAGATCCCTCCTTTCCACTTGCTGTGGTCCAATCAGATCCCTCCTTTCCTCTTGCTGTGGTCCAATCAGATCCCTCCTTTTATGCCACGGTCCAATCAGAGCTCTCCTTTCCTCCTGCTGTGGTCCAATCAGATCCCTTTTTTCCTCTTGCTGTGGTCCAATCAGATCCCTCCTTTTATGCCACGGTCCAATCAGAGCTCTCCTTTCATCTTGCTGTGGTCCAATCAGATCGCTCCTTTCCTCCTGCTGTGTTCCAATCAGATCCCTCCTTTTATGCCACGGTCCAATCAGAGCTCTCCTGTCATCTTGCTGTGGTCCAATCAGATCGCTCCTTTCCTCCTGCTGTGGTCCAATCAGATCCCTCCTTTCCTCTTACTGTGGTCCAATCAGATCCCTCCTTTTATGCCACGGTCCAATCAGACCTCTCCTTTCATCTTGCTGTAGTCCAATCAGATCTCTCCTTTCCTCCTGCTGTGGTCCAATCACAGCTCTCCTTTCCTCTTGCTATAGTCCAATCAGATATCTCCATTCCTCCTGCTGTGGTCGATTCAGATCCCTCCTTTCCTCTTGCTGTGGTCCAATCAGATCCCTCCTTTTATGCCACAGTCCAATCAGAGCTCTCCTTTCATCTTGCTATGGTCCAATCAGATCGCTCCTTTCCTCCTGCTGTGGTCCAATCAGATCGCTCCTTTCCTCCTGCTGTGGTCCAATCAGATCCCTCCTTTTATGCCACGGTCCAATCAGAGCTCTCCTTTCATCTTGCTGTGGTCCAATCTGATCGCTCCTTTGCTCCTGCTGTGGTCCAATCAGATCCCTTTTTTCCTCTTGCTGTGGTCCAATCAGATCCCTCCTTTTATGCCACGGTCCAATCAGAGCTCTCCTTTCATCTTGCTGTGGTCCAATCAGATCCCTCCTTTTATGCCACGGTCCAATCACAGCTCTCTTTTCATCTTGCTGTGGTCCAATCAGATCCCTCCTTTTATGCCACGGTCCAATCAGAGCTCTCCTTTCATCTTGCTGTCGTCCAATCAGATCGCTCCTTTCCTCCTGCTGTGGTGCAATCAGATCCCTCCTTTCCTCTTGATGTGGTCCAATCAGATCCCTCCTTTCCTCTTGCTGTGGTCTAATCAGATCCCTCCTTTTATGCCACGGTCCAATCAGAGCTCTCCTTTCATCTTGCTGTGGTCCAATCAGATCGCTCCTTTCCTCCTGCTGTGGTCCAATCAGATCCTTCCTTTTATGCCACGGTCCAATCAGAGCTCTCCTTTCATCTTGCTGTGGTCCAATCAGATCGCTCCTTTCCTCCTGCTGTGGTTCAATCAGATCCCTTTTTTCCTCTTGCTGTGGTCCAATCAGATCCCTCCATTTATGCCACGGTCCAATCAGAGCTCTCCTTTCATCTTGCTATGGTCCAATCAGATCGCTCCTTTCCTCCTGCTGTGGTCCAATCAGATCGCTCCTTTCCTCCTGCTGTGGTCCAATCAGATCCCTCCTTTTATGCCACGGTCCAATCAGAGCTCTCCTTTCATCTTGCTGTGGTCCAATCAGATCGCTCCTTTCCTCCTGCTGTGGTTCAATCAGATCCCTTTTTTCCTCTTGCTGTGGTCCAATCAGATCCCTCCATTTATGCCACGGTCCAATCAGAGCTCTCCTTTCATCTTGCTATGGTCCAATCAGATCGCTCCTTTCCTCCTGCTGTGGTCCAATCAGATCCCTCCTTTCCTCTTGCTGTGGTCCAATCAGATCCCTCCTTTTATGCCACAGTCCAATCAGAGTTCTCTTTTCATCTTGCTGTCGTGCAATCAGATCGCTCCTTTCCTCCTGCTGTGGTCCAATCAGATCCCTCCTTTTATGCCAGGGTCCAATCAGAGCTCTCCTTTCCTCTTGCTGTGGTCCAATCAGATCCCTCCTTTTATGCCACGGTCCAATCAGAGCTCTCCTTTCATCTTGCTGTGGTCCAATCAGATCGCTCCTTTCCTCCTGCTGTGGTCCAATCAGATCCCTCCTTTTATGCCACGGTCCAATCAGAGCTCTCCTTTCATCTTGCTGTGGTCCAATCAGATCGCTCCTTTCCTCCTGCTGTGGTCCAATCAGATCCCTTTTTTCCTTTTGCTGTGGTCCAATCAGATCCCTCCTTTTATGCCACGGTCCAATCAGAGCTCTCCGTTCATCTTGCTGTGGTCCAATCAAATCGCTCCTTTCCTCCTGCTGTGTTCCAATCAGATCCCTCCTTTCCTCTTGCTGTGGTCCAATCAGATCCCTCCTTTCATGCCACGGTATAATCAGAGCTCTCCTTTCATCTTGCTGTGGTCCAATCAGATTGCTGCTTTCCTCCTGCTGTGGTCCAATCAGATCCCTCCTTTTCCTCTTGCTGTGGTCCAATCAGATCCCTCCATTTATGCCACGGTCCAATCAGAGCTCTCCTTTCATCTTGCTGTGGTCCAATCATATCGCTCCTTTCCTCCTGCTGTGGTCCAATCAGATCCCTCCTTTCCTCTTGCTGTGGTCCAATCAGATCCCTCCTTTGATTCCACAGTCCAATCAGAGCTCTCCTTTCATCTTGCTGTGGTCCAATCAGATCGCTCCATTCCTCCTGCTGTGGTCCAATCAGATCCCTGCTGTCCTCTTGCTGTGGTCCAATCAGATCCCTCCTTTTATGCCACGGTCCAATCAGAGCTCTCCTTTCATCTTGCTGTCGTCCAATCAGATCGCTCCTTTCCTCCTGCTGTGGTCCAATCAGATCCCTGCTTTCCTCTTGCTGTGGTCCAATCAGATCCCTCCTTTGATGCCACGGTCCAATCAGAGCTTTCGTTTCATCTTGCTGTCGTCCAATCAGATCGCTCCTTTCCTCCTGCTGTGGTCCAATCAGATCCCTTCTTTCCTCTTGCTGTGGTCCAATCAGATCCCTCCTTTTATGCCACGGTCCAATCAGAGCTCTCCTTTCATCTTGCTGTCGTCCAATCAGATCGCTCCTTTCCTCCTGCTGTGGTCCAATCAGATCGCTCCTTTCCTCCTGCTGTGGTCCAATCAGATCCCTCCTTTCCTCCTGCTGTGGTCCAATCAGATCCCTCCTTTTATGCCACGGTCCAATCAGAGCTCTCCTTTCATCTTGCTGTGGTCCAATCAGATCGCTCCTTTCCTCCTGCTGTGGTCCAATCAGATCCCTTTTTTCCTCTTGCTGTGGTCCAATCAGATCCCTCCTTTTATGCCACGGTCCAATCAGAGCTCTCCTTTCATCTTGCTGTGGTCCAATCAGATCCCTCCTTTTATGCCACGGTCCAATCACAGCTCTCTTTTCATCTTGCTGTGGTCCAATCAGATCCCTCCTTTTATGCCACGGTCCAATCAGAGCTCTCCTTTCATCTTGCTGTCGTCCAATCAGATCGCTCCTTTCCTCCTGCTGTGGTGCAATCAGATCCCTCCTTTCCTCTTGATGTGGTCCAATCAGATCCCTCCTTTCCTCTTGCTGTGGTCCAATCAGATCCCTCCTTTTATGCCACGGTCCAATCAGAGCTCTCCTTTCATCTTGCTGTGGTCCAATCAGATCACTCCTTTCCTCTTGCTGTGGTCCAATCAGATCCCTCCTTTTATGCCACGGTCCAATCAGAGCTCTCCTTTCATCTTGCTGTGGTCCAATCAGATCGCTCCTTTCCTCCTGCTGTGGTTCAATCAGATCCCTTTTTTCCTCTTGCTGTGGTCCAATCAGATCCCTCAATTTATGCCACGGTCCAATCAGAGCTCTCCTTTCATCTTGCTATGGTCCAATCAGATCGCTCCTTTCCTCCTGCTGTGGTCCAATCAGATCCCTCCTTTCCTCTTGCTGTGGTCCAATCAGATCCCTCCTTTCCTCCTGCTGTGGTCCAATCAGATCCCTCCTTTTATGCCAGGGTCCAATCAGAGCTCTCCTTTCCTCTTGCTGTGGTCCAATCAGATCCCTCCTTTTATGCCACGGTCCAATCAGAGCTCTCCTTTCATCTTGCTGTGGTCCAATCAGATCGCTCCTTTCCTCCTGCTGTGGTCCAATCAGATCCCTCCTTTTATGCCACGGTCCAATCAGAGCTCTCCTTTCATCTTGCTGTGGTCCAATCAGATCCCTCCTTTCCTCTTGATGTGGTCCAATCAGATCCCTTTTTTCCTCTTGCTGTGGTCCAATCAGATCCCTCCTTTTATGCCACAGTCCAATCAGAGCTCTCCTTTCATCTTGCTGTGGTCCAATCAGATCCCTCCTTTTATGTCACGGTCCAATCAGAGCTCTCCTTTCATCTTGCTGTGGTCCAATCAGATCCCTCCTTTTATGCCACGGTCCAATCACAGCTCTCCTTTCCTCTTGCTGTGGTCCAATCAGATCCCTCCTTTTATGCCACGGTCCAATCAGAGCTCTCCATTCATCTTGCTGTCGTCCAATCAGATCGCTCCTTTGCTCCTGCTGTGGTCCAATCAGATCCCTCCTTTCCTCTTGCTGTGGTCCAATCAGATCCCTCCTTTTATGCCACGGTCCAATCAGAGCTCTCCTTTCATATTGCTGTGGTCCAATCAGATCCCTCCTTTTATGCCACGGTCCAATCACAGCTCTCTTTTCATCTTGCTGTGGTCCAATCAGATCCCTCCTTTCCTCTTGCTGTGGTCCAATCAGATCCCTCCTTTTATGCCACGGTATAATCAGAGCTCTCCTTTCATCTTGCTCTGGTCCAATCAGATCGCTCCTTTCCTCCTGCTGTGGTCCAATCAGATCCCTCCTTTCCTCTTGCTGTGGTCCAATCAGATCCCTCCATTTATGCCACGGTCCAATCAGAGCTCTCCTTTCATCTTGCTGTGGTCCAATCAGATCGCTCCGTTCCTCCTGCTGTGGTCCAATC
Organism: Centroberyx gerrardi; assembly: GCF_048128805.1. Taxonomy (NCBI): domain Eukaryota; kingdom Metazoa; phylum Chordata; class Actinopteri; order Beryciformes; family Berycidae; genus Centroberyx; species Centroberyx gerrardi. The sequence continues at coordinate 265,971 of NC_136002.1, forward strand.
AGATCCCTCCTTTTATGCCACGGTCCAATCAGAGCTCTCCATTCATCTTGCTGTCGTCCAATCAGATCGCTCCTTTGCTCCTGCTGTGGTCCAGTCAGATCCCTCCTTTCCTCTTGCTGTGGTCCAATCAGATCCCTCCTTTTATGCCACGGTCCAATCAGAGCTCTCCTTTCATATTGCTGTGGTCCAATCAGATCCCTCCTTTTATGCCACGGTCCAATCACAGCTCTCTTTTCATCTTGCTGTGGTCCAATCAGATCCCTCCTTTTATGCCACGGTCCAATCAGAGCTCTCCTTTCATCTTGCTGTCGTCCATTCAGATCGCTCCTTTCCTCCTGCTGTGGTGCAATCAGATACCTCCTTTCCTCTTGATGTGGTCCAATCAGATCCCTCCTTTCCTCTTGCTGTGGTCCAATCAGATCCCTCCTTTCCTCTTGCTGTGGTCCAATCAGATCCCTCCTTTGATGCCACGGACCAATCAGAGCTCTCCTTTCATCTTGCTGTGGTCCAATCAGATCGCTCCTTTCCTCCTGCTGTGTTCCAATCAGATCCCTCCTTTCCTCTTGCTGTGGTCCAATCATATCCCTCCTTTTATGCCACGGTATAATCAGAGCTCTCCTTTCATCTTGCTGTGGTCGAATCAGATCCCTCCTTTCCTCTTGCTGTGGTCCAATCAGATCCCTCCTTTTATACCACGGTCCAATGACAGCTCTCTTTTCATCTTGCTGTGGTCCAATCAGAACCCTCCTTTTATGCCACGGTCCAATGACAGCTCTCCTTTCATCTTGCTGTGGTCCAATCAGATCGCTCCTTTCCTCCTGCTGTGGTCCAATCAGATCCCTCCTCTCCTCTTGATGTGGTCCAATCAGATCCCTCCTTTCCTCTTGCTGTTGTCCAATCAGATCCCTCCTTTTATGCCACGGTCCAATCAGAGCTCTCCTTTCATCTTGCTGTGGTCCAATCAGATCCCTCCTTTCCTCCTGCTGTGGTCCAATCAGATCCCTCCTTTTATGCCACGGTCCAATCAGAGCTCTCCTTTCATCTTGCTGTGGTCCATTCAGATCGCTCCTTTCCTCCTGCTGTGGTCCAATCAGATCCCTCCTTTCCTCTTTCTGTGGTCCAATCAGATCCCTCCTTTTATGCCACGGTCCAATAAGAGCTCTCCTTTCATCTTGCTGTGGTCCAATCAGATCGCTCCTTTCCTCCTGCTGTGGTAAAATCAGATCCCTCCTTTCCTCTTGCTGTGGTCCAATCAGATCCCTCCTTTTATGCCACGGTCCAATCAGAGCTCTCCTTTCATCTTGCTGTGGTCCAATGAGATCGCTCCTTTCCTCCTGCTGTGGTCCAATCAGATCCCTCCTTTCCTCTTGCTGTGGTCCAATCAGATCCCTCCATTTATGCCACGGTCCAATCAGAGCTCTCCTTTCATCTTGCTGTCGTGCAATCAGATCGCTCCTTTCCTCCTGCTGTGGTCCAATCAGATCCCTCCTTTTATGCCGCGCTCCAATCAGAGCTCTCCTTTCATCTTGCTGTGGTCCAATCAGATCGCTCCTTTCCTTCTGCTGTGGTCCAATCAGATCCCTCCTTTCCTCTTGCTGTGGTCCAATCAGATCCCTCCATTTATGCCACGGTCCAATCAGAGCTCTCCTTTCATCTTGCTGTGGTCCAATCAGATCTCTCCTTTCCTCCTCCTGTGGTCCAATCAGATCCCTCCTTTTATGCCACGGTCCAATCAGAGCTCTCCTTTCATCTTGCTGTGGTCCAATCAGATCCCTCCTTTTATGCCACGGTCCAATCACAGCTCTCTTTTCATCTTGCTGTGGTCCAATCAGATCCCTCCTTTTATGCCACGGTCCAATCAGAGCTCTCCTTTCATCTTGCTGTCGTCCAATCAGATCGCTCCTTTCCTCCTGCTGTGGTGCAATCAGATCCCTCCTTTCCTCTTGATGTGGTCCAATCAGATGCCTCCTTTTATGCCACGGTCCAATCAGAGCTCTCCTTTCATCTTGCTGTGGTCCAATCAGATCGCTCCTTTCCTCCTGCTGTGGTCCAATCAGATCCCTCCTTTCCTCTTAATGTGGTCCAATCAGATCCCTCCTTTTATGCCACGGTCCAATCAGACCTCTCCTTTCATCTTGCTGTAGTCCAATCAGATCTCTCCTTTCCTCCTGCTGTGGTCCAATCAGAGCTCTCCTTTCCTCTTGCTATAGTCCAATCAGATATCTCCATTCCTCCTCCTGTGGTCCAATCAGATCCCTCCTTTCCTTTTGCTGTGGTCCAATCAGATCCCTCCTTTTATGCCACGGTCCAATCAGAGCTCTCCTTTCATCTTGCTGTGGTCATATCAGATCCCTCCTTTTATGCCACGGTCCAATCACAGCTCTCTTTTCATCTTGCTGTGGTCCAATCATATCCCTCCTTTTATGCCACGGTCCAATCAGAGCTCTCCTTTCATCTTGCTGTCGTCCAATCAGATCGCTCCTTTCTTCCTGCTGTGGTGCAATCAGATCCCTCCTTTCCTCTTGCTGTGGTCCAATCAGATCCCTCCTTTTATGCCACGGTCCAATCAGAGCTCTCCTTTCATCTTGCTGTGGTCCAATCAGATCCCTCCTTTCCTCCTGCTGTGGTCCAATCAGATCCCTCCTTTTATGCCACGGTCCAATCAGAGCTCTCCTTTCTTCTTGCTTTGGTCAAATCAGATCGCTCCTTTCCTCTTGCTGTGGTCCAATCAGATCCCTCCTTTTATGCCACGGTCCAATCAGAGCTCTCCTTTCATCTTGCTGTGGTCCAATCAGTTCCCTCCTTTTATGCCACGGTCCAATCACAGCTCTCTTTTCATCTTGCTGTGGTCCAATCAGATCCCTCCTTTTATGCCACGGTCCAATCAGAGCTCTCCTTTCATCTTGCTGTCGTCCAATCAGATCGCTCCTTTCCTCCTGCTGTGGTGCAATCAGATCCCTCCTTTCCTCTTGATGTGGTCCAATCAGATCCCTCCTTTCCTCTTGCTGTGGTCCAATCAGATCCCTCCTTTCCTTTTGCTGTGGTCCAATCAGATCCCTCCTTTAATGCCACGGCCCAATCAGAGCTCTCCTTTCAACTTGCTGTGGTCGAATGAGATGGCTCCTTTCCTCCTGCTGTGTTCCAATCAGATCCCTCCTTTCCTCTTGCTGTGGTCCAATCAGATCCCTCCTTTTATGCCACGGTCCAATCAGAGCTCTCCGTTCATCTTGCTGTGGTCCAATCAGATCGCTCCTTTCCTCCTGCTGTGTTCCAATCAGATCCCTCCTTTCTTCTTGCTGTGGTCCAATCAGATCCCTCCTTTTATGCCACGGTATAATCAGAGCTCTCCTTTCATCTTGCTGTGGTCCAATCAGATCGCTCCTTTCCTCCTGCTGTGGTCCAATCAGATCCCTCCTTTCCTCTTGCTGTGGTCCAATCAGATCCCTCCATTTATGCCACGGTCCAATCAGAGCTCTCCTTTCATCTTGCTGTGGTGCAATCAGATCCCTCCTTTCCTCTTGATGTGGTCCAATCAGATCCCACCTTTCCTCTTGCTGTGGTCCAATCAGATCCCTTTTTTCCTCTTGCTGTGGTCCAATCAGATCCCTCCTTTTATGCCACGGTCCAATCAGAGCTCTCCTTTCATCTTGCTGTGGTCCAATCAGATCCCTCCTTTTATGTCACGGTCCAATCACAGCTCTCTTTTCATCTTGCTGTGGTCCAATCAGATCCCTCCCTTTATGCCACGGTCCAATCAGAGCTCTCCTTTCATCTTGCTGTCGTCCAATCAGATCGCTCCTTTCCTCCTGCTGTGGTGAAATCAGATCCCTCCTTTCCTCTTGATGTGGTCCAATCAGATCCGTCCTTTCCTCTTGCTGTGGTCCAATCAGATCCCTCCTTTTATGCCACGGTCCAATCAGAGCTCTCCTTTTATCTTGCTGTGGTCCAATCAGATCGCTCCTTTCCTCCTGCTGTGGTACAATCAGATCCCTCCTTTTATGCCACGGTCCAATCAGAGCTCTCCTTTCATCTTGCTGTGGTCCAATCAGATCGCTCCTTTCCTCCTGCTGTGGTCCAATCAGATCCCTTTTTTCCTCTTGCTGTGGTCCAATCAGATCCCCCCTTTTATACCACGGTCCAATCAGAGCTCTCCGTTCATCTTGCTGTGGTCCAATCAGATCGCTCCTTTCCTCCTGCTGTGTTCCAATCAGATCCCTCCTTTCCTCTTGCTGTGGTCCAATCAGATCCCTCCTTTTATGCCACGGTATAATCAGAGCTCTCCTTTCATCTTGCTGTGGTCCAATCAGATCGCTCCTTTTCTCCTGCTGTGGTCCAATCAGAGCTCTCCTTTCATCTTGCTGTGGTCCAATCAGATCGCTCCTTTTATGCCACGGTCCAATCAGAGCTCTCCTTTCATCTTGCTGTGGTCCAATCAGATCGTTCCTTTCCTCCTGCTGTGGTCCAATCAGATCCCTCCTTTCCTCTTGCTGTGGTCCAATCATATGCCTCCTTTTATGCCAGGGTCCAATCAGAGCTCTCCTTTCATCTTGCTGAGGTCCAATCAGATCGCTCCTTTCCTCCTGCTGTGGTCCAATCAGATTCCTCCTTTCCTCTTGCTGTAGTCCAATCAGATCCCTCCTTTTATGCCACGGTCCAATCAGATCGCTCCTTTCCTCCTCCTGTGGTGCAATCAGATCCCTCCTTTCCACTTGCTGTGGTCCAATCAGATCCCTCCTTTCCTCTTGCTGTGGTCCAATCAGATCCCTCCTTTTATGCCACGGTCCAATCAGAGCTCTCCTTTCCTCCTGCTGTGGTCCAATCAGATCCCTTTTTTCCTCTTGCTGTGGTCCAATCAGATCCCTCCTTTTATGCCACGGTCCAATCAGAGCTCTCCTTTCATCTTGCTGTGGTCCAATCAGATCGCTCCTTTCCTCCTGCTGTGTTCCAATCAGATCCCTCCTTTTATGCCACGGTCCAATCAGAGCTCTCCTGTCATCTTGCTGTGGTCCAATCAGATCGCTCCTTTCCTCCTGCTGTGGTCCAATCAGATCCCTCCTTTCCTCTTACTGTGGTCCAATCAGATCCCTCCTTTTATGCCACGGTCCAATCAGACCTCTCCTTTCATCTTGCTGTAGTCCAATCAGATCTCTCCTTTCCTCCTGCTGTGGTCCAATCACAGCTCTCCTTTCCTCTTGCTATAGTCCAATCAGATATCTCCATTCCTCCTGCTGTGGTCGATTCAGATCCCTCCTTTCCTCTTGCTGTGGTCCAATCAGATCCCTCCTTTTATGCCACAGTCCAATCAGAGCTCTCCTTTCATCTTGCTGTGGTTCAATCAGATCCCTCCTTTTATGCCACGGTCCAATCACAGCTCTCTTTTCATCTTGCTGTGGTCCAATCAGATCCCTCCTTTTATGCCACCGTCCAATCAGAGCTCTCCTTTCATCTTGCTGTCGTCCAATCAGATCGCTCCTTTCTTCCTGCTGTGGTGCAATCAGATCCCTCCTTTCCTCTTGATGTGGTCCAATCAGATCCCTCCTTTCCTCTTGCTGTGGTCCAATCAGATCCCTCCTTTTATGCCACGGTCCAATCAGAGCTCTCCTTTCATCTTGCTGTGGTCCAATCAGATCCCTCCTTTCCTCCTGCTGGGGTCCAATCAGATACCTCCTTTTATGCCACAGTCCAATCAGAGCTCTCCTTTCATCTTGCTGTCGTCCAATCAGATCGCTCCTTTCCTCCTGCTGTGGTGCAATCAGATCCCTACTTTCCTCTTGATGTGGTCCAATCAGATCCCTCCTTTCCTCTTGCTGTGGTCCAAACAGATCCCTCCTTTTATGCCACGGTCCAATCAGAGCTCTCCTTTCATCTTGCCGTGGTCCAATCAGATCCCTCCTTTCCTCCTGCTGTGGTCCAATCAGATCCCTCCTTTTATGCCAAGGTCCAATCAGAGCTCTCCTTTCTTCTTGCTTTGGTCCAATCAGATCGCTCCTTTCCTCTTGCTGTGGTCCAATCAGATCCCTCCTTTTATGCCACGGTCCAATCAGAGCTCTCCTTTCATCTTGCTGTGGTCCAATCAGAGCTCTCCTTTCATCTTGCTGTAGTCCAATCAGATCTCTCCTTTCCTCCTGCTGTGGTCCAATCAGAGCTCTCCTTTCCTCTTGCTATAGTCCAATCAGATATCTCCATTCCTCCTGCTGTGGTCCAATCAGATCCCTCCTTTCCTCTTGCTGTCGTCCAATCAGATCCCTCCTTTTATGCCACGGTCCAATCAGAGCTCTCCTTTCTTCTTGCTGTGGTCCAATCAGATCGCTCCTTTCCTCTTGCTGTGGTCCAATCAGATCCCTCCTTTTATGCCACGGTCCAATCAGAGCTCTCCTTTCATCTTGCTGTGGTCCAATCAGATCGCTCCTTTCCTCCTGCTGTTGTCCAATCAGATCCCTCCTTTCCTCTTGCTGTGGTCCAATCAGATCCCTCCTTTTATGCCACGGTCCAATCAGAGCTCTCCTTTCATCTTGCTGTGGTCCAATCAGATCGCTCCTTTCCTCCTGCTGTGGTCCAATCAGATCCCTCCTTTCCTCTTGCTGTGGTCCAATCATATGCCTCCTTTTATGCCACGGTCCAATCAGAGCTCTCCTTTCATCTTGCTGTGGTCCAATCAGATCGCTCCTTTCCTCCTGCTGTGGTCCAATCAGATTCCTCCTTTCCTCTTGCTGTGGTCCAATCAGATCCCTCCTTTTATGCCACGGTCCAATCAGATCGCTCCTTTCCTCCTGCTGTCGTGCAATCAGATCCCTCCTTTCCTCTTGCTGTGGTCCAATCAGATCCCTCCTTTCCTCTTGCTGTGGTCCAATCAGATCCCTCCTTTTATGCCACGGTCCAATCAGAGCTCTCCTTTCATCTTGCTGTGGTCCAATCAGATCGCTCCTTTCCTCCTGCTGTGGTCCAGTCAGATCCCTCCTTTCCTCTTGCTGTGGTCTAATCAGATCCCTCCTTTTATGCCACGGTCCAATCAGAGCTCTCCTTTCATCTTGCGGTTGTCCAATCAGATCCCTCCTTTCGTCTTGCTGTGGTCCAACAGATCCCTCCTTTTATGCCACGGTCCAATCACAGCTCTCCTTTCCTCCTGCTGTTGTCCAATCAGAGCTCTCCTTTCATCTTGCGGTGGTCCAATCAGATCCCTCTTTTCCTCTTGCTGTGGTCCAACAGATCCCTCCTTTTATGCGACGGTCCAATCACAGCTCTCCTTTCCTCCTGCTGTGGTCCAATCAGATCTCTCCTTTCATCTTGCTCTGGTCCAATCAGAGCTCTCCTTTCATCTTGCTATGGTCCAATCAGATCCCTCCTTTCCTCTTGCTGTGGTCCAACAGATCCCTCCTTTTATACCACGTTCCAATCACAGCTCTCCTTTCATCTTGCTGTGGTCCAATCAGATCGCTCCTTTCCTCCTGCTGTGGTCCAATCAGATCCCTCCTTTTATGTCACGGTCCAATCAGAGCTCTCCTTTCATCTTGCTGTGGTCCAATCAGATCCCTGCTTTCCTCTTGCTGTGGTCCAATCAGATCCCTCCTTTCCTCTTGCTGTGGTCCAATCAGATCGCTCCTTTCCTCCTGCTGTGGTCCAATCAGATCCCTCCTTTCCTCTTGCTGTGGTCCAATCAGATCCCTCCTTTGATGCCACGGTCCAATCAGAGCTCTCCTTTCATCTTGCTGTGGTCCAATCAGATCGCTCCTTTCCTCCTGCTGTGGTCCAATCAGATCCCTCCTTTCCTCCTGCTGTGGTCCAATCAGATCCCTCCTTTCCTCCTCCTGTGTTCCATTTAGATCTCTCCTTTCCTCCTGCTGTAGTCCAATCAGATCTCTTCTTTACTTCTACTCTGGTCCAATCAGGTCCCCCCTTTCCTCTTGCTATTGTCCAGTCAGATTCCTCCTTTTATGCCATGGTCCAAGCAGAGCTCTCCTTTCCTCTTGCTGTAGTCCAATCAGATATCTCCTTTTATGCCATGGTCCAATCAGATCTCTCCTTTCCTCCTGCTGTGGTCCAATCAGAGCTCTCCTTTCATCTTGCTGTCGTCCAATCAGATCGCTCCTTTCCTCCTGCTGTGGTCCAATCAGATCCCTCCTTTCCTCTTGCTGTGGTCCAATCAGATCCCTCTTTTTATGCCACGGTCCAATCAGAGCTCTCCTTTCATCTTGCTGTGGTCCAATCAGATCGCTCCTTTCCTCCTGCTGTGGTCCAATCAGATCACTCCAGAAAACGGTGTTTCTCCCTCCAAACAGCCTTTAAACACCAAAAACACTGTTTCTACCTCCGAACTGCCTTTAGACACCGAAAACGGCGTTTCTCCCTCCAAACAGCCTTTAAACCCAAAAAACGCTGTTTCTACCTCCGAACAGCGTTTGGAGAACGAAAACGGCATTTGTAGCTCCAAACAGCCTTTAAACCCCAAAAACGCTGTTTCTACCTTCTTCTCCGTTTTTGAGGTTTAAAGGCTCTTTGGAGCTACTAACTCCGTTTTCGGTCTCTAAAGGCTGTTCGAAGGTAGAAACAGCGTTTTTTGGGTTTAACGTCTATTTGCAGCTACAAACGCTGTTTTCGGTGTCTAAAGGCTGTTCGGAGGTAGAAACAGCGTTTTTGGAGTTTAAAGGCTGTTTGGAGCTACAAACGCCGTTTTCGCTGTCTAAAGGCTGTTTGGAGGGAGAAACGCCGTTTTCTGAATCTAAAGGCTGTTCGAAGGTAGAAACAGCGTTTTTTGGGTTTAAAGTCTATTTGCAGCTACAAACGCCGTTTTCGGTCTCTAAAGGCTGTTCGCAGGCAGAAACAGCGTTTTTTGGGTTTAAAGTCTGTTTGCAGCTACAAACGCCGTTTTCGGTGTCTAAAGGCTGTTCGGAGGTAGAAACATTGTTTTTTGGGTTTAAAGGCTGTTTGGAGCTACTAACGCCGTTTTCTGTGTCCAAAGGCTGTTCGGAGTTAGAAACAACGTTTTTGGTGTTTAAAGGCTGTCTAGAGCTACAAATGACGTTTTCGGTGTGTAAAGGCTGTTTGGAGCTACTAACGCCGTTTTCGGTCTCTAAAGGCTTTGTAGCTCCAAACAGCCTTTAAACGCCAAAAACGCTGTTTCTACCTCCGAACAGCCTTTAGACACAGAAAACGGCGTTTCTCCCTCCAAACAGCCTTTAAATCCAAAAAACGCTGTTTCTACCTCCAAACATCCTTTAAACGACAAAAACGCTAGAAACAGCGTTTTTGGGGTTTAAAGGCTGTTTGGAGGGATAAACACTGTTTTCTGGAGTGATTTGATTGGAACACAGCAGGAGGAAATGAAGGATCTGATTGGACCACAGAAGGAGGAAAGGAGAGATCTGATTGGACCATGGCATAAAAGGAGGGATCTGATTGGACCATAGTAAGAGGAAAGGAGGGACCTGATTGGTCCACAGCATGAGGAAAGGAGAGATCTGATTGGACTACAGCAGGAGGAAAGAAGAGATCTGATTGGACTACAGCAAGATGAAAGGAGAGCTCTGATTGGACCATGGCATAAAAGGAGGGATCTGATTGGACCATAGCAAGAGGAAAGGAGGGATCTGATTGGACCACAGCAGGAGGAAAGGAGAGATCTGATTGGACCATGGCATAAAAGGAGGGATCTGATTGGACCACAGCAGGAGGAAAGGAGAGATCTGATTGGACCACAGCAGGAGGAAAGGAGAGATCTGATTGGACTACAGCAAGATGAAAGGAGAGCTCTGATTGGACCATGGCATAAAAGGAGGGATCTGATTGGACCATAGTAAGAGGAAAGGAGGGATCTGATTGGACCACAGCAGGAGGAAAGGAGAGATCTGATTGGACCATGGCATAAAAGGAGGGATCTGATTGGACCAGAGCAGGAGGAAAAAAGAGATATGATTAGACCATTGCATAAAAGGAGGGATCTAATTGGACTACAGCAGGAGGAAAGGAGAGATCTGATTGGACCATAGCAGGAGGAAAGGAGAGATCTGATTGGACTACAGCAAGATGAAAGGAGAGCTCTGAGTGGGCAATGGCATAAAAGGAGGGATCTGATTGGACCACAGCAGGAGGAAAGGCGGGATCTGATTGGACCACAGCAGGAGGAAAAGACATGTCTGATTGGACTACAGAAAGAGGAAAGGAGAGCTCTCATTGGATCAAAGGGAGGGATCTGATTGGACGATAGCAAAAGGAAAGGAGGGATCTAATTGGAACACAGCAAGAGGAAAGGAGAGCTCTGATTGGACCATGGAATAAAAGGCGGGATCTGATTGGACCATAGCAATAGGAAAGGAGGGATCTGATTGGACCACAGCAGGAGGAAAGCAGAGCTCTGATTGGACCATGGCATAAAAGGAGGGTTCTGATTGGACGATAGCAAAAGGAAAGTAGGGATCTGATTGGACAACAGCAGGAGGAAAGAAGAGATCTGATTGTAGAACAGCAAGATGAAAGGAGAGCTCTGATTGGACCATGGCATAAAAGGAGGGTTCTGATTGGACCATAGCAAGATGAAAGGAGGGATCTGATTGGACCACAGCAGGAGGAAAGGAGAGATTTGATTGGACCATGGCATAAAAGGAGGGATCTGATTGGACCACAGCAGGAGGAATGGAGATATCTGATTGGACTATAGCAAGATGAAAGGAGAGGTCTGATTGGACCACAGCAGGAAGAAAGGAGAGATCTGATTGGACCATGGCATAAAAGGAGATATCTGATTGGACTACAGCAAGAGGAAAGGAGAGCTCTGGTTGGACCATGGCATAAAAGGAGGGATCTGATTGGACCACAGCAGGAGGAAAGGAGGGATCTGATTGGACCACAGCAGGAGGAAAAGACATGTCTGATTGGACTACAGCAAGAGGAAAGGAGAGCTCTCATTGGATCAAAAGGAGGGATCTGATTGGACGATAGCAAAAGGAAAGTATGTATCTAATTGGAACACAGCAAGAGGAAAGGAGAGCTCTGATTGGACCATGGAATGAAAGGCGGGATCTGATTGGACCATAGCAAGAGGAAAGGAGGGATCTGATTGGACCACAGCAGGAGGAAAGGAGAGCTCTGATTGTACCATGGCATAAAAGGAGGGATCTGATTGGACCATAGCAAGATGAAAGGAGGGATCTGATTGGACCACAGCAGGAGGAAAGGAGAGATCTGATTGGACCATGGCATAAAAGGAGGGATCTGATTGGACCACTGCAGGAGGAAAGGAGGGATCTGATTGGACCACAGCAGGAGGAATGGAGATATCTGATTGGACTATAGCAAGAGGAAAGGAGAGCTCTGATTGGACCACAGCAGGAGGAAAGGAGAGATCTGATTGGACCATGGCATAAAAGGAGATATCTGATTGGACTACAGCAAGAGGAAAGGAGAGCTCTGCTTGGACCATGGCATAAAAGGAGGAATCTGACTGGACAATAGCAAGAGGAAAGGGGGGACCTGATTGGACCACAGTAGGAGTAAAGAAGAGATCTGATTGGACTACAGCAGGAGGAAAGGAGAGATCTAATTGGAACACAGGAGGAGGAAAGGAGGGATCTGATTGGACCACAGCAGGAGGAAAGGAGGGATCTGATTGGACTACAGTAAGAGGAAAGGAGAGCTCTGATTGGACCATGGCATAAAAGGAGAGCTCTGATTGGACCATGGCATAAAAGGAGAGATCTGATTGGACCACAGAAGGAGGAAAGGAGAGATGTGATTGGACTACAGTAGGAAGAAAGGAGAGATCTGATTGGACTACAGCAGGAGGAATGGAGAGCTCTGATTGGACTATGGCATAAAAGGAGGGATCTGATTGGACGACAGCAGGAGGAAAGGAGAGATCTGATTGTCCTACAGCAAGAGGAAAGGAGAGCTCTGATTGGGCTACAGCAAGAGGAAAGGAGAGCTCTGATTGGACCTTGGCATAAAAGGAGGAATCTGATTGGACCATAGCAAGTGGAAAGGAGGGATCTGATTGGACCACAGCAGGAGGAAAGGAGAGCTCTGATTGGACCATGGCATAAAAGGAGGGATCTGATTGGACCATAGCAAGAGGAAAGGAGGGATCTGATTGGACCACAGCAGGAGGAAAGGAGAGATCTGATTGGACTACATCAGGAGGAAATGAGGGATCTGATTGAACTACAGCAAGAAGAAAGGAGAGCTCTGATTGGACCATTGCATAAAAGGAGGGATCTGATTGGACCATAGCAAGTGGAAAGGAGAGATCTGATTGAACTACAGCAAGAAGAAAGGAGAGCTCTGATTGGACCATTGCATAAAAGGAGGGATCTCATTGGACCATAGCAAGGGGAAAGGAGAGATCTGATTGGATCTCAGCAGGAGGAAAGGAGAGATCGGATTGGACTACAGCAAGAGGAAAGGAGAACTCTGATTGGACCATGGAAAGGAGGGATCTGATTGGACCACAGCAGGAGGAAAGGAAATATCTGATTGAACTACAGCAAGAGGAAAGGAGAGCTCTGGTTGGACCATGGCATAAAAGGAGGGATCTGATTGGACCACAGCAGGAGGAAAGGAGAGATCTGATTGGACTACAGCAGGAGGAAAGGAGAGATCTATTTGCAACACAGCAGGAGGAAAGGAGGGATCTAATTGGACCACAGCAGGAGGAAAGGAGAGATCTGATTGGACTACAGCAAGAGGAAAGGAGAGCTCTGATTGGACCATGGCATAAAATGAGGGATCTGCTTGGACCATAGCAAGAGGAAAGGAGGGATCTGATTGGACCACAGCAGGAGGAAAGGAGAGATCTGATTGGAACCATAGCAAGTGGAAAGGAGGGATCTGATTGGACGACTGTTGTCAGCTCAGTCAATCAGCAGTCATGTAAAACTACACTGTAGTCAGCTCAGCCAATCAGCAGCCATGTAAAACTCAAATGTAGTCAGCTCATTCAATCAGAAGACATGTAACACTCAAATTTAGTCAGCTCAGCCAATCAGCAATCATGTAACACCTGTCTGTAGTAAGCTTATCCAATCAGCAGTCATGTAACACTAGACTGTAATCAGCTCATCCAATCAGCAGTCATGTAACACTAGACTGTAGTGAGTTTAACCAATCAGCAGCCATGCAACAGTATCCTGTAATCAGCTCAGCCAATTAGAAGTCATGTAACACTCAAATGTAGTCAGCTCAGCCAATCAGAAGTCATGTAACACTCAAATGTAGTCATCTCAGCCAGAGCCATATAGAGAGAGAGTTGCGTCATCTCCGTTCTCTCCAATGGACCATTTTTTTACAGCAATGGCGGATCGCGGAGCCTCTCAATAGTTCCCGGAAGTTAGCGGCTAATACTAGCAGCGCAGTAGAGTTGCAGCGGAATGGACCATTTGTGATGCACTTTGAAAGGGTAAGATGTTTAAAGAATCAGATTGTATATTATCGGCACATCTGTATCAAATTAACATGTGCATTAAAGCATGTTAGTGGATTATCCCCCTCTAAATTAGTAGATTTAGGAAACGTTAACAGATAACAGATTAGGCTAGGATACTGAATAAAGTTAGCAACACATAACGTTAACCACGAACAGCCTATTAATTATAAATTCCGTTCTCTTAATGCCATTTCATCCAACGTTGTGGAATTAGAGAAAAAGACTTCTAAACGTGATTTTTTGCGGGGTGGGGGGAGTTAAATATTAGTTAAATATAACATGGAGGTGGTGAAATGAGGATATCCATTTTGGAGTAAGAGCTAATAATAAAGTTAACGTTACACAATAATAAGGAAGAGAGCTATTTTTGTGATACATCACTATTGATATGGATTTAGAGTGCATATTTGAGACTTCAAAACAGTAAACAAAAATGTAACTTATGGGTTGAGTGTTTTTAGGCTTTGTGATTCTGTTGACTATTACCTGTCTATATTATGTTGCAGCTCAGCTGATTTTGGATTGATGGCAAAGGGAGAGGGAAGTTGGAGGACTTAAATGAGATTGAAAACACAAGGTAAGTTTAAAATAGGCCAGCAATTTTGAAAAATGAATCATACTAGGCTAAATGGGGAATCATACTAAATACTAAATACTGCTCTCAGCCTAGTCTTGCCCTTTTTGGTCTTGACAAACTGGTCTGCCTCAAAATGTGCCTGCAGAGTGACTTGAGTTTACTTCCCACACACAACAACTCAGGTTTGTCTACCCACATACACATCCCATAGTGGTTGAATGCACAATATTAGGGAACACTTTATACTTACTGGACATGTATACACTCATTACATATATAAAAGACAACCAAGAACATGAGACAACTTTATACAAATTAATATCACATCAGTAACTGATGCCACTTGTCATACTTTGTTAAACATCAGCAGCAAAAGCTGTTGATGATCACAACTAATGAAGTTCCATAACTTAAGTTGAGGAACAAAGACCACACCTCATCTCCCAAGGCAATTTCCCATCCAAGCCTATATAGGTGTGTCTAACCCTTTCTCCTCTGTCTTTTTCTCCCTCTCTCACTCTCTCTTTCAGCACAAGAACCACAGGGGGATTCAATGGAGCCTGAAGACTCCCTGCAATGAGACAGCACCCTCACCCTGCACCCTGAGTCTCAACTCCCTGGGTTTTACAAGCCTTTCCCTGTTCCTTATTTTTAATAAACCAAACATTAAGCTTCCCAATGGTATGGTCTTTGTTTGTGAAAAAGTGCAAATGAAGTGTTTGAATATTATTACCTCGCATATTTTTTTTGTTGTTGTGATCTTTAGTGATAGTAAGATTGCTCCTGCTGAGTTGAGCCAACCATTTTTTCCTCCTCTCCGTATCAGTGTGGAAACCGTACATTCATACTCCTTTTTCCGAGTGATTGGAGCATCCCCATGCAGCACAGCAAACCATGGTGGAGACTATATGCAAGGACAACACGGAGGAAAGGGCACAGACAACCTGCTTGACATGCTATTCATTTTTCTGAGTTTATTAGAGATTTATTTAATGAATTCATTGCGGTAAATAAATGCATAGTAAAAAGACAAAAGATACATAAAATATATATATTTATATGTGTATAAATGTAACACCTGTCTGTAGTAAGCTCATCCAATCAGCAGTCATGTAACACTAGACTGTAGTCAGCTCAGCCAATCAGCAGTAATGTATCACTCGCCTGTCCTCTGCTCAGCCAATCAGAAGTTATATAACACTAGCCTGTAGTGAGTTCAACCAATCAGCAGCCTTGTAACAGTAGCCTGTAGTCAGCTCATCCAATCAGAAGTCATGTAACACTAGACTGTAGTCAGCTCATCCAATCAGAAGTCATGTAACACTCGAATGTAGTCATTTCAGCCCATCAGCAATCATGTAACACTAGACTGTAGTCAGCTCAGCCAATCAGCAGCCATGTAACACCTGCCTGTAGTCAGCTCAGCCAATCAGCAATCATGTAACACTAGACTGTAGTCAGCTCAGCCAATCAGCCGCCATATAACACTAGACTCTAGTCAGCTCAGCCAATCAGAAGAAAAGTAATGCTAGCCTGTAGTCAGCTCAACCAATCAGCAGTCATGTAAAACTACACTGTAGTCAGCTCAGCCAATCAGCAGCCATGTAACACTCAAATGTACTCAGCTCATCCAATCATAAGTCATATAACACTAGCCTGTAGTGAGTTCAACCAATAAGCAGCCATGTAACACTAGCCTGCAGTCAGCTCAGCCAACTGCTTCGTTTGTCGCTTCGTTGGGAAACGAGACAACCAACTCCTTGGTGGGTTTGGAAACCAGACCACCAACTGCTTCGTTTCCTGCTTCGTTGGGAAACCAAACCACCAACTGCTTCGTTTGCTTCTTCGTTGGGAAACCAGACCACCAACTGCTTCATTTGCTGCTTCGTTGGGAAAACAGACCACCAACTGCTTCGTTTGCTGCTTCGTTTGCTGCTTCGTTGGGAAACCAAACCACCAACTGCTTCGTTTGCTGCTGCGTTGGGAAACCAAACCACCAACTGCTTCGTTTGCTTCTTCGTTGGGAATCCAAACCACCAACTGCTTCGTTTGCTTCTTCGTTGGGAAACCAGACCACCAACTGCTTCGTTTGCTGCTTTGTTGGGAAACCAGACCACCAACTACTTTGTTAATTGCTTCGTTTGCTGCTTTGTTGGGAAACCAAACCACCAACTGCTTCTTTTGCTGCTTCGTTGCGAAACCAAACCATCAACTGCTTTGTTTGCTGCTTCGTTGGGAACCGGACCACCAACTGCTTAGTTTGCTGCTTTGTTGGGAAACCAAACCACAAACTGCTTCGTTTGCTGCTTCGTTGGGAAACCAAACCACCAACTGCTTCGTTTGCTGCTTCGTTGGGAAACCAAACCAACAACTGCTTCGTTTGCTGCTTCGTTGGGAAACCAAACCACCAACTGCTTCGTTTGCTTCTTCGTTGGGAAACCAGACCACCAATTGTTTCGTTTGCTGCTTTGTTGGGAAACCAGACCACCAACTACTTTGTTTGTTGCTTCGTTTGCTGCTTTGTTGGGAAACCAAACCACCAACTGCTTCTTTTGCTGCTTCGTTGCGAAACCAAACCATCAACTGCTTTGTTTGCTGCTTCGTTGGGAACCGGACCACCAACTGCATAGTTTGCTGCTTTGTTGGGAAACCAAACCACAAACTGCTTCGTTGGGAAACCAAACCACCAACTGCTTCGTTTGCTGCTTCGTTGGGAAACCAAACCAACAACTGCTTCGTTTGCTGCTTCGTTTGCTGCTTCGTTGGGAAACCAAACCACCAACTGCTTCGTTTGCTGCTTCGTTGGGAAACCAAACCACCAACTGCTTCGTTGGGACACCAAACCAACAACTGCTTCATTTGTTGCCTCGTTTGCTGCTTTGTTGAGAAACCAAACCACCAACTGCTTCGTTTGCTGCTTCGTTAGGAAACCAAACAACCAACTGCTTCGTTTGCTGCTTTGTTTGCTGCTTCGTTGGGAAACCAAACCACCAACTGCTTCGTTTGCTGCTTTGTTGGGAAACCAAACGAACAACTGCTTCGTTTGCTGATTCGTTTGCTGCTTCGTTGGGAAACCAAACCACCAACTGCTTCTTTTGCTGCTTCGTTGGGAAACCAAACCACCAACTGCTTCGTTTGCTGCTTCGTTTGTTGCTTCGTTTGTAAACCAAACCACCAACTGCTTGGTTTTCTGCTTCGTTGGGAAGCCAAACGACCAACTGCTTAGTTTTCTGCTTCGTTGGAAAACCAGACCGCCAACTGCTTCGATTGCTGCTTCGTTTGCTGCTTCGTTGGGAAACCAAACCACCAACTGCTTCGTTTGCTGCTTCGTTGGGAAACCAAACCACCAACAGCTTCGTTTGCAGTGAGAATAGCACCGTCACACATTACTGGGTCTGGGTAGGCAGAAATGAGTTGAAACCGCTCCTGGCTGAAAAAAGGTGTAAAGACAGGCTGCTGGCGGGCTGAAATGCTGTTTTCTGCAATTTCAGGCCATTTGGAGAGTGAAACACTGTTTTCTGTGTTTTCAGGCTGTATGGAGGGAGAAACAGTTTTTTCTGCGTTTTCAGACCGTTTGGAGGTGCTGGGGAAGCTGAAACGGCGCTAAACTGCTTACCGTGCGCTGAAAAGCCGATTCCAGCCTTTTCAGGCCATTTGGACTGAGACACAGTGAGAATGGCACCGTCACACATTACTGGGTCTGGGGAGGCAGAAATGAGTTGAAACCGCTCCTGTCTCACAAAAGGCCTAAAGACAGGCTGCTGGTGGGCTGAAACGCTGTTTCCTGCGTTTTCAGGCAGTTTGGAGGGAGAAACAGTGTTTTCTGCGTTTTCAGGCAGTTTGGAGGGAGAAACAGTGTTTTCTGCGTTTTCAGGCAGTTTGGAGGGAGAAACAGTGTTTTCTGTGTTTTCAGGCAATTTGGAGGGAATAACAGTGTTTTCTGCGTTTTCAGAGCGTTTGGAGGGAGAAACACTGAAAATTGTATAATAACACACGGTTGGTGCCGGGGAGGCAGAAATGAGTTGAAACCGCTCCCGGCTCACAAAAGGCCTAAAGACAGGGTGCCGGCGGGCTGAAACGTTCGTTTCTAGCCTTTACAGGTCATTTGGACTGAGAAACAGTGAGAATGGCACCGTCACACAATACTGGGTCTGGGGAGGCAGAAATGAGTTGAAACCGCTCCTGGCTCACAAAAGGCCTAAAGACAGGCTGCTGGCGGGCTGAAACGTTGTTTTCTGTGTTTTCAGGCTGTTTGGAGGGAGAAACACTGAAAATTGCATAATAACACACGGTTGGTGCCGGGGAGGCAGAAATGAGTTGAAACCGCTCCTGGCTCACAAAAGGCCTAAAGACAGAGTACCAGAGGGCTGAAGCGCTGTTTCCTGCATTTTCGGTTCATTTTGGCCGAGAGACACTGAAAAGGTCACAAAGGTCACACATTATTGGTGCTAGAGTAGCCAAAACGCGCTAAACTGCTCACACCTTGCCGAAAAGCCGTTTCCAGCCTTTTCAGGTCACTTGGACTGAGAAACAATGCGTGGTAATGTGTAGCACCGTTACACATTACCGGGTCTGGGGAGGCAGACATGAGTTGAAACCGCTTCTGGCTAAAAAAAAGGCCTAAAGACAGGCTTCTGGCGGGCTGAAACGCTGTTTCCTATGTTTTCAGGCTGTTTGGAAGGAGAAACAGTGTTTTCTGTGTTTTCATGCTGTTTGGAGGGAGAAACAGTGTTTTCTGTGTTTTCAGGCAGTTTGGAGGGAGAAACAGCGTTTTCCGCGTTTTCAGAGTGTTTGGAGGTGCTGGGGAAGCTGAAATGCGCTAAACTGCTTACAGCTTGCCGAAAAGCCGTTTCCAGCCTTTTCAGGTCATTTGAACTGAGAAACAGTGAGAATGGCACCGTCACACATTACTGGGTCTGGGGAGGCACAAATGAGTTGAAACCGCTCCTGTCTCACAAAGGGCCTAAAGACAGGCTGCTGGCGGGCTGAAACGCTGTTTCCTGCGTTTTCAGGCAGTTTGGAGGGAGAAACAGTGTTTTCTGCGTTTTCAGAGCGTTTGGAGGTGCTGGGGAAGCTGAAACGCGCTAAACTGCTTACAGCTGTTCGAAAAGCTGTTTCCAGCCTCTTCAGGTCATTTGGACTGAGAAACAGTGAGAATGGCACTGTCACACATTACTGGGTCTGGGGAGGCAGAAATTAGTTGAAACCGCTCCTGTCTCACAAAAGGCCTAAAGACAGGCTGCTGGTGGGCTGAAACGCTGTTACCTGCATTTTCAAGCTGTTTGGAGGGAGAAACAGTGTTTTCTGTGTTTTCAGAGCATTTGCAGGTGCTGCGGAAGCTGAAACGCGTTAAACTGCTTACAGCTTGCTGAAAAGCCGTTTCCAGCCTTTTCAAGTAATGTGGACTGAGAAACAGTGAGAATGGCACCGTCACACATTACTGGGTCTGGGGAGGCAGAAATGAGTTGAAACCGCTCCTGGCTCACAAAAGGCCTAAAGACAGGTTGCTGGCGGGCTGAAACGCTGTTACCTCCGTTTTCAGGCTGTTTGGAGGGAGAAACAGTGTTTTCTGCATTTTCAGGCTGTTTGGAGGGAGAAACACTGAAAATTGTATAATAACACACTTTTGGTGCCGGCTAGGCAGAAATGAGTTGAAACCGCTCCCAGGTCTCAAAAGGCCTAAAGACAGGGTGCCGGCGGGCTGAAATGCTGTTTCCTGTGTTTTCAAGCGGTTTGGAGGGAGAAACAGTGTTTTCTGCATTTTCAGGCTGTTTGGAGGGAGAAACAGTGTTTTCTGCGTTTTCAGGCTGTTTGGAGAGAGAAACAGTGTTTTCTGTGTTTTCAGGCCGTTTGGAGGGAGAAACACTGAAAATTGGATAATAACACACGGTTGGTGCCGGGGAGGCAGAAATGAGTTGGAACCGCTCCTGGTTCACAAAAGGCCTAAAGACAGGGTACCAGAGGGCTGAAATGCTGTTTCCTGCATTTTCGGTTCATTTGGGCCGAGAGACACTGAAAAGGTCACAAAGGTCACACATTACCGTTGCTGGAGAAGCCGGAACGCGCTAAACTGCTCACAGCTTGCTGAAAAGCCGTTTCCAGCCTTTCCAGGTCATTTGGACTGAGAAACAGTGAGAATGGCACGGTCACACAATACTGGGTCTGGGGAGGCAGAAATGAGTTGAAACCACTCCTGGCTCACAAAAGGCCTAAAGACAGGCTGCTGGTGGGCTGAAACGTTGTTTTCTGTGTTTTTAGGCTGTTTGGAGGGAGAAACACTGAAAATTGCATAATAACACACGGTTGGTGCCGGGGAGGCAGAAATGAGTTGAAACCGCTCCTGGCTCATAAAAGGCCTAAAGACAGGGAACCGGAGGGCTGAAACACTGTTTCCTGCATTTTCGGCTCATTTGGGCAGAGAGACACTGAAAAGGTCACAAAGGTCACACATTACTGGTGCTGGAGAAGCCGAAACGCGCTAAACTGCTCACAGCTTGCCGAAAAGCCGTTTCCAGCCTTTTCAGGTCACTTGGACTGAGAAACAGTGCGTGGTAATGTGTAGCACCGTCACACATTGGGGAGGCAGACATGAGTTGACATCTGGGGAGGCAGACATGAGTTGAAACCGCTTCTGGCTAACAAAAGGCCTAAAGACAGGCTGCTGGCGGGCTGAAATGCTGTTTCCTATGTTTTCAGGCTGTTTGGAAGGAGAAACAGTGTTTTCTGTGTTTTCATGCTGTTTGGAGGTACAAACAGTGTTTTCTGCGTATTCAGACCGTTTGCAGGTGCTGGAGGAGCCAAAACGCACTAAACTGCTGACAGCTTGCCGAAAAGCCGTTTCCAGCCTTCTCAGGACATTTGGACAGAGAAACAGTGAGAATGGCACCGTCACACATTACTGGGTCTGGGGAGGCACAAATGAGTTGAAACCGCTCCTGTCTCACAAAGGGCCTAAAGACAGGCTGCTGGCGGGCTGAAACGCTGTTTCCTGCGTTTTCAGGCAGTTTGGAGGGAGAAACAGTGTTTTCTGCGTTTTCAGAGCGTTTGGAGGTGCTGGGGAAGCTGAAACGCGCTAAACTGCTTACAGCTGGCCGAAAAGCTGTTTCCAGCCTCTTCAGGTCATTTGGACTGAGAAACAGTGAGAATGGCACTGTCACACATTACTGGGTCTGGGGAGGCAGAAATTAGTTGAAACCGCTCCTGTCTCACAAAAGGCCTAAAGACAGGCTGCTGGTGGGCTGAAACGCTGTTACCTGCATTTTCAAGCTGTTTGGAGGGAGAAACAGTGTTTTCTGTGTTTTCAGAGCATTTGCAGGTGCTGCGGAAGCTGAAACGCGTTAAACTGCTTACAGCTTGCTGAAAAGCCGTTTCCAGCCTTTTCAAGTAATGTGGACTGAGAAACAGTGAGAATGGCACCGTCACACATTACTGGGTCTGGGGAGGCAGAAATGAGTTGAAACCGCTCCTGGCTCACAAAAGGCCTAAAGACAGGTTGCTGGCGGGCTGAAACGCTGTTACCTCCGTTTTCAGGCTGTTTGGAGGGAGAAACAGTGTTTTCTGCATTTTCAGGCTGTTTGGAGGGAGAAACACTGAAAATTGTATAATAACACACTTTTGGTGCCGGCTAGGCAGAAATGAGTTGAAACCGCTCCCAGGTCACAAAAGGCCTAAAGACAGGGTGCCGACGGGCTGAAATGCTGTTTCCTGTGTTTTCAAGCGGTTTGGAGGGAGAAACAGTGTTTTCTGCATTTTCAGGCTGTTTGGAGGGAGAAACAGTGTTTTCTGCGTTTTCAGGCTGTTTGGAGAGAGAAACAGTGTTTTCTGTGTTTTCAGGCCGTTTGGAGGGAGAAACACTGAAAATTGGATAATAACACACGGTTGGTGCCGGGGAGGCAGAAATGAGTTGGAACCGCTCCTGGTTCACAAAAGGCCTAAAGACAGGGTACCAGAGGGCTGAAATGCTGTTTCCTGCATTTTCGGTTCATTTGGGCCGAGAGACACTGAAAAGGTCACAAAGGTCACACATTACCGTTGCTGGAGAAGCCGGAACGCGCTAAACTGCTCACAGCTTGCTGAAAAACCGTTTTCAGCCTTTCCAGGTCATTTGGACTGAGAAACAGTGAGAATGGCACGGTCACACAATACTGGGTCTGGGGAGGCAGAAATGAGTTGAAACCACTCCTGGCTCACAAAAGGCCTAAAGACAGGCTGCTGGTGGGCTGAAACGTTGTTTTCTGTGTTTTTAGGCTGTTTGGAGGGAGAAACACTGAAAATTGCATAATAACACACGGTTGGTGCCGGGGAGGCAGAAATGAGTTGAAACCGCTCCTGGCTCATAAAAGGCCTAAAGACAGGGAACCGGAGGGCTGAAACACTGTTTCCTGCATTTTCGGCTCATTTGGGCAGAGAGACACTGAAAAGGTCACAAAGGTCACACATTACTGGTGCTGGAGAAGCCGAAACGCGCTAAACTGCTCACAGCTTGCCGAAAAGCCGTTTCCAGCCTTTTCAGGTCACTTGGACTGAGAAACAGTGCGTGGTAATGTGTAGCACCGTCACACATTGGGGAGGCAGACATGAGTTGACATCTGGGGAGGCAGACATGAGTTGAAACCGCTTCTGGCTAACAAAAGGCCTAAAGACAGGCTGCTGGCGGGCTGAAATGCTGTTTCCTATGTTTTCAGGCTGTTTGGAAGGAGAAACAGTGTTTTCTGTGTTTTCATGCTGTTTGGAGGTACAAACAGTGTTTTCTGCGTATTCAGACCGTTTGCAGGTGCTGGAGGAGCCAAAACGCACTAAACTGCTGACAGCTTGCCGAAAAGCCGTTTCCAGCCTTCTCAGGACATTTGGACAGAGAAACAGTGAGAATGGCACCGTCACATATTACTGGGTCTGGGGAGGCAGAAATGAGTTGAAACCGGTCCTTGCTCACAAAAGGCCTAAAGACAGGCTGCTGTCGGCCTGAAAAACTGTTTCCTGTGTTTTTACTACATTTGAGTGTTACATGGCTGCTGATTGGCTGAGTTGACTACATTTGAGTGTTACATGGCTGCTGATTGGCTGAGCTGACTACAGTCTAGTGTAACATGACTTCTGATTGGCTGACCTGACTACAGGCTAGTGTTACATGACTGCTGATTGGCTGAGCTGACTACATCTTAGTGTTACATGACTTGTGATTGGCTGAGCTGACTACATTTGAGCGTAACAAGGCCCCTGATTGACTAAGCTGAGTACAGTCTAGTGTTACATTACTGCTGATTAGCTGAGCTGACTATAGACAGGTGTTACATGACTTCTCATTGGCTGAGCTGACAACATTTGAGTGTTACATGGCTGCTTATTGGCGGAGCTGACTACAGTCTAGTGTTACATGACTTCTGATTGGCTGAGCTGATTACAAGCAGGTGTTACATGACTTCTCATTGGCTGAGCTGACTACATGTTAGTGTTATATGACTTCTGATTGGCTGAGCTGAGTACAGGGGAGTGTTACATGACTTCTGATTGGCTGAGCTGACTACAAGCAGGTGTTACATGACTTCTGATTGGCTGAGCTGATTACATTTGAGTGTTACATGGCTGCTGATTGGCTGAGCTGACTACAGTCTAGTGTAACATGACTTCTGATTGGCTGAGCTGACTACAGGCTAGTGTTACATGACTGCTGATTGGCTGAGCTGACTACATGTTAGTGTTACGTGACTGCTGATTGGCTGAGCTGACTACATTTGAGTGTTACAAGGCCGCTGATTGGCTAAGCTGAGTACAGTCTAGTGTTACATTGCTGTTACATGACTTCTCATTGGCTGAGCTGACAACATTTGAGTGTTACATGGCTGCTGATTGGCTGGGCTGACTATAGTCTAGTGTTACATGACTTCTCATTGGCTTAGCTGACTACAAGCAGGTGTTACATGACTTCTGATTGGCTGAGCTGACTACATTTGACTGTTACATTGCTGCTGATCGGCTGACCTGACTACAGGATAGTGTTACATGACTTCTGATTGGCTGAGCTGACTACAGGCAGGTGTTACATGACTTCTGATTGGCTGAGCTGACTACAAGCAGGTGTTACATGACTTCTGATTGGCTGAGCTGACTACATTTGACTGTTACATCGCTGCTGATCGGCTGACCTGACTACAGGATAGTGTTACATGACTTCTGATTGGCTGAGCTGACTACAGGCAGGTGTTACATGACTTCTGATTGGCTGAGCTGACTACATTTGAGTGTTACATGGCCGCTGTTTGGCTAAACTGACTACAGTCTAGTGTTACATGACTGCTGATTGGCTGAGCTGACAACATTTGAGTGTTACATGGCTGCTGATTGGCTGAGCTGACGATAGTCTAGTGTTACATGACTTCACATTGGCTGAGCTGACTACAAGCAGGTGTTACATGACTTCTGATTGGCTGAGCTGACTACATTTGACTGTTACATCGCTGCTGATCGGCTGAGCTGATTACAGGCTAGCATTACATTTCTTCTGATTGGCTGAGCTGACTACAGGCTAGTGTTACATGACTTCTGATTGGCTGAGTTCACTACATTTCAGTGTTACATGGCTGCTGATCGGCTAAGCTGACCACAGTCTAGTGTTACATGACTGCTGATTGGATCAGCTGACTACAGATAGGTGTCACATGGCTGCTGATTGGCTGAGCTGAGTACAGGCGAGTGTTACATTACTGCTGATTGGCTGCGCTGATGACAGGCTATTGTTAAATGACTTCTGACTGGCTGAGCTGACTACAGGCTAGTGTTACATGATTTCTGAATGGCTGAGCTGACTACATTTGAGTGTTACATGGCTGCTGATTTGCAGAACTGACTACAGTGTAGTTTTACATGACTGCTGATTGGCTGAGCTGACTACAGGCTAGTGTTACATGATTTCTGAATGGCTGAGCTGACTACATTTGAGTGTTACATGGCTGCTTATTTGCTGAACTGACTACAGTGTAGTTTTACATGACTGCTGATTGGCTGAGCTGATAACATTTGAGTGTTACATGGCTGCTGATTGGCTGAGCTGACTACAGTCTAGTGTTACACGGCTGCTGACTGGCTGAGCTGACTACAGGCTAGTGTTACATGATTTCTGATTGGCTGAGCTGACTACATTTGAGTGTTACATGGCTGCTGATTGGCTGTCCTGACTACAGTCTAGTGTTACATGACTGCTGATTGGCTGAGCTGACTACAGGCTAGTGTTACACAGCTGCTGATTGGCTGAGCTGACTACAGGCGAGTGTTACACGGCTGCTGACTGACTGAGCTGACTACAGTCTAGTGTTGCATGAATTATGATTGGCTGAGCTGACTACAGGCTAGTGTTATATGACTTCTGATTGGCTGAGCTGAGGACAGGCGAGTGTTACATTACTGCTGATTGGCTGTGCTGATGACAGGCTAGTGTTACATCATTGCTGATTGGCTGAGCTGACTACAGTGTAGTTTTACATGACTGCTGATTGACTGAACTGACTACAGGCAGGTTTTACATGACTTCTGATTGGCTGAGCTGACTACATTTGACTGTTACATGGCTGCTGATTGGCTGATCTGACTACAGTCTAGTGTTACATGACTGCTGATTGGCTGAATTGACTACAGTCTAGCGTTACACGGCTGCTGATTGGCTGAGCTGACTACAAGCTAGTGTTACATGATTTCTGATTGGTTGAGCTGACTACATTTGAGTGTTACATGGCTGCTGATTGGCTGAGCTGACTACAGTCTAGTGTTACATGACTGCTGATTGGCTGAGCTGACTACATTTGAATGTTACATGGCTGCTGATTGGCTGAGCTGACTACAGTCTAGTGTTACATTACTGCTGATTGGCTGAGCTGACTATAGGCAGGTGTTACATGACTTCTGATTGCCTGAGATGACAACATTTGAGTGTTACATGACTGCTGATTGGCTGAGATGACAACATTTGAGTGTTACATGACTGCTGATTGGCTGAGCTGACTACAGTGTAGTTTTGCCTGACTGCTGATTGGCTGAGCTGACTACAGGCTAGTGTTACATGACTTCTGATTGGCTGAGTTCACTACATTTGAGTGTTACATGACTGCTGATTGGATCAGCTGACTACAGATAGGTGTCACATGGCTGATTATTGGCTGAACTGAGTACAGGCGAGTGTTACATTACTGCTGATTGGCTGCGCTTATGACAGGCTAGTGTTACATGACTTCTGATTGGCTGAGTTCACTTCATTTGAGTGTTCCATGTCTGCTGATTGGCTAAGCTGACTACAGTCTAGTGTTACATTACTTCTGATTGGCTGAGCTGACTACATGCTAGTGTTACATGACTGCTGATTGGCTGAGCTGACTACAGGCTAGTGTTACATGACTTCTGATTGGCTGAGCTGACTACATTTGAGTGTTACAAGACTTCTGATTGGCTGAGGTGACTAAATTTGAGTGTTACATGACTGCTGATTTGCTGACCTGACTACAGGCTAATGTTACACGGCTGCTGATTGGCTGAACTGACTACAGGCGAGTGTTACATGACTTCTGATTGGCTGAGCTGACTACATTTGAGTGTTACATGGCTGCTGATTGGCTGAGCTGACTACAGGCAGGTGTTACATAACTTCTGATTGGCTGAGCTGACTACAAGCAGGTGTTACATGACTTCTCATTGGCTGAGCTAACTACATTTGAGTGTTACATGGCTGCTGATTGGCTAAGCTGACTACAGTCTAGTGTTACATTACTTCTGATTGGCTGAGCTGACTACAGGCAGGTGTTACATGACTTCTGATTGGCTGAGCTGACTACATTTGAGTGTTACATGACTTCTGATTGGCTGAGCTGAATACATTTGAGTGTGACATGACTTCTGATTGGCTGAGCTGACTACAGTGTAGTTTTACATGACTGCTGATTGGCTGAGCTGACTACAGGCAGGTGTTACATGACTTCTGATTGGCTGAGCTGACTACATTTGAGTGTTACAAGACTTCTGATTGGCTGAGCTGACTACATTTGAGTGTTACATGACTTCTGATTGGCTGAGGTGACTAAATTTGAGTGTTACATGACTTCTGATTGGCTGAGCTGACTACATTTGAGTGTTACATGACTTCTGATTGGCTGAGGTGACTAAATTTGAGTGTTACATGACTGCTGATTTGCTGACCTGACTACAGGCTAATGTTACACGGCTGCTGATTGGCTGAGCTGACTACAGGCGAGTGTTACATGACTTCTGATTGGCTGAGCTGACTACAGTCTAGTGTTACATGACTTATGATTGGCTGAGCTGACTACAGGCTAGTGTAACATGGCTGCTGATTGGTTGAACTCACTACAGGCTATTGTTACATGACTTTTGATTGGCTGAGCTGAGGACAGGCAAGTGTTACATGATTGCTGATTAGCTGAGCTGACAGGGGGTAAGGGAAGTGTTCCCATTTGTCAGTGAAAATGAATGGAAATGTATTGCCATTGTCAAAATTGTGACACAGTGTCAATGTGGTTGACGTTTGGCACACCTTGAATGGTGACAATTGGGAACAATCCTGACATACGGGAACGCGCTGCGCCAATGTGCCAGATCCTAAGGGGGGCGTTTGCGCGCCACCATGACAAATGGGAACATTTTTGACATTTGTGTCAAAAAAACCCAATTGTAACCAATCTGTCCAAATTTGACAGGGGCTGTACAACTAGTCAATCCTCAAACCATCCTCACTTGATTATTCCAAATAAACCTCGTTTTTTTCTAGTTGCCGCAGAGGGGATTTGGTCATGTGGGATTGTTCTAGGCCATGCCCACACTGCCTGTGCAAAATCTGGGGTCTCTTGGAACTTTCTTTGAGAAAATGTGCAAATATGAAAATTTTTATGTCCGTGTCCATTTGGGAACATTTTTGCCATTTGGGTTGACATTTGGGAACATTTTTGACATTTGGGTTGACAAACAGGAACATTTTTGACATTTGGGTTGACATTTGGGAACCCTGACCACCCATTCAAATGTATGCCAAATGTCAAAATACTGACTTTGGCATACTTTTGAATGGGGTAGTCAGGGTTCCCAAATGGACAATTGCAAATGTCAAAAATGTTCCTGTTTGTCAACCCAAATGTCAAAAATGTTCCCGTTTGTCAACCCAAATGTCAAAAATGTTCCCAAATGTCAACCCAAATGGCAAAAATGTTCTCAAATGTCACAGTGACAAACGGGAACATTTCTGCCATTTGGGTTGACATTTGGGAACATTTTTGCCATTTGGGTTGACATTTGGGAACATCTTTGACATTTGGGATGACATTTGGGAACCCTGACCACCCATTCAAAAGTATGCCAAATGTCAAAATAGCCCTTATATTTTGACATTTGGCATACTTTTGAATGGGTGGTCAGGGTTCCCGTTTGTCAACCCAAATGTCAAAAATGTTCCCGTTTGTCAACCCAAATGTCAAAAATGTTCTCGTTTGTCAACCCAAATGTCAAAAATGTTCCCAAATGTCAACCCAAATGGCAAAAATGTTCTCAAATGTCACAGTGACAAACGGGAACATTTCTGCCATTTGGGTTGACATTTGGGAACATTTTTGACATTTGGGTTGACATTTGGGAACATTTTTGACATTTGGGATGACATTTGGGAACATTTTTGACATTTGGGTTGACATTTGGGAACCCTGACCACCCATTCAAAAGTATGCCAAATGTCAAAATATCCCTTATATTTTATAAGGGATATATAGTGGTGCATTCCTCAAAAAGTTCCAAACTTACAAATGAAAATCCAACGCTAACCCTAACCACATCTCCCAAATGTCAAAAATGTTCGCAAATGTCACACTGACAAAGGGGAACATTTTTGACATTTGCAGTTGTCCATTTGGGAACATTTTTGCCATTTGGGTTGACATTTGGGTAGAACTTGCCATTCACTTATCCTATCCAAATTTCCCATTCAAATGTATGTGGGGTGTCACGCTTACCACGCAGCAATGCTACGTGCTACAGGGTCCGGACAAAGATGGAAGTGCCCCATTTGGGAGTGGCAACGACATATTAAAAAATCAGAGCTCTGACAAATTTAGAAAAAAAATGTCATTTCACCAATCTGCCCAACTTTGACAGGGGCTGTCCAACTAGTCAACCCTAACACCATCCTCACTTGAACTATTCCAAATAACCCTAATTTTTTTCTAGATGCCGCAGAGGGGATTTGGTGATGTGGGCTTGTTCTAGGCCCCGCCCACAATGTCTGTGCAAAATCTGGGGTCTCTGGGACCTTTATTTGAGAAAATATGCACATTTGAAATATAATATTCACATAACCCTAATGTCAACTTTGACACAAGGGAAAACTGCCGACCCTTTGACATTTGTGCAGGTTTTTAGGCACCTTAACATGCATCCAGAACCACCAAATTTATGTCAGATCTTCACTGTAACACCAACTTTCTGTTGGAAAAGGTTGCAACTTTCTAGCTCTAGTATAAAGGGTCAAAATCCAGTGAAATGGCCTTCTGGAGGCCTTCT
This sequence comes from Centroberyx gerrardi, assembly GCF_048128805.1. Lineage (NCBI taxonomy): Eukaryota > Metazoa > Chordata > Actinopteri > Beryciformes > Berycidae > Centroberyx > Centroberyx gerrardi. The sequence goes on from NC_136002.1 coordinate 295,499, forward strand.
GACCTTTCAGTTTCCTTATGTCTGTGTCCATTTGGGAACATTTTTGACATTTGCAATTGTCCATTTGGGAACATTTTTGACATTTGGGAACATTTTTGACATTTGGGTTGACATTTGGGAACCCTGACCACCCATTCAAAAGTATGCCAAATGTCAAAATATTGACTTTGGCATTTTGGTTTGTAAGTTGGATTTTCGCGAACCTTTTGAGGAATGCACCACTATTGGTGCGCCTTTTAAAAAATGTTCCTCTTTGTCACTTTGACATTTGGGAACCCTGACCACCCATTCAAAAGTATGCCAAATGTGAAAATATTGACTTTGGCATTTTGGTTTGTAAGTTGGATTTTCGCGAACTTTTGAGGAATGCACCACTATTGGTGCGCCTTTTAAAAAATGTTCCCCTTTGTCACTGTGACATTTGGGAACATTCAAAAGTATGCCAAATGTCAAAATATAAGGAATATTTTGACATTTGGCATACTCTTAATGGGGTGGTCAGGGTTCCAAAATGGACACTTGCAAATGTAAAAAATGTTCCCGTTTGTCAACCCAAATGTCAAAAATGTTCCCAAATGTCAACCCAAATGTCAAAAATGTTCCCAAATGTCACAGTGACAAACGGGAACATTTTTGCCATTTGGGTTGACATTTGGGAACATTTTTGACATTTGGGTAAACAAACAGGAACATTTTTGACATTTGGGTTGACATTTGGGAACATTTTTGACATTTGGGTTGACAAACGGGAACCCTGACCACCCATTCAAAAGTATGCCAAATGTCAAAATACTGACTTTGGCATATTTTTCAATGGGGTGGTCAGGGTTCCCAAATGGACATGGCCATATCTCAAAAGTGCCTTGGACAAGGAGGCTAATATTTTACCTGTACCATCCCCTCATCCTTAGTGACCAATGCTGTGAAAACAAAGAAAATCGAAGCAAGTTGAATTTTCACGAAATTTCTCCTTTAGCCTAATGTTAAAAGCCTGACCACCCCATTGAAAAATATGCCAAAGTCAGTATTTTGACATTTGGCATACTTTTGAATGGGGTAGTCAGGGTTCCCAAATGGACAATTGCAAATGTCAAAAATGTTCCCGTTTGTCAACCCAAATGTCAAAAATGTTCCCGTTTGTCAACCCAAATGTCAAAAATGTTCCCAAATGTCACAGTGACAAACGGGAACATTTTTGCCATTTGGGTTGACAAACGGGAACATTTTTGACATTTGGGTTGACAAACGGGAACATTTTTGACATTTGGGTTGACAAATGGGAACATTTTTGACATTTGGGTTGACACTTGGGAACCCCGATCACCCATTCAAAAGTATGCCAAATGTCAAAATAGCCCTTATATTTTGACATTGGCAACGGGCAACCCCAAGGCAAGGCCCTCAGCAGAGAGGGTTTTTTTTTTGCCGCTGTCACCCCCGCTGACGGCTCGCGTCGCATGGCCGATGAGGCGATAACCCAGTAATGATCCTTCCGCAGGTTCACCTACGGAAACCTTGTTACGACTTTTACTCCCTCTAGATAGTCAAGTTTGATCGTCTTCGCGGCGCTCCGCTAGGGCCATGACCGACCCCAGCGGGGCCGATCCGAGGACCTCACTAAACCATCCAATCGGTAGTAGCGACGGGCGGTGTGTACAAAGGGCAGGGACTTAATCAACGCGAGCTTATGACCCGCGCTTACTGGGAATTCCTCGTTCATGGGAAATAATTGCAATCCCCAATCCCTATCACAAGTGGGGTTCAGCGGGTTACCCACGCCTCTCGGCGAAGAGTAGACACACGCTGATCCACTCAGTGTGGCGCGCGTGCAGCCCCGGACATCTAAGGGCATCACAGACCTGTTATTGCTCAATCTCGTGTGGCTGAACGCTACTTGTCCCTCTAAGAAGTTGGACGCCGACCGCACGGGGCCGCGTAACTAGTTAGCATGCTGGAGTCTTGTTCGTTATCGGAATTAACCAGACAAATCGCTCCACCAACTAAGAACGGCCATGCAACACCACCCACAGAATCGAGAAAGAGCTATCAATCTGTCAATCCTTTCCGTGTCCGGGCCGGGTGAGGTTTCCCGTGTTGAGTCAAATTAAGCCGCAGGCTCCACTCCTGGTGGTGCCCTTCCGTCAATTCCTTTAAGTTTCAGCTTTGCAACCATACTCCCCCGGAACCCAAAGACTTTGGTTTCCCGGATGCTGCCCGGCGGGTCATGGGAATGAATCATGAATGCTTTTTGCCAACCATTTTTCTAAAGCATGCTGAACAGCTTTAGATTTTTGTATGTATTAAATCTACCATTCCAGGTGTTCATTGTTTTTTATTCATTGCTTTATATCATATACCATAATCCCACAGTGTCACTCAGTCAGCCTCCCCAGTGCAAAATTCAACCAGAAGCAGTTTGTCAGCATTCTTAAAACAGAGACCTGTAGTGTGCCAGAGTGATTAACCCCTGAATAGATTCATTAGCACTCATTCACAGGTTGGCAATATTGCAGAGGAATGCCCATTCACACTTCACCATGCATTATTTTTAGATCACCAGATGTCACACCCCCTCCATTTGAAAAAGTTTCCAATTTAAAATGTTTAAATGGGATTCAATTCATTTTTAGAGAAAACCTTACTAAAAATAAACCAATTATGTTTTACTTTAAATGAATGAATGAATATGTTGAGGCCCCGTAAAATGCAGCCCAAGAGGATGTTTTCCCAGTCTCAACGATGTGAGCAGATGAATGTGTCTGCTTCACAGACAAGAGAATTTCAAAATTACCTGAGTCATGAAAAGCATGTTAAATGAAATCAGATGAAGTCGGGTGGTTGACATATAAGCCTGAAAAAAAGTTTTTTTTTTAAACTTCAAATATTAGGCATGAAAATTATTAAGTTGTGTTGTACTGACTCTTAGATTTCCAAAAATATATGTGGTCTTTTAGATTTTGGATTGGAATCTGAATTTATTCACCAATTTGTTGTATTAGTGCCTAAAATTGTCATATGGTGTGACATGAAAGTTATTGTATATAAAATGAAAATGGGGTATACTTTTCTTAAGTAACTCATTTTATAATAATAATTCTTTATCATTACTATCTTGAGATCCAGCATTTCCTTGTGCAAATTCATTACATTTTGTATTATTTTTCTTAATCATCGCGCAAAGTAAGACATCTGTCCTCAATCTTTCAATATATTTTAGATTAATTCTGACAAACCCTGTTATAAATCTAACAAAATACTTGTGACTCTTGCTGATACTATTTTCCATGTGTTCCACTGAGATTTTTATGATTTATTACTAACAAAGCCTTTTTATTGTCACAATTCTGAATGTCACACCAAATGATATAGTGTCACACCATAGGATGAATGACACCACACCACAATTTGTCAATGCAAAAACGTGTATTATATGCATTTAACATTCAAATAAAAACAGTTTAAGAAAAATCACACAAAAGTGTGGAACATTGTGCCACTAAACATTGTATAGCACTTGGGTATCGGACACAGGACTAGAGAAGAACCATATTTCTAGTGAAGAACACACTAATAAAGAATAGTATCACTTGTCTGGTAAGTATTGTTTACAGTTAAGTCTGCTGAATATTAACTACTGGTAAGTACTGATCACTCATATGTCAGGTAAGTATTGATTACTCATAACTACTGGTAAGTAAATCAGTCATATCAACAAGGTTGCTGAACAGTGAGGTTATTTCTGCTTTCATAAACATTCATTTAAAGAGTAACTAAACCCCACCTAAATCTGTGGGGTTTAGTTACTCTTTAAAACCTTAATATAATACATTAATTTAAACGCACAGTATGTAATTTCTGCCGCTAGCGGTCTCTCAATAAAAACAATAACAAAAGACGTAGTTTGATGACGTTGTGAAGTAGCGTGGGATCATGGGAGTTTTTTTACGGGGACAGCTTCGGCGACAGAACGCACAGCAAACGGGAATGAATAATCGTGATCCATCACGAGTGAGCAATAAAAACAATAGAATGAAAAAAACAACAGAGTGGCTAAAGTGACTAGCTAGCTAGTTGGCCGACTTCCTTCCTCACTCTCTGACGTATCATCTGGTGTTTCCTGTGTTTCCCCGGAAGTTAGGGGGTAAAGGGGATATGACGCCATTGACATTGAATTACTTATTTCTCTGGGTTTGAACATTGTTAGAAACATTTGGGATAATGTAAGTACACATTTTAAAAAATATATATAACATAGGTCTAGTCGTTTTTAGATATTTTAATGCGGAAATGTTACCTTTAATACATTAATTTAAAACATTAATTTAAAACAGGGCATAAGTTCATTCTAGTAAATGAGTTAAACAACAACTGAATATCACAAGTTAATGATATCTTTCTTGCCATGTCAGCTGAAGTTTGTAAGCTGAAGTAGGTAAGTATGGATTCCCCTGAGTGGAGTAGGTATACATTTTTTTTCATGTGATGATAGACAGAAAAAAAGTGTTAAAAAGGACAAAACATACATTAAACTTAGCTATTAGTTATAAAATACAACAATAAATTGTTAGCTCAAATTAATAATTATTCTGAGTGTAGGAAAATACAGTTCATATCATATGGTGTGACAAATGGATCATATGAAGTGACAAGCAAAACCTGTCACACAATATGATGTAGTGTCACACCATATGAGGTTTCATGCACTTAGCATAACATTGGGCCTTGTGGTTATACGCTAGCATGCTAACAGCATACCCACTGCAACATGGTAACATAGATTTAAAAGTAATAATGACAAAAAAGGAATTTATCTTTGCCAAGAGCTTTGGGTTTTTTTTTCTTCTTTTTGTGAAGAAGATTTTCCTGAGGACAATGGCAGGACAGGCTGCAAAGTAAGTACCAATTTGTTTTCACTAGTTGAATTGTATTTTGCTTGAAACAGGCAAATGTGGCTGCCAGTGCAGTAAGTGATATTCACTTGATAAGATTTCTTAAAATAAGTCAGGGGTGGTTTCACTGACTTTACAAGTTTTAAACTTGAAAAGGATTATTTTCCTTTCTGAAAGGATTTTAATCAAACAACTGAAGACTTTTCTTCTGCGGGAGGAAACTTTCTTCTGGAGAAGATTCTGAAGTTGTTTTTGTCCTTCAAAATCTAAAGTTTTGGGGAAAAAAGTTCTTGATGTTTCTATTCTATTGCATGTGAAAGTAGAAATTTGCTGAAATGCATTTCCTCTGTCAGAGAGACAAACTCCACAAACACACTGTATATAGAACTATGTTTATTCTTGCTGGTTTCACTGTACAGAAGGTGATTCTCACGTGTCTAATGGACAATCCAGCCACACATTAAGGAAAAACAGTCTTCATTTTCACTGTTATTATTACTCTTATTACTTACTTATATATATATATATGTATATATATATACATATATATATATATATACCTGTGTGTATATATATACTGTATTTCCTCTAATATTGGCCCAGGCCTTTATTTACCTCAACTGCAGAGGGTACCAGGCCTTTATTGGAAGCAGGCTTATATTAGAGACAGGCCTTTATTTCTAATTCCCTCTGTTTGATAAGTATCTTTGCTCATATTTTAGTACGAAGCCTCCTTGTTTTCTGATCTGCTTCTGTTGGGGTACGTTAGGTAGCCGTTTTTTTGTTGCTGCAATGCATTACGATAATTACGGTAATCTACGACGGCATGCTCCAGAGACTTCCACCAGCCGAGCCATCTTGTGGCATACTGCCATCTTGTGGCACTTGTATGTTACTACAAACTACAGTTACATGTATAACAGGCACCAGGAGTTTACCGGTATCCACCGTTGTTTGCATGTAAGCTGAAGCTAACTGAAGCTAAAGTAGAATCTATACAATTATATCATATCGCCGTTTATTTCGATGCGCGAGCTCAGTCCACCTGACAGCCCTCTGTTCTGTCAGTGGCATGGAGGTTTCGGTGCACCGAGGGCTTACTGCCGACACTTCGAGTTTCCCAGGGGCACGGTTCCGGCCAGTTTTGACCTAGTCTTGTTTCCTTTGTTTTTTTCCCTGGCCTGTATTTGGGGCCGGCCTTTATTTGTTCGTGTCGACCACGGCCCCGGCCATTTTTGGAGACCCGGCTTTTAATTGATTACCGGCCACTATTAGAGGAAATATGGTATATATATAAACACTGTCTACTTTCTCTCTTTCTCTCTCACAGCGAGAAGGATCGACGCATCATCCACTGCCTGCTGTGCGAGAAACCCCGGGACATGCTGTCTACCCACCTGGCCAGGGTCTGCATGAAGAGCAACACAGCTGTGGAGAGGCAGGCAGAGATACAGAGGGCCAAGGAGTCGTTGAAGGCTTGGACCCACCAAGGCAGAACCTGGGACTACGCCGAGATGTGCAGCTGGTACCCCCACAAGCCTTCCAGACTGGCTCTTCTGGAAGATCTTCGTAGAAGAAACTTTTTCATCGTCAATGCCCCCATGGATGCAGACATTGAACCCAGCGATGAGCAACCAACCATTTCAGCTGCCGCCGAGCAAGCCCCCATCCCGGTCAGTGGCAGCACAGAAGAGAACAGTAGTGGCGCTGAAGAGACCCCCAGTTCTGGTTCCAGTGATGATGCTGGTCCAAGTGACCCAACATGGCAAAAGTAAGTTCATCACCTCACTCAACACACACAAGTTCAATCAATGATCTTTGGCTGTGAACATCTGTAAGTTCCTTTGAGCTAATTTTCTCTGTATTTTCTCAGGGACACGGCCCAGTACCAGACATCAGTGAGGGTCAAAATGCAGCAGATGGGACTTTATGAAAAGTTCCCACGTGAAGCTGCAATTTTGACGGGTTTCAAGCAGTACCTGACTACCTCTCTGCAAGTCCCAAACTGCCAACAGGAGGTAAGATCTAACCACATTTTATTTATTTAACCTTTATTTAACCAGGCAAGTCATTAAGAACAAATTCTTATTTACATCTTACACTATAGTGGGGCAGAGTGTATTCTGCTCTCTGTGTTGCTCTTTGCAGCCTGTAGACTTATTAGCATCTCTATAGTGTGACAACAGGCTCATTGACACACGCACACACACCCATACACACACGGACTGCAGCTCTGTGTCTTTTTACCTGATTATTGTGGTTCATAACTGATTTAGCCCTGTGGGCCTCTGCATCATCAATTCACACTTCTTCTCTTCCTCTTTCATCACAGGTAGACAATGTCTCCAGGATGCTGAGGTACATCCAGCCGAGCGGGAATAAGGTGAGCATGGACTTTCTCCTGAAGAGCACAGAAACCCAAGACTTCCTTAACACGCTGAAGGGAGTGCAGATGGGTCCATCCACCATCATAAACCACGTAAAGAACATGAGACCACAAACATGGTTTGTCCAGTATCTCAAGACACACCTGAATTTGGCTGCAGCGGATCCGGACTTCCACAGGAAGTGTCAGGCGTACATTAAGCTGCTCAACACCTTGAGGAAGTCAGTGGCAAAGGCCCTCAGCAAAGCCACATGCCAAAAAAGGTGAGTTGTTAATCTCCCTACTCTACCTTTCCTTTCATGACTTCTCTCATGTGGATAGTACTTGGAAGGCTGCCAGGATTATGTGATACAGAAAAATCTCTAACTCTCCTCCTCATTGGTGTTTCGTTTTATCTTATCATTCTAGGTACAACCACGTCATTAATGGCCAGCTGACTCTCCATGACTGCCAGAGAGTCCTCCGCGAGCAGAAAACTGCAGCAGCACACTACATGGCCCACCCTACAGCGGTGGCCAACACCCACTACAGGATGAGGACCCTGGAGGGGATCGTGGCCACCGCCAACCTGTTCAACAGTTTGGAACGGTATGTGTCATTATCCAAAACACACAACCTTCAACTATTCTCTCTCTCACAGCTGCTTCCAAGGTTAGTCCAGCTGTTGTCAGTGTTTAACCATGAAATCTTCTCCATCTTGCAGCTCTTCTACTGATGAGTCAGGGGATGAGAGGAGTGGTCGGGACAAAAGAGAGGCAGAGACACCGCTGAACAGGACGGCAGGGACTTTGCAGCGTTTCTCCAGCACTTCCTGGTGACAGCGACTGGCCAGCCGCCCACTAAGAAGCAACGGACCGATGCTGGGTTTCCGCCTGACAGAGTCTTTTATGACAGGTGGAGGGCTGTGCAGTATGGAAAGCGGGAGGAATACCTCTTGTGTAAGTGTAAATACTTTATTATGCAATGATTACATTAAATGATTAACAACATTTCTATAAACAAAAGTAATGTAGAATTCACAAGTGCGGACTAACACCCCCCAACTGTCTAGAAGGTCGCAAAGGTCATCGGGGATGAGGGGTGGACTGCCAACCATCCCCGTCCTGAGGACATTGTTGCAAAGTGGAAACCAGCCAAGAGGGTGCAGGTTGAGAGTGATCCACACATCATTAGGAGGGTCACAAGGCAGAGGTGGACAGGCCTGGCCATCAAGGCTATTTCGGTGGCGACAAAGGGAAAGGTATGTAAAAATGTCTTGTGAGCAGGAGAGCATTAATCCAGCAGTCAAACACTGAGATAATTATAATCCTATAATGGACGAGCACATTTAATCCCTAAGCACACTGTTTGGCACACATTGCTGTAACATTTCCGCTTAAAGAAGCTCGTGTTTGCTTTTGTGCTGTTTGTTTAATTGCATTTTTGCCACCTTTTTTCTCCAATATCCCTAATAAGCTTTCCGTAGAAACAGCCAGCATTTAATAACGCCAATCCGTTCTCTAAAATTGCTTGCCTTTTTTCAATCCAGCTAAAAAGCCACCAAACAAGTAAGCTATTAGGTTTTACAAATTTATTCTTGCCATTTCCAGCATACTTGTATATTATGTTAATACATGAATTGTTCACTTGTTTTCCTTTGCTCTCCTGTTTTCTCTGTAAATTCACATATTCACACACTAATGTCACCTTCTTTTGACCACAGGAGTTGTTGCCACCAAAGCCTTTGCCAAGGGCTCCATCATTTGTGATTATCATGGCAAGGTAATCGCAGGAGCAGAGGGCAGGAGGATGATCGAGTCCATGCAGGATGTGAAAGGCTACCTTTTTCAAGACTCATGATGGTCGCGACCTCTGCATCGACGCCCAGACGTTCCCTTGCAAGTGTCAGCCATCTGAAGAAACCCTTGGCAGAATTATCAACCATTTGCGGAAGAACAGCAATGTGACGCCACGCTACTGCAAGATGAACTTCCCGGAAGGAGTGAGGGATGTCATCCTGTTCCAGGCCTCCAAAGACATTTCCATCAGCGAAGAGGTCCGGTTCAACTACAGAGTGAACAGGAAGTCTTTCCGAGGAGAAGGGCTGGAACTCGAGTGGCTGGATGACTGACCAACATAGCAGCAGGTAAAGTTTGAATGCAGGCCTGTTAAGAGACACTTGTGTGTGTGTGTGTGTGTGTGTGTGTGTGTGTGTGTGTGTGTGTGCCAGAATTGCCAGTGAGGGGCCCTGCAGGCCTCTCCTTTTCTTTCACTGCATCAATAAATTCATACTACTTCTCTTTACCTTTCATCACAGGTGGACAGTGTCTCCAGGATGCAGAATGAACTCAGCACAGAAGAGGACAGTGGCAGCGCTTTTGATGAAGAATTCTGATGAAGCTGAAAAAAATAGGATAGAAATCCCTTTTGGGACTTTAGTCAACGAAAAACTGTAGTTTGATTATGAAGTGCAGAGGAGGTCTTTTAGAGGAGAGGGCTTAGAACTCAATTGGCTCTAGACCTTCTGCCACCAGCAGCCTGCCCTGCATTGGCCTTGAGACATTTAGCCTTGACTGTGTCCCAGTCCCGGGAAACGGATCAGGGAAAACCCCTCTCCTTTCTTGGCCAAGACAAAGACTTTTGACCTTGACTGTGTCCCAGTCCCGGGAAACGGATCGGGGAAAACCCCTCTCCTTTATTTTGTAAATTTATTTTATTTTTTGCATATTTGTAATTTCACTTAGTCATTTATTGAGTAATGTTATTTGATTTCCGAGGAGAGGGCCTGGACCTGGACTGGCTGCCATCAGGACAGGCCTGATAATTGTAGCCTTTTTCTGCATGTCTACACGCTGACCTCTGACCCTTTTAAGATGTTTTTGTTTATTTTAAACAAATCCTTGCAGATATTCAAAAAAACACGATGAGTAGGCTACTCATAGGTGGATGAGTGGGCTTTACAAACTAACCTTAACCCTAACCCCCTAACCCTAACACTAACCCCCTAACCCTAACCAACCAGCATTTTGGGCTAACTTTATCTCCACCCAGAACAAAAATACTTTTTTGTAAATAAAATCATCTTGCTTTAAAACTAATCCTCGGGTATGGTGTCCTCTTTATATGTTGCTGGTCACAAGGTTGAGCCAAATGTTTTCTTTGTTGTGGCCTTAACAGTTATTTTGATCTATATTATAACCCATGAAGGAAAGTTGTAGATATCACTGGTGGTGTTTATTTGGTGTTTTTACTCTCAACATTACTACAATAAAAGAAAAGGTGGTGTACTAAACTAAACTGAATGTAAAGGAAAGAAGTTAGAATATTGTATGTTAAAGGAATATTTGTAATCAGCATGGTAGCAGTGTGGAGTACCAGGGGCACGTCACAATTATATAGTATGCAGTATGCAGTTGTATGACTTACATTGTGTAAATATTTGTGAATTATCTGATAACCCTCACACTTACTGTAAAAACAACATCTCTGTACAGTACTCTTCTCAGTGGTGTGTGTCTCTCTTGGCACAGCTCTTTGTGTGTCTCTCATATACATGCAAATTTCCCCCCATCCCCCATGGGCTGCTGTAGGAGCTGGGCAGCAGGGGAGCTTCCTAAGTGTCCAGCACACCTAATGGTCACTGTCTAGATGGCATACAGGAAAGCATTTATAAAGAAAAAGGGTTAAAAGGGTCAGGTGGTGTATTTACCCAAATCTCAACAATACTCATATTAAAAGTCAGCTGTAATAGAAGCCATAATAGAGGCTCCTCTTGAATCCTGAACTGGTTCCAGCATGCTGCCAATTCTGCTAAAAACAGACAAAATACAGCTCAAAACACTCAGTATGGCCTCCTCTTCTCATTGCATGTGTTTTGGGTTGAATATCTGCAAGGATTTGTTTGAAATAAACAAAAACATCTTAAAAGGGTCAGAGGTCAGCGTGTAGACAGGGCTGCTGTAGGAGCTGGGTAGCTGGGGAGCTTCCTAACTGTCCAGCACCACCTAATGGTCACTGAGTGTGACAACAGAGCAATAAGCACTCCAGTACTGATATTGATACTGGTGCATGTCATTTGAAGTGTATAAGCAATCATGAAAATCAAAAATATTACTACCATAGAGACAGTGCATAAAATAGTGGGGGAAATCGTGGGGGAAATCACTGCACCGCTCTCCATTCACTTTGTGTGACTGAATGCACATCATTGTCATTATTGCCCAAATTAAACATGCCTAAAAGCTGTTGTGTGGTGGGCTTCACAGCCAACAAACCTAAAAACCATGAATTACAGTTTTTTGTGCTCCCGAGCAAAACAAGGAGCCGTTAAGAAGAAAAATGGGGATCCAGGCTGTAAGGAGAGAGGCGCTGACAGTGGCTCATGGTAGAAGAGGGGGAAACTTTGGGACCCCGAGAGTAAATACACTTATAATGTGGCCAGTATTTTGTCACTGGTAAGTAAGTTACCAGTAATTATCTAGTTATATTCTTGTAAGATAACCTGTATGTTAAATGTGTTTAAAAGATACCATGCTGTCCTAACATTAGGTTGCTACTAAGCTAACATTACTGAGCCAATTCCTCTCTATACAACAGATGAGTTGTGTTCATGTGTGGGTCTCAGGATATTTTGCTCTGTATTGACTGCCAGTCCAGGGTGCAAAAGTAATGAGAAATCTCACTGACTTGTTAGCTAACGTAAGATAGTTAACTTAGCAACAATCCACTTTAACAACCAATGTCACGTCAGCGTCGCTCAAACTTAACGTTATAGTCTGAAAAGCATAGCTGTATTTCAGATTTTTAAATATTAAGTGAAATTATTCAAGGTCAATTTATTATTTTACCTGGTGATTAAATTAAGTAGTGGTAAATCTCGAAGTATTTCACTTCAGGTCACTGTGTGGGATAATTTATCCAGTGTGCTGAAATAATTCTTTGACATACTTGTCTACTCGAAAACAGGAAAAACCTTGTCAGGTTGTCCATATCTGAAAAGATTTCCTCCTGATCGCCGATTTTGCCGGTTTGTTAGCGATATTGTTTTCCCCCACGGTGGGCGTGGCTTTCGAAGTATGACGCGCTCCGCAGTGTCTCTATAGGCAACTGCTGGACATAAGCTTTGTAGTAAACAGATGAATAAAAGGCTCAGTTATGAATTCCACAACCTCACTCCGTTAATGGCTCCTCTCATTTGGATGGTACTTGGAAAGGGGGCCCTTGCTCATTGAGAAGCCGAGTTTCTGCAGCCCATGGGCTGCATAGTCAGGGTCAAAATTTGCATGCAGTTATTTTCATAAAACTTTTATGAATTCCCAAGCCTAAAAGGGTGAGAAGCGACATGACAGCTTACTCACTCTTTACTCCAGGCGACCCGTGCATGAAAAGGCCCGTGCAACACAGGTGCAGCACAGCGTTGAGCAAAATGTGAAAATATGAATCATATTTCCTCAATCTGCAATTTATGAGAGACTAAAAGGAAATCATGCAATGTGCAATAAGGCTCAACTCTTAGTCCTCTGTGAAATAACCAGAATAAGAAGTGCAATCTATGGGCAGGACACCATCAGCACATGTGCAGCGTTTTTGACCAAAAAGTATAAGAATGCAAAAAATGTCAAAAATGCACATGGAATGTGTGCCTAAATGGTTGATGGACAGACATCAGTGCAAAGGAAAGCAAGGAAACAAGGCATTCCTGTCCCTTCTGGCCCCCTGTGTCGCAGGCCTGCTGTACTGGGGCTGCAGGCATGCAGCCTATTTGCTGATCCAACGACCTCAATAGGGTCTTCTTTCCCCGTTGATTCTGCCAAGCCCGTTCCCTTGGCTGTGGTTTCGCTAGATAGTAGGTAGGGACAGTGGGAATCTCATCCATTCATGCACGTCACTAATTAGATGACGAGGCATTTGGCTATTTTGGCGCTTACGCGTTTCTGGGTTTAGCTGCCCATCAGCCGCCATCGTGGTGCTGCGACATGAATCGGACCGCACGGGCTTAGCTTGCGCCTCTGCATTAGCAGTCTGCCCACCGTCCAGTAATCATCACGCAACTCCCACTATCCCCCCGTTTACCAGCTGACCGCCAGCCAGAGGGTGGAGGAACCCTACATGACCGGCTCGCACAGAAAGTCCCTCAGTACATCCAGAGAGTATAGAAGGGCCCTCCAGCTCACCAGCCTTGCAAACGTCTCCCTTTGGCCTACTGTCATTCCCAGGTTGGTCAGGACTTTGTTGTTGCATGTGGGCCACTTTCCCCGGGCTCCTACCGGGAATTCCATGACCCTCGCCCTTTCTGTGCCCACCATAGCTGCGATCTGAGACGCAACGGGTTGGTAGTGTTCCACTTTCTCTACCGCTGCTCTCTGTAGAGTGTCCGATTCCATCTCGAACCTTATGGTGACATCAAGGATCAGAGCCGTGCCCCCCTTCGTGCACACCAGGTCGGGTATCCTGAGGCCTCCCTCAGGCATTTCCACACAGAACTCCCTAGTTGCCTTCCAGCCAGCACGTTCTGCCTCGATGGCCAAGAGGTCACATATCTTGTGGTGCCGGCGTACCCGGCTTCCCTTCACAAAGGGACACTGCTCCAAGATATGCGAGCAGGATTCCAACCTGGCCTGACAACGCCTGCAGGCTGCCCCATCCTTATTCCGACCTCGGAAGAGGAACTCCCTGGTGGGGTATGTGCCCGCCCTCATCGCCAGACCCGCAATGTAATGCCTCTGCCTGAAGCCTACCTTGGTAGGTTCAGACAGGCACAAATTGCTGATCTTGTCGCCTTGAAACTGGCACACGCCCACACCCTGAACCTGCAGGGCCATCCAAGCCCTGTTCTCTTCCTGTCTCCAGTCCTTCAGGACCAGAGAGCTCTCGCGGGTGTTGAGACCATCCTCGGTAGCCAGTTGTGGTACTTCATCAGGGTCCCCGCCTACCAGTTCCCACTTTCATTGCCATTCAGATCGCGCCATTGTCCTGCCCGTGATCGCTTTTGTCCAAAGGTCCTGAGACCTTGACAGCCTGTATATCAGTCTCACTTGAATAGATGGGATAAGTCTTTCCAGCCTCACAATGCCCAACCCGGCGTCTTTGTTTCATGAGTAGAGTAGCCCATTGCACGTTGATGGTGCCAGATGTAGCCACGTCTTTACCGCCTTCCAGACCATCCAATCTAGAGTGGCCAAGGTTGTTGCTGGCACATCACAGTGGTCTGCCTGATAGATTAGTCTCGGGAGAGCCTTAAGAGAGTCATAGTTACTCCCGCCGTTTACCCACGCTTCATTGAATTTCTTCACTTTGACATTCAGATCACTGGGCAGAAATCACATCGCGTCAACACCCACCGCGGGCCTTCGCGATGCTTTGTTTTAATTAAACAGTCGGATTCCCCTGGTCCACACCAGTTCTAAGTCAGCTGCTAGGCGCCAGCCGAGGCGACCCACCGGGACCCCGCGCGAACGGGGCCCGGTGGGCGCCGTAGCTGGGGAGATCCGCGAGAAGGGCCCAGTGTGCGTCCAGAGTTGCTGCCGCCGACCGGCGTACCCGATCCCCTCCACCGGCCCGCCTTCCGACACGGCGGCGGACACCGCCCCGTGAAAACCCCCGCCACACGACGCACGAGGCGCCGTGGACGAGAGCCCCGCAAGGCGGGCCACACTTCCAGCGGCGGAGAGAGGAGGGCGACGGGGCAACTGCTCCCCCAGCCGCGGCTCGAGCCCAGCCCCTCTTCGCACAGCAGCCCGACCAACCCAGCCCTTAGAGCCAATCCATATCCCGAAGTTACGGATCTGACTTGCCGACTTCCCTTACCTGCCCCAACTTGTTTTAGTTGCCTAAGCATAACCTGAACGCAAACCTTAACCAAAGTGGTTTTATTTGCCTAAACTTTCCGGCGTTTACCAAGGACATTTCAACCATAACAGCAGTAGCATTTTCTTTTTTTTTTTACAAAGGCTTTTCTCATTTAACCAGGACCAAACCGTTCCCCTGACCTTCACCAACTTGTTTTAGTTGCCTAAGCATAACCTGAACGCAAACCTTAATCAAAGTGGTTTTACTTGCCTAAAGTTCCCGGCGTTTACGAAGGACATTTCAACCTTAATAGCAGTAGCATTTTCTTTTTTTTCTTTACAAAGGCTTTTCTCATTTAACCATGACCAAACGGTTCCCCTAACCCTAACCCTGAAACAGTTGTGGTCAGAGCTCTGGATAAACATCTACAAACAACCAACCTAACCCTTAACCCAAACCCTAAACCTAACCCATTGACATCTTTTAACTTGCTATTACATTCTTCAGTATCAGAACTTAATAGCATTGGGCCTGATGGCTCAACAGCCTAATATGACAAAACTGATAGTAATCTTAATGCAAACTTCCACATTTCAGCTCTGGCTGCTGTACTGGCATGAACCCAGCCATCGCCACTAGCAGCTATATTTAATTAGTTAAATTTATTATTGAGTGTTAAAAAAATAGTTAAGGTATATTTTATTATTGGGGGAGACAATCCCTAGAGGATTATATCCATTCATTTTGGAGTGTTTAGGAGTAATAATAATATAATTAACCCAGATTATAATAATTAGCCCAGATGGAAACATTTTATTATTTGGCGAAATAAAAATAGTTGGGACATACAACCAATATAATTGGGAAGATTAACCCTGGAGTCTTATTGTGTGATTATTGAATGGCTTTTTATTACATTTGACTTAATGGGGCCTTCGAGGATTGGGGAATTTCGGAGATATACCCTTGCTGTCTGCCCCGACAGCATCCTAGTTAATTTTTGTACTAGTACTTTTTTTTATTATTGTTGTTTTTCTCTTTGGGCTCAATTTCCAGTGAGATGGCAAATACTAGAGCCATGAAACTTTACACCGTGGTCTAGTATGGCTTCAATTAGACCCACAAGAAATATGACCCCCATCAGCCTGATGGGGGCGCTATAATTGTATAGTTGTTCAGAACAGCCGCATTACAAACCCCTCCTTGCCGCCGTAGTCAACCATCTCTGTCTCAATGGGGGACGATCAAAACGTCCAAAAATAGAACAAGAAAATAACATTGTGGAGCATGTTACTGAGCCTTTTACCAGTGCAAATGTTCTCCAGGAGCATGGATATATACCTATGCATTAAGGCCAGTCCAGTAGCTGATACGATAGCTTCGACTCAAAGCGCTTTGATGCATTGCAGAGCCTTCTTCGGGTCGTCAAATCGATGTTTGGTACCCCCGGGCGTTGTGAAGGACAGCACGGCGGGGTATCCAATGCCAAACGGGATCTTAGCTGAGTGAAGTATCCATTTGCATTCCAGGAAAGAGTGTCGGCGGTCTTGAGTAGCCTTTGAGAAATCCTGGTAGATGCTAATTTTGTTCCCCTGCCACCGTACATCGCCGATCTCCCTGGCTGCACTCCTCAAGCGTTCTTTTTGCTGGAATCGTAAAAAACGCACAGCAAATGGCCTCGGCGGCGCCCCGGGCTTAATAGGAGCCAGCAACTGATGTGCACACTCCAAGTCCAGGCCTTCCGGAAAATCAAGATGAAGGATCTCCGGGAGCTTTTCTTTTAAAAAAGAAATGGCGTCTTTATTCTCACAATGCTCTGGAAAGCCATAAATGCGCAGATTTACGCGTCTATCTCTGTCTTCATATTTGGTCAGTTTGGCATTTAATTTCTCGACCTCCGAGGTAGACGCCGAAGGATGGTCTCGGCATTGTTTTTCGGCGTCTTCCAGCATATCCAGACGGGCCTCCGCACTAGTTATTCAGGATAGTACATCCGCTAGCTTCTCCTCGACAGCAAAAATGCCTCTCCGCGCTTTCTATAGCTCCTTCCGAATGTCTGTAAAATGCATCTTTTGGTCCTCAGACAGCTGTCGAAGAAGCCCAAGGATTGCAATGTTAGATGTCGGCTCTCCCTCAGAGGTTGTAATGGCGTTAGCCTCGGCGCCATTTTGAGTGGCCTGGCTAGTCTTGGCCCTAGTACTTGGGTGTTGTTGAGTCGAATTAGGATCGGTTTTCTTGGAATTCGGCATGCCGCTCATGGTAGGGGTATATAACAAATTAGAAGACTCAAAAATTATAGTACAATTATCACCAGTAATCAGATTAAAAACAAAATGAGTGGCGATGGTGCCAGAGCTCACTTCCTAAGCAGCCATCTTCCTCTGCGTCACCACGTGATCCCTATAAGATAAATTATTATAACTTTGTGATAGATGGTCCAATCATCATGAAACTTGGACATGTTCACATATTATGAATGAACATGTGTGCAAAGCCATTCAAATATTGACCAATAGGGGGCGCCACAAAGGCCAGAAAATTCGGTACACATGCTCTAGGACCATGTTCTACTCAAAATCTGAAGTTTGGTTGTCATTACTGAAAGTGGGCGTGGCCTATTACATTTTGGCTTACAACTCAAACAGAATTTCACAAATCGCTATGAAACTTGGTAATCATGTTCCAACCTGTATGTGGAACATGCACACCAATTTCCATACAGATCCGACCAGATTGTGCCCAACAGCAGCATTTTGAGCGTACAGCTAAACACAGTAAATTCAAAGTTGGATATTGACACATTTCAACTTGCTATTGCATTCTTCAGTATCAGAACTTGATAGCTTGCGGCCTGATGGATCAACAGCCTAATATGACAAAACTGACAGTAATCTTAATGCAAACTTCCATGTTTCAGCTCTGGCTGCTGTACTGCCATGATCCCAGCCATCACTGCTAGCGGCTATATTTAATTAGTTACATTTATTATTGAGTGTTAAAAAAATAGTTCAGCTACATACCCTTTATTATTGGGGAGACAATCCCTAGAGGATTATGACACGGAGCGTGAGTGTTGTGTGGTGATACGAGGGGAACTGGGGTCTCTCTGGGAAATATCCCCACATCACAGAAAAGGGGAAAATAAATATACATATATATATATATATATATATTTATTTATTTTCTCCTTTTCTATGATGTGGGGATATTTCCCAGAGAAAATATGTATATATATATATATATGTATCTGGGAGCCCCCTGCATCCCCCTCCCTCATCCCCCTTGAATTTGCATGGCGATTCATAAGGGTCGTGACGCAAGCCTATTCACCAGCAGTTACCGACAGATACCTGATTGGACGGTCGATGTAGGCGGGACAATACTACTTATGACAACAGAGTGCGACAACAACTATGTTGTTATGACAACAAAATGGCTTTCATCAGCTTTGTTTTTGGCTGCAGTTTGAGAGACCGGTGTGAGTGGAGCGCTACCATCAGTCTGTATCTGCTCCATCACCGATTACATTTGGGGGTTGGGGGGATTGGCATGCTGGTAAGACTAAGACATCACTTTGTGTCAGGAATCTAGGCTGAACCCAAATGCAGACCAGGACAAACAGGTAAGGTCAAAATCACGAGTCTTTATTCTCTGCTTAACGGTGACGAAGAGAAGAAGACTGGTGGTTTGAGCTGGGCTCTTGGGGAGGGAAGTCCATGGGGAAGGCAGCCAGGTGGAGGTGATTCCCAGGATGAGAGCTGGCTGGCGGGGCTTGGCGAGCAGACGAGGCGGGCAGGCAAACAGGCGTTCCTGGAGACAGGGAAAACAGGCGTAAAGCTGCTGGCAACAGGCAGACTGGCAAACAAGCAGGCAAAGCAGGCAAACAGACAACTAGACAGCTGGAAGTGTGCACAACAACAAACCATGTATGGCACAACGATCCGGCAGTGACTGGCTCTCTCTCCAGCATCTTTATACTGGAGTGAAGAGGAGTGGTGATGGCTTGATCCGGGACAGGTGCTTGTGGATGAAGACCAGGTGTGGAGAGAGAGCGGGCAAGGGAAACGAATAGCCAGACAGACAAAACCAAAACACACCCACAACCAGCAGACAAGTTCACTGAGGCTGGATCGTGACACTTTGGGCTCTGGCAACTTGTGATGAGCATTTGTCATTATTTTTGACATTTTATAGACTAAATGATTAAACAGTTTATCAAAAAAATTATGAAAATAATCATAGTTGCAGCCCCAGTTCCAGATGTAACCACTTACTGATACAGATACAGATACAGATACAGATGTAACCAATTGGTAAGGGTTCTAGATTAATCTATCTGAGAAAGTTTTAAGTCTAACCTTCAAAAAAGTTCTACCTAGAGCCAAAAAGGGTTCTCCTATGAACTAAAAAAAAAATTTGAGGAGGCCGCTGCCTGACAGCCTTTACGTACAACTGTATTGAAAATGGGTTAAAATGGATGATAGTAGAACCCTTGCAAGTTGTCTGGTATAAGTTTTGAGACCAATATGGTTATTAATATGAAAAACAGAAAAATAGCATCTGTCAAAAATACAGAAAAACAGCATCTGTACTTTCATTTACTACAAATTGCTCCTTAAATGTATTCTTTACTTTTTCTTCTGTACTTTGGTTTTATTTTGAAAGTTGTGACCAGAAGTCCTTCTTGTTATTCTGGCTTGCTTGACACTAGTTGCCAAAATCCAGGACGGCCCAGTGAATACCTTCCCCTCCCTTCTCACTGTGCATAACCTGGGAGTCTTCGCCACTGCATTCAAACTGCGTGTCACAATGAATCCTGATTTTCATCACCTGATTTTCATCTTCATCACAAGTGTTGAGGCCACACTTCATTTGGAATATTGCCCGGTTCACTGCCAATGTGAATGGGACACTCATAGTGTTTCATGCTTCGGAGTTGAAGTCATGCCCGTTTTCCATCCCAGCACAGAGGAGGTGTAAGTTGTCAAAAATCTTTCAACAATGATTTCAGCTTGTGGATCACTATTTTATTATGGCTAAACAATATCAATCCCACTAGAATGTGTATTCCCATTTCAGGTGGATGGTAGAGACGAGACTTTCTTCCATTCCTCAGGATGCCTTTGCCAATTTGGTCAACATTTCCCACATGTAAGATTTTCTTTTAAAATAGCATAATTTGCCATACATAACATAACTCTTTTACAAAGAAGAATAAACAATATTTATTCTTTATGTTGTAATGTTATAACTCCATTTTATTTATTTTTGAAATGAACTGAACATTTATGTGTGGTATGTGCACAATGTTTGCACAGTATAAAAAAACATGGTCATCAATCAGAAAAAAATAAGAATACAAGGATTATAATTATTTAGAATATAGTGTCAATATGATTCACATAACAATGTAATATATTGATCAAGAAAAAAAAGTAAGATGTCTTGGCTATAGCCGTGTTATTTTCAAGTCGATTGTCAGTTTATTCAGTGGTTCTCATATCTGAATATAAATATGCTTATATTTCTAATTGCTCAAAGATTACTCATAATCAAACCACTTAAAAAATAATGCAGGGCAAAAATGTACAAGAGTAGTATCTTTATTCAATATCTATTGAAAATACAAAAACTGTATGCCATGTGCAAACCATGTCTGTGAAACCAAATATAGAATGAAGCCTTTGGTTTCTGATTTGTTTTTCAGCTACATCTCTGATGATGAGACTTTAAGACTTCTGGAGAGGCATTCTTTCCATAACCTGCCCTGGGCAACCCACATGTAAGTACCCTTTAAACATTGCAACTTGATTGTGATTAAAATGAAGCCACTCCAGCAGCGCCACCATGAACACTGCGGTAGCCCTTGGAGTAGTTCTCCATCATGCTGCATCTATCCTGCATTAGTACTGCACTGGCCACTGTCCCACAATTTGGTTCAGAATCCAAATCAGAAGCACCTTTATCCGCCAAGCACTGTTCAATACATACACAACAAGTATTTTTTCTGAGAAAAAATGAGGAAGCCTCTCTGTGATGGTCTAGGGTGGCCATTTATAACTGCAGAAACTACAAGCCAGCTCACAAGTCACCAAGCTACTCGAAGCTAATGCCTTGAAACCTGGCATGTGAAACAGATTTTTTTTCTTTGGGTGTGTGTGTGTGTCTGTCTGTGTGTTTGTGTATGTGTCTGTGTGTGTCTCTGTGTGTGTGTCCAACAGAGAAGTAAGAAGTATCAAAACACTGGCACACATTGACCCAGAAGCATTTAAGGATCTGCCTAATTTAAAGTATCTGTAAGTGAAATCTCATTTGCTTTCGTTAGTCTACATAAGTATATCACGTTTTTCACGGGAAAACCATACATAAATGGTGCTAATATGCTTGATGCTATTTTGTTTCCTATCTAGAATTTAACTCTTTGGTGCCATTATTGTTAACTGAAATTTGTTTTGATACAGTGGTATTTTCAACACAGGTCTCACCTCCTTTCCTGCCCTACAGTACATTCAATCCAACCAAGAGGAGTTTATCTTGTATGTAGCATTTGAATACTGTACCTAATGGCACATCTCATTTGTTAGTCAAAGTAGCTGAACTTTACTCTTTATTGTCTGGTGTGAAATATTTAATGTCCATATCATCTCAACAGGGAGATGGTGGATAATATCTTCATAGAAGTAATACCTGCAAATTCTTTCAATGGAATATCTGAAAATGATCTAACCATGTAAGTAGGATTTAGACAGTTCTGCTTCCTCTGTATCTCAAATGTTGCTTTTCTTTGACATTACCATAATAAGTACATTTGTCCAGCTCTGGGCTACTATTATCTACTAGCTGGGCCCCAAATGGCAGCGAGACGTAACTCTGAGGTCATTTTGAGGACTTCATTATCCAGATATCATCTAAGGTGATATCAGTAAACTGTACACAGCCCCAGCTGATCTGTGATCACTTCTGGAAATGTCTTCCTTTGAAATAAATTCATACCATGTGTTTTTATTTTAAAGATAAAACATGCATTTTCCATTTTGATTTGTCACTTCCTGTATGCAGAGAAGATTTCCTATCAGTGGTCCTTCCTGATCAAATGGGCTCATATGGGCAAAACCAGGAAGTCTCATGGATCGCTGTTGGGTGGATTTTTTGTTCAGCTCAAATACATTTTTTTGTATTATGAAAATGTTACATAGTGAATCTTTATGTGAAGTTTAATGAAGATAGAGTTTTTATCTCTTATGGGTTTAGTGAGGTTGCATTACCTAATTTATTTCCTCATGATATTGGCCATATTGTTGTGATCATCATATAGGCTCAGGGCAGTCTGATGAAGCATATCTGAACATCTGAACATATAACAGGAATAAACCTTTCGCATATTGATCTGGATAAAGAATGTGGACAAAGTGACCCCAGGTGGACATTACTTACATACATGAGCACATCAAAGTATTAAATATGTTACATCACATGGGACAGCCACAGGAAAGTACAACCTACTGCCACTGACAGACAACTTGAGCCCCAATAGGTACTGTATGGAGATTGAGGTACTTCAGATTTATAACTGAATAACAATGTGTTTTTGTAGTATGTTGAATAGCAATGGCCTGAAAGAGATCCATCGCTACGCCTTCAATGGGAGCAGACTTGAGGAAGTGTATGCAGTTCTTAAGTATTGTGTTGTTGACAAAAGTTTAAAGTGATAATCCACGAGATTGTCTTTTATTGATTTTGTCTCCATCTTTGGTGCTATGCAGTCATTGCTGTGGTGTTTACATTTTATCTCCATCTTTGGTGCCAAGCGGTTATTGCTGTGGTGTTTTTTAAATTTTGTCTCCATCATTGGTGCTAAGCGCTCATTATTGTGACATATTTTTCCTTGTATTTTCTGTTGATGAAATTTTAGTTTCTGTAGATGTAGATTATTCCAAATAAACTGGAAACATAAAACGCATCACTTCCTGTGCACCAGACCCAACACCAGGCTTCAAACAGCAAATGTAAAAGCTTTCATGAACAGGGTTGGATCACTATTGTGTTATATCAATCAGTGATAGAGAGTAGCAAAACGGACATTTATTTATATGAAAATTTCGTGGATTATTACTTTAAGGAATGATATCAATTACAAAACTTCCAAAATATTGCCACTTTCCCCTGCCTTTAATCTATTCTCCTTTGCTCAGGTATCTTCACAGGAATGTGGATTTGGAAAGACTAGATGAATTTGCTTTTTCTGGCGTGATTCATGGCCCAACTCTCTTGTGAGTGATTGAAAAGTATACAGTGTTTGCTAGACAGGGATTACCGTTGTTCTGTTACTGTTCTCTCTGAAGAAACCCCAAATCAGCTAGACATATTTTTTTCATAATTTAGTATTTTACTGAATCAGAGAATATCCTAAATCTACCCCTACAAAACACACTGAGCTCAGACTGTAAACCAAAACAGGAGACAGGAACAGCCTTAGCCTTGTATCCATATAAATTCAGCTTTGCTCTCTCTGTCTTCCTAGAGACCTTTCAGAGACCAGAGTGAACTCTTTGCCGTCAATAGGACTGGAGACCATTGAGAAACTCCAAGCTAAAAACACTTGGACCCTCAAGAAACTACCCCCCCTTAGAGCCTTTCTCCATTTACAGAGTGCTGAATTGACCTTCCCAAGCCACTGCTGTGGCCTCAAAAAGTTGAAAAGATGGAGAGGGTGAGTAAGAGAATAGAAAGTCCTCTAAAAAATGTTTCCCACGCTATACTTGATTACCTCTGGTATTTGTTCTTCTTCTTTTTTGTACAACATTTCCCCCATCTATTGAGTTTGTATGTTCCACAAGAGTTATGTCAGTTTGGGGTATTCATTTTTATGCATTTTAGTTGAATTTTTATAATGATTTTACTTCAAACTTCAAAGTTCATATGCATTTAATTAATTTGCAGTTAATTACTTGTTATTCTCTGATGAATAATCCTTGCCTTCTGTGCTCAAGACACACTGAGGCAGTTATTTGCAACCTGACCAGGGCTGGCTTGGGACAACAATTGCAGAAATCTTCTGGAACTGTCTCTCAGAGTTATAGGAGACACAAAATCTACTACCAGCATCCACATCTGAAAGACAGCTATGCTCTCCAAACCACTGGCAACCCATATCACTATCATTACTACTACAACAGCTACATTTGTCCTCCGGATGAGTGTCAAAATGACGGCTTTTACATGGAGTTGGCTACGGAGCGTCCTGACAAGGATTTTTACTATGCACTGTGTAATGAACTTAACACAGATGATCATGGGCTTCCCTGCAGCCCCCTTCCTGATGCCTTCAACCCATGTGAGGATGTGATAAGCCAAGGATTCCTGAGGGTGTCTGTCTGGGTAGTTAGTCTGTTAGCCATTCTGGCTAATCTCCTGGTAATGTTCGTCTTGCTGACCAGCCACCACAAGCTGTCTGTCACCCGTTTCCTCATCTGTCACTTGGCATTTGCAGACTTCTGTATGGGGATGTATTTGCTGCTCATTGCATCTGTTGACCTTTACACACGCTCCCAATATTACCACCACGCAATTGCCTGGCAGACAGGAGCTGGCTGCAATCTAGCAGGGGCGTTATCCATCTTTGCCAGCGAGTTGTCTGTTTACACATTAACTGCAATCACCCTTCAACGCTGGCATGCCATCTTCTTTGCAATGAGGCCAGAGAGGAAACTGCGACTACGCCATGCGGCTGTGTTGATGCTTGTTGGTTGGGTGCTTTGTCTGATCCTAGCACTGCTGCCAGTGGTTGGTGTGAGCAGTTACCAGAGGGTGAGCATCTGCTTACCTATGGATACTGAGACAACTGCTGGTCAAGTTTACGTGGTCTCTATCCTAATGCTCAACGTCTTGGCTTTCATAGTGGTATGCTTGTGCTACTTCCACATATACTGTATGGTGCACAATCCCCAGCACCAGTCGAGCAGATGTGATGCCAGCATGGCCAAACGCATGGCTGTTCTTATTTTCATCAACTTCTTATGTCTAGCACCCATCTCCTTCTATGGCTTGTCTGCAACTCTCCACCGACCACTAATCACTGTCACAGATTCAAAGGTTTGACTCACTCTTGAGTTTGAATTCAGTACATTTTCATTATGTATTTTCCTGATAGCTAAAATAAGGGCTAATCTGTTTGTCCCCACAGGTGCTGCTGGTGCTCTTCTATCCTATCAATTCTTGCGCACAGCCATTTTTCTATGCTATACTCACAAGGGCATTTCACTGGGACATCCTGATGTTGCTGAGCCGGATGGGGCTATGCCAGCGCCAAGCACAGCTCTACCGAAGCCAACTTGTCAGTGTTACTCCCCACATATGCTTTCCTCACAATCCAGCGTTCAAATCTCAAAATTTGTCAGTATGGGAAACACCAGGCAACAAGCTGTAGGTCCCCCCTTTGATCTCCCATCCTGTAGTAGGGCATGAAAGTCAAAAGGGATAATTGTCTTTCTGTTCATTTATAAATGTGATGAAATGAAATATGCAGTATGTAGAAGTAACATACATAACAGTAGCAAGCAGATGCTGCTTTCAAATGCAGTTAGAAATATTGTAATTATGGGTAGAGCACGCTTGAACGACCCAATAAAGTGGTAAATATGACTGAGAAGGTCAAATTTTACATGATGTTAGGTGTCACGTAACTTTTATCCAATAAACTTAAAATATCAATTATAGCACTAATGCAAACATTCTTCTCTTCATTTTGCCGTTGTAGCACAAAGTGGCTCTGTACCACATGGTTTCTAAAATAGTCACCAAAAAAGCTACTTCTGTTTCAGGGTCTATTGTTATTTCTGACCAAAAATAACAACAAGATGTATTTACGACTTTCCACTCAGAAGTAGGAGCTTACAAGGAGCACTTGAAGGCAGCAAGACTCTTTTGCCAGATCGCTGAAGGGCGGCCAGAGCTTTGTGAGTGGGGAAAATCAATGAGGGACAATGAGGTAAATATTGCGTTTGTTTTTTTTACATTTTTATTTAGGGATAGCAAAGTGTACACATATAACACACATATAACAACAGTTCAGGCATAATAACAACTCTTTCCCCTTTTTTTTTCACGTCCACATACTTTAACCTAGCCCCTACTGCCTAGTAGGTTTGTCACAATACCAAAATTTTGACTTTGATACTGATACCAGCTTAATAATTGCGATACTGGTTCCGAAACAATACCATGGCAAAAACCTAAAACATAAGGAAAAGTAATGGAATATTATATTAGATAACAGAACATGGAACATAAAATTCTTTATAAAATTATTAAAATAACAGAACATATTTTGACACTGTTGAAACTTAAATAATATTGAACATGTTTTTAATTAATAAATTAAATGAAATTAATTTAGATAATCAAATAAGTTGAGCTATGTGTGTGTCATATAGATACCATATAAGAATTATAAACCTGTCTATTCTGTAATAATCTTTGGCATCAGTGTGTGAAATTAAGAATCCAGTCTGTAGAAATCCAATAGGCCTACAACAAAAAACACTTTAGAAAATTCAATAGCCTAGTTCAAAAATAATTCCACATGTAATAATCTTTCCAAAATAACAGATCAGTTTACTTATGGACTTAAGGCTATTGTAGTTATATTTAATTAGTTTTATTTTATTAGTTTCCCATTTTATTTAGTCAGTCAGTCAATCAGTTCGTCTGTCAGCCAGATATCCACCACAGGATTTCTAGATCGCAACTGGGCTTTGTAGGCCTACTTTCAGCGTTAAACAAACAAATCACCGGCATCCAAATCAATTTGAAGGATGGCAGTCATCTTTTTGTTTAAAGGCTTCTCCTTTTGCTTTGTTGCAGAGAGTCCAGCAGTTAGAATCCTTTCTTTCATGCTACGATCTGCCATATTGATTAGCCTTCACACTCAATCTAAGCAACTAGCCTGCATTTAATCTGTGGTTGTTGTCTTCCTGGTTTGGTTGAGGCACCTCCTTTCTGCGCCACTTTTTGCGCCAGATTGTACCCGGGGATACCAAGTAGGTCTATCTGCAGCCTGCAGACTCCCTACAAGACATGACCCACAGGATACGTATAAGACACGCCCCCTCGATTAGGCTAATTCAATTTGCTCAGTGCAATGAAAAAGGATGTGATGTTGTGCTTCTTGGTGGGTGGGTATCTCAAACTCGTGGCAGAGGAGACCGCTAGAAGAGAGCTACCATGGTTTCTACAATAAATTACACTTTGTGACCAACCTCACATCAATCTTTATTCATCAAGTAGCTGGTTAAGTAGCTAACTAGCTATCAATAGACCTCCGATTCTATGGTATTTGGTTAGCAACTTAACATAGCTAAGTCGCAATCAATCAACTCTGATGCTATGTGGTTAGCAAGTTAATGAATCAATGACATGCACTTTTTAAACAACTTGTTATGGTTACTAAATTTATGACCTCCTTTGACTGACTTTTAATTTGCCAAGCATATTCTTCAGCCTAGACTACAGTGCTTCATGGCAAAGGTAGCCTATATACTTTGCTTATAAAATTGGATTTGATGGTGACAATGGAGGAGACCTTCCTGCTGGGGAAGGCAAGAAGGCTGCTCCACATCTAAGTGCTGCAACTGCAAAAGCACAATTTAGCCCGGGTTACAGCCATTCAAAACCAACATGTTAATTAAGCTTTACATATTTAACACCTTGTCCACACCTATGTGTGCAATGGGCAGCATAGACGCGTCAGAACGGCAGATAAACCTTTTCCTCCTCATGCACGCTTACTGCTGCAATTGCAATGTTGATCATGATAAAACGAATGTTTATGATGTCACTTACTGAAATGATAAATTGTCCATAGGTGTTGATTGTGATGAAGACCTATCGAAATGTTGTAAGATAAATAAATATATAGGAGCACTGGCAGCAGTGTGCAGAATTCTTTCGTAAATACTATACTACATTCCAGCACCTGATAAAAAGTTTATGGGATGCTGCATATGGTCATCTTCTCTTTTGTGTTATGATACCACATCAGAAACTGTCTTTTATAACCACAATCAGAGCGGTAATTAATAATTGCAAAGCCAGTGTGTGAGTCATATTTATTAAACATTTTCATGTTTCCAATGATAATTAATGCCCTGGAACTTTATCTATTGATTTTTTTTTTTATTAGGGGTCCAAGCATGTAGTGCTGGGAACCCTATTGTTTCTGTTCGGATTATTAGTGTGCTTGCTTTAGCAAGTATACACTCTTATTTACTTCTTTATTTATTAGTGTGCTTGCTGAAAGCAAGTCACACTTATATACTCTTATTTACTTCTTTATTAGTTGTGTTTGCTTCAGCAAGCACAACTAATAACTATTGTTCTCCTGTTTACTTATTATTATTCTTCCGGACAGATTTTTGCCCATTAATGCGGCTTGAACCGTTTGAGCTATCGACCCGGTTCAAACTCTAAAATGTTCAGCATGTTCGGGAATAGTGCGTTATTACTTTTCTAAGCATTCTGATGTTTACTTTTTCTGCAATTTACATTTAAACATGATATTTTTCCCCATAGAAATGAATGGAGAATGTTCAGCCTGCTAGAGTGGTGATGTCATCACACACTCCATCAATTCCATCATTGTAATCTTCCCGTTCTGTAGCATATAAACACGGCAATATTGTAATTGTGTTCTTTACTTTTTCTACAAATGTATGGTCTTCCATTGCTGGTCGCCGGTCGCCACCTGTACTATAAACTGCCCCAAGATACTTATTGCAGTTTCTTCTGTTACAGAAACTGATCTTCAAGAACCACCCTGGAACCACCTGACACTGCTCTGGAAAATGCTCCCAAAGAAATTAACTTCATTCTGGCCTTTTCACTAGTTAGTAAATTCATATGTAATCAGATTTAGTGTTCATAGTGTGTACGTTTTTTATTTTTGAGGGGTATTTGGGAAAGGCCTACTCAAATTAAGTCAAAGAAGGTTGTAAGGTATGAGACAAGCATCCCCATCTTTTTTTTTCTTTAATCTTAGGCTACTTTGGCGTTTAATGAGGCCGTTTTCTATGCATGTTTTTTTTTATTATAGATCACTTTTTGTTGTTTGTGATCCTTTCTGATCCTTTCTGATGATAAAGCCTTTTTTCTAAACAGGACCTTGGCACATACTGTATATTGGAAGTAAGCATGTTCAGTTATTTATCTGTAACAGTAACACCTACACTAGATTTTTCCCCCCTTATAAACTAGTGTTCCAGTTCAAAGATGATTGGTATTTTCTAGTCACTGGATTGGTCTTTTTCCAAATCTGATGATGATGATTGATTCACCCATTTAAAATGGAACATGTAGAATGAAATATTGTATTTTTAAATAAATGTTTATGCTAGCTACATACAACAATTTGTCTTGGATCATCTCATAAATAAGTCTCATCTATCATCACATTGTAATCCACTGCCCTCAAATTACTTTTCTCAATCTTACCTTGGTTATTACATTTTACCAACATATTGTTTTTCCAGTCACAAATATCAATATTGTGTTACCAACAGTGTTTTTAATTATACAAGCCAGTCTTACAGAATATACATCGATACATTTTTTGAATGTCTCTTCCTTGTGAGTACTTTCTGCCGACATTGACTAAAGCCACACATCTAGATCACACAGTCCAAGTTAATGAACATGCTGTTGCCTCAGCGTAGAGATAGTATTGCTTGTAGCCATTATTATTCTGCTGCATGTAGGCTACTCATTTAAGACATGGGATTGAACTACACTGGATCAAAGGTGAGTCGCCTCACAACATTTGTCCATGACATAAATATTAGAGTTTTGCTAGTGAAAAAAATCTGTTACCAATCACTGCAAACAAGTTCTACCACATGCGCAGTTGAGCAAATGTAGTTACATTATCCCAGCTGTAACAGTAAATTAAAGTGTTGATCAAATGCTATTTTCTCCGACTCTGTGGAACTAAATAAGGCTAGGTATATGATAACCACATTATCATTCCAGCACTGATGGCAGTGGTATGCCATCAGTAATCCACCTCAAGTGACCATGTCAGTCCTTGCATAACAGCTCAGACGGATAGCCTAAATCCGCACTCTGCTGGATACCATTATATAGCCTACGGCACTGGGAGACTTCCAACTCAATTCATGAAATGTTTTTGTGATTGCTGAAAGTGGAAGTACTTTATAACAAAATAGCCAAATTTTCATACAAAAGTTAAACAATTTCTAAAAATAAAATAGCCATATATGCTACAGATTTCTGATTTCTTGTATTTTAAAAGGAATCCTTCAAGATTATAATTTTGAATAAGATAAACTCCCTATACATGTGTTAGAACTCCCACCTGGTTTTCCTTTTTTTTTTCCTTACTTTATTCTTTCTTTATTATACAATTTTAGTGTACAACTTGCTTAGTAAGTATTACTGCTGTTCAATTGTTTGTATTGTTGATGTACATTTGCAAGTTGATCAATAAAAGTAAAGAACGTTAGGCTACTTATGGAGTTTAAAGTTACTACAAACAGCATAATTTCAAAATGCAGTGTTGTAATAATCACTAGTAGGCTACAATGGAGAAACTGACCATTTACAAATTAAATTTAGGCTATTACATATTGGAGCACCCGAGGCTAGAGACCCCCTGCCACACCAAGGTCTATTTAAAAATCTGTCTATTTGTTTTTGCCTTGCTTATCGGCAAAAAACACACATTGGAAAATATAATTTGAGACTTTATTATGAATCAGTAGGGTGTTCTGGTAAATTCGGCATGTATATAATCCTCCAAACACTCCAATTTATGTATGTATGTGCAGGGGAACAGTTAGCCTACTTCACACACACACACACCTTCAATATGCTCCAAAAATGCACACACAACAGGAATTGTGGTATAATGTCAAGATCCTGATAACGGTCCCCGTTCATTGAACAATGCTAAGACAATAGAACAATGCTCAAACTCAGTGAAACATGATAGAATGTTCATTATTTTTGATTGTAGAACAGTCCAACCTGCCCACCATGCTGATGATGGTCTCATTCTAGCGAAGGCACAAAACAGGCTGTCTTGTCATGACAACACTGAACTGATTGAGGTCAGCATTGGACCAGAAATTAGGCTACACATCAACCCTTCAAAGCATATACTGTATATTAGAAACAACAAATTATAAAATATAGGCTAATCAATTATAGTCTGGTGTGGTTTGCTTCTCTTTTGTGCTTTGTAGTGGATATTTTCAAATTACTTTCTAATCTGTAATCATAAAATTTACCTTCTGTTTTGTGCTAGTTGTCACAAAAACAGGTGGTTGGTGTGGTCCACAGACTTCCAGGACATGTCATCCGTTTCACATTAAAAATACACAAACAAATAAATAAATAACTTAATATAACTTAAATAACTGTTATATCTTTTTTTCTGTCAAAAAGTAAAACATGAAAACGGTCTTCATTTGTTATAGTTTTACTAGCAATTTACCTAATCTAATATCAGGTGTTTTACTGCTGATAAACTTTTCAATAGTGTATATAGCCTATAAGGCATACTGTGAATTTGACAAATATCTGTGACTGTATTGCATTATATGTTTTTGACTGGTTTGGCGACACTTTGCATAATAAAATCAGGAATGTAGGCTGCAGTTGTATAGGCTACAGTCATATGCAAAGAATTACAAAAAAAAAAGACAAAATTCTTGTTTTTTTGGGAGTTTTTTTAAAAGCCTTTATTGAGGAAGGACATCATTATATTGTTTCACCAAAAGACCAAGGAGGTTTTATATTAAAATATTTATATATATATATATATGTATGTAGGAATTTATAGTACTCCAGACTTGCATGAGGTACGGCCTGGGCCTACATTATTTCCCCTTTAGACTTGCCGTAGTTGATGGTCGCTCTGCGCAATCGTCTGCGCATACCTGGTGGTCTGAAACAAGGAGGTTCTCTGAAACTGCGCTGGTTCTCCGCGACTGAAGGTCGTGGATGTTATTGGGTAAGTTCATACATCATTAAATTTCATTGTTAATACAGTTATGTTTTCTACGTATACAGTATAGAAAAAGTATAAGAAAAAAGGTTTCTCGTTTAAAAAGCAATGCCACTTTTGACATGTCATGTTTTCTCAACAAACACGATAAACATGTAGTGTTACTGCAGTCTTTCATGGCCTACTCCTCAGCAACAGTGCTAATTAGGTAGTTAACGAGCTTAACCGTGCCCTTGTTGTCACTTGAACAGTTAAGAAAAGCGCTGTTACACTTTATTCTTTGAATGACTGAGCTATTTCAACTTTCACATTTGCCAATTAACGTTACGGAGTAGTCTAGAAATGCGAACACAATCAACCGTATCATCATTCCCACACACCTTTGAGCCAAAAAGCAGAACAAATAGGCTACCATGTGTAATTCACCTGTAGGATATTGTAAGGTAGTCGACGTCCAACAAAGTGAACGCAATTTGTTTATGTCTTTTTGTTTTTACAGGTTTACAAAGCTCAATTGCCATATAGAGATTTATTTTACAAAATGTGACAAGATATAGCTCAATTTGTTTCAAATTTTATGCTTTTCATGGGCCTGGCCCTACATTATTTCCTCTCCAGACTTACCATAGTTGACGGTTGCTCTGCGCATTTGTCTGCACATACCTGGTGGTCTGAAATTGCACTGGTTCTCCGCAGCTGAAGGTCGTTGACGTTATTGGGTAAGTTAATACATCATTACATTTGACTGTTAATACAGTTATGTCTTTTACGGATAAAGCATATTCCGAATTAAGAAAACAGGTTTCTCGTATAAAAAGCAATGTAACTTTTGACACAAGGCATATTTTCTTAACAAACGCGATAAACATGTAGCGGTACTGCAGTTTTTCACAGTCAACTAGCCCCAAAGGGACGCTAGATGGCTATGCCGTTATTGGTGTCCCAAATATCTTTATCCAACTTATCGTTAACAAGAACTTAATTTAGCAATGCCTTCCAAACGCCTGCTCCTTTGTGGCTCAAACTTACATTGAGGGGCGAATTCACGAAGAATGGATTGCGGCCGCTAATAGCACCATGAATTGCATATCATTTGCAACCGCTATTTGCCCCGTCTCAAGGACCGATTCACAAAAGATATTGCGCTAATGATATGCCAGCACAAACACGCCCATAACCTGTTGCAACTGAGTGCAATTTGCCCCTGTTTTGCGTCTGATTGCAATTATCAATGTGGCAAAGTATAAATGTTGCCTTTGCGCCAAGAACACAGTAGGCAGGACAATGGCAGAGAGAAAGAGAAAAATGAAATTTTTAGACCGCGAGCTGCAAGTCCTGACGGACGAGGTGCAGAGGCATTCCTCAAAACTTCAGGCAAGAAATTTAACCGGGACTGCGAGAAACCATATTTGGGATTTAATATCCCAGTCTGTCAGTGCTGTTGGTGTTTCCAAATGCACACCTTCAGACTGCAAAAGAAGATGGCATGATTTGAAGCGGAGGACAAAGGAGAATGTAGGGGAGCTTTATTCATTTATTTTTCATGACACAATTGCATCCTGTCACTGCATCCTTTGTTTGTCATTGCATCTCACTGCATCCCAAAATAAACTAGAAGGGCACTCGGAGAGCGCAGACCTCCGCCAAGGCCAATCCAGTCTTCTATGATATGCAAATGTGCAAGTGCAACCAATATACGGATCCGCTCCAAAATTTAGTGGGTTCTTCCTTGGCCCATGCTACATCCTTCCACGAAGTTTCATGAAAATTGGGCCAGTAGTTTTTCCGTAATCCTGCTGACAGACAGATAAACAAACACACAAACAAACGGCACCGAAGACATAACCTCCTTGGCGGAGGTAATAAATGAATTTGAGCGGGGCTGTCCATGGTGCTGAATCTTTAGGCCAAAATAAAGCCCACTGTGCTGACTAGTGAGATAAGTGAAAATATTTTCATAGTGAGAAATTGAGTTGTATTGATTGTTTGGTTGTACTGATTTATTTGCTTTTGTTTGTGAAGCAATCTGTGTTAAAGTTCTATAGTAATAATAATAATAAATATAGCCGCAGGTGGCAATGACCGGGTCCAAGCACCTGGTGACCTCTGGGTTAAATGTGAGATATAGACACCAAATATTGCACATTTCCTCAGAGTAGATATGTGCACAAGTGTACCAGATTCAGTGAAGAAAGCCATCATGGGTTATGGCTCATTTTGTCAAATATGTGTCACGGCATAAAATTGATTGGCATATAGCGGCCAAACGATATGGAGTACCAAATATCTTTTAATGTTTTTTAATCATGGGAGTCCAGAGATGATGCATACCAAATTTGGGTTAGCTTGGATCAACGGTGTAGGAGGAGTTCGCAAAAATAGGTTTTTGAGAAAATTCAAAATGGCGGAAAGTCTAATATGGCAGCAATGGGCGTGGCCTATGAATATGATGTGGCTTCACCTAAGGAATACAGGAAAAAAATAATTTTGTTTCTAGGATTTATAGTTACTGAATTATGGCCATTTAAAATGTAAAATGTTGCTGTAGCGCCCCCTATGGGCAAAATAACAGCAAATTCTGGGTTATACCTCAGAGTAGACATCTGCACAAGTTTACAACATTTGGTGAAGGTAGCACAATGCACTCATGAGTTACGGCAATTTTTGTAAAATAGACCCCACCCACAACCTCTGACTAAATTTTGGAAGCTAATTATATCAGAACGGTATGGAATATCAAATATCTTTTAATGTTTTTTAATCATGGGCGTGCAGAGATAGCAAATTTGGAGATGATTGCCTCAACGGTCTAGGAGGAGTTCGCAAAAATAGGTTTTTGAGAAAATTCAAAATGGCGGAAGATCTAGTCAGACGGAAATGGGCGTGGCCAATATGGATAGATGCGTAATGACCCAAGGAATCCAGGAGAAGAAGAATTTTGATTCAATTAATCACGGTTCAGAAGTTATGGACCAAAATGTGAAGTAGGCTGTTATAGCGCCACCATCAGGTAGATTGGGGTAATTTTTTTTTCCTGAGTAGTGGGTGAGATTTCCAACCTATGTGGAAAGTTTGGCTGCTGTGGGGCTTATGGTTTCTGAGGTCCAGATACTTTTAGGGCACGGGAAGAATAATACTACGTGCTAGGACCCCTAATAATAATAATCGGAACAAAAACAATAGGGTTCCCAGCACTACGTGCTAGGACCCCTAAATAATCGGAACAAAAACAATAGGGTTCCCAGCACTACGTGCTAGGACCCCTAATAACTTCATATAGCCGATAGATGACAACACAGGTGATAGGATCCACACAAACCACTTTAAACATTAAAACCTCAAAGCTAGAGAAGTCATTAATAGCAATTGTACTGCATTTGAAGAGTTTTTTAAAAACAACAGCAAGGCCTCCTCCCCGGCCACTGGTCCTAGGAAAGCTAATAGATTCATAATCAGGAG
Organism: Centroberyx gerrardi; assembly: GCF_048128805.1. Classification (NCBI taxonomy): domain Eukaryota; kingdom Metazoa; phylum Chordata; class Actinopteri; order Beryciformes; family Berycidae; genus Centroberyx; species Centroberyx gerrardi. The sequence goes on from NC_136002.1 coordinate 331,020, forward strand.
GACATAGTTCAACCAACTGACTATGATCTCCAGACCTCAACCAAGTCTCTGTTAAAAATAGAAAGTCCAAGTTTGAAGAAGTAATAAAATCGTTTAAAATAAAGCTCTTGTTTGCGAGTGACCTCACATTAAGCAGGGCAAACTTAACATTGAGACTTTGTGATCCATAGGTCACCGGAGGGGCTACTGTAATATGTCTGAGGTTCTGATGATTGACACCTCACCTAATAGACCGTGTACGGTGCCTAGGCCTAATGAGTGTGGCTATCCTTTGGGCAGAGTTGCTGTCAGAGGATGGGAGGATATAGATAGCACATCGGCTCAGCATTGGAGGCTGTGATAGTGGAGCAGATAAGCTTGTGTATGGAAGGTATTGTGCATTTTATGACTAAAGCATGAAACTTTCTCCAGTGTTTCTATAAACCATGAAGTTTATTTTCAGATGTGGAGGCATTTCAGATTTGACCTCTGGGACTAGGCAGAGGGCGAACAAATTTCAGGCTTTTTTCACTTTTTCGCAGGCATAAAGGCGGTATACATCAATTATGTTTTATTTTTACGCTCTTATTACACATAGATTGCACAGAACTGCTGTAAACTCTGTTTTAATAAAGTAAAATATGAACAAATGGGGGACCTGAGCTCTGCTCCCAGAATTTCTTCAGCGATCAAGCAGTCAAGAAGAAGAAGATGAAGAAGTTGTCTCACCGCGCCGGAGGAGCTGTCCACTTGTGTACCACCTGCTGGACCGGCTACATCCTGCCGTCGGACCTCCACCCCTGCTGCAAGGCTTGCCTGGGCGCCGTTCACGCCGGTTTAGCGTTGACTCCGCAGGCCTCCTGCCAATTCTGTGCTCGACTGCCTGTGGAGGAACTGCAGCGGCGGGCGGATGCCTTCACGGAGCTCCAGGTGGAGGGAAGCGACGACGGTAGCTGGGCTGACCGCGGCACCGTCTCTCCGGACGATGAGCTGGACAAGATCCTCTACGGCAACGACTTCCCGAATATTCCGGAGGAAATCCTCGATGGCGGGCACGAGTCAGCCGGCTCGGCTCCCTCCATCTCGGGCTCTCCTCCCAATTCTCCCGTCTCCCCGTCGGGAGACCTGGAGCCTGATCTTGAGGGCGGGGCCCCACAATTGCGACTTTCCCCTTCCCCACCGCGGCAAAGAGCTCCACTGCTGCAGTCCTCTCCTTCTCCGCTCAAATCTGCCAGCCACATGCTGGCCGCCAAAGGACTTCTCCTGGACTTGCCGGACATCATTAAGCAGGCGACGGATTTGAGGGGCATAGCAATACCGGCAAAGCAACCTGCACCTGCTCACGGTCTGTTAGGCGGGGATGTGTACGTCCAGGAGCCGCCGGTCAAACACCCCCCGCTTTGGCTCTCCTTTATGCGTTTCCCCCAGTTCCCCTGATTTCTCGCCTCTTAGCGCACGTTCAGGAGGAGAACCTAGCGGTTATTCTGGTGGCACCAGAACGCACAAGCGCATCTTGGTTCCCGACCATGGTGCAGAGACGCACTGTCACAGCTGGACGGTGCGATCCTCCACCTCCCGGTAATAGGCCAACAACTGTGGGCCTGGCCGCTGAACCGGAGCGCTTGGAAAGGTTAGGTCTGCCCCCTGCGGTGGTGCGCACTATCCAAGGTGCGAGAACCCCTTCTACTACAGCGTGTTATGCGGGTAGATGGTCTGCTTTTCAGCGCTGGTGTGTGGAGAGAGGCTCAGATCCCACGTCGTGTCCTCTGCCTCTCGTGTTAACCTACCTTCAGACGTTGGTAGATAACGATTTGGCTCCATCTACAATCAAAGCGTATGCTGCAGCCATTTCAAGAAGGGGGGCTGCGTGCGTACAGCCAAGTAGTGCAAAGAATAGATAACGTAGTAGTTAGTCTTCGATAGAGGATTTGAAGTCCACCGTGAAGGAAGGGTGAATGAGGTAATTTCCGCTGTCACATCATATATATATACTCGGTTGACGAGGGATGATTGACAGCTCAATCAGCCATTCTGGTGTGGTTTTAGAGGACTTCGGAGCAAAGCGCCTCAGGAAGGCGTATCCCATATGTGGTGATGTCGAGGTCTTGACTGAAAGAGAACCCCAAAAAGTGGACTTCACACAAGGTTAAATTTGACTGAGCAATGTTGTTGTCATGTCGGCATCTCTTAACCCACCCTACGATGACATTATCAGTTCAGTATGGTCATGTGTGTCATTTCTAAGACTAGCAGTCTCCTGAGCATGAGCAAAGGGCAGTGCACTTGAGGACAGCCTTTTTGCACTTGCAGCGCATAGTACACCCTTTCTTGCAGCCACAATGGATAAGTTCGTAGCAGCTCTGTGAGGCTTCTGGAAGGGTGGTCCACAGTGGCTGCCATCCCGTTGCTTCCTTCACCCAGCCCCAATCAGAAGGGCTTGGCAGCTCAGGGTCAGGTACTAAAGCGTTGCTCCAGACATAGATATATAGATAGACAGATATACATGATTATAATGCAGAGTGATGGGGCAAAAACTGGAAAAATGCAATGCTGAGGTCAATGACCTCTCAAGGTCACCAAAGGTCAGATACAAATTGCCTCCATGTCTGAAATAAAACCTTGGGGTATGTAGATTATATGCTGAAACTTTCATGCTTTAGTCATAAAATGCACAATTGGTTTGCCTATCTGCCCCACTATGAGTGAAGGCTTGTGCTTGATGCGCCGGTGGGGGGAGCTAGTGAACGAGATGGAGGATGTCAGAAGCTGTGAAGAAGAGTTCCGTTCAGTGATCGGTGTTGAGTCCAGGTGTGCGGCTGGACTAATTAGTCATGGGCGAGCGGTGGTGAAGGTTGCATGGAGAATGTTTGCAGCTAGAGCACGGGTGCCCCGTGGACTGGGGTGAATGCCATCTCTGCTAAAAAAGGACGCACGCTCCCAGAAAAGATTAAAATTATCAATTAAAACCGAGTTGTGTGAGGAGCATTCTGACTGTAGCCATGTGTGGAGACTGAGCAACCTGCTAAATAATAATGTAGTAAAGTAGAAAATGATGGTAAATGTTCATCACCAGATATCTAAACCCAAAAGACATCTTGACATTGCTGTCAAAAACATAACTTTTCCTTTTATATGTAACATTGACAAACAAATTTTGGTGAAGTTGTAAATAGCACATATTAGAAATATGTATATGTTACATCAGTAAGCCGATTCTATTATTAAAATGTAATCTGATAAATTTTCTGTCAATCTATTATTAGTTTCTTCCCTAATTAAGTTATATCATCACTATCCAAATCAGACTGTTTGGTGGTGTTACTTACATTTTCAAGTTTGACTAAAAATACTAATGACTCCTTATCCCCAGGCAATACTGCTACACAGCCTACAGGCAGGTTGTCCTCTGGGCCTATGACATTGTGGGGAAGCACATAAGGAAGCCGTTGCCGTCGTGTGCCATAAGAAGAAGGAGGAACATACAAGGGATTTGAATGGCCTCACTTACCCGATGATCAATAAATTAACATTTTACTCAAAACAAACTGTGTCCTAATTAAACTAATATAACAGTTTTTGTGATATAATTCAGATCAAGAAGCAACACAGGTGGCAGGCTACATGGGTAATAAAAACATGTATAGAAATGTATATGTATGTATTAAAATTGCTAACCGTACGATGGCTTCTCCTTAATAGGGCGGACTACCCAACCACCCTTACAGAACCTTGGGTAGTGAACCACATAGCGTGCCTCCCCATCATTGGTGGTAGCTACCTCTCGGTTGCTATTGTGGTTATAATGCAAGGCTACCAAGAGGAGCCTGTAGATAAAGTAAATGATGCAATTCACCAATATTGCCTATATATAAATTGCCTATATGCAGAGGTAAAAGTGGGATTTGGCAGGTGGGGGAACCCTGTTTCGGGGGTGGGGGGGGGGGGGGGTGGGGGGGGGGGGGGGGGATAAGATACATAATTGGTGGGGTGTGTGTGTGTGTGTATTACTATTTTAATTTAATAGTAAATTAAAACAAATTTCCTACATTTCTACACCACCTAACTTCTTGGATTAAGTCAAGAAACAGCAACCCTCTATAATGTTAACCAAAAATGTAAAATTATGTTATATTACTAGATTTCAGCATTGTGGTGCTTACATTAATGATTTTGCATAGGCATACTAATCTAAAAACCTATTATTGGGAATCGTGAGAAAGTTTCAGAGCGACAGACACAGAGCGTCCCCGTAACCATAGTAACTCACTCTCACTCCTGCCTGCGTGTGCACGGCGCGAGAGGAGAGGGAGAGACGCAGAAGAGCCGCTGACTGAGATTACTCTGAGCACCATGCATGGGAATAAATTACAATATAATAGATTTGTGTATATTTCTCGCTATTCAGATGGTCTGAATAACTCTCTGCTGCACGGTGCTGCTCTGTCTTGTCTGTCCGTGCGCTGTCAGTGTTTCTTTTCACGCCGCGACGTTATCAGTTATGAATTTGTTTTTCACTGTGTGAGAAAATGGACTTGTGGCGTGAGAGCGGGTGAAAAATATCAATTGCGTGAGTCTCACGGTCAATGCGTGAGAGTTGGCAGCCCTGTGAACTAATTTTGTTGTGTATTTTGTAAAAATTTGCATTTTGCCCACTGATAGGAAGCAATACTTCTGTATTCAAATAATTCACTCAATCAATAGGAATGAGAGTATTGACCGAGTGAATTATTTGAATACAGAAATACTGCTTCCAACTTTTAGCCACAGGGTGGCAGAGTAGCCTTTGCACTATGCACAACACAACATAATTAGGTGTTTTGACTGAAGTTACTTGCTATACATGCCAAGGAAGGAGAACCCAGTGCGCTTTGGTGCAGAGGATGAGGGAGTGAAATGCCTCCAGTGAGTAGGTCTGATGCAGTGGGGACAACTGCTGTACATCCTTCACCAATGCTGTTATGGTAGCTAGGCTCTCCAGTTTGACAGCTACTGTTGATCCTGCATAAACAAATACTTTGGCATCATTACATTATTCTGCCATTAGAACTGTCAACATATATACAGCATTTGTTACATATGTTGAATAAATACGAGATGATGCAGGTCCATATATTGTAATCTGTATACTGTACCTGGTTCCAGCCACTCCTTGTCCCGTGCTTGTCCTTCAAGAGGTGGATGTGCGCGGGTGGGGAATGCAGGAGTGCCGTGTTCACGGATGTCCTGCACATGGTTCACCATGCTTCACCTCTTGGCCTCCATCACATTTGGGTCTCCATTTGGGGTGGAAGCTGCAGTCCAGTACAGGTGGTTAATGATAGCTGGCCTCCACAGCTTCAGGTCCTCACACTCCCTCTCCTTTGCAGCAGCATCCAATGCCTTCCCTAGGCCTGTTTCAGAACAGAAACAAAATGTTAAAAAATAAATGTTTTCATTCTAACACTGGCAACCTAAACTGAACTACCAACATAAAGTTTGTTTATTTATATAGCCCTTTATCACAAGCATGTCTCAGAGAATGTGTCTAGCTAGATCTAACTAAACACAATCAATGGTGAACAAAATTATATAGGACAAGCATAGCGAAAAACACAAGGTAGGCAAGAGCAGATTTTAGCAAGACAAACAAATGGCAAGATAAAGAAAGCAAGATTTAGCAACATAAATAAACGTACCTTTACCAATGTGCCAGATTTCAAAGAAATGGTCCGTTCCTTCGGGACACAACTCCTCCCACACCCACTTGGCAACCTACAGTGTAGGGTGCAATATAAGAAAATGTGGGTTTGCTGTGAATATTGTATGCAGAAATTGTGTGTGTGTGTGTGTGTGTGCAGGTATGTGTGTGTGTGTCTGTGTGTGTGTGTGTGTGTTTTTACCTGGTGATTTCTGTCGGTGATGATGACCGACACTTGCATGCCTTGCTCCTCCTTGACTGATGTGATGCTTAGACTGACCTGGACAAGCTGAACGCCCAAAATTTGTTCACTCTGTCCTCTATCAGAAAGTAAGGCCATATTTAGCGCAATTGGTATCTGAATGGCCTGTAGGATTAGTCCTCCCCCCATCTCCTTCAGCTCTCTGATGATACCTGCCTGCTCACTCTGCCAGATCTGCATGATGGTGGGGATGGTGTATTGGCGCTGATGGCAGAAGTAGGTGCTGGCACTGATGCACTCAAGCCCAAACAGTTTCTGCATCCTGATAGTTTGGGTAGACATGCAACCCATATAATGGATGGCCCCACTCAGCAACAAATTGCAGACAGGCATATTTTTGTGCAGCATTGGCTGATTCTGCCAAAACCGCTCATACCCACATGCTGCACAGACCTACGAGAGATATATTACAAAAGTAGAAAATTGTCAGTACAACCCAAAACCCAACCCAAAAATGTGTCAACACTTAGTATAACCCAAACAAACAATATATATTTATACAAAATGCATACAACTTGTGATACAAACTTAATTTCTACATCAATAAAATTCACAAATAAAACAGCTTCTTACTACTAGCAGGCCGGGCAAATGGTGAACAGGGACATCAGCTGGCTTTGGCACACAATGAACTTGTCAGCAGCACTGGAAAAAAAGAGGATCATTGATCAATATTTTGACTATGAGACAAGGGGTTGACACACATGTTGCAGAATGTCTTGAGGTCAGGGTGAGACTCCTGCAGTGGGTCCTGAGATGGCTCCATGTCAGACGACTCACTCATTTCCTCCCCTGGGCTCCATGTGACATCCCCAGGTTGGTCACTCAGAACAGAAGAAGATCCACTGTCACAGTGGGGTTGATCTCAGTTCCTCAAACATTTCTGTCTGAGTCCCCTGAAGGAGCCATGTGAACTGATGGGACCGCACCAGCTATCAGTCTCACACGATCCTGGCTTTGTCGTCCCATCGTGAACTCCATCATATCCCCGGTGACATAATCCTCCTGTCTTGTCTCCTCACCTGTACAAATCGCATCCTGGCACGAAAGCTAGTGCCATTCCTTTTCCTGTTGGGAAAAGTGTGAACTTTATGTCCTGACAGGCTAGAGATTGCTCAGCCTGCACAAACACAATAGTTCACCATTATAAACAGCTGTAAAACTGAAACTGGCAAAAATGAACGACCGATCGACTGACTGACTGACTGACTGACTGACTGAAAGACGACTGATCTGACTCATTACCACCTACTACTGCGCAGTTCGCTGTGGCAGGGTCAGGGAAACCCACTCCTTTATGTTACGTCACTGGCCAAGATGTGAAAAAAATGACCTTTTTTGGGCACGTGGTTTAGAATGCCTACTTGTTCTCTGGAAGGTAGAAAAAGTGGGAAATATATATATTTTTTTTTCAAATCATCCTAATCATGAGCCCAAAAGTGTAAATTCATTAAGAAATTTAACCTGCACAATGCTCTTTCATTCTGAAACAGTCTAACTGGCACCACAATGCTGATGATGGTCTCGCTCTATGGAGGGTAGAGTGTTGTTGCAATGACAACGCTGAATGATAGACGCCAGCATTGGAACAGAAATTACACATAGACCCATTAATAGTTGGGAGGAATTGTTGGATGTCCGTATACCATGGTATAGAGTTTTTAGTATGATTTATGAAATCACTGTAGACAGATCCCTGCAATACTTTCAGTTTAAACTACTTGAAAAATGCTATGTATCTAGCATATTAACCAAAGTTTAACGTAGATTCTGTGATGAGGAAATGGAAACATGTGAGCATTTATTTTGGTTTTTCCCAAGGGTGGCTCCTTTTTGGACATATGTCCAAAAGTGGTTTAGAAAATGTGAAAAAGAATTTAATTTAAGCTTATTACAGGTAGTGGTGAGTGATTTGGAATGCAGCCCTAACCCATTAGGAAATATTACTATACTATTGGGGATTTTTTATTTTTTTATTTTTAGAGCTGTTAATAATGAAGAGCTAGCTTGGACGAATATACAGATGCTGTGACATCATATATCAGCTTCTGTGAGGACAGCTGTATCCCAACTCGCACCAGGTTGAGATACAACAACAACAAGCCCTGGTTCACAGCTAAACTCAATCAGTTACGCTTGGAAAAAGAGGAGGCGTTCAGGAGTGGAGACAGGGACAGGTTTAAACTGGCCAAGTACTCGTTTAGCAAGGCAGCGAGGGAGGCTAAACGACAGTACTCCAAGAAACTGGAACATCAGTTCTCAGCCAGTGACTCCTCGTCAGTCTGGAAGGGACTACAGGAGAGGTCAGCTACAAGACCAAATCCCCTCACTCCACCAACAATCTCCGACTGGCCAACGACCTGAATGAGTTCTACTGTAGATTCGACAGAGAAGGTGGCAGTCCTGACTCTGATCCACATAACTAACCCCCCACCCCCCGCCCCCCGCCCCCTACAATAGACACCCCTCACACATCTGATACATTTGTGTCAGACAGCCTGGACCATGATCCACACAACATTCCTAGTATGTGAAAATGTACCTGGCAAAAATAAATCTGATTCTGATTCTAAAGTTATAGCTTCCTTTCTTTTGTATGTTATTTTACTAAAATAATCGTAGTTGCTATGTGTTTGTGCTGTTGAAGAATTTGTGTTCTGTACTGCAAATGTGGGATTTATTCTTGTAGAAGGATGAGAGAAATGAGAGAAAAGATTTGAATGAATGAAAAAGATTTCAAATATATGGAAACAAAATAAAGAATGAATGAGAGATTTGAATTAATTAAAGACATAGTAAGTGAAATGAAGGAAACTTTCAAACAGTTTTTTTCACTTTCACAAAAAAAACCCACTGGAATACTGGAATTGCATATAGCTACTGCATTTGGGTAATGGGAAATGAAACCAAGCACAACAGTATGGTGACGTGAGTAATGGAACAAGAAAATGCAACACACATGGCATTATTATTTATACAAAATGAACATGGACTAATTTGTACTTTTTACATGGACCTATATGGCATGTTGCACAGGCCTATATGGCCATATTAATATATGCTGTGAAAATGACATTTTGCCCAAAAGATCAATTGTATTTGTATATTAATTTGCTACAGATTCTTCCTGAGTAATACTTTCTATATTTTCATTATTTTATTGTATCATAAACTATCAAAAGCGTTGAAAGTTCGATTGGAATTTTATTTTGAAGGTCTTGACCGGAAGTCATGACTTTCAGTTATTGTAGCTAACTTGACACAGGTACTCCACTGCCACGTAGAGTTCAGCGAGCAGCAGCGACACAGGGGAGACTCACTGCAGCAAAAGGTTGGCACCTTAAAAGTTGACATCAGGGACAAACACTTGGTATAGTGGGCCAAAACCTTTCAACGTGGATATTATATGAGTAGAGATGCTGTCAGAGTTGTGGCCAGTTCCAAGTTAATCGTCAGCAACATTTTGGTCAGGGCTCGTAGCTAACGTTATTAAGTTAGTATCGAGAGTAGCATTAACTTCAACTATGATAGGTAACTTAATAACAACTGATTTGTTTAAGGTTAACCAACATCCACAGCAATATATTATAAATGTGGAAGCGAGAATATGTGCTGACATGTGGCTAACTGGCTTAGCTACACCAGCTAGTAAATTGGCATAGCTAACCTTGTATACCTAACAGTCTGCCGGTAAGGAAATTCACTAACGTTACGTTAGCTAACTGACTGGTTTGGCGTTAGCACCAACAGTACTACTGTACTACTGTACTGTTAGCAACAGCGCTAGCGTAGCAGCTTAGCTCAGACGCTAAAAGTTACTACCGACCGCTTTTTGTAGTTCGTATTTTTTCCTCGTAATTTTGTATTGTTTATTACACTTACGCAATGTTATTTGGCGTGTTAAATAATTATCGGCACACAAACCAGGATTCACATTACTGAACAAAATTCAGTTAACGTTCGTTATCTCAAAAGTGAAACGGCTAACGAATCTCATCTGACAAGTTTGTTAAATGCTAATGTTAGTTTATAAGTTAAATGGAGCGCGTTTAGCATTACCTCCATGTTAAATAACTGGCAGCTGGGCAGTTAGGTTCCAAATCTACCACTGCACGATTAACGTTAAGGTATAACGTTAATCGTGCAGAGATAGATTTGGAATTTACAAATTGGCTATTATGCTTTTTTAATATCCCACATCATTGCTATGGATCCACAGCTAACTGGATCCAAAGTACATTTCTTATGGAAATAAAACTCAAGCCAATACAGTTGTACGTGTATTATAAGATGTGTGAGGTTGTAACATGACTTGCAAACGTGCAAAACAAATGCACAAATGTGTCCATGCAATGTGTGAAGTTGAAAAGCAAAATATGTGTGCGTGTCATGTATTCTGTAGTTGTAAACAGTAATTTGCAACTGTGTGAACAGTTTCCAAAGGAATGTCACATTATGAGCTGTAATCAATATTCACTGAAAACATTTGCAGCCATTTTGGCTGTGTCCTCCCGCAGAAGCAGGTTTAAAGTTTTGTGTTAGTAGCTCATTGTTAAACTAGATGGAATAACCAAGATAAGACTTACAGTTTTGGCATTCAGCCTTCAGAATAAAAGCACAATAGTTGAAACATTTGAAAATATATCCATATCTATTTTAATTCACTCATTAAAACCAATCAGGTAGTATACAAATGAATAATAATAATATTTTCACCCAATATTTGAGTGTTTTAGATTTGCACTGTATGCCGTTTTTATTTTCAAAATATTAACTCTTATTCTTGTTCTGGCTGGCAGATCATACACCCACAATGATGAAATGTCATCTCAAAAATGAAACGGCTAACGAATTTCATCTGACAAGTTTGTTAGTTCATAGGTTCAGTGGCAGGCGTTTAGCAATTTCTCATGTTAAATAGCGTGGCGGGCAGTTAATATTACCTTACTCGTGTAAAGATAGGTTTGTTAATTTGGGATTTTACAAGTTGGCTAGTATACTTATGTAATATCAAAAATCATTGCTATGGGTCAACAGCTAACTGGATCCAAACTACATTTTGCATTAGTCTTTCCATGATGGCAGAAATCCTAAATTAAGTTACACCGTGAGATAGGGTTTTATTTCACAAATGGACCCCAGAACATTATTATGCCTACTGAAATACAAACTACATCCAGCAACAGGCACTTATACTGCCAGTTTTGGGATAGTACATTGAATATTAGCCAGTATTGCTGAACTGATTTGTTGATTAATCAATTACTCAATCGAAAGAATATTAATCAATTATAATTTTGATAATCAATTAATCGTTTTAGTCATTTATTAAGTAAAAATACCAAATTTTTGCTGGTTACAGCTTCACAAATGCTAAGATTTGCTTGCTTTTCTCCATTTCATATCATATAAAAATGAATACTTTGGGGCTTTTTTTTTTTTACTGCTGGTCAGACTAAGTAGACAAATGGTAACTTGTGATCAGCATTTGTCATTATTTTTTTAATTAATCGAACAGCCTAATTGCAAAAATAATCGATAGATTAATCGATAATGAAAATAATAGTTGCAGCCCTACTAGCCAGACAGAAAAATGCAGCTTAGTTCACCCCTTTCTTCTTGTCAATCTTTAACATAGCACAGTTATTTGAAGTGAAATAGCTAGAGGACTAGAGTCTTTTCTATCAGAATGGACTGGCCTTGTGCCGGGCTGTTGAATTTGTATCCTGCAAAAGTTGTGACACTGCTATAGTGGTACAAGTTGTTACAAGAGCTACGTAGAATATGGAACTATATCAGATATATAGTCAACAAGGTATGATAAAAACATGGCAAGACTGATTATGTAATACTATTTTTGATTGGCTGATAAGTTTACATGTATGGTAAACTGTTACATTTAAATGAATTTCTGTTATCCAAAGTTGTTACCTGAAAACATACCAACAACATACCATCTTAAAAGGCTTGATATGCTTCATGAGTTGGGATGAGTTGTAAATGAGTCCTTGTTGGTTTTTTATAACATGTTTGTTTTTTAATAGGCACCTATATCACTGGGCGGTTTTTACCAGAGATGTGTAGTTCTGCATCCAAATGCATATTCACATCACCTACTGTTTCACGCATGGCCCGGGCATGATGGGGTTAAACAAACTATAGCCCTATAACTATATAATGTATTGCACATATAGGCCTAATAACAAATAAACACTAGCTACGGTTACATGAGTCATATTTTTTCATGCTGAATGGAATCATTCCGATTGAAGATTCCCACACAAGTATTTATATGAGCACTTGTAAAGGCCCAAAACGTTATAATTGGCCATAACGCAATAATTGTCCGTAATATAATAAAATCAAATGTAATACAGTCCATAGCGTAATAAAAATCCAATGATGTAGTGAAATCTTGAACCTTTAACATAATAGCATTTTTGCCCATAATGAAATAACATATTACTTTATTGACCATGTAATACATTACAGGCCTGGTGACCTTTGGCAGAGGGCTGGACTATCCAAATATGAATCAGGTTTATTGGAATTGCTGCACAGTTAATTCAAAATGCCTTTTTGTATTTACTTGCAACTAGGGAGGGGGGTCATTAGGATTTTATCGATACAAACTACTTTCATCAGTACTGCTTATCGGTTTGGTTCTTTACCAGTACTTCTCATTGGTCCTTTTGACTATTTTGCAAGAAAAAAAGACTATTAAGAACAAAACTGGCATTGCTTTATTATTCTCTTATTCAACAAAATATTCTTTCTTCAGCAGCAACAGCAGCGATGTTTAAACAAGTCACTATTATAAACTGTATATCTAACAACAAAAAAATTTAAATGTTAAAAAAATAAAATAAATAATATTTTTTCAGTGGAAGGCTAAATGAAATTAAAACAAAAGGGATGTAAACCTAGAAAATTATCCCAACAGTTCTTCTGCAGAAAAATCAACATATTTGTACAGTGTAGTGACTGTCTTCTCCTTTTCTTCTTCTGATTCCTCCTGCTGCGGCTGGTCTGTGTCTGTGTGGTCCTGCTCCTCTGACAGCTCTTACGCCTCTGTTGCATTGACTGCTACAGCAGCCTCCCCTCTGCCGGTCCCAGGTAGCATCACTCTCAATCTTTACTTTGAAAGTTCATTGCTGTTGCCTGAAGTTTCCTTTTTAAAATATATATTTTTTGAGTGTGCAGTTGTTTTTGAGTCTCATATTTACCCATCTGTTGCTGATCTTCTCCGGTATACTTAAGTGATGTTTTTGTCAGTTTATCTGTAGCCTACAATATGGTCACTGTTAGTTTATTGCGATGTTGTGGAATATTGCCAGTACTGTGCTTGAGAAGCACGCCTGTAAGCCTGGGGTGAGGATGTAGGCATTTTTGTTGTGCAGAAATGTATTGAGTGTGCTGTAAGGCTTGTAGTAAGTCCTAACATTATGGGCACGGCATGATTTTAGGTTGTCATAGTGCGGTTGTCCAACACACTTCTTTTGCCTTCGTGCCACACTCTTTGTGGTTACTTCGTTCAATTTTGTTTGTTTTGTCATATCACCATGTCTGACCATCTGTTTTTCCCACGGCGCAGCCAAGGGCATCACGCGGCAAATTCAGGTCAGGCAGTCAGTCTTCTGTCCTTCAAACCTTAACGATATGCCACGTTATTACCTGTGGTATGTGACGTTGGTGGAATAGGTAATTTAACCGATAAACATGTTGCGTTAGCCGAGCATTGCTCCCGTCATCAACATTGGGCTTCCGGGGCTTTAGCCGGGAATGTTTTTTGACTAGCCCTGAGTCTCTTGACAGAGGAAACAAATCTAGGCTATATCCAGGGGGTCATTGGGCCGGGCCGTTCCGGGAGTGAATTTGACGACGTAACCCGCGTTCCGGTTCTGAAAAATATAAATACAGAGCAGTACCGATGGTTGTACCTGTTTTAGGAGCTTAAAGGAATAGTTCACCCAAAAACAGTCCCGGAGATCCCCGGAAGAAGTACATTGCAGCTTTCTCCACAACAACTGAAGTTGCTGGAGACCTGTCTTCACAGTTCAAAAAATAACGGAAAATAACCATAAAATGGCTTCATGCAGCTCTCCCAGCATAATCTCTAGCATAAACCAATTACTTTGTACTTAATCGTCAAATTCAATAAGTGAGCGCCCATATTAGGCTAATGTTTGTTGTCATAATAATAATAAAAAAGATTTGCACTTGAATAATATTTGTGTTACCTTTGCTTTCACTTTGGGTCCCAGAGTATGAGCATTTAGGAAAAATGGGGTGCCAGAAAAAAAGTTTGAAAATCACTGCTTTAACCCTTTAAACTCGGATTGGCTGCCCGCGGCCTCATTTGCATTATGCTGTTTAGATGGCTCTAAAATCGAAACCATAATAGCTAGCATCATAATCCTTTTTGCATCTGAAAGCTAAGACTTATGTCTTCACTTCAAGCCCATGCAACCCCTGTAGCATGTTTTTTCACTCTAAACGAACTGCGGAAAGTTGTAAAGTTGTATGTCAAGTTACGAGAGGTAAAATCTATTGAGTTGCGGATTAGGGATGTTCTAGAGATCTAATGTTGCATCCATTTCTGTATATGTCATTGATGACGTCATCACATGGTACCACGCCCGTGTCTGCTGGTGAAAAGGTCCGGCGCACCCGGCTGTTTAGGGTGCTAATGTGCTGGGTGTTCGACCGAGGAGCAAGCCTGACTTGTCGGCGAGCTCCGCTCTCAGCTGCGCAATCCCCGAAACATCTCCTGCTGCCGACCCTCCCACCGCGGCGCAGAGGATAACCAATGTCTGGAGAAACATTAGCAGTTGACTAGCCAACTGCTAATACTGGCTAGCCAGCTGCTAATATTGGCTAGCCAAATGCCAATGTTTGTCTCTCGGGCAGAGAGGAAACAGAGAGTGGGCAGGTGTCTTCCAGACATCGGTTACCCTCTTCGCCGGGGTGGGAGGGCCAAAACTGACACTAACACCTTTGCACTCTGCTCAAAAAAATGAGCATATCTCAAAAACTAATAGATGTATATAGTTCAAATAAGAAATATTGTGTTCATGTTCCTTACATTTACAGTTTCTGTGGCTAAATATGTTTAGTGTGTGTATTTAGCAAATTTTGGTCAAAAAACATGTCCAATTTTGTCCGATTTTTAATTTATGACACAATTTCAATATTTTTCCAGTTATTATGGTTTATTGATTTACATAGCCTTTTAGCTTGGGTTGTGCAGATTTTAGGGATATGAAACATTTGAAGATACTCAAAAAAATGACATCACAGTAAGCAAAAATACCAGTGTAGGTTCTGGCGGACCATTTCTATTGCAGAGTATAAAGGGTTAAACTACTGGCTCGGTTCATTTTATGACCAAAGTTTTCTGGCTGGGTGGTGTTTGGACGTTCGGGCCAATCACAGTGCTTAAAAACGGAAAACTCCACTCAACCGGGATGCCGGGCCACATTAAACAAACGCACAATCAAATGACAAGCACAGATGGTTTAATCTGACAGGTGTGGAGCTTTCTTTCTTTCTTTCCTTATTAGGATCCCCATTAGCACCAGCATAAGCATTGGCTATTCTTCCTGGGGTCCACCACACATACAGTCATACACACTTATACACACTATAACCACATAAACACAACAAACAAAACAGCTCATCTCATTGAATTAACAATCACGTACATACGGAAGAGAAACAATATTGTCATCCTTTCAACAGACATTAAGCCAAACACAAAAATTATAAATCAATCACAATTCCTCAAGAATTAATAGCAAACTTGTAAATCTTTGTCTGAATGACCTTCTTAAATTATATATTTTTCCATCCTGTGCTTTCACACATGTAATTCCAAGAAAATAGGGTATTAAAATACATTTCTCATTCTCTGCCCAAGGGGATTTCTACTTTCACCCAGGTATACATTTTATTTCCTACACCATTTTTTTCTAGTTTACTCACACACAGTTCAATTATGGTTCCTGAAGTATTTGGAGATACTGTTTTAACAAAATTTTGAGCCGATCTTTAGTATTCTCTTGAACAATATGCACTGGCAATGAATTCCACCTGACCATGGCTCTGTACATCACAGTTTTCTGTATCACACTTGTTTTCGCTTTAGGTAGCATGAACCTTCTTTCTGTTGCATATCGTGTTTGATAATTGTGTTGAGCAAACTGAGAGAATTACCTTTCATATAATATCTTTGGTGATTGTGTCACCATTACATTTCTAACTAAGTTTAACAAAGCATAGGAGGATCTCTGACTGACAGTTAGCCAACTCAGACTGTCATGCATGTCTATTACATTAGTTCTGTAAGAGCACTGTAAAGCACAACGTGCTGCTTTATTTTGAGCTACTTGTATTTTTTTTAGCCTATCTCTTTTATTGAAGCACTGGACCAAATCACGAAACAGTAATCAAGCTGTGACAGAACTAAAGCATTTAGAACTTGTCTAATGACATCTGATGGCATAACTTTTAAAACTCTTCTTACAACTGACACACCCCTTCCCATTTTGCTCACGTTATCAATGTGTTTAGACCATGATCATTTATGATCCAAGGTTATACCCAGAAGTTTTGTCTCTTGTACTTGTTCAATAGGTATATTGTTTATATTTAATTTCAGTGTTGGTTCAGCTTTTAACTGATACCTTGATCCTATTATAATAGACTTTGTTTTACCAACATTAAGCACCAATTTGTTGCTTGTTACCCATTCTACCACTAACTTTAACTCCTTATGTAAAATATTATTCAGCTTTCCTATTGATGACTCAGCTGCATATATTGTCGAGTCATCCGCATACATAGCTATTTGAGCCTTTTCTAAAACTAATGGAAGATCATTAGCAAAGACAGAAAACAATAGCGGCCCTTAACAGCTACCTTGAGGTACTCCACAAGTAACATGTCTGATCTTTGACAAACTGCCATTAAAGAAAACTGCCTGCCTCCTATTTGTCAGGTAGCTCTCCATACACTTTAATGCAGTAAAAGTGAAGCCATACTGTTTCAGCTTGTCTAACAACAAAAAATGATCTATAACATCGAACGCCAAACTGAAATCAAGTAAAACTGTACCCACTAACTTCCTATTATCTAGCTCACTTTGCCAATCATCTGTCATTTGTGTCAGAGCCGTGCATGTAGAATGACCAGGCCTATAAGCATGTTGATAATCTGTGTTTAAAGGTCCCATATTATGCTCTTTTTAGCTGTTTAAAACATTTCTCAGTGGTCTTTAAAACAAGGTTATGAACTCTGTTGCAAAAAAACACACAAATCCAGGCTCTGTGGGGCCTCTCCATCCTCTCTGTTTGTCCCCTCATTAACTATGTGCTGTTCTGAGTGGGCGGGGATGCTCTGATAATGAGGCGCTGCTCTGATTGGCCGCCTGATCGGCTGGGTGAGGGGGGAGGGTGCAGACGCGGAAAAACCCCAAAACTAACATGGCAGCTCCTTCTAGAAGAAAACTCTGTGACACAACATGTAAAACCGTACATGTTTGAGAAGCAATCTGTCAACCGAACAAGAGGAGGCAACTGCCAAAGTTACAGACACGGTTACAGCAGGATGTCTCTGAACGGTAGGTTGAAATTTCAGTGTGTTGTTCGTACTTTCTCACCGTGCGTGTGTATGTGGTTGCGTCGGCTATGTTGTCTTTCTGGATAGCCATAGCGGACAAATTTGTATCCCATAAAAAGGATATCTAACGTTACCTGCCGGAGTGTCTCGCACAGTAACTGTACCGTACGGTTTGTTTGATTCATTTTTAGCCTGACGTTCACCGGTTCCGGTGGTTTGAGGTGGTCTAGTAAACTCGTCAACACAGTAGGTGTCGGTAGCTTTTAGCTGGCTACTTGGATAGCTGCTGTAATGTTATTCCATGAAATGTCTTACAATAGCCGTTGTACTGGCTAGCGATAGGAAACAAATCCACACCAGACATTATGTAGTTATTACGTTCAAATACATCAAATTGATGTGAAGACGCAAAAGAAGAACTCATCTTCAGGGGATACAAATATAGTCACGAGTCGACACCAGCAAACATATGGTTATGTCCCATGCTATCTACCATTTGGACGTATGACTGTCGTAATTTATGCCAGTGTTATTCAGCTATAACGCTAGCTCAACAGTTTTAAAACTGTAGCTGAAATATTCAAACATTGCATCTCATGGAGGCCTGCTGGTCATTCCCCCTGTACATAACATCTTACCTCTTTTAGAGTTGACACCTTTGTCCTGTACATTCGTTTGTACAGTACTCACATCTACTCTAAATTGTCTGTGCTAAATAATAAACATATAATATAGATAAACGTAATTGTCAGTGTAATGTTCCTATAAAGCTTGCAAAATTCAATAACAGTTACCCTTTCTCATTCCCTAGGTTACCAGAAGAATGAAGCAGCTTCAGGATCCACCTACATGCATGTGGATCATCCTGGTCTGGAGCCTGTATGTTTGATTGTGTTCTCATTACAGAATGCAATGAACATTTATAAAGCAGACTATGGGCCCTTACAGCTTAGAGGTATAGAGCAGTAAGTTTCTTTTATGCATTCTGTGCATGCATTGATTTGAACATGTGACTTTGGATAATACTTTACATGACAATAAATTTGAGTAAAATAACTGTGTTGTTATACTTTATTACACATCCATGTAGAAAAAACTTTAGCACACCTAAAAGTCTTTTAGTGACAGGGGCATAGGACAAAAGTTACTGAAAAAGTAATATAATCCCACACACACTGTCTACACTTGCATGGTGCTTTATTACATTTCAGTCATTGAAATGTAATAAAGCACCATATAAGTGTAGACAGTGTGTGTGGGATTATATACATTTTTCCCTTTAGACACCCATGTAAATTAAATGTGAAACCAATAAGTAACCACAACACTGACTGTTCATACAGAATAAAATTATTTTATTTTATAAAAGGCATAAAAAAGGCACATGTAAAAACATAACACTGCTTATGCAGGACCATAATGGGGTGCTATTATGTTACAAAATCTACATCTGTGAGTGTACACGGGAGTGTTCCACTGTAGCAGTTACTGCAGTGTAGTAAAGTAGTACAGTATCAATCACCAAAATGATTTATAATTTGATGTTTTTAGTTATCTGTTATGTATTCGTGGAAAACACCCAACTACAACCTGACCTCATGCCAGATAACCAAAACAACAAAAGAAGAGACTAAGTATTCAAATGAAATATATTGACAGTGTGTGTACCCTCTTCTTAGTGTCTAGCCTACAGATCCTTTGTCAGATAGTGCTGGGGCATTCTAGGTCGCAGGGTCAGAATATTGATACCAGTGTGTGTGGTGCTGTGCATATGCTGTGAGCTCCCTGATGCTGCCAGCTGTGTTGGGTTCAGACTGCCTCTTGATTGAACCGAGACATGTGGCTGCAATGATGTCCTCCTTGGCTGGCTGTCAGACTGGGCGCACAGGTCTTCTGGGATGGGGATCTTCAAAACCTGGCTCACATAAGGTGCAGGGTCCTGGAAGACGTGATCAAAGATGAGGTCCATCAACTCATCGACGTAATCTGTGGAGTAACAGAAACACAGAAGTCATCAGTTGTTCCATTACAAAAGAATACACATTGCATACTAGTGTGGCCTGACACTGGCAAGTAGCAACATGTGCAATTTTGATTCATAAATTATTTTTTACTATAGTTTATACTTTGTTATAACATTTGTATATTTATTTAATGACTGTCTGAGATGTGCTGGCCTCGTAGCAGGGAATAGCAATGTTTAATGCAACCAATTATCTCAAATATTTTTTAGGATATTGCATCATGAGTAATACCTACGCCTTACAATATACTGCAATCCAGTAACATTACCACAAACTACAGCCTCAATAATTACTATGTAGTTGATTCTAAACACAGTCTCAAGAAAAATAGGACATTACAACCTTGAGAAAGGTAGCATTTATTGTAGTCTCGTTGTTCAGACACAACCCCAGCTGATTACAAGACTAGAGTTACCAGACTAGATGCAAAGGCAGAACATGAAATGTTACATGTCATCAGCCAGTAACTCCCTTCCATTCATTTGGCGTTAGAAGTGAAATGTTTGCGGTGACCAGAGTCCCCGATAAACAAAGTAACGCTAACGCTAGATTAGCACGCCGCTAACGGCACTAGCCCCTAACCTCGATCATAGTAAGTTTGTCCTTTCGGGACCTGGTTAACTAGACAACTGTTAACTGTTGTCGTTGTGGCCAACAGGCTTCCTCGTATTCACAGGCCCGCATCAAACACTTTCTCATTGGGACTGGAGCTAAATCACTACCCGATGCTAATCGGACTGAAATACCATAAACTACCGTATCCATTTCTCATTCTCAAGCTACATTAGCGGACACATCTCTCCAGACAAGGCAACTGATTTAGCAACAAAGCACCATAGACTGTATTAAAAAATAAACATGAAAACAATGTCGCAAATAAGCAAATGGAACATAACTTTACACACGTTAGCAAAGCGGGACATGTTGTCAAGCCCAGCTGACTGTACCAACTGTAAATATTATCACAAAGTGGTGACACTTAACGATTGCACATTTGCTGTTGGGCCACATCCAGTTGAGATAAATCCATCTTTCAGGAGCAGTTTTGATGTAAATCCTGCTTTGTATTGACACTGTTTTACGAAGCAGTCCGAGGTAAAGCGGTTAGCACAAACATGCAAATTTGGACTAAGTTTACTGTAGTCAGAACGTTATTGTAAAAACAATCTTTTTATCTTCCGATGCTGGGAGGCAATGTAGAGCTTTGTGTTCAGCCTTGAAGCCAACAACGCAACATTTAGCATGTTTTGCTCTTGCTTTTGATATCTTCTAAGTTGCAGTAGCGAAGTAAAACAATGGCGGCCGAAAGCTCACAGAGGAGCAGAGGGGAGTGGGAGTGGTTATCCAGCTTGGAGGTCGGTGTATGCAAATTTCTCCCCTTGGGACGTCACAAGGGGAGCCAAATCAAAACGGCTTGTAGAAGCACATATTTTCCCAGGAAGGAGGCAACAATGCAGAGGCATTCACTTCTCACATTCTGTGGGTTGTTAGGTTGAAGGATGATGATGCATAACAAGTGCAGATATTTATATGCAAATTACAGCAAATGGACAGCCCTTGAAATGCGGCGCCAAAGCTCATCTATCTACTAAAGCAAGGAATCTCTGTCTGTGAGTCTGTCTGTGAGTCTGAGTGAGTGTGTGAGTGCGTGTGTCCTTCGCATATCTCGAGAACCGTTCGTCCGATCTACTTCACACTTGGCGGGTGTATTGCTGGGGACCAAGGACGTGCAGTGTCGGATTTGGTGCAATATGGACACGCGACACGTTCAATATTAATAAACTTTGAATAAACAAGCGAACAGCGCTCTGTGCAGCAGCAGGGCGAACGGGCACTGCACTAGTTGAGTCAATGGAGCGCCAGACTAAAAGGAAAGCGCCACTTTCTTGTATTTCAAGTCATTTTGCGTTTTTTCTTAAAAATTAACCGGTTAGTTACCGGTTAATGGGTGTCGGCCTATCGAAAGCAAAATTAACCGAAACTGACATCCCTATTGTAAACGGAATAACTTTTGCTATCTTCCATGCCTGTGGACAAATACCTTTTTCAATACTCAAATTAATAATATGACAGACAGGAACAGCAATTAAATTGGCAACAATTTAAAGAAATTTAACATCTAAATTATCTACACCTGGTGGTCTGTCCTTACATTTATTAAGCAGACTCTCAACATCTGTAATTGTAACTTTTGCAATTTTAAATTTACACTTATTCTTCATTATTAAATCCTTAATTAGTATTGTGGAGGTACTATTACTTGTTCTTTTTCTTGTCATTCTTTACATCTTTAATATTATTTTCATAAAACAATTGCTTTTTCTTTTTGTTTAATGCTGTTACATAATTCCGTAACCTCCTATAAATTTGCCAATCAGACTCATAACTTGATGTGATAGCTACATTTTTCTATCTCTTTGTTTCATCAGTTCCCTCAATTCCTCATCCAACCAGGGTGATCTCAAGTTCCTGACTGTTTTCTAATCGGTGCATGTTTCTCAATCACTTGCATAAATAACACATTAAAGACTTCAAGGGCATCATCTGGATTATCCTTCTCAAGTACATATTCCCAACATATTTTTAACATCATCTATAAATGACTCTTCACAAAATGTTTTCACTGATCTCCTGAATACTACTCTAGGTCCCGCTTTTGGAACCTTTGTCTTTCTTACAAGCAACACTAAATTATGATCACTGCACCCCACTGGTATTGATATTGCGTTTGAACATAAATGACTACAATTTGTAAATACATGATCAACAATATAGCCGTAAGCGGCCATGAAAGGGGTTCAAGCCTTTTCTGAATGGTACTGACGTCGCAAAAAAAGCGTCAGTGTTTCTTAGGAAATCAAGTTTCGCGATCATTGAACAAACGGGTGTGGAGTTACGGCCATTTTTGTGTTAGGCCACGCCCATTTTTGGCGTTTGCGGCGCCCCCTTCTGGTCGAATCACACAAAATTCGGTACACACATTAGAAATGCCATTCCAGACAAAGCTGAGAAGTTTGGGACTGATTATGCAAATGGACTTTGATTTACCAGCTATTACATGGTTATTATACCATAGGCCCCGCCCACTTTCACCAATGATGACAAAACTTCTGATTTTGACAAGTACATCCTCCCTGAACATGTGTACCAAATTTCATGCCATTTCGTCATTTGGATTTGGAGATAGTTTTTTGGCATTTGTGGTGCCCCCTACTGTTCAATCGTAAAACAGCTTTGCACACGTTGTTATTGATGATATCTGAACATGTTCACCAAGTTTCATGATGATTGGACAATCGGGTCATGAAGTTATAACAATTTAGCTGACAGGCCACGCCCTCTCACAAATTAAAAAAATTATATCTTAAAAACGACAGTAGATATCAACAACCTTTTGATAACTTATAATGTGATTAGTCAGTAGATGCTACTGACCGATTTTGGTGGTGATCAGTCAAACGGTGTAGGAGGAGATGTTAAAAATGTGTTTTTCAAAATATCTCAAAAACTTTCCAGGCAGACCTTGAGGGTCCAAATTGCAAAATTGTAGAGTTAGGACACCTGCATATGTGTACCAAGTTTCGTGAAAATTGGACTTGCGGTGTGGAAGTTATGGCCTTTAAAGTAAAACCTTTAACTATAGCGCCCCCTTGAGGCCGATTGGGTAAATATTTCTTGAGCAGAAACTAGCCACCAATATCTGTCATTGGGCCAAATTTCATGTCTCTGCGATGTACCAGCTCACGGCAATTTGCGTCACGGCAGAAGAACAATAATAAACCAGCACAAAAACAATTGGGTTTCAGCCCTACGGGCTTGAACCCCTAACAAGTTTCACTTTTGGACCCATCTTTCTTTACGCACACTCTTGTTGGTTTATCCACCATTTGCACTAAGTTACATGCATTAGTTATAGCCTGCAGCTTCTCTTTAAGTGCACAATGTAACATATTCCAGTCGATGTTTAAATCACCTAAAAAATAAACCTCATTATCAAGATCACACACTTTATCTAACATTTCACACAATTTATCCAAATAATTTAACCTTGCATTTGGAGGTCTGTAGCAACATCCTACCAGCAGAGGTTTCAAATGTGGTAAATTCATTTGCAGCCAAAGTACTTCAATATCAGCAGGCATTAAATCCTATCTCACTTTGGCTGGTATTTGATTTTGAATATATACTGCTACACCACCCCCAAATGCATTCCTGTCTCTCCTATGTATACTATACCCCTGAATACCCACTACTTGGTCATTAAATGTGTCATCTAAATGAGTTTCAGATATTGCTAACAAGTGAATGCCACATGATAATATTTCTGTAATCTCAGTTACTTTATTTCTTAGACTGCAAATATTTATATGAGCCAATTTTAACCCTTTCCTTGGCAACTTAGTTGAAATTAAGATGGTGATTTCAGTTGTATCCACTATTGTGGCTTGGGGTAGGCCTACTTGTAAAATAGTTTACCATTTCCTCAGATAAAGTAAGTAACATTGTAGCAGAAATAGGATGCTATTGATTAAACAACTTAAAGAGTAACTAAACCCCACCAAATTTGTGGTGAAGGCTGACACCTAATGGTGAAAAGTAGGGTACTGAACTGGCCATCTGCTATTGGCTGGTCTTTGAGCCAGATGATGTCACCTTCCATAGAGTGCAACAGGAGGTGACATCAGAAGAAGGCCAGTTCAGTACCCTACTTTTCACCATTAGGTGTCAGGCTTCACCACAAATTTGGGTTTGGGTTTTAGTTACTCTTTAAGCATATGTGATTATAATATAATTATAAAATGATTCACACTATTTTAGAAACTCATTGAATACATTGGAAAATACAAAGTAGCGAATATAACTAAAACAGGAATGTAAGGAATTTATTAATTTAATTGTATTATTATTTAATTTATTAATGACTTGATCCATGTAGAGGAGTGGGGATGAGAGGACTAAAGAGAGAATGAAGAAAATACTGATTCTTCTGGTAATATGATACCGAATTTAATTCTCTAATGATGAATTGTCCAACACCAGCTCAATAGAACTTCTATAGTCGTATATTGTCCAAATCAAAATGAAATCCTCTATTTTGATTTGTATGAGTCCATGTGTTCTTGAGGGGTTTTGGATCTGCTGCAGTCTAGATGTTTACAGATATGCGCTGTTAATCTTTCTTAGCTGTCGACGGAGCCTTCTTTGACTGGTGGAGGGATCCATTCCTTAGGCTTGGCTAGTGTTAAGATGATATTTTTACAACTGAGAGGTGAAGGGTCATTTTTCTTCCTGGGAAAGAATGTTACTCAAAGGCCCACTTGGGCTGTGGAGACTTGGTTCCGCTGCAAATGGTAAACGGGGGCAGTATGCCAGTCTGCACTGCACTCATGTTAACTCTCTTGTTGAGCAGTTTGACACGTCTGATTACTGTTTATAAACACCGTTACTAACACCTGCGAGTTTCGCAACATCGTGATTTAAAGCACCCCCCTCCCCCCCCCCCTTAGTTAGAACTGATGAATATGTTTTTTAAGGAGTGTCAGCCAGAGAGCGCAAAAATGAAGGATGGGTTTATTGTAATTATTATAATAGCTCCTTGCACCTGATTTACTAAAGGAAATTTATTTATTTTTATTTTATATTATTTTTTACATTTATTTAATCACACTATTTACCGCCCAGTGAAAGCATGTTTTAATTTAGGCGCAGACATAACATTTATTTTAAATGTACCTGGTTTGCGCCTGCCTTAGTAAATCAGGTGGTGAGTCTTTATTTGTATTTCAAAACTGAGGATTAAAACTTACCTACAGAGCGAACTCTTACACTCCCGTTCTCTCCTAGGAACTGAAATTTCAAAAAGGTAGGAGTCGGACTACTACGCCTACCAAACATGAAGCAAAGCGCTACACCTGTCTTAAACAAATAATTCGTAATCGTTATATTGTTTTTAAAACTTTTTTTCACCATGTCTCGCCCTGCACATTTAACTGAGAATATTTCATGTTTAGGAAAAATATAATCAATGAATTATTAATATTGTAATGACTAGAGGAAACTCTTGCTGATTTATTGTCACATCCTGGCTGTTAAAATCCTAATTTTCTGCATTGCATTTGAAGCGGTCCTAGCTTAGGCTAATTACTTGGCCGGACATCAGCGACTTCAAATAATGCATTACTTTTTTTCTGATTAGGTAATAATAGCCATAAAAGACAAATAAAATGTTACTATAAATCGAAATAAAAGAATTAAGTTGTTCCCGATTTAGAAAAAACAGAAGAAGAGCACACTTTATTTGCAAAAACTCGGGATTTCCATTTTACATTCAAAGAGTTACATTAACACAATTTAACAGTCAAGATTTTGCTGTGCAAAAGAAATGCAAAACGAATTATGCAATTGTCTTAAACGAATTATAGAAGATCTTAAAAGAAAGAAACAAATTATACAAAAACAACAAAATTTAAAATTATTTAAATGGGTCTGGTTAAATTAAACAGTCAAGATATTGCTGTGCAAAAGAAATGCAAAACGAATTATGCAATTGTCTTAAACGAATTATACAAGATCTTAAAGAACGAAACGAATTATACAAAAACAACAACAAAATTCAAAATTATTTAAATGGGCCTGGTTAAATAGGCTACACCAATGCTTTTATATACTTGCTTCATGGTTTTACCATGATAGACAGTGTCTGGAACTCAAAACAAGTTTAAAGCTCAAGGTTTCTGGCCAGAAATACTAACATGTTCACCTTTTCTGCTTTAATAGGCTGCGGAGTGGAGTAACAACACTACCCGCTGTGCTAAACACACGTTCAGATGGAGCACTGGTAGCACATATACACAAATATTTACGTGTAAAGCTGGCCATGAGAGGAAACTAGGGATGCACGATATGGATTTTTTTCAGCCGATACCGATAACCGGTAATTACCTGCTTCTCATGGCCGATACCGATAAGATAACCGATAATTTCACATTTTTGTATTTTAAAAAGAAGTTCATAACCTGTAGTTTGTGCACACCTGAGGGTAAGAAAGGCTAAGATGTAGTGAGCAAAGATGGATGATTTAATATTCCATAGCTCTGGCCTAACCAAATCTAACTGACATCACTATATTAACACAACAAAAACAAAGAACAGTTCTGACTCTTCAAATGTTCATTTATTTTTTCTAGTAAAGTACATCAAAAAAACTTCACAAACATACTTTGGCTTTTATAGAGCATTTTGCCTAAGGATTCAAATTAAATGCTTTGACATAATCTGTCAAATCAGACATGTCAATGTATTAAATACAGGTTATTATTAGTAGTAAAGTGCATCACTCAATACAAAAATAAAGGCTTCTATAGAACCGAAAGCCTATGGCTGCTTAGTCTGCAGATAAAACACAATGACAAAAGGCATATAGTAGACTGTTATGCTTAATACAGAAATGGAAAAGGGTTGGGGGACAGCTATGCTACTTTTAGTGCATGAGGGTGAGGTAGGTTTTTCTATACTTTGGCTTTCATAGAGCATAAAGCCTATCAAATGTTTTGCATAAGAATTCAAAATAAATTAAATGCACTGACATAATATGTCAAATCAGACATGTCAACGTATTAAACACAAGTAATTGAAACAAAAAGTAAAGTGCATCCCTCAATACAAAAATAAAGGCTTTTATAGAACCGAAAGCCTGTGGCTGCTTCGTCTGCAGATAAAACACAATGACAAAAGGCATATAGTAGACTGGCCCCTATGTCATTTTATGCTTAAAGGTATCCAAACAAGTTTTCCTTGTAAACAACTCGTTTTGTATACATTCACATTTTCACCCAAATAGACAAGAGTTTTCTATTGTTGTTCCCTAATCTACATACTCACTGGACTAACGTCAGAAGTCCATGTGTCCGTGGTAAAACTTGTCGCTTACGTTGGTATCGATCAGACTATGAATGTGTGTGGCGACCACATCATACAGGGCAGGTAGGGATACATCTGCAAAGTACCAACGGCTTGGGAGAGTATACCGGGGTTCTAAATGTGCCATTAGCAGGTGAAATCCTTGGTCTTCTACCACGGAAAAAGGCTGGTCATCAAGTGCCATAAATTCTGTGATTTTGTCATTAATTGCCTTAGCCTTTGGGCTGTCTCTAGTAAACTTCCTGCAGTTTTCAAATGCCTGTTGAATAGGCAGTACCGCACTCTCTTTTTTTTTGTGCCAACGCTGGCTGCTTCGTATTCCTTCAATACATCTTTGTTGCGATGACGACCTTTCAGGTGACTTATAAGATTTGTTGTGTTAAAACTCGTAGACTTTTTTCCCTCCTCTCGGAACCCTTGCGGAACATATATTGTAAATTGCAATCGTGTTGTCTTCCTCTAAAACTGTGAAAAACTTCCACACCGGCGATGACATGTTTGGCTCTCTAGTCTACACTGCGTGGCTCTACCCAGGTGCAGCAGTTTGCCGTCATGAACGCGACAACGGCGTGCTGCGCTTGTTAAGTCAATGAAAGCAATATTGGCTTCGTATTATCGGCTGTATTTATCGGCTATAATTTCATTATCGGAATAATACATAATAATATAAATTTCCCATTATTGGCCGATAATTTATCGGCCCGATATATATCAGGCATCCCTAGAGGAAACCATCCCTGGTTAGCTTTCCACCAAGTTAGTGGGTCTTCTCCATCAATAGCCATTTCCTGTAGGTACATTGTCATCTCTGCTTCAGCTTTTTGATCAGCATTGAGCGTGGCTGCTGTAGCTGCTTTTTTCCCAAGAAGGCTGCCCAGTGAACCTTTCTTCTTCTTAGGCGCGGTGCCAGCACCTGATTCCTCTTCCTCTTCTCTCACTTGTGCGGGACCGGGTGTCGGAGTTGCGCGTGTTGCTGCTGCTGCTACCGCCATCTCTGCTACTAGTTCTGTTTTTGTGGCACTTAGCTCGAGTGGCTTCATGTGGTCCCCTCGGTATCTAGGGTCAAGCAGTGTTGCTTTGCTCATCATCCTCTGGGTGGCATCATTGTCATATTTGCCTTCCATCTCCTCCAGGATGACGCACTTCAGGTCGGCTGTGAGTTGGTAATCCTCCTCTGACTCCTCCAGCACACCTTCCAGGTGGGCTAACATGGGCAGAAGTGAGGAAACAGTAACATAGTTTTCTCCGGAGAGAATATCTGTGAACTCCGCTACTGGCTTCAACCCGCTGTTAACCGCTTCCAGAACACTTATGTCCTGCCATGTAAGCTGCGGGAGCGGTCGGCGGCTTTTGTCCTCAGCAAACACCCGTTTGATGGCTTGCACCTGCTCCAGGATTCTCTCCATCATTTGTTGTTTTGAGCCCCATCGTGTTGCACAGTCCTGTCAGGAAAAACATCTTCAGCCTTAGGCTATTAATAACTTCTAAGTAACTATAGTAAGGCTTTCTAGCCTATAGCTCACATAATGAACCCCATATAGGCCTAAACTATTTAAAATGCACACATTTACGTTTTTCTAACCACCGCTGACAAATAGCTACACATAGCCTCCCATGTGGTGATCACACAATGTCAAATCACCTTAACATATAAGCTTAGTTATGCAAGTCATTCATGTTTGTGTGTGCGTCTGCTCGCACGCTTGCGCTGGTGTAATAGACTGTTGTGTCATTTAAATAGCTTTGTTTGCGAAGCTATTTAGTATGCGCATATAGTATGGTTTTACATTTTGGAAATTGCACACTTATTATATTATTGCAATTAGCTAGGTATCGGCCGGCCCACACTTTTCTAATTACCATTATCATGGAGTTTCAGCTCCTCTTGTGCTTTGCGCAGCTCACGTCTTCTTAACCAGCTGTGGGAAAAAGCAGTGTTGACTGCCCGGCAAATAGTCCATGGGCTCAGACCCAAAATTTAATGTACCGGTACCATCTGGGTGGGCAAATTCTAGTTGTGATTTTTTAATTCCTATACATCCCTAGATTATGTTTTGATATGATAGACCTTGCAGACTGGCAGCTTATTAGTGGTTATCCCCTCTTAAAGTATGGACTGCTGTTGTTCAAAACCGGGAAAGTGCCTTCCCTGGAAATCATCTTTCTTTCATTATATCCTCTCCCTGGGGTGTGTGGACTACTGACTGTTAGTATTACATGTAGAAACATGTTCAACATACATGTCTAGATATATTATACTACATAGTGTCTACTAAATTGGCACGTCTCAGTCAAAAAGAGTTTTATTTGTGTTAAAGTGTATATGAACAGCTGCATTCAAAATGTGTTACGACTAGGGTTAGAGGGTTACATTTTCTTTCCCGCCACTTTACACTACAGTGGCTACACTCAGGTCCTCAACTATAGAATATACAGCGTCGGGACCTGAGCTCTGCTCCCAAAAGCCAGTAATTTCTTCGGCCAATGTCGGTGGAGCAGGGGGCCTAAGTCTTAGAGGGCTACGCCTATACTCATAGAATCTGGAGTTATGGTAACATAACTAATGTTCTATTTCGTATAGGCTTCGCCCTCTAAGAGCTGTCGCTATTGGGTTAAGGGCGAAGCTGATGTAGTCAGTGCCCGCTGAGACACCAAGGACCTCAAGCAGATAACATACACCAGTTCACAACCCTATAATGCGAAGCGTAATAAGGCAGGAAAACACCGGCTGTGCCATGGTTGACCTCATGTCAACCTTGTGTGGAAAAAAGGTGAGTGATAGAACACTCGCTCCACACAACACTGCCGTTGCAGAATGTGAGACGTTGATTATGTATCGTAATGATTCCTCATGCAGCCCACTAATCCGTGATGATTAGATTGGGGGCGCACCGTTTGGCATGTGCGTAAAAACGCCAGATCTGACAACGCGTCATCTGCGGTCTAGCACGTTTAAGACTGAATGAGTCAGGGAGGACTCAGACACATTGCGCAGATAGAAACGGATGAAAAGGCACGGAGAAGCCCAAGATGCCGCTGCGCAGATGTCTGCCACCGCCATCCCTCTGAGGAGGGCCGTAGATGATGACAAGGCTCTCGTGGAGTGCGCCCGGACGCCCTGCGGTGGCTGGGCTCCTGCCGCACTGTAGGCTTGTGTGATGGCATCACACAGCCAGTGCGACAGACGCTGTTTTGACGGAGCGGAGCCTTGTGAATGCTCTCTGTAATGAACAAACATACTGAGACAAAGCGCGCACTGGGCAGAGTCGGTGAGACGCTTCTTCTGCCTCATTTCTGTGAGGGGGGGGGAAGAACCCCTCGAGGGAAATAATTCTCGCCCGAAAGGAGTTTGTTAGGACTTTAGGTGTGAATGAGGGATTTGGCTGTAAAGTCGCTGCACTCCCGTCCTCTATAATAGAAAGGCAGGACGGCGAGACCGACAGCGCGCATAAGTCACTCACTCTCTTAGCCGACGTCAGGGCTAGGAGGAGCGCTGTTTTCAGGGATAGCATCTTGAGAGAGATTTGGGCTCTGAAGGTAGGTTAACACGAGAGGCAGAGGACACGACGTGGGATCTGAGCCTCTCTCCACACACCGGCGCTGAAAAGCAGACCATCTACCCGCATAACACGCTGTAGTAGAAGGGGTTCTCGCACCTTGGATAGTGCGCACCACGGCAGGGGGCAGACCTAACCTTTCCAAGCGCTCCGGTTCAGAGGCCAGGCCCACAGTTGTTGGCCTATTACCGGGAGGTGGAGGATCGCACCGTCCAGCTGTGACAGTGCGTCTCTGCACCATGGTTGGGAACCAAGATACGCTTGTGCGTTCTGGTGCCACCAGAATAACCGATAACCGGTTCTCCTCCTGAACGTGCGCTAAGAGGCGAGAAATCAGGGGAACTGGGGGAAACGCATAAAGGAGAGCCAAAGCGGGGGGTGTTTGACCAGCGGCTCCTGGACGTACACATCCCCACCTAAGAGGCCGTGAGCAGGTGCAGGTTGCTCTGCCGGTATCGCTATGCCCCTCAAATCCGCCGCCTGCTTAATGATGTCCGGCAAGTCCAGGAGAAGTCCTTTGGCGGCCGGCATGTGGCTGGCAGATTGGAGCAGAGAAGGAGAGGACCGCAGCAGCGGAGCTCCTTGCCGCGGTGGGGAAGGGGAAAACCGCAGTTGCGGGGCCCCGCCCTCAAGATCAGGCTTCAGGTCTCCCGACGGGGAGACGGGAGAATCGGGAGGAGAGCCCAAGATGGAGGGAGCCGAGCTGGCTGACTCGTGCCCGCCATCGAGGATTTCCTCCAGAATATTCGGGAAGTCGTTGCCGCAGAGGATCTTGTCCAGCTCGTCGTCCGGAGAGATGGCGCCGCGGTCAGACCAGCTACCGTCGCCGCTTCCCTCCACCTGGAGCGCCGTGAAGGCGTCCGCCCGCCGCTGCAGTTCCTCCACAGGCAGTCGAGCACAGAATTGGCAGGAGGCCTGCGGAGTCAACGCTAAACCGGCGTGAACGGCGCCCAGGCAAGCCTCGCAGCGGGGGTGGAGGTCCGACAGCAGGATGTAGCCGGTCCAGCAGGCGGTACACAAGCGGACAGCTCCTCCTGCGCGGTGAGACGACTTCTTCATCTTCTTCTTCTTGACTGCTTGATCGCTGAAGAAATTCTGGGAGCAGAGCTCAGGTCCCGACGCTGTATATTCTATAGTTGAGGACCTGAGTGTACCCACTGTAGCATAAAGTGGCGGGAAAGAAAATTGCTAAAGAAAATTAGCTAGCTAGCTAACATTACCTCTAAATATGGATCTGGCTGGGGATAAGTTAATTCACTTGAGGCGGTAAACACAGTCTGGTTACGTTTTTAAACCTTTTATTCTGTTGATGGGTAGACTTTATCTTTGTTTGAAGTACTTTGAACAAAATTACTTACAAGGGCAAGTCATCTGTCACAGACTAGCCTATGGTCCTAGCAGTCACCAGCCACTAGACTCACTCACTGAACACGCAACACACGTGCTACAGAGATGCTACAGAGATAGAATCTGGGAAACCTGGACATAAACAAAACCTTCAAAAAGTGTTGTGTTTATGTGTTAATTATTTCAAAAGTGGAGTCGGCTTCTATTAAATATACTGTATACAGTGTTTCCCACAGAATTCGAATGTACTTGTGGTGGTAGGTGGGTTGGCAACGGGGGGGGGGGGGGGGGGGGGCGCGGGGGGGTTGAGTGCCTTTTTATTCTTGCATTCTCTTATATTGTCAATATATAGGCTAATATCAATAAAGGATCCCACTACCTGGATGGCTGAAAAATTATCTCATGTACTCCATTTTAAATAGTTCCATTTGTCAAACAAATAACTAACCTGTATATATCTAAAGTAGTTTGTGTCAAAGATAACATAACTTAAAAATATAAACAGTGCTACACTGTTCTGTTTGTTGCTTGCTTTTGTCTACAAGGTGAAGAATAGAAATGAGACCCCTTTTACAGAGAAATCTGCTTTTCTGCCCCTCTGCCCTGCTACATCTCTCTGTGCTGTCAGTCTCACCTGTATCTTTACATCGTTACATTACAGCCTTTCACATTATTATCTACTCTGTTTTACTGCTCAGCAGCTCCTCTGGTCCAGACTGTCCTGCTCCTCCTCAGGACGAGTCCTTTTCCTTCTTTGAAAATATTTTTCAATATTAATCTGGATTGAGGGAGCAAACATTCAGAGTCAGAGTTAAAAAGTTATTATTAACGTTATCAGTCCACTCAGTGGATACTGAGTAGCAGCTAGGCTATACAGCGTGCTAATCTCGGAAACTCAGCTGGATTCCGAGTAACGTTAACTGTTAGTTCTTCTTTTCGGGAATTCAGTCGGCTGTCTTCTTGGCATGGAAAAAAAATATCCCTCACGCTTGTGCAGTGGGAGGCGAACAGACGGGTCCGGTGAGAGAGCGAGTGAGCGAGAGAGAGAGAGAGAGAGAGAGCGAGAGAGAGAGGTCGTGTGGAGCAATTAGGGGCTGAGCGAATCAATGCGCTACACGCAGTTTTACGATTATATAGTTTCATATAAAGTTTTCTGTGTGTGGGAAACCCTGGAGGGGTAGAGCGAGGGGAGATTGTCCACTAGTTAATCGATCGCGGATGGCGTCGTTCTCTCGGACGGATAAAAAAATAAAAAAAAAAAATGCTAAAATGGGTCGCCAAATATACTTTGGCGGCTGTTAATATACCTGGGCGGCCCGCCCAAGTAAAGTCTATGTGTGGGAAACACTGTGTATATTTTCAATTACATAATTTATTTAGAAATAATTTATATTGGGGGGGAGAGAAAACAAGAATAGCAACGACAACAAAATCTCGTACAGGCGCTAATAGGGGAAAATAACAAAATGTCCAATAAATATGAAAAGCTGCTCCTGTGGAAAGGCTATCATATATTAATTTACTTATATTGACCCTATAAACAATTTAGTATAGGTAAGGTTTTGCCCACTCAGATGGTACCGATATCTGGTCTGGCCCATGGACTAAAACCCTGATGCCCGATCAGTGCTGGCCTTCTGCTGCTGAAGTGAGTTGTTTATGGCAATGTTCAGGTTGTGACCAAAACAATTTAACCACGGCCATTTTAACTGTCTGATGGCTGCCACAATATTGGCCCCATTATCAGTAGTTATGCAGGAGATTTTTCTTTCTTCTACTTTCCAGTCATGTATGGTCCCCCGCAGTGCCTCTTCCAGGTTGTCGGCTGTATGGCTTTCCGGCACGAAGCTTGTTTGTTAGCATTTCGTTTCAAGTGTCCACTCTTTGCTGACATAATGCGCGTCACTGACATGTAAGGCATCATGTTGCAGCTGGACCACATGTCAGTTGTCAGGGCCAAATATTCCACATCATCCAGCACTGCTGCATTGTTTGCTCTGATGTCGTTGTACAACTTTGGGACTGCGGTCTTCGAGAAGAATTTCCGACCTGGCAGCTCATACTGCTTGTCAAATGTCTGCAGCATGGCCTTAAATGCACTCTTCTCTACCGTATTAAAAGAAACCATTTATTTTGCTAGGTAGCGAGTTACAGCATCAGTACACTGCTTCCATCTTTCACTGTCACGCTTGTACTTTGTACTTTTTGAAAAAGCCCCAGATATGGTTGGTTGGTGGCTAGCTGTTTTGCTAGGGCCAGTTGCATGTGATGGCACTGGCAATTTAGCATAATCGACGGGATGGTGTACACGCAAATGGTCGTGAAGATTCGTCGTCTGCACACCACTTCAGTAGTGTCTCTTGGTTCTCCTCTTTCGTTAGGCCGAAACCCAAAGTACTGCCAGATGGGCGAAGTGGTACCTTTTTTAGCGACCAAGTTTGTCGCTGCCATTATGCAAGGTGATTTGCCACCGTCACTGATCAATATCCGCTCACATCCACTGGGCTGGCTGCATTTTTTTATTTTTTTTTTTAAATTCACTCACTGGTATATTCTGCAGTTACATCACTATGACTAGTATTTAAAATATTTTTTTTATAATCAGGTGATCTGCTTAATGAGGTTGCTTAAGCATAGGCTATAGGGAGGAAAAGTAAGGAAAGACCAGGTGAGGATGGGCTGTGGGCTCAAATGTGCAAAAAATAGAAATAGTACTTAATATCCAACTTAGGCTACATACATATAAAAAGTATAAAAGAAAGTATATATAAAAACTTTAGTACCAGAGCAGCTCACATGAGAGCCTTGTCCGTTTCATTACGGACATATGGAAGAACATCTTTTCTTGTTCATCTATAAAATCCCCCCCCGCCAACAACGATATCATTGTCCATCGCGATGTTTCACTGTGGACATCATCATATGCCAATTTGGTAGACATCGCCCAACCCTACTGTTCACGATTACCAATCGCTGTGGCCATAATTGTAATCTTGAGTAATATAGCCTACAATTAATTGTGCAGCTCTACATACTAATCTCTATAGCCTTTTCCAGTTTTAGGTTAGTTTCCGTTAGTACGCGCTTTTGAATAGCTACACTACGGAGCCCGCATACCTGTCACATATGGTGTTGTTCAGTACAAGGCCAAATTCAAATGTTCAGAATACTCAGGGTTCGTACGAGTGTTGGAAATCCTTGAAAATGCATGAATTTTAATGTGTTTCAAAGATCATGAATATGTGGGAATATTGAATAAAGTGCTGGAAACTGCTTAAATTTATTTAACATAAGCTACTGTCAATGTGTCAAAGATCTGATAAAATTAGCCTGACCCATTTTTTTATCATGAAAAAGATGTCGCCAGTTAATTGCTTTTGCCGGAGCTATGCGCCCTTTTTGATTTGAGTTTTTTCTGCTGCACTCACTCAAGCCTTAATGGGAGGGGGAGCAAAGGACAACCACTGGGACCCCAGGCATCATTGGAGACATGGCAGGATGAGGTTGCCAATTTAATCAGAACTGGCTTGATAATGAAAAGTAAAAGTTATGGCTAACACAAGGCCCAACCATTCTCAAGGCGTCATGCAAACTCTGCAAGAAGGAAATAGAAGTTTTTGCTATGGGGGACTCAGTGTTGTCAAGTCATGCTAAAGGTAAGCATACCAAAGGTGTTTCCAACTTAATGTTAGCCAACAGACTAAAATATTGGGTGACCTGCATTTGTAAATGATGGACAAGAATGAAAGGATGATGGTCGTGTTATGTAAAGTGCTTTTGCCATGTCCATAAGTCAATGTTATCTTAGGTTGTGTTCAGCGCGGTTCGGGGTAGCTGTGGCTTTGTGTGCAACAACATCCACTTGCATAGCCATTAGCCAGCTAGCCAAAAGATTTTCTTGGTAACATTATCCCTACATTAACCCTACATGCCCTGTAGCATGAGTCCATCTGTCTCTTCCTGCGAACTTTGCACTGCGTTCATAGCCGGTTCTCCCTATAGGCTGAATAGGCAAATGCCTAGGGCCTTACGCATCCTTGAGTGTATTTTTTCTACTTTCAAAAAAAAAAAATCTGTTACCTGTTCCTTACTGTACCTTATTGAATACATTACGTGCCAGTGATCATAAAACCAATTAAAAGCACTGATTCAGGGAAGACCCCCCCCCCCCCCCCCCCCCCCTCTCCGCAGCAAGAGATGCATCTTATTGGTTGAGGAAGTCTTCATTTGTGGAGAGAGCCACATTCACCTTGGTATTGGTTACATTTTATTTTGACATTCATGTGTTATATATCTTATAACAGTGCCATGCTTTAAAGAGTAACTGAACTCCAAACCTAAATCTGTGGTGAAGCCTGACATCTAATGGTGAAAAGTAGGGTACTGCACTGGCAATCTACTATTGGCTGGTCTTTGTGCCATGATGACATGATGACACCATCTGTTGTACTCTATAGAAGGTGATATCACCTGGCACAAAGACCAGTCAATAGCATTTGGCCAGTTGAGTACCCTGCAGGCTGTCAGGCTTCACCACAGATTTGAGTGGGGTTTAGTTTCTCCTTAAACACAACATTTTTACTCGGTCTTTATTGCTTGATGGTGGGTAGGATTTGTCTTAAAAGTGGGCCTCCACAGAACATTTCACCGAGGGCCTCCAGCAGTTTAGAGCCGGTCCTGGCACTGACAATAGGCCTAACTGTTGCAATTTATGCAAAACACCAGTCTGAGTCACCTAACAAATTAACTGATGGTGAAAGTGATGCTTTTTTATATCCCACGGCGCAGCCGACGGCATCACAAGGCAAATTTAGGTCAGGCAGTCAAGTCAGTCAGTCAGTCAGTCAGTCAGGTAATCCTTAGTGAGATGATGCGCTTCGTCAGATGGTCTCTAGAGGGCATTTTTGACTGTGAGATGCAGTGTTTCCCATACAGAGGCACAAAATCAAAAGTTGGTCAGTGTATAGAAATGGATCTAAATCGATCTCTAATGTGCCTGATGTGCGCATCATGTCTTGTCTGTAATTTGGAGATGTACAGACAGCAGACCAGCAGCATTGAACTCAATCCACAGTCTCCCGATGTGAAAACACAAGTGAAACTTAACATTCCACAGTTAGTAACAGGCATTTGCAGACAGTAACTCATCTTCGCTGCCCTGCAAACTTTAACTGTAGGTGACGTGATCTTGTGGTGTTTCAGTAACGTTAGTAGAATTAGGTAATTTAACCGTGTTGCTGTTCTTCAGAGCATAGAATTGAACACGTGCCGTGGGTCTGTATAGGATCTGTGCTTGTTTTCTATAGATTATATTTTGAATTTATACCATGGTCTGGGTGAATACTCGATTCCGATTGGCTGCAGGGTGTCCATTAATTCCTGATAATGGACACCTACTAAGTAGTTCCAGTGAAACTGTCTGTTCACCGTTCTAAATTAATGCTCTGGCCACGTAGTATCAGCCATAGACATATCAGCCTGTATGTAAAATGAGTAACCATAGCAACAGGGACACAGTCAAAGCGTCCGTTTATTCCGTTAATTTGTTCGTGAAAATCTTGATATTGATTTGGGGACAATGACATGGCTGGATAGCTAGCTAGTCTTGTTGTTAAACATACTGTCAAATTATATTTACTGTTTGTCAACCGTACGCAATGTTATTGACTTTGAATCTTGCTAGCATAACATTAGCTTTCTGGCTCATAGCTGAGCCAAAGGGTTCTATGAGCTGAGCGGACTAGAAATATCTCCCGTTGCCAAGTCGTATCTAAGGTTCGTCCTATTTACTGGAGTAGTGAACAACGTTTCCATTGCATAAGAACCTTATGGGATGGTAATGATTGTTCCAGGTATTAGTCTACCCTCAGGTGTTACCAGGGAAAGGAATTAATGGACTCCGCGGACTCCGCGGAGGCAACCATCCTCCGCTGCGCGTTGGACGGTTCTGGCCTCCCCGTCGTCCATTAATTCCTGATAATGGACACCTCGTCGGGCATTATCCCTTACTTAAATGTATCACCCCATACATAAAATTCTAAGGCTATATCTCTAATCATACTTTGTCCATTTTGTGAGAAGGGGGGCGCTGGGTGGATTATCTGTAGGTCAGGTTTGGTGTGCAAGTCTGGGTCCAACTTCCAGGGATCCATTTTTTTATCCCAGTCTGCCACTACACAGGACGGTATACCTTGTGAAATAGAATAAAGAAATGAACACCATATCAGTTAACAGGTGTAGGCCTATGTGTTCATGACAACATTTTCTAGGCTGGCTTACTCACCTAGTTTATTGATTAGGCCTATACTACTATTTCCTGCCATAATTATGCACACTATTGACTTAACATATGAATAACATATTGATAGATTAGCCTAAATGTCATTTTGTGATTTAGCCAGCTGTCATTCATTTTACTTTAGCCTTTATTGTTATTATTCTGGTTTTCTTTCAGCAGTCAAGCAATGCACCCGGCGGTGCATCCGCAACACCCTGTACAGCTACAACACCTACTTGTGCAGCCAGAGCCAGTACAGCAGCAACAGCCAGCAGTGCAGCAACAGGAGGAGTTGCAACTCTACCACTCACGGGTTCATCCAGTCCACATCACCAGTCAACCAGCAACACCACAGGCACTATGACCTTTTGTTAGTTCAAATCCAGCACTGATTGCTTAGATTTGCTGGGCAATAACAGTGGTAACCAGCCACTATTCCTATACATCGTGTGAGAATATTAGAGATGCTTTCCAAACCATGTTTACTGACAGTGACATTGCAAAACGGTTTAGCCTACTTGTGGAGAGTGGAAAGTGACATACCTCTTCACATTTGGGATAGCCCTTCATTTCTTTTCTCTGATGAAGTCTGGATATGTTCTTCTGTTTGATGAAAGCTTGAGCCGCAAAATGAAAAGCCAGCTTGACATGCAAGTGAGATTCTGGAATGACACCCAAGTGAAAACAAGGTATCTAACTTATTTTTTCATGGGTCATCATGCTGCAGACCAGGGGCCTCATTTATAAAACATTGCTTGTGAACAAAACCAGCCTGAAAAGGGCTTGCGCCACTCTTCACAGTGATTTTCAGATTTAGACCCATTTAGACCCATGCGTGCGCACACTTTGCAGACAGTGGAAAATGGTGACTTTGATGGCAAAGTAGTGAAAGTAAGTAAAAATGACCTTTACACTCATTCATTTCCAGGCCTACTCCACATCAACTTAGAAAGCCCTCTAATATATTCCATGTCATAAAAACATCTACAACTAAACAGCGTCTTTAGTTTGAAAGCCTATCGGTTGTCAAAAAAGAATCTACATTGTGTGAATTTGTCTCAATTAAGTGCAGTACAGTCTTTTAGCAGAGCCTCAATTTGTCCCAAATAATAGCGACAAATTGAAGGTGTTAAACCTGTTAAAACTAGCTTGTCTCCTCCTTTGCTGTTTAAAAGCGACGCTCACCCCCTCCCATCCCTGAAAAAAATTCTCGTAATGGCAGAATCAATGAAGTGAGCGAGTAAACTTGTTAAATTAGTAAACATGCTACCTACCTCTTCACTTCACGAGACTGGTAACGGTGACACTTCTCTGTAGGTACGTTTAGCGTAACTATTAGCCTGTATGCACAGTTTGACCTTAGGGACTTCCGTAGTCCAGTAGTTTTGCTGTGCTTTACTTATAGATATGTTGAGGTTTCTGTCACCCTCTAGTGGTCGGAAAAATGCTTAGTGCAGCTTTAAAGTCGAGATGAAACGGCATTTCGAGAGTATCTAACTTACGTATCGTGACGTATTTCCGAGTGAAACAGGAAAGACAGGCAGGACATAACGTTGGGAGGAATTTGATTTGAACGTTGAAAAGTGGGTGTGTCATAACACCCGAAGACACACTGAAGTACCATGCTGTTGCTAGCTAGCTAACTAATGAATCTTAGCCTCTTAGCTCTGTGCGCTAAAAGTTGAAGATTGATTGATGGGTGGATGTCATGATATTATTGGTTGAAATTAGTTACGGGCATGCTTACGTAAGCACACGGCATATTTTGTTTTACAGGAAGAAAACATGATTGAATTTTGATATAAGAATACAATGAAATTGATTTTTTCATTTTTTTTTGGCATATATTGTTAAATAGGTGCACAGTATGACCGGGGATGTGATCTAAAAGGGTTAAAAAGGCATTTTTCATTTCATCTCGTCTTTAAAGGAATAGTTCACCCAAAAATGTATGTTTGATATCCACTTTAGTCAACGTTCTGTATGTATTCTGCACAGTATAATACATGCAGCATTTATAGTTGAGATTTTGTCATTTTTCATTATTATTATGACATCAAACATTAATATGGGTGCTCACTTTTTGAATTTGATGATTAAATACAAAGTAATTGGTTTAAGACAGTATTTCTACCTATTTTCAAATCTCACGCCCTATTTTGAAGGCTAAACGGCCAAACCGGAAGTCTTGTTTCTGCTAATTCAAGCTAGTCTTACCTATCGATGCCGGGGTGCGCGCAAACATGACGTATTTAGAAATCAACAGCTAGAGTGCTGATTTCAGCTAAATAACAGGGCCGTAGTCGAGACCGCCTTGGTCGAGTCCAAGTCCAGATCGAGTCATTGGTGAATTGAGTCCGATTCAAGACCAAGACCGAGGGGGGTCGAGACCGATTCGAGACCAAGACCGGGGGGGAGTTGAGAGGGTTGAGACCAAGTCGAGACCAAGACCGAGGGGGGTCGAGACCGAGTTGAGACCAAGACCGCAAAACTACGAGTCCAATTCGAGACCAATACCATAGCAATGTGTTATCCAAGGCTACCATTGTATTTATTGACTAAAATAGCATATTTTTGTTTATTGCCTAAAATAAACGGGAGGTTTCTAAAGACATTTCAACAAAATTTGCATGTTTTGAGGACAAAATTAATTGTAGGCAGCTTGTTTATGTTCATAACATACAGTAGTTGCACCTTTACTTAACTAGAAGTGGATTAATCTATTTCACCTACTTTTTCTTACTGCTCCACAACCATATGCTGCTCTCAGCATTGCTTGACTGAACATATTCTTACCTGGCATGACATTTTAATTTAATCATATTATTGAAATAATCTTATGTCATACTAAAACTGCATAGGATAACTCAGCACTTTGGCAGTCTCTCTGGTTGTGATAGTCTAGCCACAGCCAGTACACTGACATTGGAAAATGACAAATCCACAGGATCTTCTGTCACAGGTGATTTTATTGGGTCTGGCTAAGGCCAATTCCTAAATTAATAGCAACATTTTTTTGATTTTAATATTTTATCAATTAGTTATCATATGCAGCTTTAATGAAATATGCAATTATGTTATTAATTATGCCGGTGTCTTGTTTTACTGGTATGCTCTTGATGCATAAACGTTACTATCTGAACATGGGCATTGAACAACTTTGGGCATTGAATATCCTTAAGACCCATACATGACACATTTAAGAAAACAGAGGAATTGGAAGTCTCAAACATGTTTATTAATTTATTATTTCATAGACAAATCATAACCAGTGTTCTCTAGGGATAGTAAAGGCTCTTTGAACTGAAAACCCCTTCACATGAAACAGGCATGAGCGTAAACAAACAAACAAAATCAAAAAACAGCGTGACAACAAGCCCTCTCTCTGACAGTGACATATTCAGGATGAGGATGAGAAAATGTTGACAGATCTGTAAGTCGCTTTTAGATAAAACGTGAATAGCTTGTTCTTCTTAGGGGATTAAGCCCTCACTACCATCGTAATATCACTGCTGCATGGAACGCTGCATAATTCCAACCAGGGAAGTAGGGTTTAGAGTAAATATCTGACCGCGAGGTCCGACAGCCAGCTTCCTCCATTGCACCCGGGAAGGTCCGATGACGTCATTCTGCATAATAATTAGCCATGTGCTTCTGTTTGTTTGAGAAACGATGGAAGATTTAGTGTGAACGATGGACAGATGAAGAAAGATAAATTTGCCTCAGAGTAGATTGATTTCATTATAATTAGGGCCGACTGATTGCAGGCCATGAATCTTTCTAACTGCAGGGAGAGTGTGTATTTTCAGAGCAATGGGCCTTCGGAGCAATTGGTGTTTGTTTTCGGGGTAACGAGCTGTCGGACAAATGGGCTTTCGATCCAATGGGACATTTTTCGGACTATTGGGGTTTCGTAATAATGGGCCGTTGGAACAATGGGTGGAGTCCGAAAATAGTATCATTCGCTGCTGGTCACTTTCTTAGAAGAGATTATAATTATAAAAACAAATACAGCTGCAGGCGGCAATGACGGGGTCCTAGCACCTGGTGACCTCTGGGTTAAATGTGAGATATAGACACCAAATATTGCACATTTCCTCAGAGTAGATATGTGCACAAGTGTACCAGATTCAGTGAAGATAGCACAAAGCCATCATGGGTTATGGCTCATTTTGTCAAATATGTGCCACGCCCTAAAATTGATTGGCATATAGCGGACAAACGATATGGAGTACCAAATATCTTTTAATGTTTTTTAATGATGGGAGTCCAGAGATGATGCATACTAAATTTGGGTTAGATTGGATCAACGGTGTAGGAGGAGTTCGCAAAAATAGGTTTTTGAGAAAATCCAAAATGGCGGAAAGTCTCATATGGCGGCAATGGGCGGGGCCTATGAATATGATGTGGCTTCACCTAAGGAATACAGGAAAAAAAGATTTTTGTTTCTATGATTTATAGTTACTGAATTATGGGCATTTAAAATCTAAAATGTTGCTGTAGCGCCCCCTATGGGCAAAATGACAGCAAATTTTGGTTTATATCTCAGAGTAGACATCTGCACAAGTGTACAAAATTTGGTGAAGGTAGCA
Source organism: Centroberyx gerrardi (assembly GCF_048128805.1). Taxonomy (NCBI): domain Eukaryota; kingdom Metazoa; phylum Chordata; class Actinopteri; order Beryciformes; family Berycidae; genus Centroberyx; species Centroberyx gerrardi. The sequence goes on from NC_136002.1 coordinate 374,274, forward strand.
CAATGCACTCATGAGTTACGGCAATTTTTGTAAAATGGACCCCGCCCACAACCTTTGACTAAACTTTGTAAGCTAATTATATCACAACGGTATGGAATATCAAATATCTTTTAATGTTTTTTAATCATGTGAGTCCAGAGATGATGCATGGCAAATTTGGAGATGATTGCCTCAACGGTCTAGGAGGCGTTCGCAAAAATAGGTTTTTGAGAAAATTCAAAATGGCGGAAAATCTAGTCAGACGGAAATAGGTGTGGCCTATATGGGTAGATGCGTAATGATCAAAGGAATCCAGGAGAAGAGGAATTTTGATTCTATGACTCACGGTTCAGAAGTTATGTTCCCAGCACTACGTGCTAGGACCCCTAATAATAATAATAGGAACATTAAAGCTGCAAGCAGCGATGATCGGGCCCTTGCACTTTGCGCACGTCGGGGTGTGCCGCAGCCGCCGCATCGTTACTGGACACCGACCGATCGACACGGCTCAGAATTTTCAGTATAAAACGTGTCCTTTTGGCAGTAGGTGGCGCTATGTCTATGAGTCAAAATTGGCCTGTAGATGTCTTCAGGCCGGGACTCTCATCAAACGTGTGAAGTTTGGGGCAGCTTTGACCATGTACAGTGGAGTTACAAAGCATTTCCTGTGTTGCCAGTAGGTGGTGCTATGACTGTGATTCAAAATTGGCCTGTAGATGTCTTCAGGCCGGGACTCTCATCAAACATGTGAAGTTTGGGGCAGATTTGACCATGTACAGTCGAGTTACAAGCCACTTCCTGTTTTGCCAGTAGGTGGCGCTATGACTATGATTCAAAATTGGCCTGTAGATGTGTTCAGGCCGGGACTGTCATCAAGCAGGTGAAGTTTGGGGCAGATGTGACCACATACAGCGGAGTTACAAAGCACTTCCTGTGTTGGCAGTAGGTGGCACTATGACTATAAGTGAATATTGGCCTGTAGATGTCTTCAGGCCGGGACTCTCATCAAACGTGAAGTTTGGGGCAGATTTGACCATGTACAGTCGAGTTACAAACCACTTCCTGTGTTGGCAGTAGGTGGCGCTATGACTATAACAGAATATTGGCATGTAGATGTGTTCAGGCCGGGACTGTCATCAAGCAGGTGAAGTTTGGGGCAGAATTGACCACGTACAACCGAGTTACAAACTACTTCCTGTTTCGTGGCGAAACATGGAAATTCGACGCCTCGCCCATGACTCTAACTGAATATTGGCATGTAGATGTCTTCAGGCCGGGAGTGTCATCAAACGTGAAGTTTGGGGCAGATTTGACCATGTACAGTGGATGTACAAAGCACTTCCTGTTTCGTGGCGAAACATGGAAATTCAACGCCTGGCCCATGACCATAACTGAATATTGGCCTTTAGATGTGTTCTAGCTGTGACACTTAGCAAACGTGAAGTTTGGGGCAGATTTGACCATGTCCAGCGGAGTTACATAGCACTTCCTGTTTCGTGGCGAAACATGGAAATTGGAGGCCTAGCCACGCCCACGCCGTTGGACGAAAACTCAAGCTTTTAATAACTTTTCATCGTCAAGGTGTTCTATAAACGCTGGGCAAGTTTGAGGTGGATCCGATTAACCTCCTAGGAGGAGTTCATTAAAGTATGACCCCTGTAAATGTAAATAATTTGCACCACTTCTGAGGCATGTGCAAAGTGTCGCATCTATCCGAGCAACTTTAGCCCCTTAAAAATGCGATTCATTCGGCCCAAGAATAATAATAATTCCTTGCATTTCAATAGGGCTTCGCACCGGTCGGTGCTTGGGCCCTAAAAAACGATAGGGTTCCCAGCACTACATGCTAGGACCCCTAATAATAATAATCGGAACAAAAACAATAGGGTTCCCAGCACTACGTGCTAGGACCCCTAATAATAATCGGAACAAAAACAATAGGGTTCCCAGCACTACGTCCTAGGACCCCTAATAATAATCGGAACAAATACAATAGGGTTCCCAGCACTACGTGCTAGGATCCCATATAATAATAATCGGAACAAAAACAATTGGGTTCCCAGCACTACGTGCTAGGACCCCATATAATAATAATCGGAACAAATACAATAGGGTTCCCAGCACTACGTGCTAGGACCCCTAATAATAATAATAATAATTAAAGCTGCAAGCAGCGATGATCGGGCCCTCGCACTTCGCACACGTCGGGGTGTGCCGCAGCCGCCGCATCGTTACTGGACACTGACCTGTCGACGCGGCTCAGAATTTTCAGTATATAACGTGTCATTTCCTGTGTTGCCAGTAGGTGGCGCTATGACTTTAACTGAATATTGGCATGTCGATGTCTTCAGCCGGGACTCTCATCAAACGTGAAGTTTGGTGCAGATTTGACCATGTACAGTGGAGTTACAAACCACTTCCTGTGTTGCCAGTAGGTGGCGCTATGACTATAACTGAATATTGGCCTGTGGATGTGTTCAGGCTGGGACACTCATCAAACATGTGAAGTTTGGGGCAGATGTGACCATGTACAGCCAAGTTCCAAACCACTTCCTGTTTTGCCAGTAGGTGGCGCTATGACCATAAGTAAATATTGGCCTGTAGATGTGTTCACGCCAGGACTGGCATCAAACATGTGAAGTTTGGGGCAGATGTGACCACGTACAGCCGAGTTACAAAGCACTTCCTGTGTTGCCAGTAGGTGGCGCTATGACAGTGATTGAAAATCGGCATGTAGAAATGTTGAGGCCGGGACACTTATCAAACATGTGAAATTTGGGGCAGATGTGAGCATGTACGGTGGAGTTACAGGCACTTCCTGTTTCATGGCGAAACATGGAAATTCGACGCCAGGCCACGCCCACACCGTTGGAGGAAAACTCAAGCTTTTAATAACTTTTGATCGTCAAGGTCTGTTATGTACGCTGAGCAAGTTTGAGATGGATCCGATGAACCGTCTAGGAGGAGTTCGTTAAAGTATGACCCCTGTAAATGGGCAAAAACGCACAATCAATTCAAAATGGCTGACTTCCTGTTGGGTTTAGGTCATGGCACCTATTGATGTTTTTTGTAGGTCTGGACATGATACATGTGCCTACCAAATTTCGTACATGTAGGTGAAACGTAGAGCGATGAGTATTTTTTTGAATTTTGTAGGGGGCGCTATTGAGCCATTTTGCCATACCCATGCGCGAGACCCATAAAATACGTAAATTTTCAGCACTTCTGACGCATGGGCAAAGTTTCGCAACTTTCCGAGCACGTTTAGCCCCTCAAAAGTGCGTTTTTTTTTTACAAAGAAAAATAATAATAATAATAATAATAATAATAATTCCTTGAAATACAATAGGTCCTCGCACCGGACGGTGCTCGGGCCCTAATTAAAGCTGCAAGCAGCGATGATCGGGCCCTCGCACTTCGCGCATGTTGGGGTGTGCCGCAGCCGCCGCATCGTTACTGGACACTGACCGATCGACGCGGCTCAGAATTTTCAGTATAGAACGTGTCATTTCCTGTGTTGCCAGTAGGTGGCGCTATGACTATAACTGAATATTGGCATGTCGATGTCTTCAGCCCGGGACTCTCATCACATATGTGAAGTTTGGTGCAGATTTGACCACGTACAGCCGAGTTACAAACCACTTCCTGTGTTGCCAGTAGGTGGCGCTATGACTATAACTGAATATTGGCCTGTGGATGTGTTGAGGCTGGGACACTCATCAAACATGTGAAGTTTGGGGCAGATGTGACCATGTACAGTGGAGTTACAAAGCACTTCCTGTGTTGCCAGTAGGTGGCGCTATGACCATAAGTAAATATTTGCCTGTAGATGTGTTCATGCCGGGACTGGCATCAAACATGTGAAGTTTGGGGCAGATTTGACCACGTACAGCCGAGCTACAAACCACTTCCTGTTTTGCCAGTAGGTGGCGCTATGACTATAACTGAATATTGCCATGTCGATGTCTTGAGACCATGACACTTATCAAACATGTGAAGTTTGGGGCAGATGTAACCATGTACAGTGGAGTTACAAACCACTTCCTGTGTTGGCAGTAGGTGGCGCTATGACTATAACTGAATATTGGCATGTCGATGTCTTCAGCCCGGGACTCTTATTAAAGATGTGAAGTTTGGGGCAGATTTGACCACGTACAGCCGAGCTAAAAACCACTTCCTGTTTTGCCAGTAGGTGGCGCTATGACTATAACTGAATATTGCCATGTCGATGTCTTGAGACCATGACACTTATCAAACATGTGAAGTTTGGGGCAGATGTAACCATGTACAGTGGAGTTACAAACCACTTCCTGTGTTGCCAGTAGGTGGCGCTATGGCTATAACTGAATATTGGCATGTAGATGTCTTCAGGCCGGGACTGTCATCAAACGTGTGAAGTTTCGGGCAGATGTGACCAAGTATAGCTGAGTTACAAACCACTTCCTGTGTTGCCAGTAGGTGGCGCTATGACTGTGATTGAAAATTGGCATGTAGAAATGTTGAGGCCGGGAGTCTCATCAAACATGTGAAGTTTGGGGCAGATGTGACCACGTACAGCCGAGTTACAAAGCACTTCCTGTTTGCCAGTAGGTGGCGCTATGACTATAACTGAATATTGCCATGTCGATGTCTTGAGGCCATGACACTTATCAAACATGTGAAGTTTGGGCCAGATTTGACCATGTACAGTCGAGTTACATAGCACTTCCTGTTTCGTGGCGAAACATGGAAATTCAACGCCTCGCCACGCCCACGCCGTTCGAGGAAAACTCAAGCTTTTAATAACTTTTCATCGTCAAGGTCTGTTATATACGCTGGGCAAGTTTGAGGTGGATCCGATTAACCGTCTAGGAGGAGTTCGTTAAAGTATGACCCCTGTAAATGGGCAAAAACGCACAAAAATGGCACAATCAATTCAAAATGGCTGACTTCCTGTTGGGTTTAAGTCATGGCACGTATTGATGTTTTTTGTAGGTCTGGACATGATACATGTGCCTACCAAATTTGGTACATGTAGGTGAAACGTAGAGCGATGAGTATTTTTTTGAAATTTTGTAGGGGGCGCTATTGAGCCATTTAGCCAAACCCATGCCCAAGACCCATAAAATATGTAATTTTTCACCACTTCTGACGTGTGTGCAAAGTTTCGCAACTTTCCGAGCATCTTTAGCCCCTCAAAAATGCGTTTTTTTTTTACAAAGAAAAATAATAATAATAATAATTCCTTGAAATACAATAGGTCCTCGCACCGGACGGTGCTCGGGCCCTAATAATTAAAGCTGCAAGCAGCGATGATCGGGCCCTCGCACTTCGCGCACGTCAGGGTGTGCCGCAGCCGCGGCGTCGTTACTGGACACCGACCGGTCGACGTGACTCTGAATTTTCATTATAAAACATGTCATTTCCTTTTGCCAGTAGGTGGTGCTATGACTATGATTGAAAATTGGCCTGTAGATGTGTTGAGGCCGGGAGTCTCATCAAACGTGTGAAGTTTGGGGCAGATTTGACCACGTACAGCCGAGTTACAAACCACTTCCTGTGTTGCCAGTAGGTGGCGCTATGACCATAACTGAATATTGGCATGTCGATGTCTTCATGCCGGGAGTGTCATCAAACATGTGAAGTTTGGGGCAGATTTGACCATATACGGTGGAGTTACAGAGCACTTCCTGTGTTGCCAGTAGGTGGCGCTATGACTGTGATTGAAAATTGGCATGTAGAAATGTTGAGGCCGGGACACTTATCAAACATGTGAAGTTTGGGGCAGATGTGACCATGTACAGTGGAGTTACAAACCACTTCCTGTTTTGCCAGAAAGTGGCGCTATGACTATAACTGAATTTTGCCATGTTGATGTCTTGAGGCCATGACACTTATCAAACATGTGAAGTTTGGGCCAGATTTGACCATGTACGGCCGAGTTACAAAGCACTTCCTGTTTCGTGGCGAAACATGGAAATTCGACGCCTCGCCACGCCCACGCCGTTCGAGGAAAACTCAAGCTTTTAATAACTTTTCATCGTCAAGGTCTGTTATATACGCTGAGCAAGTTTGAGGTGGATCCGATTAACCGTCTAGGAGAAGTTCGTTAAAGTATGACCCCTGTAAATGGGCAAAAACGCACAAAAATGGCACAATCAATTCAAAATGGCTGACTTCCTGTTGGGTTTAGGTCATGGCAGCTATTGACGTTTTTTGTAGGTCTGGACATGATAGATGTGCCTACCACATTTCGTACATGTAGATCAAACGTAGAGCGATGAGTATTATTTTGAAATTTTGTAGGGGGCGCTATTGAGCCATTTTGCCACACCCATGCGCGAGACCCATAAAATACGTAATTTTTCAGCACTTCTGACGTATGTGCAAATTTTCGCAACTTTTCCAGCACCTTTAGCCCCTCAAAAATGCGATTCATTCGGCAGAAAAATAATAATAATTCCTTGCATTACAATAGGTCCTCGCACCGGTCGGTGCTCGGGCCCTAATAATTCCTTGCATTACAATAGGTCCTCGCACCGGTCGGTGCTCGGGCCCTAATAATTCCTTGCATTTCAATAGGTCCTCGCACCGGTCGGTGCTCGGGCCCTAATAATTCCTTGCATTACAATAGGTCCTCGCACCGGTCGGTGCTCGGGCCCTAATTAAAGCTGCAAGCAGCGATGATCGGGCCCTCGCACTTCGTGCATGTCGGGGTGTGCCGCAGCCGCCGCATCGTTACTGGACACTGACCGATCGACGCGGCTCAGAATTTTCAGTATAGAACGTGTCATTTCCTGTGTTGCCAGTAGGTGGCGCTATGACTATAACTGAATATTGGCATGTCGATGTCTTCAGCCCGGGACTCTCATCACATATGTGAAGTTTGGTGCAGATTTGACCACGTACAGCCGAGTTACAAACCACTTCCTGTGTTGCCAGTAGGTGGCGCTATGACTATAACTGAATATTGGCCTGTGGATGTGTTGAGGCTGGGACACTCATCAAACATGTGAAGTTTGGGGCAGATGTGACCATGTACAGTGGAGTTACAAAGCACTTCCTGTGTTGCCAGTAGGTGGCGCTATGACCATAAGTAAATATTTGCCTGTAGATGTGTTCATGCCGGGACTGGCATCAAACATGTGAAGTTTGGGGCAGATTTGACCACGTACAGCCGAGCTACAAACCACTTCCTGTTTTGCCAGTAGGTGGCGCTATGACTATAACTGAATATTGCCATGTCGATGTCTTGAGACCATGACACTTATCAAACATGTGAAGTTTGGGGCAGATGTAACCATGTACAGTGGAGTTACAAACCACTTCCTGTGTTGGCAGTAGGTGGCGCTATGACTATAACTGAATATTGGCATGTCGATGTCTTCAGCCCGGGACTCTTATTAAAGATGTGAAGTTTGGGGCAGATTTGACCACGTACAGCCGAGCTAAAAACCACTTCCTGTTTTGCCAGTAGGTGGCGCTATGACTATAACTGAATATTGCCATGTCGATGTCTTGAGACCATGACACTTATCAAACATGTGAAGTTTGGGGCAGATGTAACCATGTACAGTGGAGTTACAAACCACTTCCTGTGTTGCCAGTAGGTGGCGCTATGGCTATAACTGAATATTGGCATGTAGATGTCTTCAGGCCGGGACTGTCATCAAACGTGTGAAGTTTCGGGCAGATGTGACCAAGTACAGCTGAGTTACAAACCACTTCCTGTGTTGCCAGTAGGTGGCGCTATGACTGTGATTGAAAATTGGCATGTAGAAATGTTGAGGCCGGGAGTCTCATCAAACATGTGAAGTTTGGGGCAGATGTGACCACGTACAGCCGAGTTACAAAGCACTTCCTGTTTGCCAGTAGGTGGCGCTATGACTATAACTGAATATTGCCATGTCGATGTCTTGAGGCCATGACACTTATCAAACATGTGAAGTTTGGGCCAGATTTGACCATGTACAGTCGAGTTACATAGCACTTCCTGTTTCGTGGCGAAACATGGAAATTCAACGCCTCGCCACGCCCACGCCGTTCGAGGAAAACTCAAGCTTTTAATAACTTTTCATCGTCAAGGTCTGTTATATACGCTGAGCAAGTTTGAGGTGGATCCGATTAACCGTCTAGGAGGAGTTCGTTAAAGTATGACCCCTGTAAATGGGCAAAAACGCACAAAAATGGCACAATCAATTCAAAATGGCTGACTTCCTGTTGGGTTTAGGTCATGGCAGCTATTGACGTTTTTTGTAGGTGTGGACTTGATACATGTGCCTACCAAATTTGGTACATGTAGGTGAAACGTAGAGCGATGAGTATTTTTTTGAAATTTTGTAGGGGGCGCTATTGAGCCATTTTGCCACACCCATGCGCAAGACCCATAAAATATGTAATTTTTCACCACTTCTGAGGCATGTGCAAAGTTTCGCAACTTTTCGAGCATCTTTAGCCCCTCATAAATGCGATTCATTCGGCAGAAAAATAATAATAATTCCTTGTATTACAATAGGTCCTCGCACCGGTCGGTGCTCGGGCCCTAATAATAATTCCTTGCATTACAATAGGTCCTCGCACCGGTCGGTGCTCGGGCCCTAATAATAATTCCTTGAAATACAATAGGTCCTCGCACCGGACGGTGCTCGGGCCCTAATAATTCCTTGCATTTCAATAGGTCCTCGCACCGGTCGGTGCTCGGGCCCTAATAATTCCTTGCATTTCAATAGGGCTTCGCACCGGTCGGTGCTCGGGCCCTAATAATTCCTTGCATTTCAATAGGGCTTCGCACCGGTCGGTGCTCGGGCCCTAATAATAATAATTCCTTGCATTTCAATAGGGCTTCGCACCGGTCGGTGCTCGGGCCCTAATAATTCCTTGCATTTCAATAGGGCTTCGCACTGGTCGGTGCTCGGGCCCTAATAATAATAATAATTCCTTGAAATACAATAGGTCCTCGCACCGGTCGGTGCTCGGGCCCTAATAATAATAATAATAATAATTCCTTGAAATACAATAGGGCTTCGAAATTTTGTAGGGGGCGCTATTGAGCCATTTTGCCACACCCATGCGCGAGACCCATAAAATACGTAATTTTTCAGCACTTCTGACGTATGTGCAAATTTTCGCAACTTTTCCAGCACCTTTAGCCCCTCAAAAATGCGATTCATTCGGCAGAAAAATAATAATAATTCCTTGCATTACAATAGGTAATAATAATATTATGTAACGTTAATTAATCCGAGACCGATTCAAGACCAAGTCATATTAACTACCAGTCCGAGACGAGACCAAGACCGTCAAAAATCGCTCTCAAGTCCGGTCTCGAGACCGAGACCAGACTCGAGTACTACAGCCCTGCTAAATAATGATGTAAATGTCAGTCTTTTCAAGTCACTTTGGGATCTCTTGGCTTCAAGAGACTTGGAGTATGCTGGAAGAGCTGCATAGAGCCATTTTATGGTTATTTTACGTTATTTTTTGAAGACTGAAGACAGGTCTCCAGCAACTTCAGTTGTTTTGGAGAAAGCTGCAATGTATTTCTTCCAGGTATCTCCGGGACTGTTGTATGGACTAACAAACTTTACCCTATTTTCTACTGGCATGGGGGTGAGTAGATAATGACTGACTTTTCATTTTTGGGTGAACTATTCCTTTAAGCAATTGCACTGGATGTCACAAGGTTCTAAATAATGATGCGTTATGGTTTTGTGGTGCATAGGGCGTATTGGACGCGTATTGGAGATGCTGGCGATAGCCCGGCACCGACTAATTTGAGTTCATATCTGAACTCAAATTAATATCACGATATTTTCCACTGTCTGGACAGTATCGATATTATGAATGGCCTCTAAAATGACGTTGGCATTTAAACACTCCAGTTAGCTGCATAGAAAGCAGGGTTTCCCACACATAGGTTTAATTGTGGCGCACCACCACAATATCGGCACGCGCCGCCACAAAACCAAAGTTGGTCAGTATATAGAAATTGATCTAAAGTGATACGGCTTAACTACACCGGTTGTGTTGTGTAATCCAAGGAAAACTTTTTTCCTTGGATTCCTTGGGTCATTCCGCATCTATCCATATAGGCCACGCCCATTTCCGTCTGACTATATTTTCCGCCATTTTGAATTTTCTCAAAAAACAATTTTTGCAAACTCCTCCTAGACCGTTGAGGCAGTCGTCTCCAAATTTGGTGTACATCATCTCTGGATGCCAATGATTAAAAAGATATTTGATATTCCACCCCGTTTTAATATAATTTGCTTCTAAAATTTAGTCAAAGGTTGTGGGCGGGGTCTATTTTACAAAAATTGCCTTAATTCAATAACGCATTGTGCTATCTTCACCAAATTTGTGCAAGTATCTACTCTGAGGTACAGTACAAAATTTTGTGTCATTTTGCCTATAGGGGGCGCTACAGCAACATTTTAAATTTTAAATGCCCATAACTCAGTAACTATATATCATAGAAACAAAATTATTTTTTTCCTGTATTCCTTGGGTGAAGCCACATCGTTAATATAGGCCCCGCCCATTGCCGCCATGTTAGATTTTCCACCATTTTGAATTTTCTCAAAACCGTATTTTTGCAAACTCCTCCTAGACCATTGATGCAATCAACTCCAAATTTGGTGTGCATCATCTCTGGACTGCCATGATAAATATACTGTATATTAAAAGATATTTGGTACTCCATATCTTTTGGCCGCTGTAGGCCAATTAATTTTAGGGTGTGGCACATGTTTGAAAACATGAGCCATAACTCAGGATCTTCTTTGATATCCCGTCTGCAGACATATCAGCCGTGTCAGCAAGTCCAACAGCCCTCTCCTTAATCACCCCACCATGAATGAAACGGAGACACACGGCTGTTAGCTCACGTTTGGATTGGTCTTTGTACTCATCTGCTAGTTTGGCAAAATGTGTAGACTCATGTAATTCTTCCTTGATTTTTCGTAGTAATAATGAGGCTGCACATTCCAGTAGCTCATTCTGAATGTTGGGGCTCATCAGTGTAGCATTGCGTGGAAGCTGCTGGAGCCTGTTTTAAACTTCTGGGTCATACTTCGAAATCAACTTGAACATTTCCAAAAAGTTTCCTCTATTTAGAGCCTCCTCTGTTTCTCTGTGCCCCCTGAGAGGAATGTCCTGTTTGGCACACATCATGACAATATCTAATACCACTTTCACATGTTGACGGTTTCTCTCAACAAATGCAATGTTACCAGCATCTCCATGCATTTGGTTTAGCACAGTCCCGCGGCTATTTGGCGTATGGCTTTCTCTGTATGCCGCCAGCTTACTAAGTGCAAGAGCATGCGGCTTGCTGTTTTCGTGTTTAGAACAAGCCTGTCTGAGGTGCTTCCAATCTCTAAATCCATCTCTCATGAATGAATATTCCGTACTAATCCCGGGAAAATGTCTACAGCATTTGCAAAAGATAGCATCCTTTGATCTGCTATACTCAATCCACTTAAAGTCATTATACCAACTTGTAGAGAAGCAGCGTGATTTTCCTGATATGACAGTTCCAGGAAAACTTGTCATTCTTGGTTGAGTCTCTGGTTCATCGATTGCAGACAGGTCTGGTGGCGGAGTCCTCGACAGCTGTGCTGGGTCACATTCTGGTGCTGGCGCTGGCCCTGGGCTGCTTCCAGTGTCAGTCGATAGCTGTGAAGGCCAGTCTGTTGTGGAGTTTGACGGCGCTAATTCGGTGCCCCCTTCCTCCCCCGTAAAGTTAATGGATTCAGTAATGTTAGCAGTGGCATCAGACACCTGCTCCTCCAATCTTGGTTTTTTGAAAAACCTCGCAATGGACATTTGTTTTGCCATTGCTAGGTTAACTTTGTTGGTCGTTTTTAAGCTACAATAGCATTAGCTAGCAAAGCAGCAACGAGTTTGTTTCTGGAAAACAACCAATTTGGTGCAGTCGCGCGCTGCGCGGCACTGTAAATTTCAGTTGCACACGTCACACATTAAATGAAATGCCGAATATCACATAAATAGACAGAGATAAAGAGATAAGGAATGCAAACCACATATTAAGTCATTTTAATAATAGCAGATTTATTAAAAAAAAAAAAAAAAAAAAAAATCAGCTTGATTGGATGGGCCTAGGCAAGAAGTGGGTGGGCCTAGGCCCACCCATAGCTACGCGGCTGATATCAGGTGCTGTAGAGCAGTGGTTCTCAACCTTTTTTGAGTACTGGAACCCTAGTGATAAGTTGACTTGCCTTAAGGACCCCCTTACATGCATCGAGAATACAGTTATTAGAAAACGATTTCTTACAATGTGAATGATAATACCATTATAATAACAACAATAACACCATCATTTCACCAGTAGTAATTTTGTGCTTTTGTAAGCAATGCAGTCATGACTGCATATTATAAATACAAGCAAGCCTATGTTATTGATTAATGCATATATTTATGTTGTGGAGTTTTATTTTTCCTAAAAATGAGCTCTTGCTCTATTATTACCATGCTACCTCTGATGTTGGTTGTTTCTCATCATCTCCTGTTTTGTTTAAGTAAAGGGTGTAAACTACGTGTTGAAGTTATAAGTTGTCTAACTTCATTGACTTGTAGCAAGTTGCGTGACACAGTTTGAGTTGCCCATAGTACCAATCGCTTGTTAGCAGAGAATGATCCCTAGCTAACTAGCTACCAGTCACAGCCCAAGTGCTTGCAAATGCTTATTTTTTTATCGGTTGAAACTCAGTATCATGACCTATGAACCCTCAATGGCAGAGGTACGTCCTCACTATTTGTTCATGTTCTAGGTAAGAAATGAGTGTTTTTCCTTGGAAAATGTCACATTGCACATGTTATTTGTAGACTATTTTTCATTTTATGGTTTATCTGATTTTGTATTTATAGTATTTTTTATCATTTTACCTTCAGCTATTTTGTTAAAATATGAACCCTGTGTCCTCACTATTTTGTCATGTTTTAAGTAAAAAATAAAAGAACCTAACACTGTGCAAACTTGACCATTATTCCATGTTTATACATTTAAACTTAAGCGTTGAAAATGTTTAGTATACGGTGCTCACCTGGTGAAGTTACATGGTAGCTGCAGTGAAATAACTGAAAATGATTTGACATTTTGAAAAAGAGCCACATGGATTCTTCTCATAATGTCATGTAAGGACTGGAAAGGTAGGCTACTGTAAGGACTGGATAGATACTATGAAACTACTGGGATTGGTCACACATGGATTCTTCTCGTAAAACTCATTAATCTCCTGTAAGGACTGGGTAGGTACTGTAAGGACTGAGTAGTTACTGTGAAACTACTGGGAATGGTTTGCTTTAGTATACAGTGCTCACTTGGTGAAGTTACATGGTAGTTACAGTGAAATAACTGAAAATTATTTGAGTTATTTGGGTGCACAATCCAGAAGGTTTCATCCTACAAAAGAGTGACTAGGATAGCTTCAAATTAGGCATCTCAAGCATTATCTTCTGGTGGAGATTTATCATTCTGGCAGAGAGGTATATTTTCTGCTTCTTCCTTTTAAAACGGGTGATTGTTTCTCTTTTGCCAGCTGATGGCCTGCTGTTGTCATCTCTGGAGAGGAATGTTGTCACTGTTTTTTGTCCTGATTGGATATTATTAGCTCTCTTGGATGTGAAATGGTACTGATGGTGGTTTAGATTTTTCTTCAAGCGCTTGTGGGAGATCCCAATTGCTTCTTTAGCCATGGAAAGCAGTCTGTATTTCTTAAGCAGGTTTGAGGAGACAGCCAGTCCAAATGTCTGTTTGCCCCATAAGCTTTTTGTTATTATTTATCCTTCAGATGGTGCATGACGGTGTTGTGAAAGAGCAGAGTCTTTCTTATATGATATAGGAAATTTGTGTTTTTTAATTTCATTATGGGTCTTTGTTCTTGGGGATTCTTTTGACTGATTTGCTGCCCTAAACCTATTAAATCTCCTTTTGTATTTTGAGGCTTTCTTCTTCGCTTCTATGAGTGCCTGTCTTACCCTCTGGATTTCCCTGTAATGCTGTGTTCTGGCACTTCTCACCCATCTTTCTCCTATAGGTCTGTACTCTGGTGACTGGTCATTCTCACTAGCTGTGCTTGGTGGTATAGTAGTTCTGCAAAAATGTTCCAACTCTTTCTGTCTTTTTACTTTCGCCCTATGGCCGTTTAGCCTTTTTTGTTTTTAAATTTTTTCTCTCTGGGAGATAAATCTTGAATTGATTTAATTTTTCCCTCCTTTCTTTTCTTGTTTCTTTCCCTTTCACGTCTTAAGTACTCTTGGTACCATACATCTCGTATCCTCTGCCTGTATTCTCTCAACCTCTCTGCTCTACTTTTTGGCATTATGCCGCCTTATGTGTATGATTGACTTTCTCTTACATGTGCAGTTCTGCAAATAGTGACACGAGTATTATTTTATTACAAACATGCACAAATTTTCACTAAACCACAGAGTGACGTGTAGGTGTACTGTGTACATACACAAACACACACACATGGAGAGATAAATGAGAGATATTGCTGTAGCTTTCTCTAAATGCACAACAGTAAGTCTACAAACAGAAATAATCATGTTTGAACAACACTTGAACCAAGGCCGTAGCCATGGAGTCAACAACTCATTTCCTGCCATTCTAAAATATTTAACACATAGGATGAACTTTTTATTTATTTTTTATTTTTTACAATAATGTCTAATAGTGTATTGTATTACATTGCTCTGTTTTTTCTTTTTTCTTTTTTACCTTTCCTTGTTTCATTGAATGTAATGGCAGAGATTAGGGATTAATAAAGTACAACCATAACCATAATCATATAAACAGAAATCTATGCATTGTTATATGAAGACAAGTCCAGATATTGTGGCCAAGGTTTGGCAAATTGTTGTTTTTATTTACATATTTACAAGTAAACTTGGGTGGGCAGCAGGGGCGTTTGCTCTGCTCTCCTCTCATTTTCTCCTCTCGTCCTATTTTCTCCTCTCCAGCCCTCTCTCCTCCTCTCCTCTGGTCCTATATTCTCCTCTCCTCTCCAGTCATCTCTTCTCCTCTCCTCTCCTTTCCTCAGCTCTCCTCTCCTCTTCAGGTTTCTCCTCTTCTCTGCTCTCCAGTCATCTCTTCTCCTCTCCTCTCCTTTCCTCGGCTCTCCTCTCCTCTTCAGGTCTCTCCTCTTCTCTGCTCTCCAGTCATCTCTCCCTATCTCTCCCTGCCCTGTCGGCATCCTCATGCTCTCTCTATCCCTCTTTCTCTTTACTCTGAACGCACCAGAGTGAACATGAAAGAAATATTATCAGTAAACAAGTGGTGTTTCTTGCCATGATGTTCAGGAATGGATTACTAACCATTTCTGATCTGAATGGCAATGATTATTATATCAAGAAACATTGACTCATCTCTTGTACTACTGTATACTTCTATCATCTGACTGGTACTCATTTTCTCACTGCTCTCAACTTACTTTTCTTCTTTTCTGAGGCTGCCCAAAAAACTGACAAATGTCACTGCCACCCTTCCTCTTGCTCATGATGACACTTACTGTGAAAGAAAGCTGACTAATAAAACTGCTTGCACTTTAATCAAACACAAAAAATTCTATTTATCATAAGCAAGTACAGCTATACAGTATACTATACGAATATGCAATAAATGAAAGCTACTACTGTCTACATAAATTACACATGCAGCGCAACATAAATGATTGA
The DNA here is from genome assembly GCF_048128805.1 of Centroberyx gerrardi. Classification (NCBI taxonomy): domain Eukaryota; kingdom Metazoa; phylum Chordata; class Actinopteri; order Beryciformes; family Berycidae; genus Centroberyx; species Centroberyx gerrardi. Next base: position 389,931 of record NC_136002.1, read on the forward strand.
CACTTTACTCAGACTTCACGTGGGCTTTCTGACAAATATAACGTAATAAAGACCTTAACAATAGTTGAATACGCCCGTGAGCACCATTGTTGGTCGCTGGGAGAATGTGTGGCTAATTAACTTTGCAGAAGTGTGGAGATAGGTCTGGCTATGCGAGACTACTTTCCAGGTAACAGCTATGATAGCTAACGTTCGTGATGGTTGATTGATTAGCACTCGCAAATCGGCCCGTTTTCACCAAAAACGTTTGTTTCCAATCTCGGAACCCATCGTCTATCGGTCTGACGACGATTAGACTCATACAAAATATTATTTTGTACGAGTCAATATTATTTATTTCCACAATTACAGTTCCAGCGCAAAATGACATTGATTGTACCTACCCACAGCAGTCGAGCACCGGCTTCTGCTGGGGTACGGCAACTCCACTTGGACAAACCACACGCAGAACTGCAGTATACTAGAACCGGTAGTAATAATAATGGCAATTTGTTAAGTTTAGTTATGATTATGATTACATTTGCTAATGATTATTTCGGACGGCGGTGCGTGGTTGCCTGTCATAGCATAGGAAAAAAAAATTTGTATTTATGTTTTTTATATCAATATACTGGGGGGGACATTTTGAGCATATTTGAATATTGGGGGGGATGTGTCCCCCCCAATATATATTATAATTACGGCCTTGACTTGAACCATGTAAGTTCTTAAAAATATATGTGATTGATCATTTCCCTATTTATTGTCTTCGATAATAAGAATCGGTGGACAAGTGTCACCAACCGAAACAAGCCTGTCACAACTGAAACAATACCATGTGTTTCAGATGTGACTGTTTCGGTTGTGACAGTTTTGGCTAATTCTTGCCACAAAACAAAACAGTTAGCAAGCACATGGTTAGCAAGCACTTACCTACATAGATGCATCTTCTATTTAATCAAATATGCTGCTATGAAATCCAAATTTTGTTGTCTTTTATGAAAACGAGGGTGTTTGTGTGTGACGTCTCTTAAAACCACAGACTGATTTTCAGACTTTGATGGGACATTATATCAAAATGTGAAAGCCTAGCTACTCACCATGTGGCCTTGATGCACAGGAATGCAGTCTCATCTCCTGGTAAAAAAAATGGGGGGGTGTGGCTAAAACTAGGCCCACTGTACAGGCTCAAACAGTGAGTGTTTCAGTTGTGACACAAACACAGGGGACAACATTTTTTCAATAAAGATTTTGAATTATAAAAATTATTACAAAATAGATTGCATTATTTCAACTTATATTTGATACATACAGTATTAGTAACTTTTATTCAATGAGACATGTTAAAATAGTTTAGGTATTATATCTGAACTCGTGGGGTTAATAAGTGGGGACAACTGTCTCCCAATAGGAAACACAGGGGGCATGAGTATAAATGTTGATTTTGAACAATTTTACCATTTCATTATTGCAATTTATGTCTTTGATTATATTAAATCATAAGATGGCCTAGTTAATTATGTAACTTTGAAAGATGATATCATTCTATTTATTATTTTTATTGGAGAGGGATGCCAATTTGCATAACTTCTGTAGAATGGTCCATATATTAAAGTGTTGTAGATCTTACCAGTGACAATTAAGTTATCTCTCATTTGGATCTGTAATCACATTGGAACATATAAAGGAGATTGATTTGTGCAACAAAATAGCAACTCCTCTAGATTTACTCTGGAATGAGGAATGGTAAGCATGGCCAATCCATCCACTCTATAACCTTGAGTGGTCAGAAACTTTAAGGTGAGTTCCTTGAGATAAACTATCTGAGCACCCAAGTGTTGGAGATGGTGTAGCACTTTGCTGCGCATAATCAGATTATTGAGGCCTCTACAGTTCCAGCTACAAAATGTAAGCTTGCATCCACTAGGCTGTGTTAGCTTAGGCTGGGCCATAGTAACACACTAAAGGGCAAGAAATTAAATGTAATGACACAAGTATTAGTGAGTAATAGTATCTAAAGACTATTCCTAATGTTGACTGACCAAGTAGACAAAAGCAAACAAAAATCACAGAATATAACAACCATATATATCAAACAGAACCTGGTCCCCCCTCCCACCTTGGCACAAGTGTCTCCCCAACTGAGACACGTGCATAAAACCTTATAGAACATGCTAAACGCTCCATCGTACTATTAGTATTAATTAACTAAACATAGTGCTACCTGAGAGGAAATGTGACATTGTAACAGAGTTGTAAATACGCACAAGATAAACCTTGCCATCAGGTTGGGCGATATGAAAATTATATTTAACTTCAACAACAATAGACCAAGAGAGAACATCAGTCTCAGCTTTCCTGTCTAACTAGTTGTCTAACTGACCACCTGTCTAACTGACTACCTGTCTAACTCACTGACCTGTCTAACTTAGATATTCTTATACTTCCAGCTGCTTGCAGCAAGCCCACACAGTTTCTTCAGGAACTGTTTTTCTAGTTTTATTTGTCATTGTTCACTTTTCTTGGTTGTGAAGCACTTTGTAACTTTGTTTTGAAAAGTGCAATATAAAGATTAATATTATTATCTTATTTATTCAAAGCTGAAATGTGTATGTCTAATGGGGCTCCTGCATGGCAGGAAATGTTTAATTGGTCTAAGGTTGGGTGGTGTCATTTTGTTTTGTTTCATAAGGTGGACGTTGTGAAGCCCTTTGAGAGAAAGTGTTAAAGCAATATTCCACTTAGTTTTAACTTGGTGGTTATTTGGCACTTGACCACCATGTAAACCATAATACTCACCAAAATTGGATACAGTTTGTAGCGTTCAAATTTTTGCTTCCCATTCTTTTGAATGTGGCCATTCGAATAACCTGAAAAACATTTGGCATGTTCGTGAACATATTCAACAACATATCCCGCTTTTAAGACAACAAAGCAGTCCTGGGTCCGTCGTCTTTTTGCATTTGTCCTGCAAAAATAAGACACGCATTGAAATCATTGGGTGTATCTTAATTAAAACAAGTCTATGCACTGTTTGGGTGTTAAACAGAACGGGCACATGTGCTATCATATTACATCTATGTAATGCTGCTTTAGGATTGAATTAGATTAAGTCAGATTTCAAAACCCAGCCCAGTCTTGTCCATTTGTTTAGTTCCAAAGCTTTCACAATATTTGTCCTGCTGTCGATCATTATGCACACCTAGCTTGATTCCTTCAATCCCCAGGATAAGAGAGGCTCCCTCAGGCCAGACAATTATCTTACTGGTATGGTTCTCTAAGAAATAGGAGGTCTGTAGGCATTTGCTCTTCAGCTTTCATTGCTCATTTATGTAGTGGGTAGTTAGACTTATGTAGGGCTTCATAGTCTGGCTGGACCATGTGGTTGCGAAAAAGGACTGACTTCTTTCGAAACTCTGTCCCGACACTCAACATTGAGGGTAGGTAGACTCGTTTGAAGAATTTGAGGCTAGGAATCTCGTATCTTGGGTCGAGAGTTTTTCTGAAGCCCTCGTTCTCAACTACGCTAATGGGCTCAATGTCCTTGGCAATGTGGAATGTGATGGCTTTTGTTACAGCTTCGATCTTTATGCTTTTCCTATCATAAGGTGTGCCCGCAGTGACATCAACCTGAATTTACTGCTGTGGTACAGCACTAGTGGGGAATGAGTTTGATTTAGCTTTGGGATGTGCACCCATAGGTGTCATTTACACTGGGGACGCTGGGGACATGTCCCCACCACTTTTTGAAATGGGCGATTTTGTCCCCATCACTTTTTAAAAGCATAATTTGTTAAAAATGTTCTGAAAAATAGCTTGCACCAAGAAATGTTAACTAACAAATGAGAACGCTTTGAGAAAGGTTTATTTGCACAATAAGAAAACATACAATGCAATGTAAATATAGAAGAAACAAATGTGCATTGTCCAAAAAAAGTAACATAAGCTAAAAAAGAAAAAATCCATGTAGTTTGTTCTGTATTTCACATTATTTGCGCACAGCCAGTTCTCGAATGGACCTCCATGGCACCTGCTGTGGCTGCAATTGCAAAGTCTCTATTAAACATACCAGCATTTCATTCCGCTCACGTGTGGTGGACACTTTACTTAGAGATTAAATTATTTGTTGAGGTGAACAGTTTTTACAGGGAAGAGGAAGAGGGAGAGAGCCACTGGAGGAAAAAAGGAGATTGAAGAGCAGGAGAGGGCATAGGTGTCATTTACACTGGGGACGCTGGGGACACTGATTCTAAAATGACCCAAAAACGTGCATGCGCCGATCAGTAACTTTAACAAATTCTTGACACAGTTTCTTCTTGTCCAAGTTTTCCGTTATCTCTCTGTGAACATGACAAACAGCCACGCTGTTGAGTCGGGTTTGTGACATTGAAGAGCGAAGCCAGGTCTTCATGCACTGGTGCTTTCTACAGTAGATGTGATATTGGCATTGTTCGATTGACATGGTGTTGCAGCTGTGGATGTGATGCATATGGATGACTGTACTTGTGCGGTCGACGTTGTTGTGCGTTTTATGCTGAGTATTTTCGTATTGTCGACTCTGTAGTAGCCTGCCCTTTTGATGCGCCGTTATGCAATTTTTATCTCGCCATAATTATCTACTCTGACCTCATACCGATCCCCCCATTACATTGCCTAAAATCGCATATGTTGAAGACCGTTTAAAAAATGTTTTTTCATCTGAGCCCTTATGTCCCCACCACTTTTCAACACAAAGTGACACCCTTGCATGCACCAATACCCTGACTCTCTGTTGTGCGCATTCTTGTGCATTCTTCATATGTCGTACATGCCTGCTTTTTAAATGGTAGTAAAGGTTGCTTGTGTCTCCCCCTTTGGCCAACACAGTTCGACGATAAAGCTTGCATATGGTCTGCTGGTCCACGTCATCAACGTTAAAGCCAAATCAGTGTCAAATTGCACAGGAGCTCCCCTCTTCTTCAAGCTTATCCTTGTTGGAGATATTTTCTGTAATTTTTCAGTCATCCTTGAGGGCAAGGCTTGTCTTTATGAGTCTTTGGTTCTGCTTAGCGGTAGCTAGCTTTGTGATGCAAAATGGAGTTAGCGTTAGCCAACTTGTCTGTGGGACACACACACACTTCTGTTTCGCCTTTAGAGTTTACAGTTTGTCAGCATGCCACAGAACTATAACAGCATGCACACAGATGTAGCTCTACATCCGTTCACATGAGTAACATAACCAATTATATTGTTTATAGCGCTATTTTTCTAGGCTAAGTATACATGAAAACGAGATAATTGAACATGGAAAATGGTAATCCATGGTATAGGCTAGTAGAAATCATATCGTGGCACAATCTGACACCGGTATTCACATTAATACCAGTATACCACCCACCCCTACTATATATAACTGTCCTACTACTGTCCTTATAACTGTGCTACTACTGTCCTTCTGCTATCATCCATCATTTTCTATACCTGCTTATTCCTATTCAAGGTCATGGGGGCTGGAGCCTATCCCAGCATGCACTGGGCGGAAGGCAGGGAAACACCCTGGACACGTCACCAGTCTACTGCAGGGCTAACACGTAGACGAACATTTATTACCATCCAGCTGGCTACTTTTATATGCTTGTTGACTTGAAATGTGACTCATGATCATGTTTCTTTGATTTCTGTCTCTGTCTGTCATAGGTGCCAGTGAGTGGAGCAGAGGAATAGACCAACTAGACGGGGAAACATGAGGCAACTCAAAGGCAAACCCAAGAAAGAAACATCCAAGGACAAGAAGGAGCGCAAGCAGGCCATGCAGGAGGCCCGCCAACAGGTGGCCACTATAGTACTGCCCACACTGGCTGTAGTGGTGCTGCTGATCGTGGTGTTTGTCTATGTGGCCACCAGGCCTGGTGCTATCGAGTAGACTTCCTAATTCTCCTTGACAGACATGTACTCCAACAATAACTGGGGTTTTACAAACTGAGAATGGCTAGACCCAAAGGATTACCCTTGACGTCTTACAACTTGTCCCTCTCGATGCCAGCCTTTTTCATCCTATACCTCATCTCTTTCCCTCCCTTTTTGTATGGTTAAGCTACCTGCCATTTGTCTTAAACAAAGCCTCCTCCAAAGCACAGTTTTGCTGTAAGAAGGAATCAAGCTGCAAAACGATCAAAACGAATGGAGAAATAGTTGCTTCTTGGTGCCTTCAGATGGATGAAGAAAGGAAAAACTCATCCATTTTATCACCTCTATTTTACAATGGCAGACAGATTCATATTGGCTTGGGTGCTATTTTACAAAATGATGCAATGTCATGCTTACCAAAGGACTTAAGTGCACAGCTTGCCAAGTTTGACTGGAGGTGTAAAAAATGTTTCAACAGGTGAATGCCTGAAAACATTTTTATAGTGTGACTCTGTTGCTGAGCAATGCAGCAACAATTTAAGTCATGCAACATGAGCCTTGTCACAAATATTTACCACTCTTTGGGCAGCACTTCAACCCATGTCTGTGGAATATACGTATATGAAATGTGTTAGGAAAAGGAAGTGTTCAGGAATGCCAGCGATTACTTTTTTTCCCCCCACCTTGTTTGAATAGCTGAATGCAACTCAAAAGTACATCATCATTGAATGTTATTTTAGAATTTGTAGGAATGTGTTTGTGAAGTAGGTATAAATACACCACCGGATGACATCTGTATTTCTTAATCTAAATACTTCCCTATTTGTTTCCATTAAGTTATTGACAGCCATGTCTTGGAGTCACTCATGACATCTGTGCAGATATGAAAATGTGCCTTAAAATACATGAAAATGTATTATTTCAGTTAATAAAGGAGTTTTTAAAAGGATTTTGTGTTTGGCCAGTGTTAAAGCCTCTGGAAACCTGGCCTCAAATGTATATATCACAGTTGACCATCACATTAAGTATCCACCCAAATATGACCTAAGAAAAAAAACAAAAAAAAAACATTCACAACTATTACAAAACGGAGCTCAAAAACAGCTCATCTGGCTGCTCAGATGATTTTCTCAGGGCTGTGGGGGCGTGGTCAGGTCATGCTTGATTGACATCTACATGTCCAGCACTCCGATCTACGTCACGCAAACAATCTCTCGTTATTACCAACAAGAAGACTGACAAGATGGCAGGAGTGGGCAGAATTGGCATAGTTCAGCCATACATTTATGAACCCTCACATTCTGACTTTTCAAATACTGAAGCAGAGGTCCAGCCACCAGCAACTTCAAGCTTGGAAAAGACACAATTATTCCTCAGCTCTCCCAATAAGGCTCATTTCTATGACAAGGACTTGCATAATGTATATTAGGCATTTGATTAGTGGTTCCGATTTCCAGTCTTCAGGACCTATAGTACTGCTGGTTTTCTATCCTGCCAGGTAGTTGACTACATTAACCTGGCGTCCCAGGTCTAAATCGGCCCCTTTTAGCTTGGTGACTACAATGAAGACCAGCAGTACTTGGAATCCTGAGGACTGGAGTTGGGAACCACTGGCAATACATAGGAATCTCCAAGATACATTGTGTTATTTAAGTGTGTTCATGTGGAGAGTGCCAGACCATGCCAACAGAGGCAGAAAACCTGTGCTGCAGAGGTTACACCGGTCTGTATTATTCATATGAAGTCCATGGTAATAAATGTTTTTGTTCCACCAGTTATCAACAACAATTGACAGATTATTATTTTTATTTTTATTTTGTTTTTGCAAATAATACAACAAGACAGTACAGTAATATACAAAACAACATCAGTACATCAATGCATCATTCCTTATGCATTACAACATATAGAGGTGGTACAACAGGACACGTATAACAGGACAGACGGGATTTATACAGAGCTGGTGTGGTAATGGGCTGCACATTGCGTGGTAAATTCATGTTTAGCTATTGTTGTGTGGGTATGTTAGTTTTTAGTATTATGGACCAGTTGTGGAAAGAGGAATCAGCACTGAAGGTATTGAAGAAAGGGGGACCAGGTATCTTCAAAAGATTTGATGTTATTTTTAAAGGATGCTGTGAGTTTCTCCAGGTTTGAGTGCTCTGTAAGCAAGCTGAGCCAGTGGTTTATAGTTTTTTTTCTGTCTTTCCAATTTAGTAATATGGTCTTCTTGGCAATGGTTAATAATATTAATATGAAGGGTTTCAGATGTTTGGGAGGTTGTAATGTGGAGATGTCACCCAATGGTCATCTGCTATTGGCTGGTCTATGTGCTCTGTGATGTCACCCTCTATAGAGTACAACAGGTGGTGACATCACCTGGCACAAAGACCAGCCAATAGGAGAAGGCCAGTTCAGTACCCTACTTTTCACCATTAGTTGTCAGGGTTCACCAAAGATTTGGATTTGGGGTTTATTTACTCGTTAAGGATGAGGATAAGGATGTTTTATTGTCATTGCAGAACATGTTGTACATGAAAGGGAACGAAAAGAGGTACTCAGGTCCCGGTTCAGGTAATAGCAATAATAAAATCAAGAAGAAATCACACAATAAAAACACCATTATAAAAATAAGTAAATAAATATACTTCAGATTTTGATCATGCACACCCATTTTGGTGAAATTCCGTCCACGGGGTTTTCCGGTACACGTTTGTGGCATTTGTGGTGCCCCCTATGGGTCGGGCTCAAAATGCTTCGGGAGACCTGTTCCCAAACATGGACTGAAGTTAGCTACCAAGATTTATGATGATCGGACAAATGGTTAATGAGTTATGGCCAATATTCGCTAAGCCCCGCCCTTTGCGAAGATATTTTGGTTGATGGCGGCCATGTTTTTCAACCGATCTTGCTTATTTATAACACAAATGTGTATCGCAGTCCCCCAAGGCTGTATACCAAATTTGGTGTTGATTCGGTCAAAATCCAAAAAGTAGATGTCACATTACTGTTTTTCACATTATGCAAATTAGCAAAAAATCCATCATGGCGGAACTTTATGGTCCAAGAGGCTTTTTTGTTGTTTTTGGGCCTTAATTACAGCGCCACCTACAGGCCGATTCGGCTCATATTTCTCGTGAAGCACATGCACATCATTTCCAGTTACTGGGTCAAGTTTCATGGTTTTCGCTCATTCCAGCTCACGGGAATTTGAGATGCGGCAGAAGACAAATAATAATAATAATAATAATAATAATAATAAATATAGCCGCAAGCGGCAATTCGAGGTGAACCTTCTCTGTGTGTTTGTGTTCACCTTAAATGATTATATGTATTCTTATTTAGCTTGTTATGAAGTGTGATACTTCACAGTATCAAAGGAGGGAATGTTGAAGGAAATTATGTTATCTTCACCAAGTATGTTATTTTCATAATCAATGCATAATCTATACTTAACCAATATGATCAAAGAGAAATATATATATTTGCACATTCCTTTGATTAGACAGCACACATACATGTATTCAGGCACTATGCACATTGAATAGAGAATAGAGAGATCAGTGTCACTAAGTTCATGCTGAAGTTTCACACTAATAGGTAAGATTGATGGAACTGCTATTGCCAGAGAAGAGAGAGGTTATTAAAATACGGTAGCATGAAAGCACTCTTAGCAGGAACTGTATGGTACAGGAATTAGGGAGGAAGACTCCTAGTTTCAGCCGAAAGTACAGAACTTCAGGTGTTTTCCTTTAATTAGTAGCTGGAATGACGTATTGACCATATTCAAAGGGTAAGACCGATGTGAATCATATGAGGTAATGTTTGGAAGCAGATCATCTTTCTAGATGGAGCATGATGTGAAGGGGGTTCAGAAGGTAGAAAAAAAACCTGAAGATGTGAATCCTTTTTCAGACCCTTCACATATCAGTTGTATGATGTACTCTGTTATATGAAGAATAAAGCAAAGAGAAAATTGTCAGAGTTTCTCATTCGTTCTGTGTTCAGCTCCTCGAACCTGAGGTGGAAGTTGAAAAGAGAAGAAAATCCACCACGACAGAACGTAAGATCGCTGGCCAACAAGACGGACGAACTCTCAGCCCTGGTGAGTAGTCAGCCCGTGTATCGGGAGAGCAGTGTGTTGTGCTTCACGGAGACATGGCTGAATGGGAATATCCCAGAATGTTCGGTCGAACTAGCCGGCTTCACGCTAGTGCGTGCGGACAGGGAGAAACAAAGTGGTAAGAAGAAAGGAGGAGGTCTGGCCGTCTTTGTTAACTCCAGGTGGTGTAACCCAGGACACATAACTGTGAAGGCACGCATCTGTACTCCAGATATCGAGCTGTTAGCAGTGGGGTTGCGGCCATACTATCTGCCACGGGAGTTTTCGCACGCCATTGTTGTTGTCTACATCCCACTGTCGGCAGTGGCGGCGCGCGCTAGTGATGTCATCCACTCCACAGCCGCAGGATTACAAACACAACACCCCAGCGCCTTCATGGCAATCAATGGAGACTTCAACCATGTCCCGCTCTCCAGAACCCTGACTGACTTCACACAGTGTGTGACCTGCAAGACAAGGGAGAACAAGACCTTGGACCTGTGTAGTAGGTGTTGAGTATTGATGGTGTCTGATATCAAACAATTTAGAGTTAGCTTCAATAAGAATTTAAAGAACAGGGCACCAGATAGCAGACAATATCACTGGTCTCATCTGAAAGAATGAATTCCGAGCTTGCTTGAATTTAAACCCAGACAATAAACACAGGAGAGGACTTTATGTGAAAGAATATATTTATTTCTACTAAAGCACACTCAATAATCAGTGAAATCAATAAAAGCATATGAGGTAGAGTCACGTGGGACCGCCGAGGAAGATGGCAGCACACTAGGAGAGCTCCTGACAACCATCAGTTAATTATATAAATTTGGAAACATACACTTCGCTCTTGGCTATAATATTAGTGTCCTCTACTACAGTAAAGTATTATTGTCAGTAATCGACCGAAAATTTGCAGCTTCCCGGTGAAATGTCAAGCAATAGTGCAAACTTTTTCAAAGGTGCGGGAACGAGAAGTAAGCTAGCTACGAGAAGCAGCCCGCCACCTGAGAGCGCCTTGCCGACGGAGACACTCGAGAGTAACCCCCCGCCGGACAAACCTAAAATGGACGATCCTAAATCTTACACTGGAAGGAATGACGATAAGAATATGTTTGAGGAAATACGGAAAATGAGTGCTACTCTGCAGGTGGTGGCGGCGGATGTTGCTTCAATTAAGGAGACAACGAAAGAGCTTAAGGACTCAGTGGAGAACATACAAGTAAGGCTTGGAGAGGCAGAACAACGAATATCGGATATGGAGGACGTAAATGCCCAGTTGGAGAAAGGCATGGAGAAGTGCGACAAGAGATTGGAAACACTGTGGGCACGTGTGGAGGACCTCGAAAACCGAAGTCGGAGGAATAATGTCAGAATGGTGGGACTGAAAGAAGGCAAAGAGGAGATGGGCAAAGTGATTCAGTATGTGGAGAGGATTCTCTCTCAGGGCCTTGGTCTTACTGGCGACGAATTCGAAATCGAACGCGCCCATCGTTCTCTCGCCCCCATGCCTAACCCGAATGAGCCACCTAGGACCATACTGATGCGCTTCCTACGTTCATCGGCTCGAGACAAGGTGCTACAGGTGGCTAAGGAGAAACGTGGAATTGAATGGGAGGACTGTAAGCTATCCTTCTTTGAGGATCTGACAAGAGAGCTAGCGGAGAAAAGGAAGGCATTTATCCCGGTGAAGAGACGTCTGCGCGAGCTTAATGTGAGGCACAGGCTGGCCTACCCTGCAACGCTTTTCTTTACATGGAAAGGACAAAAGAAAACATTCAGAGTCAGCACGGAGGCGGAGAAGTTTCTGCAAGATGTTAAATAGAGGACCATGGGACTTGATATTGAAAACATGACGAAGTGTGTGTGAATCTAGGGAAGTACGGTAACTTTTATGATGGGTTTGTTAGGGGCCGAAATGGTTGTGTTACCACTAGTTAACCGTCAACGCGCCTCACGGACCGAGTTAAGTTAGTTCAGGACGGGAGGGGATTGCTTAGCAACACCATGTTCTGTGTTGCTCTGCTCGGGGTTGTGTTTTTTTTGTTCATGTTTGATTTTTGCACTAAGACAGTATATTTGAGTAGGCCTAATAATGTTTTGGATAACCTATTGGATAATTGTTTTGTTAAAATGTCTGACATGATGGGTAAATTGCAGTCACGATCACAGGGTACTTGCGGGTTTGAAAATGATGGCTAACAGGTACATTAATATAATATCGTGGAACATAAATGGATGTGGGAACCAAATTAAACGGAGGAAGGTTTTGGCATATTTGAAATCCAAAAATACAGATATAGCACTTATTCAGGAGTCTCATATAATGGGGGATGAGGAAGCAGTGAAATTTAAAAAAGGTTGGGTAGGGAAAGTTTTTCATAGCTCCTACTCAAGTAAACGAAATGGGGTGATGATTCTCGTCAATAAAAATCTAAGCTTTGTCATGCTGAAACAACACAATGACAAGGAAGGCCGACTTATTTGTATTGAAGCCTTGATCAACGGAATTAGGACTGTGCTATGCAATATATATGCACCTAACAGGGAAGAGCCTGATTTTTTTCATGAAATTAATAGAGGGGTAGGAAATATGGAGGGTCAAGTTATACTGGCAGGTGATTTAAATCAGGTAATGGATGGGATGATTGATAAGAGCAAGCCCAGTGGTAAATCTTCACCCAGGGATAGAGCTGCAATCCAGATGTTGGCAGAGGACTTGAGTTTAGTGGATATATGGAGATTAGTGAATCCACGTGAGAGAGAATACACTTTTTACTCTCACTGCCACAAGTCACATTCAAGGATTGATTTTTTCCTGATATCTAACACTTTAGTGGACTCAATTGTGGACTGTGAGATAGGTGCCATCGCCCTCAGTGACCATGGCACAGTGGAGTTGCATGTTGACTTGAATACAGACAAGGTTAAAAGAGGCCGTTGGAGGCTCAATACTATGCTGCTGCAAAATGAGTCATTTAACAACACATTGTCAGAGGATCTTGAATCCTTTTTTGAAATTAATATTGGTTCCACAGAAAAAATATCTTCTGTTTGGGAAGCATCTAAGGCATTTATAAGAGGGAAAATCATCGCCCACTCTTCAAAAGTGAAAAAAGAGAATGCAAAAAAAGAAAAAACTTTAGACGCAGAGATACGTAATTTGGAGAAGGATTTGGCAAGGCACTATTCAGATAATTTATACCAAACCGTTTGCAATCTGAAATATCAGTTGCATGACATATATAACAAAAAAGCTGAGTATGCCTTATTTAGACTGAAAACCAATTTTTATGAAGGGGGTGAAAAAAGTGGCAGATTATTAGCTAGGCAATTGAAACAACAGGATAACTCTAACAACATTCCAATGATTAAGAGGGGTAATGGGGTAGTAACGTCATCAAAGGAAATTAATACGGTTTTTGAAAAGTTTTATAAGGATCTTTACACGTCTGCTTGTACGCCTAGCCCGGAAGAAATGGAGAAATTTTTCTCAGGTCTTCAACTGCCCACTATCTCTAGTGAGCAAAAAGGAAGGCTGGATGCTCCTATAACGGAAGAAGAGATTAGAGCTACTATTATATCCATGAAAACGGGGAAGTCACCAGGTTTGGATGGCTTCCCTGTTGAATATTACAAGAGATATGTTGATATCCTGGCTCCCGTTTTACATGATGTGTATTTGGAGGCATTTGAATCAGGCTCTCTACCTGGTACATTTAATGATGCTTTAATTTCTCTTATCCCTAAAAAGGACAGAGATACTTCAGACCCATCTAATTTCAGACCCGTAAGTCTTCTTGGGGTAGATTGTAAGATCTTGACAAAGACACTGGCATCACGTTTAGAGAAAGTATTACCAGACATCATAAATGGTGATCAAGTAGGTTTCATTAAAAACAGGTCCTCAGTTGATAACATGCGCAGGCTTATGCATCTTACATATATGAATCGCTCTAATCCGGTACCGGTGGCAGCCTTCTCGCTTGATGCCGAGAAGGCTTTTGACCGGGTGGAGTGGGGGTTCCTTATGTTAGCCCTTTCAAAATTTGGGTTTGGGCCTGGCTTTTGTAATTGGGTGAAAGTACTCTATTCCAACCCGAGAGCAGCGGTTCTCACAAATGGGCTGATGTCAAATTTCTTCTGCCTTTCTAGGGGGACTAGGCAGGGTTGCGCTCTCTCTCCATTGCTCTTTACGATAGTTCTAGAACCACTGGCTTTAGCAATCAGAGCTGATGTAAGAATTAAGGGTGTGCATGCAGGGGGTAGGGAGCATAAGCTGTTTATGTATGCTGACGATATTTTAGCAGTGATAGCAGATCCTGTCTACTCTCTACCGGTGTTGCTTGAATGTATTGACTCATATTCTAAATTATCTGGTTATAAGATAAATTGGCACAAGTCGGAGGGTATGCCTATATCGAATACATGCCACTCTAGTGGTGTTACTTCATTTAATTTCAAATGGATACCTTCGGGTATGAAATACCTGGGTATTCAATTAAATCCAAATTTGGATGAAGTAATGCTCTCAAATATGGAACCACTTCTCCGGAAGATAAAAATGAACCTGGATAAGTGGGAAAAATTGAAGCTTACTCTATGGGGAAAAATTAATGTGATTAAAATGGTGGTTGCCCCACAATTCAATTATGTCTCCATGATGTTGCCTGTTGATATATCGCCACAGTTGTTTAAGCAATTTGATAGAATTATCAAAGACTTTCTGTGGGATAAGAAGAGACCGAGGATCAATATAAAGAAAATGTGGTCACCAAGGGAGATAGGAGGTCTGGCTCTCCCCAATGTAAGGCTATACAATCTATCCTTTGAAATGTCTAGATTGGTTAAGCACTGGAAGGGAACAGACCCTGAGCTGAGCTGGATCAAAATCGAACAGGAGCTAGTAAGTCCTTTTAAACCTTCGGATGTTCTTTCACATGGTTCAACTACTAATAGACATGATTATTCTTCAAACCCAGTATTGGCTCATTCTAAGGCAGTCTGGAGAGAGGTACACAGGATGTGTGGTGTGTCGCACTTAAGACAATCATATGCCTCTCTATGGCACAATCCTGCCATACGTATTGGGAAAAAGTCTGTTTACTGGAATCAATGGCTTATAAAAGGGATATACAAGATAAGTGATCTATACTTGGATGGAGTGTTTATTTCTTTTTCTGAACTTGTGCAAAAATATGATTTGGAAAGTAAAGGTAATTTTTGGAAGTACTTACAAATGAGAGACTGTATTACTAAGGGCCAATTCATTCTGGGCAATAATCCAGTGATGGAATTTTTGGAATTACCTTGTATAGCACACAGGGCAGCTGTGTTTTACAAAACCTTTAACAGGTTACAAAAAGATATTTGTAAAAATCTGAGGATCATTTGGCAGAAGGACCTAGGATGTGATCTGAACGATGAGGAGTGGTTAAAAATACTATCGAATACTGGGAAATATATAAAGGAGGCTAGGGGGAAATTTACTCAGTATAAGTTAATACATAGGTTTTATTTTACTCCTTCTAAGCTCCACAGGATGGGCTTGCTAACCAATAATTTATGTTGGAAATGTCAGTCGGAAACAGGTACATTTTTACATGCAATTTGGGAGTGTAAACTTGTTTACCCATTTTGGGAAAAAGTACTAGAATACATAGGGAAGTGGTTGGGTTCGACGGTACCTGTATCACCAAGACTATGCCTCCTGGGAGACCAAACAGAATTGCCCAATATATCAAAATATGACTTTGCAGTGATAAATGTAGGGGTTGTCATGGCTGCCCGAATGATCCTCAGATTATGGAAAAGTACATCCTCTCCAGATCTTAAAAAATGGATAGAATCTATGTTAGAAATAGTATCATATGAACACGTTAGCTAGAGTCAATGATGAAGGTGAGAACTTTAAGAGGTCATGGGACCGCTTTTTCGCTCATAGTATTGCTGGGACACGGTGATGATCTGGTTGTATTGCTATAACTGCTGAATGTTTATTTTGGTTGTTCTAAATATGTGCATTTACCATGGGCCTTTGGATGTTTTATAGATAAAGGTAATAATACTGTCTGTTTGTGTATATTTAAATGAATAAATAAAAACTTTAATAACAAAAAAAAAAGCATATGAGGTAGATACGATTGAAATGTGGTGAATGAGTAACATGAATAAATGAGCTTATAATAGTGAAAATGCAAGCAACATACACAATTGCATAAATTGAACGATGGAAGATATAAACCAGCTAAGAAGCGGGACTAAAGGGGCGACAATATCTGAACATTGAATAAGCTGAATAATCAATAACGGAGTTATACTGACTAAGCACAGACTTGCAGAGCGCTGAGTTGCTAATCATAGGGAGACACTAAATGGATGATATGGAGTGTCATGTAATGGAGTACCTATGTGTAGTGTATGAGTGATGCCCAGCGGACAATGATCATACATACGCCACAGACGGGGACTGGAGGAAGACGAGGCACGCAGAGTCTGGGGGGCTGTGAAGAATCTCAGCTTGACGGGCCTGGTAGGTGATGAAGATCTAACGACGATTCTGAGTTGAACTCGGCAGGGCCACAGCAGGGCAGAAGTGGCGAGTTGGTGGTGTGTGGGTCTCAGGGCTGACCCACTCGAAGTTCTGGATGAATGAAACGCTGGTCTCTCAAGGCTTTCGCCGACCAGCGGATCCGATGATTGTCGAATTTGCGGTTTAGCTGAATAGCGATGTCTCAGCAGGCATAGGACACACACGCTGAATAGAAGTTGGTGTGCGTGTTTGTCGGGCAGATGCGGCAGGCACACTTCACCAGTTGGAAGGTGAAGCAGATTTTCTTCTTGGCTCGTGGAGCTGATGTTGAATCAAATCTCGGAGACAAAGTCTCAGAGACAAAGTTCGAAGGCAAAGTTCAGAGGCAAAGTTGTGTAGATTCACTGTAACGTGTTCATGACCACATAGGTGTGAAATCCGCATTGGGCATGTGTGCATGTGGTTTTGTTATCATGTGTGAGGGGGCGTGTGTGTGGGCTGGTGTGTGTAGTGTTACAGCGGGAGAAATCTAATTTCCTATGCATAAAACTTTAGTTTTGTCCCAGTTCTATGCAATATACTTTACTGTCATAACATTAACATGATTACATTCAGCACACGTTACTGAGTATTTTAATATTAAACATGGCTATCTAAACCCCATGTAAAGATGCAGAACTTGAATACTATGAATAACTATCATATAAAACGTCACAGTCACACACAAAATAACAGACATACATTAAAGTCCATCACAATGTGATACCCAAATTTTCATGAGTCTGTATCACGGATTTCTTCTGCTTTTGGCAACATTCCAATGGGTGTCACTTCAGACTCTCTGGCGCCTAGGGGCTTATCAGAGACAGGCTGTGTGTTGGTGTTTTATGGTTGCTTACCAAGTCTGTTTCTTGGTACCATCCATGAAGAGTGAAAATTGATTGATTTGATTGATTTTATTTGGATCTCTTTTAGCCTATTGGCTAATCTTCCAAGAGTCCACATTAAAAACATTTAAGCATACAATAATTCATATTATACAACACATAATTGTTGACACACATATATCATATACATACATGCATGACACGTATAACCTACATATATACACATATTCATCTACATGTGTTCACTCTACAAACCTACTGACAGTGCAATACAATAGTGTGATGATAACTACATTTAAATCTTGAAATCTTGCAATCAACAATCCAACCGCCGTACTGTTCTTGAGTGAGTTATTGTAATGAATTCCATAATTTAACAGTTCTGAAAATAAAAGTCCGTCTTCCCATTTCAGTTTTTATTTTTGGTAGTACATAATGATTTTTATCTCTTATTCTTATGTTAACTTGATGTTTATCACGTACTAATAGCAGTTTGTCCTTAATACTAACTGGCTTTTTAAACTTTTGAATTTTTGAAATTAGTACTATAGAATGTTGTCTCACATGCTCTACTACTGTGGGCCATCCCATTGTAATATGTAGTTCACTCACTCCTTTTTCAAACCCACACCTTAAGACCATTCTTGCTGCCTTGTTAAGTGTGATCTGCAGTCTCCTCATATCTCTCTGAGCTGCATTGCCCCACACTGCACAGCAATAATTAATGTGACTGTAGATTAGACTATGAGATATTACCTTTAGAATGTCTTTAGATAAAAACTTTGCAATTTGTCCAACCATTCCTGCCATTTTCATCACTCTTTTAGAAAGATCTGTAATATGAGCCGTCCATGAGAGATTGTTTTGTATTTTAACTCCCAATAATTTGACTTCTGTAACCTCTTTAATTTGAACACTGCCATATGTTAAATACCATGGCTTCAATTTCTTCCTCTTTCTTGTAGTACATATAATCATATTTTTCGTTTTATTTACATTTAATGCCAATTTATTGTTTTCCACCCATTTGATGACACATTTAAAATCATTTGATAAATATTCATGCAACTGAGTTTGTGAATCTGCCACTGCAGTGATGGTTGTATCATCCGCAAACATATGTGCATTTGAGTTGGCTAACACTAAGGGAAGATCATTTGTGTATATAATAAATAACAATGGTCCGAGGCAACTCCCTTGTGGGATGCCACAGGTAATCATACGTGGAGAAGAAAAGGAGCCATTAACATAAATAGATTGCTTTCTACCGTTTAAATAAGATTTCATCCAATTAATAGCATTCTTACTGAAGCCATAATGAATTAATTTTTTAAGTAGAATTGTGTGATCTATCAAATCGAACGCTGCAGTGAAATCAAGAAGAAGTAGCGACACAAGTTTACCTTGATCCAGGGCACTTAGCCACTCATCCGTCATATGTAACAGAGCGGTTTCAGTAGAATGATTTTTACGATATGCATGTTGAGCATGGGTTAGAAGGTTATTAGTTTCCATATATTTCCAAATGTGATCACTTACTACTCTTTCCAAAATTTTGCTTAAGGAGGAGAGTAAGCTAATTGGGCGACTGTTGGGTGCAGTAAAAGCTATTTTAGCATCCTTAGGAATGGGGCAGATTTTTGCATGTTTCCATTCTGTGGGAAACTTTCCTTGTTGCAAAGAAAGATCAAATAGATACTTTACAGGTCTAGTCTATCGTACCCTGGGGATTTATTATCAGGAAGTGAAATCAAGATTTTCTCAATGTCATCTAATGATATATCTGGTAATACAAAACTGCAATTTTTCCCCTTCATAATCTTTTTGTCTACTTCACCTACCAGTAATTCATTTGAGGCATTGTTATTCATATTGGAAC
Organism: Centroberyx gerrardi; assembly: GCF_048128805.1. Taxonomy (NCBI): domain Eukaryota; kingdom Metazoa; phylum Chordata; class Actinopteri; order Beryciformes; family Berycidae; genus Centroberyx; species Centroberyx gerrardi. Next base: position 409,193 of record NC_136002.1, read on the forward strand.
TGAGATCATTTATCTTTGATTCAAAATAGTCAGCAAAGTAATTGGCAATGTCTACTGGTTTTGTTCTAATCTTTCCATCAACCTCCACACTAACAGGACTTGTACTATTTGACCTACCAAGCAAACCATTCACTGTATGCCATATCTGTTTTGAATTGTTTCTGCATCCCTCAAAAGCTGTTTTATAATATAGGGTCTTTTTCTGACGATTCAATTTTACAACAAAATTTCTGCATTTTCTATATAGCATAATATCTGAATCTAATCTTGACCTAGATGCTACAGTTTTTGCCTCATCCCTCTGAGATATTGCTTCTCTTAGTTGTTGGTCAATCCAGGGGGATGATTTGGCTTTAATTGTACTTTTCCTTATAGGAGCATGGTACTCAACAACATCAGTAAACAATTTCGTAAAACAATCAACAGCACAATCCAAATCATCCTCAAGATACACAAGGTCCCATGGAACAGCGGCCAAATCTGTCTGGTAGTCTTCTAAGTTAAAATTTTTAAAACTCCGTCTTATAGTCACTCTAGGAGGTCTTTTTGGCACTTTGGTGTATTTAGTAATGCACACAATATTATGATCTGTCCACGATAATGGGACAGATTTAACATTTGAGCATTTATTCGGAGCATTACAGAATATCAGATCAATAATACTTTCAGTTCTGTGCCCAAATTTGTTTCTTGAGGACCTTGTGATATCCTGTACCATTTGAAATAAATTACGACTCTCTATATATTGAGTAAACTTAGTCTTGTTCCCATCAGAGTGACTACTTTTCCAGTCAATATTATAGTCCCCAAGCATAAATAATTCCTTCCTTTCATCCAGAGCAAGATCAATACTTTCACATATTTTATCCAGGTATAATGTGTTTGATTTTGGGGGCCTATAAACGCATCCAATTAACGTTGGTTGTTGGAAAGGGTAGGAGATCTTTCTGCAGCTCGACCAGTATATCCAACTTGCCAAGTCTCTCATTTATTGATTGCATCAGGGATATCTCCACTTCCATGGTTTGTTCCCCCGCACTTTCGGAAGATGTCGACCGATTTCGGGACTTTTTGGGTCGGGGAGCTCCATGACTATTCGAAGATGGCTTCATTTTCCTCGCGGCTTGATATCGTCTATCAATGAAACTTTCCAGAGCCTCAATTGACTCTGATGAATACGATGCATCCAGTTTAGTAGATATCTAATCAGAGTTTTGATTTGTTGGCCAAGCGAGAAGTTAATAACTAATATCCAGAGCAAGACACCACTACAACGGCTGGCATGTGGGAAAATTGAGTGATTTACCAAGAGGTCAGTGGCCTCCTTTACGATCCAACCACTTTCCAACCACTTTCCTGATCCGTTATCAGGGAAGAGGCTCACACAGGATGCAAGACCTTTCCAGATGTGTGATGATGATGATGATGATGATGATGAAGGTGCATCCACTACATATCCCCCACTTGTCCGGTAATGGTGTATCAACTGGAAGAAACTGGAACAACATTGCAGGACACAGACAAGCAGCACCGGCATACAGCATGATCATTATCAGGCATGGGCAGTGAGGTGTGTCTATGTTTACAGTGTACCTGACACAAGTGAGTGTCGTGTGGTGGAGTGATGTGATGGACACACATACTAAATCTTATCACTATATTCTCTACTCGGCATGCACTAAGTGCATGCATGTACTAATAACTACATTCAATGTCCTAACACTACTGGCGGTATCTAACTAAGCCTATATCATGGCTAAAAGGGAATCATCAGTGAGGGCATGCTATCTGACTCACTGATGAGCAGTTGAGGGGCAGCGCCAGAGTGGGCGGCACGCAGGCTCGGGAGTTCTACAGGGTCAGTGTCTCGGCCATCAGAATTGTCAGTCTTGGAAACCTGTGCTGAATTTCTAAGGCTCGTAGTGGGACCCTGCTTCCTACAGCAAGTCATGCAGCTCTGCAGGTGTGGCTTGCCACGGTACGCGATCACACCAATTAGAATATAGCCAAGAACTACTAGTGCACACAGCAGGCTATCTGCAGTTGACCAGGCATGGAGAAGGGATGTATCAGTTGTCTGAACTGGGGTAACATGCAAAACAGAGTTCAGGACACTCAAATCAATAGCCTTGGTACCTTCATACTTAATTTGGTCCTGCAGACTGGGGTCAATCTCGAGAGAGTGTTCGCCAAAGGCGTCAGGAATTTCAATTTCGCTCTCATAATCTTCCTTGGGCAAAGGATAAAGGGCTAGGTCCGAGATATGGAGGATTGCCTCCGGTGGGGCATCAATCCACATAGTATGGTTGGGCAGAGTGATTTTGTTAGCAGTGTCATATCTTCCATACGTGAGGGTGGCAGAGGACACAGGTGAATTCACTAGCCACCATTTTCCAACTAGTTCTACCTGCGTGTCGGTGACATTAGAGCAGGGAGTAACCTGGGCTCTGCAATGTGAGGTGTCGCTCAACGGTCGAATTCCACACAATCTGTCAGTGTTGTCCCTGACAAAAGGTCTGCTGGGACACAAATAGTGGATGTCTTTAGTCAATGTGCACATCATGAGGTTAGGCACTAAGTGCAAGTCTGGGTTGCTATCATGGTAAGCTACAACGGGAGGAGTGTTGATTTTTACCTGAGTGTCACCCCGCCACATGCCAACATTCACCACATTCACCACATCCTTCAACCTGTAGATGTTCCTCTTGTCAATTATTGGGAGGCTAAGCAGAAAGGCCAGTTCTCGAGCCTCTGGGTTCACATACAATGGAAGAGCACTACCTAAGCTGTAGGCTAAGTGTACCTGCAAGGAATTAGCTTCATTAACAGTAGCTCTTGTGAGGATGTCCTGCACCAGGCTAAGGGGTACTAGATAGGAAGGAATGCGGCTCATGGCTAGATTGTCAATGGAGGAACTGATTTCTCTGAGCATATCCATCATTAACATATTAACAGTTTGCATGTGGGCCACATCATAGTGTACTACCTCTAGTAAATGACTCACAGAGTGAAGGGTCTTATTGATAATAGTGCTGTGGGTGTTAAGAACAACTATGGTGTCTTGGAGTGTTCTACCGATCGTCTGGAGCGTTGAAGTCTGCTCAGTTATCTGTTGGCGAATTTCAGGCAATTCTGCATGCAAATCTGTGATCTGTTGTTTAACAGTGGAAAGACAGACTGCATTCACTGTGGATGTCCCGATGGAAAGCAGGGAGCCAATAGCAGAGGCAGCTGTCAACAGTCCACCCAGGAAACGTTTAGATCGCGGTGAGCCATGCAATTCGGCTTGTGTAACCGTGAACTTCTCAAGCTGGTGTAACGTGTGTGGTGTCAACTTCAGCATGGCTGAGTTGATCTCTGGCCCAATTCTGACTAGCCCAACTTGTGTCACGGCCAATGTTAATGTGTTTCTTGTACACTTCCTTTGGGTTCAGTCGGACATAAACTTGCTGTATGTGTGTCTTGCAATCGGTGATCAAGAGCCCCTGTTGCTCACGCAGGGCAATGCCCGAGGTGGGTCCCGGGGACACGACACCAGACTGGGGGGTCACCGACGCACAGCATAGGATCAGGAACAACCAGAAAATCTCCATCCTGAGGACAACACAGAGGGACATGCAAGCAGACGAAGCGCGGTGGTTGGATAGCATACAGCACGGGTTATTTCACAGACACGCAGTTAGCTAAGTTGGAAGTTTCTCACACGTACCAAGGCAGGTGTGCTCTAGCACACAACCTGAATTGACCCAACGGTCAGTTATGGTTGTTGGGAGTGTGTACTTTTCTTTACTTTCACTAAATTAATTGCAGGCACCCTGGACAGTCACCAGGTAACTCAGCCACTAATGGTTACAACTACTAATCACGCAACGGCAGGGGTCATGGAGGAGAGTGCACACTGCGGTGCAGTGAAAGGAGTTCTATAGGTTGTTTTAATCTACAGTGGGCAATGCCCCTACGCGTCCCATGGGGTTTTTGTGCAGCTTGATTTGGTTCCTGTGAACCCATCTAAAGGTGGGGTCCTGTTGTCCCCTGCTGACCTTGATTCGGTAGGCCACTGGAGAGAGTTTGTCAGTGATCTCATATGGGCCTGCCCAGTGGGGCAGAAATTTCTTGGAGACCCCCACTGGGTGGCTGAAGATGTAATACCAGACCTTGTCCCCCACTTGGAGCTCATTGTGGGAAGTTTTGTGGTCATAGTAAGCTTTCCTGCCTTCAACACTTTGTTGCAAGTTCTTTTGTGCAAAGGCAAAAGTGGATTTCAGATGCGCCTGCAAGTCTGAGACATATTGGTGGGTGGTGTATGCAGTGGTGACATTGGTGTCTCCTGGCTGATACAGCAGATGCAAAGGGAGTGTCATCTGTCTTCCCGTCATCATTTCAAATGGGGAGACCCCCGTCGCTGCGTGGGGTGTGGCCCTGATGGCCATCAACACCAAAGGAAGCTTGACATCCCAATCACGTTGGTTTGCAGACACATACTTCTTTAACATGCTGACAACTGTTCGATTGGCACGCTCCACCTGACCTGAGGCTCTTGGGTGGTATGCAATGTGAACCTGGGCTTTTACACCCAGGATTTGCCAAAGTTCGGTCATGACTGCTGCGGTAAAGTGGCTTCCTCTGTCCGAGTCCACGCAAGTGGGTAACCCATACCTGGAGAACACGTGGCTCATCAGCAGTTGGGCAGTGGTGTGTGCCGTGTCATTAGGGGCAGGCAGACACTCTACCCATTTGGTAAAGGCACACGTCACAGTGAGAAAGTACTTATTTTGTCTTGTCGAAGTGGGAACAGGGCCGACCCAGTCAATTTGCAGGTCAGACCAAGGAAAAGCGACACCTCTACGTTGTAAAGGGGCTCTGTGATTGGCGTTGGCAGGTTGGAACTGGCAACAAACCAGGCAGCCTTTGACATAGTCAGCCACATCTTGCTGCATGTGTGGCCAGTAGGCTACTTGGCGCAGTGAGTCGCAAGTTGCTTTGATGCCTCTGTGGCCGCCACAGGGCGTGTCATGCACATGGACGAGCACCCCCCAATGGCTCCGAGGAACAACGAGCTGAGGCGAAGGTAGCTGCTCGGAGACATGTACAAGAAGACCTTTCTCAAGTTTCAAGTTGTGCCTTGCAGCATACAGATGCTTGAGGTCAAGAACATCGTGCTTATCTTCATCAGAGATGGGATGGTCATCAGGGTAGGTCAGGTGCCAGATCATAGCATAGATAGCCGGGTCTCGAGCTTGCATGGAGACAAGATCCAAGTCAGTGAATGGCGGCGCGAGTGAAACCGCCACAAAGTCATTTTTGTAGGAGGTTGGATCAGTGTGGGCCCGGGCAGCAGCCTTGGCCACGAGTCACCGCGAGGACCACGGGAGGAGGCTCATTAGGGAGCCATTCATCAGAGAACGTCCAGGAGGTGCCGGCGACGGCTCCCTCCTTGGCAAGGATGTCGGTGCGGTCGTTGAACTCTTTGTCAGGACCGGGCAGACGTGAATGGCCTTTGACCTTCTTCCAGTAAACTTGCATGTCATGCACGTTCACGAGGTGGTCGCATGCCATTATGAGTTCCTTGTGTTTGACAGGCTTCTTAGCTGAGGTGACAGGTTGGCAGGTGGCACATGAAGCTCAGCCTAGCGTAGTTTGAGTCGGTGCAAATGACCAATTGCTTGAGGCCGTGTGTCACAGCAGTTTGCAGAACGATGAGGATACCAGCGATTTCAGCATACTGTGAGGATTTTGGCCCAAGTTGAAAACACTGGGGTGTGCAGGGCCGATCCTCAACCCACAATAGGCCCACACTGGCCTGGAGTTCATGTTTGTGGTGGAAAGAGCAGCCATCGACATAGGTTGTGATCATGTCCTGGCTCAAGTGGAGGGTCGAGCTGTGGAGGTGCTGGAGCGGCGTCCCCCCGAATGCACTCAGTGCAGGCAGCCAGACCTTGACCCAAGGCAGCTTTGCTGTTTTGAGCATACTTGACATGCACGTCATGACTTTGCAAAGCCAACAACCAATTTGCAATGCGATAGCTTGTCGCGTTGCTATGCTTAATTCTCTGGCTGTTGAGGAAAGTGATGGGTTGATGACAAGTCTCCATGACGACCTCTTGACCTCCGATTACACAAGTGAAGTGTTTAACTGCCCAGACGGTCGCAAGGAGGGCTTTCTCACAGTCAGAATACTTACACTCGTTCAAGAGGAGCATTTTACTAGCGTAGCCAATTACTTTTTTGTCATTGTCATTTTTTTGATAGAGACCAGCACTGAGGCAGTGGTCAGAGCATCCAACTTCGAGGTAGAACTCTCTATCCGTGTTCGGATAGACCAGACAAGGTGCAGAACAGAGTTTGTCTCTCAAGGTCTGGAAGGCATGGTCTTGAGCTTCGCCCCAGACAAAAGGCGTGTCCTTGTGCAGGAGCAAAGTCAGTGGTCTGGCGATATCGGCATAGTTCTCAATGAACTGCCTTGAATAGTTGACAATGCCAAGGAAGCTCCGAAGCTCAGTCAGCTTGGAGGGTGCTTTGAGATCGCAGACGCCTTGTATGCGACTGGCCTGTGGCTCAATGCCATCTGGACCGAGGAGGACGCCCACATAGTCAACTTTCCGGCGGCACCATTGGCCCTTTTCCATGCTGACTTTAGCGCCAGCTGCAGTTAATTGGCCTAAGACATGATCCAATTCGGCCAAGTGGTCAAGAAAGGTGTGGCTCCTCATCAAGATGTCATCAACGTAGATAATAGTGCCACGCACAGCAGCATCTGGGCAAGCCTTATGCAAGAAGATGTTGAACTCAGCGGGTGCATTATTGTACCCGAAAGGACACCGAGTGAAGGTGTATTGCTTATTTGCAAAAGTGAATGCCAGCTTGTGCTGGTCTTCCCCTTCAACGCTCAGGTTCCAGTAGCCGGACGTCAAGTCCAGTGTGCTGTGAAATTGTGCATCCCTGACTTTCAGGAGTTCTTGACCCAGTTGTGTCATGGGCCACCTGGACAAGGGAACCTGTTTGTTTAGTTCGCGATAGTCAATGGTAGGTCTCCACTTGCCGTTAGGTTTCAAAACTGGCCACAGGCATGCACTGTACATGCTGTTGCATGGTCTGATGATACTTCATTCCAGCAAGGTGTCGAGAATATCCTGCACTGGCTTATAGGCGGCAAGTGGAATCTTGTATTGGCGCACAAAGGCTGGACGGGAGCCTGGGCGCGTGGGAATTTTCCCGTGTGGATAGTGGCGAGGCCACAGTCAAAGGAGTCCTTAGCGAAAGAGTTCCCATGTTTGTAGAAGAGTCTGCATAGCTGTTCACGCTGTTCGTCAGTTTCGAGAGCATCAGCTCCCGCTAGCTTTTGCTGTACCTGTGTCTCAAAACCAGGGAAAGGTTCCACCATACCATCCAGTGGCTTGGTGGAGACCAAGTGGACATTCTCAGTGTCCAAGGACTGTATCGAGGGACCAGAAGGTTCCTGGCCATCATCTGAAGAGGGAACTTCAGTCATGGTGTGAACAATCATATGTTGGGTATCAGTTAAGTCGACCCTACACACAAGATCTTGACTGACTGGAAGCTGAGTGACAAGAGCAATGGCTTTTGCCGGACTTGTGAATACAACATTGCCATGCCGATGGTCAGGTTGCAGTTCGGCAGGGATGTTCCCAATCACAGGAACAGTCAACTCGAAGTCATAGAAATCTGCACTTATGAAGTGGCCAAGGACATCATTCCTGGGGATCACAACAGCTGTTGTGGTGAGATTCTGCACCAACAAGTAGGTGGAGCGGGATTGGAGTTCAAGAAGTGGTGTACCTTCAAGAGACAGACCCAAATCAAAGAATTCGGTTGAAGGTTGGAAGTAAGCCAACGTGCCATCAAGTCTTTGGTCCTTCTGCATGTTTAGATGAATTGAGACTTCCACGGTACGCGCTGGCACGGTGATGGCATGCTCGGTGATGGCTTGACAAGCCTCAGGAATTGTCTGTCCTGAGTGCATGTGCTTTGGGTCGAAGGTGCAGGCGTCTGGACCATAGTGCGTTGTTGATGGTGTCAAGCTGAACGTCCAAACGGACCAACATGTCACAGCCGATGCACACAGAGGATGGCAGATCAGGCACTACTAGCAAGTAGTGAACAAAGTGCTTCTTTCCCCAACGCACAGGAATGGCGGAAATGCCCTTGGCAGTGGCCGTTGTTTGGGGAACTGTTCCCAAAGGAAATCTGACAGATTTCTCCACTAATGGGAAGCAAGAGCGGTCCTTTTCAAGTTGGGAGAAGAGTTCAAGACTGATGGCAGATTTCTCTGCCCAGAGGGCCAATGTGACATCCTCAACATGAACACCTTGCAGTTCAATGCCGTTTACCACAAGGGGGCGGTATCCTTCAGAATGTGACGGATCCAAAGAGCACAGAAATGTGTCGCGGTTGTGGATGAGCTCAGCAGGTGGCCATGGCTCTGGAGCTGGACTGGTTCCACCTGAAGCTGATTCAAGAGTGGCGTTGTCAAGGGCGGCAATCTGAGTTGGAAGGCTCATGCATAGAGAATTGCATTGGACTTCCCGGATCAGTTTATTAGAAATGGGCAATGGTTCTCTGACCTGAGTGTAGATTTCAAGGTTCTTGATGTCAATTAAGGCTTCGAACCGTTCTAGGAGGTCCAACCCCAGAAGCAGCGGAAACACGTCTATTTTCGACACATAGACTGGGTGGACAAGATGCATTGGTCCAATTTTGAATTCAGCAAGTATCACCCGGTCAAGGGGAGTCTTGTTTTGTGTGAAGCCGCTCACACTAACTTCACCGTGGTCCAGTCTGAGATATCTGTAATTCAAGCGACAGGATCTCTGCAGTTGTTCATACAAGGCACTAGACATGACTGTCAAGTCAGCTGCTGTGTCCACAAGAGCCTCGCAGACTAAGGAGTTTTCAAGCGTGGTTGTGAGATACAGCTTTCGTCCTGTCCCTTTCCTGGTGAGGTCACACAAGAACTGACGGAAGGGAGGGCTTCCATTCACCGTTAGGATCTCTGCATTGACAGGCGCCATGTCTGACTCTAGACGAACCGTAAGGACTGTAGCATCGGACCCTGGTGCAGCAGGAATGACCAGTTCCCTGGTTACCATTTCGGCATGTGGATTGGGACCTGTGGGTGGAGGTGTCAGAGATGTGACTCGTTCATCATCTATTCCCAAGTACAACTCATTGTCTAAATTTCCAGGATCTAGACTCTCATTGTTACCGATACAAGGAACCATTGTCTGAGTTACCAAAATGCTCTGGTTGGTTTTAGTTGTAATGGGCAAGCGGGTCTGGGACTGTTTGCGTGCACCCCTTGGTGGATCAGGCGCCTTTCTCTGCCCACAGCTGTCATTGATGTAGGGAGATGTGACGTCCTGATCCGCCGCCAGTCATGTTTGTTTGTTATCCTTTTCCTTGAGCTTTCGGACCATTTCCTTCACTGTTTCACCCATGAACTCTTTACACATGGCCTTTACTTCTTGAGATAACATATTGGATGACTTATCATGCTCTTGGTTTTCCTTATGTGGTTCACCTTCTTCTGGTGATCTATCACGGCAGTAACGGTATGACCGTTGGCAGCGCCTGTCATCCTGAGACCCATCACGATGATGATAATCGTTGGATCTCTGATGAGTCCTATCATTGCCAAAGTTTCGTGACCACGGGCGGTCACGTGCAGATTGGCGTTCATTTTGATTAGCTGGGCGGTTTCCGGCTCTGTACTTACCTGACTGAGAGTTGTTTGGAGAATCAGTGTGCCTGGAGTGAAACCTAGAGTTCTTACCCTGTGTTGGACGAGATGCTTCCATGGCAGCAAGTGGCACGTGTGAGTTTGGGACACCTTCAAGTTGTAGTTCCCTCATGCGTGACTCGCCATTCTCCATAATCACGATCTGGGGTTCACCAGATTTACCCTGTGATGCTTTCATTTTGTTGAAGGCCCTAGTGGCAAGTTCGCGCAATTGGAGGCTGCTCAACATGCGTTCATCTGCGGCAACACCCATATGAAGGCTTGTTGCTGGGTGTAAATTGCGGACAAAGAGCTGTTTAAATGACTTGTCTTCCTCCATTCCTGGCTCATTCTTATTGCCAAAGTACGTCTTGCGTAAACGGTGGTAATAGCCATGGGGCGTCTCATGTTTGGACTGTTTGACAGCCATGGCGGCTGCTAGATCAGGTTCGTTGTCACTGATATTGGAAAATTCTCGCATCAGGGCTTGAACCAATGCGTTGTAGTCAGCTTGGACTACGGGAGCTTGTCGTTCAATGAAGCTGTTAACCTCTCGACTGGAGGTGGCTTTCAAGAGGTACATCTTGTCGTCCACTCGTGCTTCCGGATGTCTATGAAGGTGGTACTCCAACTATCTCAGGTACATAGCAGTATCATTTGAGCCACCCAGGACCGGGTCAAACCTTGAGATGTTCCTAGCAATTATGTCTAGGTCTCTTGTGTCCATGCCCTTTGGGGCTGGAGGCTGATAAAGTCGATATGCATCCCGGGGGTCTGTTCGGGGAATTTGAGGAAGAGAGGAGGCTGCTTCCACAGCTGGGGTGGATGTGATTTCATCCACTGTGGTGTAGAATGTGTTCGAGCCATAAGGAGGTGTTCTGTTCTCCTGGCCTGTGTTTGCCGAAGTTGCAGCAGGGAGAACATCCTTCAAGATTTCCTGCTGTCTTCTTCTCTCGGACATGGTGTACTCATACTCTCTCTTGGTGGTGTCAAGCTCTGACTGTGTTGCCTCATGTTTCCTTAGGAGGTCTTCATATTTGTATTTAGTTTCACACATGGCATCCTTCTGTTGCTGGAGTGCATCGATATAACCATCGCATGATTCTTTCTCAACATTGTATTTGAAATTCACATCTCTGAGTTCCCTGTCGGTCTCCCGAGCTCGCAGTTGAGACTGATCAAGTTGTTGGGTGAGTTGCGTGATGTGGCCTCTGAGCTTTTCCATTTCAAGACCATGGTGGGTGTCTGTATCTGTTAACAGAGCACGTTCCCTATCTATACGCCTGTTTAGCTCTTCAATTCACTTATCCTTTTCTGCGACCTGGGCTTTGAGATCAGTCAACGCCATGGTGACCCCAGAGAGAGCTTCACCATCTTTCTCTGATTGTCCTGCCTTGAGGTCTTCTTGCAGCAACTCCTTCTCCTTGGTGAGTTGATCGACCTGGGCTTGCAACTCATCATTCTCATTGGTGAGCTGTCCGACTTGGATTTGCATATCCTTTGTTTCTTTAGTGAGTTGTTCAACCTTACCTGTACTCACTTGTACTTGGTCTCGCACCTCATTTAGTCTACCTTCTGTTGCAAGCTTGTCACCTTGAAGCTTAGTGATGACATCTTGTTGTCTCACTGTCAAGTTCTGTGATCCACCAAGCTCGGCTCGAAGGGTCTTGGTCAGTGCAAGTGCAGTGAGTGAGAGACTCGCAAGATATTTGATCGTCGTGGTTTTGTCCCTTGCTTTGCTCAGGTCAACTGACTCGCGGAGATCTTCGATTGTGTCGAGCAATTGATCTGTCGTGTGATATTTAATTTTCTCAATATAATTTGGATTGATTGTGTCAGTCAAGTCAATCACGAGCTGCTCTATAGTGGTAAGGCCCTGAGCCATTTTGATCTATGGATGGATAGGCAATTTAAGGCTAGGCTTTCTTTCATTATGGCTACGTGTGTGCTCTGGCTGTATACACTGGTTGGTGAGAAAGGTGTACACATGCAACACGCATAAGCTACCATTGTTCAGAATGGTTATCAAGCACTGGTTAAGGAATAACAGTGAATGAACAGTTCAGAAGGCATGCACCACGCATTCATTCAACAGGTGGTTAGACAGTCAACTACTGAAGTAGTATTCTGCAGGGTTGACCAAATGCATCAATTCAGTCAATGCAATTAGTGACAGAGGACACACATTCAGTCTATCGCTATCTGTGCTAATGGCTAATCAGGGTGTTAGCAATCACAATTCTTTCAAGCAACAAAAGCTAATGTAATGCCACTGCTAAAGCTAGCAGGCCTTGAGCAATGCTAATGAGTGGTTAGTGAGCCAATCAATTCAAACATTCAACACACACAGCTATTGTTAGGCTAAGGCAGTTAGTACAGCTAGGCTAAGGGCTATTAGTGACACCAGTTCTGTGAATCCTGCTAGTGCTGAGCCAGTAGCTTAGCTGGAGTGAGCATGCATCAGGCGACAAAGGTGCTAGAAATCCCTATTTGTTAGGTGAGCATGGCCTATGCTATGCTAAAGCTATGAGCTTAGCTGAGGTAAACAAAGGCTAGGCTAGTTTAGACTAGGCTAGGCGGCTAGGCTAGGCTAGGAGGTGTTAGCACACCTTGCTTATTGTGGGGGAGGCTAGAGTAGTTAGCTTAGTAAGCTAAGGAGCAATTTGGGCCCTGTTGGTGGGCCACTCTAACCAAAACTACAACACAATAAATGATCTGCCTAATCGTCTGATTAGTTTATTTGGGTGAATGTACACTGCATTTACAATGTGTCATGCGTACAAAGCAAGAACACACAATTTCGCCACTCAGGTGGGCTTATAACACAACACAGCTGACAGTTACACGGTCCTCCGCGGCTGGAGGTTGGCACTGTAACGTGGGTGGTCTACTGCAATGTCACCACGGTGACCTAGATACACCGGAAGTGGAAAACTTGCAATGGTGGCTCGCCGGCCGGCAAGAGAAATGCTACATACAATAAATTGACCTTATGGCACTATGGCTCACAATGGTGATTGTGCGGCACAATCGACCCGATGTTAGGTTCGTCTATTCAAACGTTAAGCAAGAGGGTTTTAAACAGCTTACAACACAGCTTGAGAAGTTAGTTTGGCTACAAGCGCGGCTAACGGTTAGCTGGCAAGCTAAGGGTAAACACAGCAGTTCTCCAGCTGAGCATGCATGCAACAAGTTAACAAACTCGCTCACTTACTCATTAAGCGGAGATTTACCCACACGTTCCGATTTGCGGCCCAGCAGAGACGATAAAAGTGGGCTAAACTTTTACCACCAAGGAACTTTACACAATGCGATCGCTTGGCTAAATCTATAGGCATGTCCGTATAGATCAGCACTTCAAAACAACAGTCTAGACAGAATAAGCCTGTAGTAACTTTCTGAGTAACACTCAAAGCACTATTATCGGCTGAGGTGCGGTATACGCACAATCAGGCGTAAATGCCGCAATCTACAGTACAAAGGCGGATGCTGCACAATACTGCCACATTAATATCAATGCACACAACTAAGCCGCTATTTAACCAGGCAATAGCCACAGTTTCAAGCACTTTCTAAGCGTCTTCTGACGGCACAAGTATCAACAATCAGTACTTCCAGTTCACAAGCACATGAGCCACATATATCTTCTGCCATTGCATATGAACACCTCTCCTGTGTTTGTTGTCTGGGTTTAAATTCAAGCAAGCTCGGAATTCATTCTTTCAGATGAGACCAGTGATATTGTCTGCTATCTGGTGCCCCGTTCTTTAAATTCTTATTGAAGCTAACTCTAAATTGTTTGATATCAGACACCATCAATACTCAACACCTACTACACCTGCTGTATGCTAATGCGAAGGAAGCATACAGCTGCACTGCCCCCCCCCCCCCCCCCATCGGCAGATCATATCACAACCTGATACACCTTGTACTGACGTACAAGCCAGCAGTCCGCCACCACCAGGACTGTGTTGGTGTGGTCTGAGGAGGCTGAGGAGGCCCTCCAGGACTGTTTCCAGACCACAGACTGGGAGCTGTTTTTTAGAAGGACTATGGGGAGGACATCGAGGGTCTCTCCCATTGCATCACAGACTACATCCACTTCTGCGAGAGCAGTGTCATCTCCACCAAGAGGGTGCGCTGCTTCCCAAACAACAAGCCGTGGATCACAAAGGACATTAAAGCTCTGCAGGAAGAACAGGAAGAAGAGAGTTTTCATGGCTGGAGACAGGGAGGAAGTCAAGTCTGTCAAGAGGGAGCTGAGGGAGGCCAAAAACAGCTACATGGGGAGACTGGAGAGGAAGCTCCAGCAGAACGATGCTAAGGAGGTGTGGAAGGGGATGAAAATGATTACTGGCTACAAACAATCAGGTCCATCCGTGGAGGGGAGCCAGGAACATGCAAATGAGCTAAACCTGTTTTTCAATAGGTTTGACTCAGGAAGTCAGTCTCGCCCCCCAACCACCACCACCTCTGCCCCCATCCACACCTCTGCTGCTGCCCCCACCCTTCGTGCTCCCTTGACGACCCTGAGGACGACACTAAAGACACTATGGCTCCCCCACTCCCCCCTCCCCCTACCACCACTCCCACAGACAATAGCACCATGGTCACCCATCCCCGCCTGTCCTCCACAATGGATGACAGCTTAATGACCTCCCCTCCTTCTCCCAGCCCCAGTCTGTCTTCCACATGAGAGGACAGTTCAACACCCCCCCCTCCCTCCCCCCAGCCCATTCATCACGTCTGGCCAGGTGAGACGGCAGCTCTCCAAGCTGCAAATAAACAAAGCTAAGGGTCCAGACAACATCAACCCCAGGGTGCTCAAGGCGTGCGCTGGGCAGCTTGCAGGAGTGTTCCAGCACCTCTTCAACCTCTCTCTGAGGCTGAAGAAAGTGCCCCAGCTGTGGAAGTCCTCCTGCATTATCCCGGTGCCCAAGAAAGGTCGTCCCAGCGCTCTCAATGACTACAGGCCAGTAGCTCTGACCTCACACGTCATGAAGACCTTTGAGAGACTGGTTCTGCAGCACCTCAGGCCCCTGGTGGTTGGCTCCCTGGACCCCCTGCAGTTTGCCTACCAGGCCCACATTGGAGTGGAGGATGCCATCATCTACCTGCTCCACAGGGCTTACTCGCACCTGGAGAGGCCAGGGGGCGCTGTGAGAATCATGTTCTTTGACTTCTCCAGTGCCTTCAACACCATCCGGCCCCTCCTGCTGGCAGAGAAGCTCTCAGAGATGCAGGTAGACCACAACCTCGTGGACTGGATTACAGACTACCTCACCGGCAGGCCGCAGTACGTCCGGCTGCAGGGCAGCCTGTCAGATGTGGTGGTGGGCAACACCGGCGCACCCCAAGGAACTGTATTGTAGGGATGTGCAGAGAGCCCAGTATTTGTATTTGTATCTGTATTTGTTGAGGCAGCAAAATTATTTGTATTTGTATTTGTATTCGAATAAAAGTGGAAATAGGCGTAACAATCCTGTTTTTATTTTTATTACATTTCTAATTTTAGGATATTAAAGTGTTAAAATAAGCGTTCTTCAATAAACTATTTTACAAAGGAGGGTCCCCACAGCAGGTCTTGAACTCCGGTCTCCCAGACCACGGACGACTGCGCTGACCACTCAGCCAAAGATCAACTCTGCCAGACACACAGACCTGCAGCTATTTATACATTCATGACACATAGACAGCAGAGCAGAGGAGAGAGACGGAGACAGCGATGTAACCTGTAACCTGTAAGTCCCGACCTGCGCGCTGTTATTTGACATGTTTTTTTTTCTTCCCGAAAACAAATAATTTTTAAAATATTTGTACGAAATAAATATTCATAAAAACCCACTATTTGTGCTTTTCCGAATACCGTATTCGGATTCAGCTCCACCCCTACTGTATTGTCACCATTTCTTTTCACCCTCTACACCTCGGACTTCCGCTTCAACTCTGGATCGTTGTCGGCTGCATCACAGAGGACAATGACCTCTTCATTGTCCTCTGTGATGCAGCCGACAACGGAGGAGATGTCAGAGAACTTCTGTAGCTGGCACGATACAGAGAGCTGGTAGAGAGATTTCTAGGTTGGTGCAACAACAACCACCTCCAGCTCAACATCACGAAGACCAAGGAGCTGGTGGTGGACTTCAGAAGGAGCAGGAGGCCCCCAACCCTGTCACCATCCAGGGGGAGGAGGTGGAGATGGTGAACTCCTATCGGTTCCTAGGAGTGCAGCTCAACAACAAACTGGACTGGTCATACAACACTGAGGCCCTCTACAGGAAAGGACAGAGCAGGCTGTACTTCCTGAGGAGACTCAGGTCCTTCAATGTGTGCAACAGGCTGCTGCAGATATTCTACCAGTCTGTAGTAACCAATGCACTCTTCTTTGCTGTGATGTGCTGGGGAGGCGGCATCAATGCAGGGGAAACAAAGAGACTGAACAAGCTGGTGAGGAAGGCCAGCTCTGTTGTTGGACACATGAACTGGACAGTCTGGAGGTAGTGGCAGAGAGGAGGATGAGGGGAAAGATAAACTCTATCCTAGAGAACCCCTCTCACCCTCTGTACGATGTGCTGAGGCTGATGAGGAGCAGCTTCAGCCACAGGCTCCCCCCCCCCCCCCCCACACACACACACACACACCCTGCACAATAATTGGACCTGGACCCGAGCCCCTTAGATCCCCCCCCCCTTCTCCTTTCCACTGATTATGTATATATACAGTACATATATGTATACATATTTCTTATTATTGTTTGCATTATTTGCATTTTGCACTGTCTCCATAGTTTTATATTATGTACATTACCTTTTTTTTTTATCTTATTACCTGTTGTCTTTATTATCTTCTGTACTTATTTTTCCCTGGTTAAAAACCTTGGCATTACTTTCGACTCAGCTCTCTCATTCGATGCTCACATTAAGGAAATCACTAAGACAGCATTTTTCCACCTTCGCAATATCTCGAAAATTCGCTCCCTGCTAAATACGACGGATGCTGAAACCTTAATACACGCTTTTGTTTCATCAAGACTCGATTATTGTAATGTCTTACTCTCTGGCCTACCTAACTGCAGTATTAAAAAACTACAACTCGTGCAAAATGCTGCCGCCAGAATACTAACCAGAACTAGAAAATTTGACCACATTACTCCAATCCTAACCTCCCTTCACTGGCTCCCAATTCAAGCCAGATCTGCTTCTGTTAGCTTATAAATCGTTACATGGGCTTGCACCATCATATCTATCCGACCTCATCATCCCTTATATTCCCCCTCGTGCCCTCCGATCGCAGGATGCTGGCTACCTTATTGTCCCTAGAATCAAGAAAAAATCAGCAGGCAGTAGAGCGTTCTCCTACCGAGCTCCCTATCTCTGGAACCAGCTACCTCTTACAGTCAGGGAAGCTAATTCTGTCGAAATCTTCAAATCTAGACTCAAAATCTACTTATTCTCGCAATCATACGACCTACCTTAGCACTGTTGGCTTGGGCTCGACACAGTCTATTCTCTTACCCTAGCCTAGACAGTATTTATATAGAAATTTGCCGTTGGGAACATAGCTTAGGGCCGCCTCCTGGTTACACTGTGTCTAATCACTTTCTATCTGCTGTCTGTATGAGCGTGTCTGTGCCCAAATACGTCTGGGTTTTGTGCTGCTTCTGCACAGCTCTGTGTGTGTGTGCGGCTGGTTTTCTCCACCCTTTCTCAGATTTCTGTGCAGTCTTCTAGCTGTCAGCAGATGGGTACTGCCCCCACCTGGATCTCTCTCTCTCCGTGTGTTCATTGTCTTTGTGTGCACCCGTCTCTCCCCCCTTTCTCAGACTCCAGTGCAGTGCAATGGTCGCGAGTGCATGCCTTAGTCCCATCCCTGCTGCTGCTCCCACCCGACGAGCTCTGACTCTGTGTTCTGTGTGCAGCTGTCTTCTCTCCCCTTCCCCAGACTCCGGTCCAGTGCTCCACCTGCCAGTGGACAGGTGTTGCTCCGGCCTGGCGGTCGTCGGCGCCGGCCTTGGTCCTGCTCCCGCCCAACGTGTCTCTCGTGTGTTCTGTTCCTGCTGCTTCTCCCCTTCCTCTCTCCCCTTTTCAGACTCCAGTGCAGTGCAGTGGTCGTCGGCGCTGGCCTTGGTCCTGCTCCCACCCAACGTGTCTCCCGTGTGTTCTGTTGCTGCTGTTTTCTCCCCTTCCTCTTTCCCCTTTTCAGACTTCAGTGCAGTGCAGTGGTCGTCGGCGCTGGCCTCGGTCCCATCCCTGATGCTGCTCCCACCTATCGTGTCTCTGACCCTGTGTGTTCTGTGTGCAGCTGTTTTCTCCCCTTCCTCTGTTCGTGTGTGTGTGTCTGGGTGCTGTGTGTGTACGCGGCTTCCTCTCTCTCCTCTTCTCTGACTCCAGTGCAGTGTTCTACCTGGCAGTGATGGGTGCTGCCCTGGCTCTTCGTCGTCAGTGCTGGCCTTGCTCTTCCCTTCCACTGTTCCCACCTGGACGCTGAATTACGACTGCTGCCCTCGCTTCACTGAATTTTTAGCGCTGGCCTCAGCCCCCTCTCATCACTGCATGCCGCTTCTCCTTCTTTTTGTCTCTCTCTGTTTTCTCCTGTCATTATTGTTGCCCATGACTGTCAGTGTTTTGCCCGGCACCTATTGCACGCTAAGCCGTCCCGGAGGGGGATCCCTATTTGCCACAGCCTGCCCAAGGTTTCTTTCAAGTTTTCCTGCTAAGGTTTTTCCTGGGAGTTTTTCCTTGTGTGCATTTAGGGTCTAAGGCTGGGGTGCCGGGTAGGTTAGGCTGTAGAATAGGTAGATTGTTTGTCTTGCTAAATCTGCTCTTGCCTACCTTGTGTTTTTCGCTATGTTTGTCCTACATAATTTTGTTCACCACTGATTGTGTTTAGCTAGACCTAGCTAGACACATTCTCTGTAAAGTCCTCTGAGACATGCTTGTGATAAAGGGCTATATAAATAAACTTGACTTGACTTGGTACTGTTCTGCCAGTTGCTGCTGTGGCACCCGAATTTCCCCACGGGGATTAATAAAGTGATATCTTATCTTGTCTTATCTTATCTTATGATATCGTCCCCACCGATTATTATGGAGCATGATTACTTTACCGACGTGCTTTTATTTTACTCGCTCTTGAAAATATATAACGACATAGTCGAAAGATTTGGGTTCATGAATTGCAGCAAAAGAGAGAGGAGCTGGCAGAATCAATAATGCTCTTTTACGGTGCTTTCATGACATTGCTGTACTTTGTTTATATGAGAGCTAGTGGTAGTCACCAAGTGTATGGAGCTTTTTTCCTATCTTTAATCAAGAGTGTGGTCTTTCAATTTGAGAGCATGATTTATTGATTTCACGTTCAGATTTTGTAATGCTTTCCCTCAAACCCTGCCCTCGCACTCAAATAGCTCCTGCTTGCGCTTAGATTTGCTCTGCTTCTGCTCCAACTGTATGCTTGCACTCAGATATAATGTTGCTTGCACAGATTTCCTGCGCTCCAGCTTCAGCCCTTCTCCTTGCACTCAGGCTGCTTCTGTGCGCTCGTGAAATGTCTGCTCTCAGATTTCTGCTCTGCTCTCGGATTTTTTGTGCAACAACCCTGTCAAAATTCCCCAACCAATAGAATGCCAGGTGTAGTGTTGACCATTGAAATGATCCCTGCCTCGTTGCGGGCGCGTTCGCTTTACTTCTTAGAGCGTCCCGTACGGGCGGTTACCCTTTAACCGGGTTCATCCACTCCCGCCCTCCGGGGCAAAATGACATCACCTTCATGACTCAGGAGCGGGAGTCTTGCGGATCGCTGGCCAACATGGACCGCCAAAGTCAAGGACCTCAAGTAAGTTTTTTATTTTAATGGTGCTATTACTGGAACCAACTTTTTTGTGATATTGTTTTATTTTGCCATACTTTGTACGCTGGCAAGGATGCCGTGAATCAACCACGTCAGTTCATGCTCATTGACAGCTGCACACGGAGAGCTATTAGCTTTCTAATGCTAGCTAAAACCAAGGTGGTAACTGCCTCGGTCTGCCCCTTCTCCTTAATACATCCATGGTCTGCCCACATTAAGCTATCTACCTCGCTGTAGCTATGATTTACTCTTGTAGTTCCCTTCCAAGCTTAAACTGAACATACTCATGCTGAAAAGTGCTCTATTTTCAGTCTCAGCTAGCTTGATGCACAGTTAACGTTAGCTCTGTAGCGCTCCGCTATGTTTTTCCCAATAGTGAGTGAATGTCTGGGTGCCGTGGTATATAACGTTATTGATTGTCAGTGGTATTCCTGTTGACTATTGCAGTAGTATGCTGCTGCAGTCCTAAAACGGCATGTGACTCGTGTTGCACTGACAGGTGCCATGCCATTGTTCCGACGGCCCATTATTCCAAAACCCCAATAGTCCGAAAACTCCATGCCTCGCTCCATCCACAACCGTGGCTTCTGACAGCCTTGACCGTAAGCTTGCTCTAACCCTAACCTCAGTGACCCCATGCCTCAACCCAACCACCTCCAGGATAACGGGCTGTCGGACAAATGGGCTTTCGGTCCAATGGGTGGACATTTTTCGGACTATTGGGTTTTCGGAATAATGGGCCGTCGGAACAATGGGCAGTCCCCCACTGGGGGACAGGCGCCGCTCCCCATCGGCAAACCGATTCTCACTGGCATATGGGGCTACCTGTGCCACTAAACCCTTTTTACACCAAAATTAGCGCGTATATGCGGGTTTTTTAAACGTGAGTAAACCCGCTAAAAATAGGCGATTGACTCCTTTCCCATTGCCAGTAGACGAGTTTGTCTTTCTGTTTTTTTTCTGGTGTGTCACGTTCGACGTCACAAACGCGCCGGAAAACACGGTTAGCAAACAGTAGAAAGCAGCGTGGAGGCCAGTGACAATGTTACGGTGGTTACTTTTACTTCAGTCTCTCTTTCAAACTCAACACCGACTGAACGGTGCCATGCCATTGTTCCGACGGCCCATTATTCCGAAACCCCAATAGTCCGAAAAATGTCCCATTGGACCGAAAGCCCTCTTTTCTCCCCTAGTTTCTCAAACAAACAGAAGCACATGGTTAATTATTATGCAGAATGACGTCATCAGACCTTGCAACGTGCAACGGAGGAAGCTGGTTGTCGGGCCTCGTGGTCGGATATTTACTCTAACAATCCTCTTTCCTGGTTGGAATTATGCAGCGTTCCATGCAGCAGTGATATTACGATGGTATTGAAGGCTTAATCCCCTAATAAATAATGTTCCTGCCTGGCTATTTACGCGCCAACGTCCGGCATTTCAACGCGCGTCATAGCATTGCACCGGAAAAGGGGCGAAAATTAGCGTGTCCAACCGGATGTCATGTTTCCATCACTGCCAATCGGAGCTGGAGTCGATAAATACCCGTGACTACTGCAGAGTCATTTGACCCGGGAATGAATGCCGATTGTATGCTTTCACACTGAAGACAAAAGCCAGATGTTAGTGGGTTTTTTGTCCAGTGTGAAAGGGGTATAACTGTAACTTGCTTCACTGACCAACACCACTGTTCACCGACATGTAGCCTACTGATGTCCAATGGCATATGCCAGTGCTGATTGATATGCCGCTGATATGTGCCACATAAAAACGCTGCTGTGTGCAACTGATAGATACCACTCTCCACCGGCATAGACGTTACCGATGGTGTACATTTGTATAATTTGTGTCATATCCCGATTCTCAGTGGTATGGCACTGCTATTGTACTGGCATAAGGTTATGGCAAAACAGCATCCCACTCTTGCCACTTACAGATACCATTTACCGGCAGCGTTAGACATGAAAATAACCACTTCTTTAAGGCAGCGTTTGGTTGTAAATTGAAATAATTAATCATCTTTGTTATGCAATGGACACCTGTTAAGGGTGGTGATCCGTGTTTTGTTAAGCACTTGACATCAGTTTTAGCAAGAACTATTCCTACATCTCTGTCACAGGGTGCAACCTGTGCTTAAAGGTAGGTACCCACAGATTATTTTGCTGCAGCGTGTCATAGTAATTTATGCTTCTGTGTAAGAGATGAATTTTCCCTTCATCCATGGGTGTAGTACATATCCTGTTTAAGTTTAATCAGTGTGGCTAAATAAAAGACTCACATTAATAAGGCACAATCCTACACCTACAGAGAAGCTCCATCCAAGAGGTGGCAAGAAATCTGATGTCTTTGCTGGGCAGCCAGCTACAAGCTAACAGTCAGCAGCAGACGGCACCTCAACAGCAGACGGCACCTCAACACCAGACGGCACCTCAACACCAGACGGCACCACAGTCCAGAATTCAACAAGAAATGGCCAGGTTCTGTACATGTTGAAAAATGATGGGAGTAGTTTCTTCCTTTCTTGCATGCACCTACTCGGTGCATTATAAGGTTAAGACAACCAGTGTAATATGTATCATGGAATAAATCATGTCTTAAAATTGAGATTTGGCCTAATGAATATGACTTTATGTGAATCCACAGGTCATTTCCAGGCTTCTTTTCAAAAGCCCCTGCAAGGGGAAGAAAAAGATTTCGGTCTCCTTGTAGGGTGGTCACCAGCAGTGGGAAGACTGTAACCCTGCAGTTCTATATGTTGAATGAAAACACAGACAGGACACAAACAGCAAGCAGTGAGTTAACACTCCTCCTTGCTGGGATGGGGAGACGCACCATCACACTGCCCGAGTCTGCTGACCACTTTGAGGTAAATTAAGCCAACCTGGATTTATTAACTAGTTTGTTTTCGTACAAAACTAACTTTTGGTGTAGTATCTAAAATACACTCATGTAAATCTTTCAAACATAGAATATGGATGAAGGGTGTACTTCTTTCATACATTGTGGTGTATTGTGTTTTGTACAGATTTCAAAACTCCTGACCAGTCAGTACCCGAAACTTGAGAATATATCAGGAGGCTGGCTGCTGTATAAAGCCCTCGGTATTGTAGATATAAAAAAGCTATGCACTGAATCATTTATTTATGTTTTTATTCTTCATTTATTCACTTAGGCTATTGCTTGTTTCAGGTGGATAGGGACAACGCAAACTTTCAGTTATCCCCCCAGAAGCTGAAGGTTATAATGCCCACTTTTTAAAAACTCTGACCGGAGGAGGAAAGAACACCATCTACATTCTTCCACTCCAGGATGAATTAGATACATCCCCTCTTCCTCCAGACGCACCAGAATTTCAAAAGATGCCTAAGGCAACTTGTAGAGTCTGCGGATCTAGCATGCCATTGCAAGTGTTGGCTGTGTATGTGAAGTCCTGTGTGGACCAGCCATCATCAGGGGATGACTTTGATCTTCATGGAGGGGTAATTCAAAATTTGAACAGCTTTTGATTTTTCTCATCATTTTAAAGAAAGATTTTACAAGTGTAACCCCTAATATATTTTTTAGTCTTCACCTGATGTGACAATTGTTTCTGAGTCCATTCCAGCAGAATCTACACCAGGGACTAGTAATACACAGTAGCACAACCATGAGACCAAATTTGGTAATACAAAATCATTTAATACCAGCCCTATAAAGATAAAATTGTCATGCAACCAATAGCAATTATTTAATTAATTTAAGTAGTTTTCTTGTCTTTCCATGTTACTGCTTTTGCATTTAGGCTGCCTGTCCAATATGTCAAATGGAATACCCACTGGATTATTTACAAGCCCATGCCAGCTCATGTGGAGACAGGTGAAAATAGATACATTATTTTTTCTCTGTAAGAGATAAACAGAAAATTCCTATTTGGAATGTGTGAAATTTGGAATAAAGGACAGGGTCATTAAAAGTTAAAGTATTGGATGGAGAAATTGTGTGCTATTAGTATACAGTATATGGCCTCAGAGAAAATCAATAACATTAAGCACTGTTCTGACTCTGGTTATTTTAATCCCATTAGAATCTGAATAAAAAGTACAAATTCTGGGATGCATTACCTTTAGTAATTCAACAATACAGAGGCTCTCCTGTAATGTTAATCTTGTTACCTTCTACTGTATACTTCTACAGCAACATAAAGGCTTTAATGGATACTCTTTACAATTGTAAATAATGGTCATTTGTAATCCTTGTGTAATCATGTTTTACTTGATAGTCTGGAGGAAACGCCTTCCAGGGTGGAAGATGTCTCTAAATCAACTGAAGGTGAAATTGAAAAGTATGTAAGTATTTCTGTTTACATTACATTTTTAATCAGTTTACATTTTCTGATTCAATGGGGGGGGAAAAATCACTGCTACTCCAGGCATCATCAAAAACAAATGCATAGCTTGTATCTACCTATATTGATGTTTTTCAAGTTGTTATTCAAGTTATTCAACTTGTACTGTTAAGGATAAATGTAAAATATTGAAGTCATTTATGAATTGGACTGAAATATTTTAGAAATGCATGCAGTATTTTGGAAAAATCAGATGCACTGAACAGTTTTTAAGCATTTCTATAATGTACTGTATATAATCTAGCAATACATCTAGATTGAATTTTATCACTAGCCACCTCAACCATATCTCATCAAATCAATATTCAAATAAATGTTGGCCCTAAAAGTAATATCCTGCACCGTACCCAGCCCTACTGTTTGTACCCAAGTGTGGGTCATAGCATCTTTCACTCGTCATAGACTTGAGCATTGAATGAAAGATTTGACTAACACTTAACAACTCTTTTCCTTTCCTTTTCCCCCTCTTTAGTCTTGATGATGTTATCCAGGCAATTGCTAATGCAGTAACCACAGATGGCAAAACCTTTCACATCACAGTGTCACGCCAAAACATGTTGGAGAGGGGCCTTATGCAATGGCAGCGCCAAAAAAAAACATCCCCAACTAACCAACTGAAAGTCATCTTTTTAGGTGAAGCTGGTATAGATACAGGGGCTCTCCGTAAAGAATTTCTGACAGGTATGTGTAGTATAAAAAAAATAAAAAGATATGCCATCAGAATAATTTGAAAGGTTCTATAGTCACATAAAAGTTCTACTTTAAATATTGTAGTTATGCAAGATGTCTAATTGTGCAGTTTATCAGGAAATTTAATGTAATGCATAATTGTAATCATGTTTAAGGAATGGTGGCGGGAATCGAAAAGCGGTTCTTTGAGAAGGGCACACATGGCAGAAGACCTAACTATTCACTGTCTGATTTGGACAAAGGTCATTTCAGGTATGTGCTTTATGCTCCATTTCAGTGTCTGGTATCTGGATTGGGTTAATCTGGGCAACCATTGACTACTAATAATATACTTAAACCTGCAATTCGGCACTTGGGGGCAGTAGAATATACTTAAACCTGCAATTCGGCACTTGGGGGCAGCAAAAAGGAGCTGTAAACACAACTTTGGCATATCACCTTTTAAGTTGAAATGGCAAACATGGCAGCAAACAGTTGTGTATTTCCACATCCAGCATTTACGGAGCAACATTATCATTCATTTGGTGTCTTGTTTCTGTCCACCTGGTGAATGTAAGTCCAATATTCACTCTCTTTTAGCTCTGTTTTTGCTCTCTACCAACTCCTGAGGGAAATATCTGGCTCTTTAGCTGCTAAATGCTCCACTATGTTCACCAGCTAGTCTACAGCTAACTGTGTCTGTTTGCCGTTTGGTGCTGAGCAGGTAGTGTACAGTGGGTTTTTCGAGCTTTTTCTCTGAAAACAGCTGCCTGCTGCGTCCGAAAACGACGCTATGAGAGCGCTGAGAGTGAACCAAAACAGTAAACCAGCTCCGTAGAGCTTAGGGGAATTAAAGAGTCGGGTGATAGTTTTATCTCTGCGTACATCATTGTGAGCAACAACAACATTTTTTATTAAATCATCACTGTTTTCTTAACAATTCATTGTGATTAGCCAGTTACATCAATTTTAAAAAAGCACTTGTGCCTTTGTCGTTTTTTCAGGACTGTTGGAGAAATAATGGCTGCCAGCTTGGCCCAAGGAGGACCAGCTCCGAATTTCATGATGCTTTGGTGCTACAAGTTCCTGTGCACTGGGTCCCTGGACTTTGAAAACTTGGACAAAAACGATGTGGGAGATGATCAATATACTGATCTCTTATCAAGAGTAAGAACATAAACACTTAGTTGATAGCCTAACCTTAAATACATCAATTACGGCAAAATTACTGACCTGACAGTTACAGAGTCTTCGTAACATAAGCCTTTCTTGACATAACAAAGCAAAGACTAATCGGTAGTCTAGATCTGACAAAGCATGGAGACAACCATGATACGATCACACTTTATTGATCACCAGGAAGAAAATTAAGTAAATGAACAGATCAGGGCACCGACTATCTCTGTCACTCATACAATCCTGTCATCAGGAGCAGGCCATACAATAGCCAACACACCTGTAGCTCGAATTGTGTCATTCTTGAAAAGCCCTCACACAACTCTCAGATCAGTCAAGTTAATAATATCACTTGATGTGTATCTTGACAACACATAAGGTGTTGTCTGTTTTAATTTCAGGTGGAGGCAGCCACTGAGACAACAATTCAAGGTCTCACAGAGGAGATCTTGAACTGTGGGTACACAGGATTAATCAGTTTGGAGAAAAAGGACGAAATAATCTGGTATGTTGGAGGTGTTGGTGCTTAATGTACTGTTTCAGAATCAAAAATGTGTGTGTGTGTGTGTGTGTGTGTGTGTGTGTGTGTGTGTGTGTGTGTGTGTGTGTAGGCATGAAAGTTTCTAGATTTCAAAAACCATAAAAGCTACAACTCCACACTTTGGCATCATCACCTGACAACATGGTGAAGCTATAACAATGACTTTTTCATTGTGGTCTATAATTTAACCATAGTCCTATTGAGACAAAGTCATTATGTCACTGTATTACGTATAGACGTATGCCCTGGTCATTATTGCCTGACCAGACGTTCTGTCAATTTGTCATTCCCTTCTGCTGCCATTTTGCCATAACTGGGTTCCCATGTTTTGGGGATAAAATGGCCTTTTTTTTTATGAAATACCATACCCCAATTGTTGATTAAATAAAATTTGGTGGCTATACATGGATGTACACATATGAATAATGAGTAATGCTGCACATTTTGGTTTCATTGTATTCCCAAATAAAACATTACACATTACATTCCCCATAAATTCCTAAAGTTTTAAGTATTTTGTGATTAATCATGTTTATTTTTGTTTTAAATGTTATGATGTTTGTGTCTGTGCGTGTGTTTGTGTGTGCATGTGATTTATTGCAAAAACAGTGCTATTGTCCTCCATGCAAACCTGAGGCTGCTCCCGATTCTGCTGCAGATAAGGGATGGCTTGAAGCTGTATGGCTTGTGTGATATCATGGCCAAATACCCTGATATCTGTCAGACTTTGTTTGTACCAGGGGTAGAAATGACAGTAAGTGCAGCATAGATACAATTTTAAGATTCATATTTTCTGTTGCATCATGACAGTCTTTTTTCAGTTCTATATGACTTAGAAGTTGAGTTGAAATGGTGCTTCAGTTAGTCTTAAATGCAGTGAAGAGTGACAAGTGCTTGACTTACTTGTTTAGTGTAGATCAGACTTCTTACACAGGAAACTTCAACATAATGAAATACCAAAGGATAGGGGAGGTAGGAGAACTTATCTCCAGAGTATCACTTAAATGGGATCGCAAACCAGACAAACATTAGCATTACTTGGGGATGTGGCAGGATCAGTGTTAGAAGTATGATCGCAAACTATTATACCAAAAAAGGCAATGTTAGATGAGCCCTCAGTCTCTAAAAAGATACAAAAGTACAAAATCAATGACTCTGGTAACTGCTACACCTCCCATGTAGTCTACATGCTTACACATCTTAGGTGCCTCATGAATGATGGACAAAGTAAAGGCCAAAGGAGCTCAGTAACAATGTACAGTATATCACAGCGTTTAACAGCTATTATAAGGCCCAAAATAATGGATAACACCATTGCAAGACAATATCAAAACCATGAATCTGTACAATCACTCATCTTAAAGGGGCACTGTAAATATTTAGCCTTTCTCAAGAGGTTCTGGTATGGTGATGGGGTTGTTTTTATATTAAGTCTTTATATATACACTGAAAACTGGATTGTGCTAATGGGTCATCTGCTTTCATTTGACAGGCTGATGCAGACTTCATCATCTCTGTGTGCCAAGCAGAATTCAGTGAGAGAGGCTCAAACAAGGAACAGGTGGAGGTGACTTTAATGAATCATCTGCAGGATTTCCTCCAGGAACTGGAGCAAGGTAAAATAATTTGCTGTTCTGTGACTGAAATTTAACCATCTTTATTGGTTCATAAAATCAAATAAATCAAATCAATAACATAGGTTCCAAAACCTATTACACATTTACAAAATCTCTTCCTTACTTTTTAAATAGATATCTGCAGTACAAACATTCTGTTCATCATTTTTTCCATCTGCAGCATAATAAGCACCCTCTCTGGCATTTGCAATCCATTTTTGTCTGTATAGTAGCAGAAACACATTCTTAGCTGTCTTTGCCCCCACCAATATTACTGGTACATGGACCACTCCTATAGTACATGGACAAACTACGGGAGGTGGATTTTGTTGTCTTTTTCTAATCTCTGAAAAATCAATCTTAAAATGTTACATTCTATCTTCACTGCCTCTAATTTCAGATGAAACTGAATCAGGGATGGAGAAAGCTGCACCTCCCTCATTGTCTCCAAAAGCATTTCTTCAGTGGATAACAGGGCAAGGCCATGTTCCTGTCCTGCAGGAAGAGAAGAGACGTTTCAAAGTTAATGTAAAGTTCGATCATCACTGCCAGTCACATTTTGGGGAACACAGGATATGCTATCCATCTGTTGCAGCTTGCAGTAGCACCATCACCTTCCCTGTTCAACACATGAGATCATATGAAGATTTCAAAGTAGTCCTGGTGGAGGCATTCCATCTGGGACAAGAATTCTCAAGGGTGTAGATGAATAAGTTGTTCATGCAACTGTTGTGGCAGGTTTTGTAGTGAAAGTAGATGTATTAACTTGTGGGTGAGTGAAAGTGATGGTTTTAATGAAATTTCATGTACAACCTTGTTTATCTGTGAATCTGTTTTCATTTCAGTAGTTCAAGTTTAATGAAATGTAATGTTCAACATTGTCATTCACTGTATCACCAACAGTTGTAAAAGAAGAAGAAACACTGCCACAGATGAAAAACATATATACATTTTAAAACAAGTCTGTCAGGAAAGAACACCTCTGTTCTAAATAAAAAGATGTTTGTTAAATTCTACAAACTTTGACTTGGTCTTTTTTAGTTTAGTTTAAATGAAGCATAAATTTACAGTGCAATATTCAAGAATGTACTGCTTGAATCAATGTATGTTCAACAGAGATAATTGCAGAAAAGTTAGTGTGCACGTCAACATTCTCAGCCTCATCTGTGCTGTTTTGCAGCAGGCCCAACTGCCACAACTGCTGAGGGGTCACGTTTCCCTCTGTGCGGAGGGGGTGATGGTTCCAGCCCTCAGTAAAGGTGTGAAGGTCGCTGCGGAGACGGGGTAGGAACACAAAGTGCACCAGGAAGATGTGCAGCATGTTTGAGATGTCCAGTAGTCCCTCTTCTTCAAGACTGTGCAGGACATCATAATATGTGCTAGTTACTGCAGTCCACACATCACGCCAAAGCCGTTCGATTCTGTCGTGGAAAAATGGTAAAGTCATTTGGGAAACAAGCAGTATGTCACCTTTTGAGTTAGAGACAGTGTAAAGGGTAAAAGGGGCACTTAAATGTATCATAATAGTCACAGGCCTTGAAAGCCACCCAGTCGCACATCCCCTTTAAGAGGACAATATATGCCAAAATGTTGATTCATAGAATTAAAAATGAAAAAGACTGCATTAGAGAAATGAGTGTGCAGCTTTCCACTCCTTCCTTTGGAACCAGTATTTTTCCATAGTATGGCTCAATTTGAATGATTACAGTACAATGTCAGACCAGGAGCTTGACAATTTAGTGTCTGAAATCAAAGCTCAGATGCCCCATATTGGCTACAGGTTAGTCATGGGAAGACTGAGGTCCTTAGGCCACAGGGTACAGTGGAGCAGAATGAAGGGAGGATTCCCTCCCTTGAGGATTCTTGCTCGTTTGACACAGTGAGAGGCACCCCTTTTACTTGTTCATGTGGATACTAACACAAACTGATAAGGTTAGTTGTTTTCAAATTGCAGTTGTAAATTAAATTCAAGTAATCATATCTGAGGTCTTGATTGACATACAACTGCACACACACAGAAAAATTGACAGTCATGTCAATGCTGACTCGAGGTTAATGTTCTGTTTTTCCAGAAATGAAACTTGCCCGGTCAGTTCCTCGCACAGTAAACATGAAACGAGCAATGTCGACGTTCTCCACACCTTGATCACCTCTGACCCTGGCATATATGTGAAAAAGTTATTATAAAAGTTATAAAGGTATATAATTACAGTTCTGATACAGTACAACATCAGGATGACTTGCATGTGATGCATATCAGACTGCACGACCTCTTGTACATACCTTGAGGGCAAACCATTCCTCTCACAAGAGGTCAGGAAAAAGGTGAGGCCAGTAGATGCCTTATTATTGTTGGCAGGTTCCAGGTACATGATCTGGACACAAATATAAGCACCCCTTAAATATAGGACATTATCAGCCTTGTGTTAACCCTGAGTGTAAGTCATTGAAACAGCTGCATTTGATAGTGTTATATGCCACCTAACATGGAAAAAATTATCAAAAAATCACTGTGATAACTGTCACAAAAAATCTATTATTTTAATCTGAGTACCTTTCTGGAGAAGCCATCAATGCCCCCAAAAATGACTATGTTATACCTGTTTAGGAGAAAGTAGAATTGAGTGTATGTATGTGTTTGTTACAGATGATTCATTTATTTTACATCTGCAATTTGAAAACAACTTACCTTATGAGTTTGTGGTTAGTATCCACATGCACAAGAGAAAGGGGTGCCCTTACAGAGTAGCTTCTCCTCACAACACAGCCTAACTGTGTCATACGAGCAAGAATCCCAGCTGCATCTACTCTGTGCATAGCTGCCTTCATTCTGCTCCACTGTACCCTGTGGCCTACGGACCTCAGTCTTCCCATGACTAACCTGTAGCCAATATGGGGCATCTGAGCTTTGATTTCAGACACTAAAGTGTCAAGCTCCTGGTCTGACATTGTACTGTAGGACCCTGACACAGAAATTCCAAATTCCGCCATTCGACGGAATACTGTAACCTCACTGACTCCCAGCAGTTTTGCTATGCATGGTATGGGCAACTGGGTGTCTATCAAGGCCTGTAACTTGTCCTGTTGAATGATGAATTTGGGTCGCCCCCTTGCCCCTTGCACTGCCTGTATCTCAACAGATGGAATATGTTGCTCATTTTCCACCTGACGTCTAACCAGGTTGCACAGTTCTCTCAGGGCATTTACTATATTCACTGGCAACTCTATCTGCTCTGCGAATGTGTCAATCAGTATTAATTCATGGGTGCACATGAAATTAAGATAGTCGAGGTCCCGAGGAAAAGTAATCAATAAATATAGGTACATTTCATGTTACACAATTAATCTTTAAAAAAAAACAATTTGTGCATTTCTCTGAAGCAAATGTAGTGAGGTCAACATATGATCTTAAATTAAAAATGACATGAAGCTATGTTCATATATAACATTTTCAATACCACTTTCTGATAAGGCACCCTTTTTAAAAGGTTTATAAGCATTAATCAATGGCTTAATTAATGGTAAATAAACAATTAATAAGCATATTGTTTGGGTTGCCAGGTTGTGAAAAATCCCTCCTTTCTATACCACCATAAGTCATTGATAAAGGATTAAATGTTTCACATTGTCTGATAAGTCATCAGGTCTGCAGTTATAAATGATTATAGGTCATTAATAAAGGGTTAGAGTTTCACATTTTCTAAGTCATCAGGTCTGCAGTTATACTTAAAGTCATTAATGAAAATAATTAAAGTCTACAGTTATAAATGTTAATAAATTGTTAATAAATGGATTTTGGCCTGGATGCCCTGCAGCACTCTCCAGAAGGTAACCTCCTAAAGAATTAGATCAAGCAAATGTTGTGGTGGTATAGAAAGGAGGCATTTTTCACAACCTGGCAATCCAAAATTAATGCCTATTAATGACTTCTAAATGATTTTCAAAGCATTAGTAAATTATTTATTAACAATTAATGAAGCCATTAATTAATGCTTATAAACCCAGTCAAACCCAGAGAAATTATGAGTAGCTAACTTAAATGTGTATCTCAATCTCCAATAATCATGCTGTAGCATTAACTGAGATTGGAATAAATTGGAATAATATCTGTGACACAATTGAAGGATTTCCTCAGCTTTAACAGTAACAGACCCCTCGTTGTTCAACTGGAAAGCTAGTGCTTAATGTCTGCAATGTAACTGATTTAATTGTAGATATGTTACAGATATGAATATGATACCTGCAAGTGGGGACGTGTTTACCGTATTTACAATATGTGAAACCTTTCTGATAGAGCAGACTTTGACACAGCAAACATCATTTGAAGAGAAGGATATATACACAACACACCAATTGCGTTTTTAAAATGTAGTAGCTCATTGAATTTACTTTTGTTTTCTACTGTCTTAATGTGTTAGCTGGTTACTTTTGCTGTTGGTACTTTTCCCATTCCTAAACACTAAAATACAGGAAAAAAAGAAACACGGCGGTGTCCATTTTGTTGTTAGTTGCCTAGCAACAGTGTTCCCATAACGTACAACACTTGAAAGCCAAGCATATTATCATGGATGTATTCTTGTGCCGCAAATATGACTTAACCAATTCAATTTGAAGGAAGTAATAGCACCATTAAAATAAAAAACTTACTTGAGGTCCTTGACTTTGGCGGTCCATGTTGGCCAGTGATCCGCGAGACTCCCGCTCCTGAGTCATGAAGGTGACGTCGTTTTGCCCCGGAGGGCGGGAGTGGATGAACCCGGTTAAAGAGTAACCGCCCGTACGGGACACTCTAAGAAGTAAAGCGAACGCGCCCGCAACGAGGCAGGGATCATTTCAATGGTCAACACTACACCTGGCATTCTATTGGTTGGGGAATTTTGACAGGGTTGTTGCACAAAAAATCCGAGAGCAGAGCAGAAATCTGAGAGCAGACGTTTCACGAGCGCACAGAAGCAGCCTGAGTGCGAGGAGAAGGGCTGAAGCTGGAGCGCAGGAAATCTGTGCAAGCAACATTATATCTGAGTGCAAGCATACAGTTTGAGCAGAAGCAGAGCAAATCTAAGCGCAAGCAGGAGCTATTTGAGTGCGAGGGCAGGGTTTGAGGGAAAGCATTACAAAATCTGAACGTGAAATCAATAAATCATGCTCTCAAATTGAAAGACCACGCTCTTGATTAAAGATAGGAAAAAAGCTCCATACAAGTGAAGCTGTTCATTTCTTTAGCAGTAGGTGCTCTGAACACCACATCTACTATGGATCAAAGAGGCTAGTCTCCATGTTGAGAGAAACACCTGTAACTTCACCATGGCTAAACGGGTTTTCAATAGGCTACTTGTTACCTTTCGGTCATAGCCATTAAAAAGATAGGATAATAACGCATTTGCCCTCGGCAGATCAGGTTGGCCAAGACATGATGCTATTTTGTTAGTTAGCAAGATAACTAGCAAATATTCTAGTTAGCGAGTATATCCAAGTCAGTAAACATGTTTTACCGCTAATCCCATGACCTCTTCTGATCCCAACCGCTATGTCACGTTTCTTTTCAACATTTTTAGAGGCGATGGTCTTTGTCAAATAGCACCGGGTTCCTTTGGACTTCTGTAATCAGTTCCTCAGCAAGCAACACCATCACTGCAGTGAACTACCGAATTCTCCCACCCCGTCCTTTGTAGAATATTATTTTGATTGGTTGAAAATGTTTGATCGTTGTCTCTACATCCAAAAAAATTGCAATGAGATGGAACCAACAATATAGTTTTAGCTGTCGTTTTGGATGTTTTTATAGTTATAGTTGTAGTGTGAACACAGACATTCTATTTACTTAGAACGATTTAAATCCTGTTATGGTTATAGTTTTCTTTATAGTTATCATTCTAGATGTGAATGGGCCTTTAAAATTGTACAAAGTGCCACTTATATAGTATATCACTACGAGGGCAGTACAGAACACGTATTATACTAGGGTGCGAAAGAGGAGGCAAGACATCAATGGTCCGGCTTGCACTAGGTCAACCTAGTCTTGTTCTCTTCTCACCACCATGATCATGTTTCATAGGATTCAAATGTTTCAACGGCAATGGCCCAATAACTTTACTTTATCATTTAGATCTGGCTAGCTAAATAAAAACAAAACTATAAGTCACTATATGGCATTTACCAATAGTATAAAGTTTGTGTAAATATCTAGTGAGGTAACATCACCAAGTCATACTTTAGCCGACAGCGCCTCTCAGCACCAGCAGCGTTCTGTCTTCTCTCTCCCCCTCTCTCAAACCGGTGGCCGAGCCCACACCGATATTCATGGCCAAAACAAGCAGTTAGCTAATCTAAAATGGATAATCTACCCATATTAGCCACTAGTTTAATTGTGCTGTTAGCATGACAAAAAAGAAAACATCAGCTAGAAATTGAAGGGAAGGGTGAGATATCTCCGTGCAATTCTATTGTTCTGCTTACACATCTCTCCCGCTTGGATAGCCACTTTCATAACACAGACTCCACAAAGTTAGCAGTGTAAAAGTTGGATTTCAGATAACTAACACAGTTAGATAGTTCCATAAAAGTTTCTAAACTTCGGGGTCTGACTGGATATTCCATATTCAGTGACCGTCAATTGATACACACGGCACCTGTGCCTCTGGTAGTCCACTCCGCCTCCGCAGTGGCAAATTTGCCTAAATTCTGATTTTTTTTAATGGCCGGACTGGAAAGGTTTAGATAAAACTAAAATATAGTTTAAAAAAAGAGTACATGTTGCATGCTGTTGATTTTAAAATACATTTTCCAGAGACCGCAGAATCATGTTTAACCTGTAGGCAACACTAGAGAACCTCCTTTCAACACATTCAAGGGAGCTGACAGGGAGGGACTAAGCAGAGGTGGGGGACTCGAGTCACATGACTTGACTCGAGTCAGACTCGAGTCACATGACTTGACTCGAGTCAGACTCGAGTCACAAATTTGAGGACTTGAGACTTGCTTGACTAACATTGATAAAAGACTCGACTTGACTTTGACTTGGTATTCATGACTTGAGACTTGATTTAGACTTGAGACAGATAACTCGAAAGGACTTTACTTTTTTTTTTTATTAAATATTTGCGTTTTTCTAGGTTACGTTTACGTTTTTGAAACATGATTGGGTGACTTTTAGTGCAGTGCGCGCAACCCAGGCTTAAAAGACAGTGTCTAGCAGGACCTAGAAAACAACAGACAGGATCGAGCTGAAAGCATGTTGAAAGGATTCTCCCATACCTGCGCTGATTTTGAACAATCTATTTCATTTGATCAACAAAACTATTTTGTAAAATATTTTTTGCCCAAACTAATATAAAAGTAATACTGATAATTTTTGTAACAACATGTATTTTGCACTCAAAAGAGTTTTGATAAGTATTGGTATCGATAAGCAGTATCAATAGTGGTATTGGTATTAATAAAATCCTAACCATACCCTTCCCTAGTTGTAGAGACTAACTAACTAACAGGTGCAGTTTTCTCATGACATGGCTCGCCATTGTACCCCTTTCTCTCTTGTTTTAAGCACTTCTTTCATGGTGCTTGACCTGAGCAATGACTTGACTTGTCTTGCTTGACGTTTGGCAGTGACTCAACTTGACTTGCTTAGTCTAAACACAGTGACTTGACTGGACTCGCTTGAGACTTGAAGGTTAAGACTTGAGACTTGCTTGTGACTTGCACGTGTGACTTACTCCCACCTCTGGGATTAAGAAGCCTGTCTATCAATCTTTGATCTGACCAATTGACCCCACCATTCAAAAGCCCCGCCCCCTGAACGTTTGTCCAAGAAAGGCAAAGGCAAAACTTCAGAAATGCAAACTAAGACTCAGAAACGCAAACTAAAACTGAGAAATGCAAACCAAAACCAGAAGTGCAAACCAAAACCAGAAACGGAAACCAAAACTCAGAAAGGAAAACCAAAAGCCAGGAAATGCAATGGCGCTTCAGCGCCATCTGCTGTTAAAATCAAAAAATGATGACTTGTGGTCTCATGAGGAATTCAATTGCAATCTGAGTAAAACTGACATAATGACTGACAGAAATGAAAATATCAATTTGTATTGCTTTGTTTCAGACTAAACTTTTGGTTTAATAGTTAATTCACAGTCTTTGGTTTGCAGAGACTGAATTTGGATGCAAATCAGATTTCTTTGCCTTTCACATTTTAGTACTTTGTCATAATTTGCAATGTTCAAAGTTTTGGCTTGCTATTGTTGTTTATTGGTTTGTCATCCTACATTTGTTTGCGCTTTAGTAATTGTGCAATATTCTTTCCATACAGGTCTGGCAGGCAAAAATCACAAGTCCAGTAAACTAAGTAAAATTCAGGTAGTAAGGATACAGGAAACAAGGCTTGAAAGAACTTGGAAAACTCACAAGACAATCTGCCAAAGATAGAGTGAAACCACAGAATTTGAATGGATAGAACAGTCTTTCCCATTCAAATCAATGCTCCTGGATGGTCGGAGCGGCAGCCATTTTTATGTGTACCTTTCGATAATATAAAACCTCCTTGGTTCTGTTGGGCTAGCTTCAGTTTAAACCGACTTACTGCAAGTCGCAGAGGTGAGAGCAGTGGAAAACTGGCGTCTTGCTCTGTCTCCGTTGCTTTGCTGTCAGCGCGGAGCTACTCAAGGATTTTTGGACCGATTGGGTTTAATCACTCTATATTACTGTTGGTAAGTCGTCACATTTGATTCATTTAACGATAGTCTTGTAACATTACAAAGCTAACCCACTAACGCTGTGTGGCAGCCAGTGTGACACACTTTACGGCCTTAATGGCCAAACCTCCATTGTCACCATAGCAACTAACCATAGATGCCATTTTTTGGTGTACTAGCCAAAATACCATAGAAAACAGTGGAAAAACCGTTCTATCCATTCAAATTCTGTGAGTGAAACACAACAGTCTTATATAGGGAGTGGCTGATTAGGAAATGGATTGCACCTGGTGACAGGATCTCATTTCATATTTCCAGGGGGTATGTTGTTGAGAACTATATATATAGCAGTAACCCAGCCAGAGGAATCATATATATCGTATGATCCAGCTCAGAGCTGTTAATGCATTGCAATGTTAAAGTACAAAAGTATAACTTTATGTTGTTTGTAAATATTTAAGACATTTAACATTTGAATTGCAATGATTTAAGAAAGGTAGAGAAATATATTCAATGTCTGAGGGCCTCGTTTCCCAAAAGCATCTTAAAGGAATAGTTCACCCAAAAATTAAAATTCGGTCATTATCTACTCATTCTCATGCCAGTACAAACTCGGGTGAGTGTTTTTTCTTCATACAACTTACCTGGAGTTCTCCAGGCTCGCTGCTGGAGGAGCTTCTTCCAGTGAATGGGAAGTGAATGGGGAGCTGGACATTCTGCGAAGCCACCGTGGCCATGCAAGGTTTGTGTGTGCAATAGTGCGCGACCTCCATCTCGTGAGGTTTGGTAATGCGGAAGTACATGCAATGGCGATCGCCTCGGATTTTCATGAAATAATGGATCAAATTACGTTTTTTCCGACTCATAGAGCGATTGTCAGGCGTCAGAAGACTTTGATTATACTACACAAGCTTTATGGAGTAATTTTATGGACATTTATTGCCCTTTTTGAAGCAGAATGTCCAGCTCCCCATTTAACCTTTTCTAGTTATTATTATTCCGCTTCTCCTGCCCTAAAAGTATCTGGATCTCAGAAACCGTAAGAGCTACAGCGACCAAACTTAGCAGATAGGTCCAAAGTCTCAGCCGCTACTCAGGTTACGTAATCCACATCAATTGGCCTCATGGTGGCGCTATAGCAAGCAACTTTACATCTTGGCCTATAACTTCTGAACCGTATGGGCCACAATCAAAATTCCACTTTCCCTGGATTCCTTGGTTCATTCTGCATCCATCCATATAGGCCCCGCCCATTTCTGCCTAACTAGATTTTCCGCCATTTTGAATTTTGTCCAAAACTGTTTTTTCGCTACTCCTACAAATTTTGTCCAATCTTCACCAAATTTGCGACACAGCATGTCTGGACTGTCCTGCACAAAAGTTATTGAGCAGTTTTTTGATAGTCCACACCGTTTTCATATAATTGACTTCCAAAGTTTGGTCAACTGTCGTGGGTGGACCCTATTTCACAAAAATCGCCATAACTCAGGAACGCATTGTCCTATGGTAACCAAACTTGGTACACATGTGCAGGTATGTACTCTGAGCTAATATTAAAAAAAATGGCGTCATTTCGCCTATAGGAGGTGCTATAGCAACATTTCAAATTTTAAAAGGCCGTAACTACCGAGTGCGGGCCGCACTTTGAGAACCCATGATCTACAGTCACCGGACTGTAGATCATGGGTTCTCAAAGTGCGGCCCACGGGCCAATTGCGGCCCTCGGAAACGTTTCTGGTGGCCCGCGATGAGTTAAGGTGACATGATGAAATGCATGCGTTATATTTGGTCCGGTTCCAATAATACAGTTTTAAACCAACCTACATCACACAGTACAGTACTTTGCTTTTAAGAAGGGTAAAACTGCGCCCCCTGGGCTAAACTGTCGAGTTAGGAATGGTTGCATGGCAACTAGGCAACTCCCGAGTCGTGTATGACTCGCGAGATGCCTACTCGCGAGACAGATTACGTCTTCATTGCAGCTATGTACGTTAGCCGGTTAGCGAGATGGAGGAGCCGGGGCCATCGTGCAAAAAACGTTGTGTCAGTGAGGAGAAAAGGAAGTTTCAGGAGAAATGGAGCAAAGCTTATTTCGTTGTACCTCACAGGTCGGACTGATGTGCCTAATCTGCAAGCAGGTGAACGCAATGTGCAAGGAGTTTAACATAAAACGCCATTATGATACCAATCATAAAATGTACGACAAGTTCACGGGCGAGGAGCACACAACTAAGCTTGAACAATTTCAAAGAGGCTTAACTGCCCAGCAGTCAGTTTTCACAAATCTGGCAAAATCCGGTGAAGCTGTAACACAGGCTGGCTATGTGGTAGCTCAAGAAATTGCCAGGCGGAGCAAGTCGATCAGTGATGGAGAATTCGTGTGAGACTGCATTTTGAAAGTGGCTGACATTGTATGCCCTGTTTGCCAACATGCCATCAGAATGGCCTCTATGTTCGGAAGCACATACATTTGTGAGAAAACCTTCTCCACCATGGCCATCAACCAATCCAAGCTGAGATCCAGGCTGATGGATGCCCATTTACATGCTGTCCTTCGTATAGCAACGACAGAGATGGAACCGGACATCAAAGGAATTGTGGCCAACTGAAGACAGCACCATAAATCCCATTCGAAGTAAGAAAAGTTATGTTGATGTAGTAACAAATTCATAATCAATGTGACTTAATGAATAGCCTATTGATGACAGGCAATAATAGCCTAATAATAATAATAACAATAATAATGATGATGATGAATGTTGTGGTATTTGGTAAGCTTCTATTTTAAAAGTCTGTGTGTCTGTCTGTCTGTCTGTCTGTCTGTCTGTCTGTCTGTCTCTCTCTCTCTCACACACAGGATTGTGTCATTTCCCACTTGCACCTTTGTCATTAAAACATCTACAAATGGACAAATGCAATTTTTTCTCCTCCAGAAAACACAACATACATTTCTCACATGATTCACAATTGGCATGACTTTTAGTCTAGAATAGGCTATTAAAGAAAAGATTTGTTTTGGAATTATTTTGTGTTCCGTTTTTTCTTGGGCGGCCCTCAATCCAGTGTTGGGTCCCTAAATTGGCCCTCAGTCATCAAAACTTTGAGAACCCCTGCTGTAGATCATAGGAACAAAATTCCTTGATTGCTGGATTCCTTGGGCCAAGTCGCATCTATCCATATAGGCCACTCCCATTTCAGCCCACAAGGTTTTCCGCCATGTTGAATTTTTCACTTCTTCTCCTACATATTTTGTCCAATCTTCACCAATTTTCGCTCACAGCATGTCTGGACTGTCCTGCACAAAAGTTATCGAGCAGTTTTTTGATAGTCCATACCGTTTTGCTACAACTGCCTTTCAAAATTTGTAGGCAAGGCCTAATATACAAAAATTGCCATAAGTCAGGAAGTTGTTGGCCTACCTTAAACAAATTTGGTACATATGTGCACAGGTCAACTCTGAGGTAGCATGCAACATTTGGTGGTATTGTAACCATAGTTGACCATAGTTAAAATACTCTAAGGCTCTAAATAGCCTATAGCTTGGACAGTCTCATAACTTTTTTGGTGTTCCTTTGATGGCCATCCTGTGGACTCAATAGCCTAATGGTTAATGCATAGGTCTGCAATGCAAAAGATTGTGGGTTAGAATCCTGTGGGTAACGCTGTCTCCTCACACTGCTAAGCTTGTGATAACTAAGCGTAATGTCTTAAGTTTCTAATTTTTGGACAAATGACCATATGAAAAGATTAACTTGACAGAAGTCACGGGCCAACACAAAAGCCGGTGTTAGACTGCATGTCCGAACTTCACAACATGTCAGTTTTTGTGTGTGTCTTTCTACCTTCTGTAATGTTTTGTCTGTCTGTCTTATCAAATTGTGCTTGGACCCCTCAATTGCCGCTTGCGGCTATATTTATATTTGTATTTATTAGTATTATTATTTTGTGTGTTTGTTGGGTTAGGGTTAGGGTTAGGGTGACAGTACTAACCACTGAGCCACTGTGTTCGCCTTCGTGTTGTTGGTCTGTGAGTATAGTCTGTGAAACGGTGTCAGCATGGTTGCCGGTCTTCAGCCTTGAGGTAGGTGGGCATGCTCCATGAGCATATTAGGCAATATGGACTGTCTTTTCCTTCAACTGTGTGCTCCACCCAGATTCCCCATGCTCCGCCCTTGTACTCTACTGTGCAAATTCTGCAAACTCTGGCTCCAAAAAATGACAATGTGGCAGCACCCGTAAAC
Source organism: Centroberyx gerrardi (assembly GCF_048128805.1). Taxonomy (NCBI): domain Eukaryota; kingdom Metazoa; phylum Chordata; class Actinopteri; order Beryciformes; family Berycidae; genus Centroberyx; species Centroberyx gerrardi. The sequence continues at coordinate 450,086 of NC_136002.1, forward strand.
ACAATATTCTGGCTTCAAAACGACCCTTCAGAAACCAATTGGTGACATCATGCTCACTACGTCCATATTTTTTACAGTCTATCGTATAATGTGAACATGCTTCCCGGTTGGGTGTAGTTTTCAGTTCCTAAGCACTGCAAATGTCCAAACACCACCTAAATGGCAAACTTTGGCGTACAAAAAGGACCAAAGCAGTTGTTTAAGCACCCAAAACTGGTGCAACCGCCGGTACTGCTCTATATTTATTTTTTTCAGAACCTGAACACACGTTGTCGTCAAAATCACTTCTGGAACGCTCCCAGGGCCAGTCCCAAGACATTTGTGGCCCCATAACACTAAAAATTGTGCATGTATAGAGCTCAAACCTGGGTTCCCTAAGTGTAATTCACTTTCATCAGTATCATTGCAACAATGTTATACTTTCTATGCCTGTTCATTATTACGTTCCATATTGAATTTATTGATAACCTCTGGAGACCTTGCTTTCCTGTATGATTTCACTGGAACAGTAGATCTATACACTCATCCTCAGGCAGAGCACAAACTAAGATGAACAAACAGTACTAACAGCCAACTAAATAGTGAGAATAGAAAATCACAAAAAAGGAAGAAAAGTACAATCAAATATGTGATTCTTCTTATGGTGATCTTATTGAGCTGTGAGGGTGTTCTACAAAGCTGAATCCAGTTGCCTGATGTTACTTTTTACATGTGCATGTGCCACAAGCACATATTGGCCAACCAAGTTTAAACGCAGATTACAACGATCAAACAATGAATTTTTGATTGACAGGTGTCAATCAAAAATGAACTGTTACGCATAAACTGTTTATGCCTGGGGCCAGCTCGGGGGAATGCCATTTCAGTGCATTCCGGCTCAATCAGCCCCCAGCTAAGAACTGCATCAACACTGAGGGATACTAAACAGTCAATTATAAACCCTTCATCAGGGGCGTCGCCAAGGTTTGAATACATTTGGGGCTGAGCCCAAGTAATCTGAACAGGGACATTGCATGTATTTTACCCTACAGAACAAATTGGGTAGCATTTGGGGCACTCTACTGCGTTACGCTATACAGTTGTTAACTTGAATCTAAAATTGATCAAATTAAAGATCTTATAACATGCCTCTGATTTATAATGGAATGAAATTGTTTTACATAATTATTATAATTTGATGGAAGATTTCCATCACACTGAGCACTAACAGCTGAAAACAAAATAAACAGAAAAAGGCTGTAGTGAAGCCATGGGTGCAGTGTCCTGCCTTGGATCTGGTGTTTGGTTGGTGTGGCTGCTCTCTGCTGTCTCTGACCCAACTCCCTCAATCTCTTGTTGTCGTTCCTATGATATTGATAGAATGGACAACATTACCTTTAAAAAATACAATTCACTTGTTTCACATTTTACTAGCATTTTCCCATTTGAAGGTGATTATACCTGAGTATCACTATTTTCTGCCACTTCCCTCAAAACAGGCTCAACTTCCTCCTGCTAGAGGAAACATGACATGACAAAAAAGTCAGCTCTCAAAATATCATCCATTAATATTATTTATACATGTGCTGGATGAATTGATTCTGATTGGCTGGACAGGTGTTGATTAATTTCAGATAACCACATGACTCTGACATAGTAGTCCTTATCACTGGTCTAAATGAATGCACCATGTTGAGACTTGCTTACGAACTGAATATTATTGCATACAAGGGTACCAGTTATGAGATGGGCATCACTTTTATGGCATCAACAACACTAATTTTAGCTTTATTAACTTTGTACACATCTAGTCACCTGAACTCTGCTGGTCTGTCTCCTCTAATCTGAGACTGATCCTTCTGCCTCCATTTAGTTCTGTTAAATAGAGCAGTGCAAGTATTCAGAAGTTACTGATGGCTGTGTGTAGGAGACTTTTTAAATTACTATATTCAGATGAACTCAAAGATATGATACACCACTGCAACATATTTATCTAACGTTAGGCTATACAGTCAATCAAATAATAATAGATAGCAAATAGATATTTGTGAATATTCCTTCACTCTCCGAATCCAACACTGCCCAGCCGGCAAACTTTGGTTATAAAACAACCCAAACCAGTTGTTTAAGCCTCCAAAACAGGTGCAAACACCGTTATTGCTCTGCATTTACTTTTTTAGAACCAGAACGCACGTTTTGTTGCCAAATTCACTCCCCGAACGCACAGCCCAAATGACACACATGACATTTGCGGTAAGTTGGCTTCTCCTCCACCATGCTCTCCGCGGTAGTTCATGTTGGTATCACAGTGCCTGCTGGGCAACCCTCGCTTTTAAGCCAGCACTTTAATTGCCTCATTTTCTAGGGAACGTTGGATGGCTGAGTAGCCACTCGCCCTCGTTTCATTTGGCTCACTTGGTAATGGGACACCCTCCATTATGACGTCAGCTCGTGGGAACACGCAAATTCAAGGGTTAGTGTCTAAGCCGAGTGTTTAGGGGCGGAAATGGGACGGGTGGTCACTATCAGAGGGTTTTACATACATTCCCGCTAATTGGTTTGGGACGTCCTTTAATATGACGAACCCTCCACGTGAACACGCAAACGGAGGGGGAGTGGATAGGGCGAGGGGTTAGGGGCTGGTTTGGGATTGGGCCTATATCTTGTCTGTCCTGCAGGAGCATGGTGGGTGGGGTCATCATCAGTACTGATGGAGTGCACCTGGGCCTGGTGAACTCCTTGTACTTAAGAAGCCCTCAGGCAATCAGTGGCTCTCTCACTCCTCACCTATCCATACCTCTTTTGTTCTGTTCTCTTGCGGCCTAGATGAGCTGGGTTGTAACACTAGCGTGGAGGAATTTAGAAATGACACAACTAGAAGTCCAACTGCAATGGCACAGCCCAATAACTCAAATCGCTTGTGTAATCTATACTCGATTGCTTTGTCTGTCTACCCGAGGCTATTTGATTGACAGACCTCATTAACATATTACAGCGAAAAAATACTAAATAGGAGAATTGGAAAATAGGAAAAGTAAATAAACTAATATATATGTGCCAAGATTGAAAAAATAGCTTAACCCATCATAAACAGTTAAATATTTCAGTGGAGTATTTCACCGATAAAAAAAAAATATATATTAATTTTTTTTTATAAAAATATAACAATAAATGGTTTACAACTGTGATTTGTGAGCAAAATAATTAATAAAAACATAAGACAATATTTAAGTACGTAAAGAAAAACAAAACACATATATATGTGTATATATATATATATATATATATATATATATATATGTATACTGTATATATATGTGCATATAATTTATTTGTGTCAGTGTAATTATATTTCTACATGAATATAAGTGTATTTATTTAATGATCTATATTTGATACTGGATTATCCTATCTGAGATCCTGGTACACAACTAACCCTAACCCCCATAGTTTATACCACAGGATAGTGATCTGAATATTTTCATCGATAGAGGGCAGTAATACGTCATTGATTCGTCTACACTGCCGAAAATATACAAGACGAAGAAGAAGCACGGGTTTTACACTTGCTCCTCCTCTTATGACGCTGTCAGGAAGCGCTTGGAGCTCTGATTTAATCCGGATTTTTCATCCAGGACAACAGCAATGAAATAATAACAACACTGCTCTGTAAATCTGGAATTTTCATCCAGGACAACATAAATGAAATACTAACATCAATGGAATCCTTTGTTAAGAATAGCACCGCCGTACCGTAGCTCAATATCCAAGCAAATCACCAGTGATTTTCAACTTTTTGGTAGGACGTCAATATCCAGTCCTCTCTGTTAAGATTTTTCTAACATAATATGAAATGTGTGGAGTTAACATTAACCTTAAACTTGTCTAGTTAACACTGTGTCTCCATACTAGCTAACAGACTGTTATGCAGTGAAGCTACACCAACACAACAGCCAGACAGGAGGTCGATGCATTGAAATTGCCTGAATGCTCTGGAAATAACTTCCTCAGCAAGGGCGAATGTTGTGTGTTTAACAGATCAATCTGTTGATTAGGAGGTCAAGCTGGGAGGAGGACTGATGCTTGGAGAAGGATGGGGACATTTCAACAATTAGGTAACTCTGGTTTCTAACACTGATTAACTGTTTTTTTTTTCAGTCAAATTGCAAAGAGGACTGTAGATTTTAATGGTTTGCTTAACTCACTATTGCCAGGCTTGTAGAAACTAAAGACAATGTTTGTAATGTATATAAGAAGAGTAGGCCTATGTAAAAAAAAAAAAAGTTAATTTAGATTACTTTTTATCCCTGGTGTAGCCAAAAGTGTTTTTGCTCCTAACATTGACACATTACATAGTACCAAGTAGAGACAGTTCAAATATAGGGCAGTTAGGAGGCGCCCATATTCACAAAGCATCTTTGAACTGAAGTATGATCATAGATTAGCATGCATCGTAATTTATAGTGAAGTTCATATGGTCCTGTAAACTGACCACATCTGTGTTCATTGAAACTTTATGTATTCAAACCCAGATTAACTTTGAATTTTTTAATCTCAGCATAGTTGAACTGTATGTTCTGCAGAAATTAAATTAACAGGTGGGTGTAAATGATGATCGTTCCAGAGCAACCATTAAGTCTCTTATCTTAATGGTCTCCATATCTGTCAATGCAAATCATACCTTTTGGAGGTCATCATCAATATTCACTTGGAGCAAACTTGCAAATATTCACTAGACTAGTTAACTGAAATGGAAGGTGATTGAAATTGTATATGAAAGATAGCAAAATGTTTTATGTTTCCCTGTCTTTGTAGGTCCAATGCTGAAGAAAACCCTCACCAGGGGCCAGATGTATAAATGATGCATATGCACAAAACAAATAAATATGCCACTTTTCACACAGAAACTGGTATTTATAAAACATAACATGCCATCAGAATGTGCACACCCCCATGCATGCTTTACACTACATGCACACTGACTTTTGAGTTAGCTGAGCTGAGTGTGGTATAGCATTGTGGCAAAGAGAAGGATGTCAAAGAGGGAATTTGGGCGACATTGGCTTAATCTTTTCAGTACACCATTGTAGCCTATGAAGTCTCCATAGAGTTTCATGATAACATTTATAGATGTAAGCATTAACATCCTTTTTTTACAAGCATGATTTTTATTCTAGCATGAGTAAATAGGTTTCATATTATCACCCAAATCATACAGTAATGCAGGGATAAGAATAACATACATCGGATCATAAATTAAACCTGCTCTTTTGATCAATCAAAAGGCTGTTATGGTTCACAATATATTTGGGTGCGTAATGGCTGGGTGTAACAATACAGTGGCTCCTTACGGTGCTGTTAGAGGACGTTGCCTATGCAAAACTAAGGAGAGAACTGAGGCCCGTCTAACGAAGCGAGATTAGTGGGTTAGTGAGCTAACTTTGGGTTTAAGCCTGGCTTTTCGGTCTCACGAAGGTGGTTCACTTTTAACCGGGGTAGATCACCATGGTAATTTATGCTGCACGGCTAACCTGCTCCGGAGCAGGTTAAGTTCAGGGTATCGGATCAAAACGTATGAAAGGCCTGCCTTCTGACCAATCAGCTCTCTGGAAACAGAGAGCTGATTGGTCAGAAGGCAGCATTCCTACAGGATTCCTACAGGATACCGATATGGACAAATATACAAATGAAAATCACAATAAAAAACTGAAAACTGTTAGGCTATTTTTGAATTAACAGACAGTAAGAACTGCTGTTCACAGGGCGACGTGTTTACAGACCAGTAGAATCACGTTGTTTTCCATGATAACTTATTATATCGGAGATATAGCAGGTAGGCTACTTAATTGGCCATATTATTTATGGATTAAAGTTACTGTTGCATATATTAATTGCGCTGACTTTATTTAATTGGATTCCCGACAGTGTTTGGTTCAATGTAGGCTATTTCATATTCCATTACCGCAGCCCCGAAGAACATGAGGCCGACTTTATGAATAGAACATCTTTTTACAGCCTCAATGTGTCCACAAACTATTTTATCAATGAAAAATATGCCCACTGTGTCCTAATGACGGTGCAGTTCCTCCAGTAATCCTCTCTAGCCTTGGAAGCAGAAACAACTTTTACTTTTCGCGGTTATGTTTTGTAATGCTGACAGTTATTCATTATAAGAATTTGTTCTTCTTGAGAGAAGAACCCAATGTTAGTAGCTATCCATTTCTTTCCGATACCCATGTGTTGAAAATGTCAGCAGGAAATATTAGGGCTTATATCATCCTATAATTAGGTCTATTGTCTATGGCTTTTATTGTTTGATTAGCCTATTTTATTATTTTCGCCTATTTTTAGGCTATTACTTATTTTTATAGTTTTGCGCTTATATTCTATGTCCTTTTCCCCGCTGAATCATATTACTTTTGCTGTGCAACAATCTAATTTCCCCACGGGGATCAATAGTTTCATTTTATCTTATCCGAATTGTCTGATCTGGATCTGTCCATGTTGCAAGTGATTGGCTATTTGTTACAAACCCCGCCTCTTTCATGTGAATGCGCTCATAGTTGGATAGGTAAATCCTGGGTTGACAGAGCCAGTTGATAACCAGCTACGTGAGACCGGTTATCCAGGATCGCCAATGTTAGGTTTAGTGAAGCTGGCTAACACAAAGATACCCTGACTTTATTGAACTTGCTTCGTGACACAGGCCTCAAGTCTGATTTTCTGGCCCATGCTGATGATTGGAGTTTATATCCAGAACAGGTTAAACAGAGGTGTGTTGACATTTGATGATGATTGAGATGTTTAAATTAGAACAATGCGCGAACACCACTTAGACAGGGTTTTATAAATGAAATAAAACACTACATGCATGTTTCCAGTTTTGTGCATACACAGATTTTTAGTCTTGAATCTAGTTCGATGCATCTGGCCCCAGGGCTTTAACAGCTTTGAAATGACTGGGAGACCTTTATGCTTAGTTCCAGAATTTCCCTATAAGAGACTCTGGTCGTTATTTTGAGTATTTTGTGTTGTTTGATCAATGTTATCTTAGTTTCTCTTATTTACCAACAAACCACTGCTGCATAACCTCCCAGTGGTCTCTATAGCTGGGGTGTGTAACGTTGCTTTCAGCTGGTCAATTACAGCAAAATTTCCAGTTGATTGTGGAATCATTTTTGGGGGAAATATATGCAAATACATATTGAGCCTTGCAAATTCAATTTTTGAATTAATTTATTCAACAAATTCATTTTTTAATTGAAAGGTTGAATGAATTAATTTATTTGACAATTTCATAAAATTACAGCTCTCAGTTCAGTATGAGCATGACAGATTCCAATTTGCAATTCAAATACAGTCTCTGGGGGCACAAATCTCCTTCTATAACCCTGCTTTTTATTATTTGTTATTAATTTGTTATTGTGCCCAGTTGATCAGATGTTAGGATTTTTTCCTCCTCTGAAGCAGGAAGGCGGCAGGGATTTAGGATAATACTCAATAGTGTGAGTGATAATATCTCTAACCTTTGACTTTGTGCTGACCCTTGTTAGATATGGAGGTGATGACCCCACTCATTGAGAACCCAGGCCAGGTCTCCGAGGAGAACTCTGATGAGGACCATGATCAGGATTTACTGCCTGCCCAACAGTATGAGCTAGACACCCACCAAGGGATCACGTATGGCTCACACAACACCCACAACCGCCCACCAAGCCTCTTGCAACGCCCACCACGCCTCATGCAGCACCCATCCGTGCTCATAATTAAATTGTTTTAATAATACGTTACAAGATCCCCTACCCCCCTCCGCCAAAACACTCAGTCCTACAGCTTTGTTACTTCCTGCCCAGGTGGCACCATTCCGTTGCTCCATACGCTCATGTGAATTTAGTGCATGCTCATTTGTACCCTGAATCCATACTAGGGCTGTGAAAATGTACACGTTAATTTTTGCAATTAATTTGAAATGTTTCACGTGTTAAAAAAAAATTAACACAATTGATGCCGCATCTTTTGTTTTTTTCCCATGATGCAGCTGAGGGCAGAGGGCATCTTTGGCTGCGAGACACAGTGTTTCCCATAGATAGGCAAAATAAAAAGTTGAACAATGTTACGCAATCTAATGCATCATGATTGTCGTGGCGATGCACAGACCAGTAGACCAGTTTTGCACTCAATCTGACAGTCTCCCGTAGTGAAAAGGAAAGTGAAACTTAAAGGTCCCATATCATGTAAAACTGGATTTCCTTTGCCTCTTCGATTATAAAGGAGTTGGATGTGCTATCTAAACATTGTGAAAGTATCAAAATGCAGGGCAGCCAACTAAATCCACACAATCCATATTAGAAAAGCAAGCCTCTAAACGAGCCGTTTGGACTTCCGTAACTTTGTGGCATCACAAAGGGTCGCTCATTGTCATTTTTGTAAGAAATAATAGGCTAACAAAGTCTTTTTTTCAAAGCGGTTGAGCGGTTGTCATTGTTTATTACCAGAGAGTTTTCCCTACCTCTCTGCTGCCTGCTCTGCCGTGTCAGAATATGGGACCTTTAAAATTCCACAATTTGCTCCAAGCTGTTAGTAATGGTATTTGCAAACAGTAACCTGATAACACGTCTTCTATTGCCCTACAAACTTAAACGGTACGTAACGTTATTTCCTTGTGGTATTTAAGTAACGTTAGTGGAATTAGGTAATTTAACCAATAAACGTGTGACAATGCTTCAATGCAACGCATTGAATTGAATTGAATTGCACACATGCACCGTGGGCCTGTAGTGGGCCTGTACAGGATCTGTACTTTTTTTTTTTACTTCCTGTAGGCTGTCCCGCCAAGCCATCCTTGTCCATGGAGAAGGACAAGGATGGAGTTTTAGGCGGAAAGTTTAAGCTGGCACTTGGACACGTAGCTTTTGTTAGGGTTAGGGTTAGGGTTAGAGTTATTTCAGCCTTTCAAGCTGAATTTTGATGGTTTTGATGGAAATGACTAATCTGTAGTTCACAGGGGAGAGTCTGTGTATTCAATTCAAAAGATGCCATTGAACAATAGTATTTGATTTAAAATATACTTCCTTTGTGTTGATTCTACATTAATTTGGTAGTTTAGTGATTAATTTGGTCATTCTACATTTAAATATCTATGATTACAAGCTTCAGTCTTAAGAGAAAAAAGAGCTATTAATTGTGATTAACAACAGCAAATCGATTCACAGCCCTAATCAATACACAAGAGTGAGTGGCTCTCACCTACGCCCATAGGCATGTTGAAGTACAGGCCACACTACCTCATGTCCACTATTAGTGGAGTAAGAAGTGGAGATGATAACAGAAGGTCAGACACTAGTTAGCTAGCTACCGTGTGTAAATGGAAAGTACCAGCAAAGAGAAATCACTCAACCAAACACCATTTGAGAGACGAGAATTTTGCATAAATCATAATGCATAAGTACTGTATAGTATACTACTGAACTAACACATTGATAATTAGTCCTGCAAGTTACATACTACTTTGTACTGTATTGGACTTGGACTCAAAATGAAGGTCATAAAGACATTTTGTTTAAAATGCTATAAAGAATAAAAAGATAATAAGCAAAACAGAAGATCCCCAACAATGCATTACGAAATTAAAAGGCCTTTTTATAAAAATATGTTTTTAAAAGAGATTTAAAAGAAGACACTGTGTTGACTGACCTAAGCCCCGCAGGCAGGCTATTCCAAAGCTTTGGTGCTCTGACTGACAAAGCTCGGTCACCCTTTGTGACCAACCTGGACCTCAGTACCACCAGTAATGCTGCATCTGAGGATCTGAGGTTACGCTCTGGCACATAAGGGGTAAGGAGCTCACAAATGTAGGTAGCGGCCAGACCGTGTAAGGCCTTAAATGTTAACAATAAAATTTTAAAATCAATTCGAAAGCTGACAGGGAGCCAGTGAAGGGCAGCTAAAACCGGTGTGATATGGTCATATCTTTTTGAACCTGTAATGAGGCGTGCAGCAGTATTTTGCAGCCGATGAAGAGAGCTATGGCTGAGTCCAGAATATAATGAATTACAGTAATCCAATTTGGTTGCAACAATGGAATTTACCACTCTATTTAGGTCAGCACCGGAAAGAAACAACCTTATTTTGGATATGTTTCTCAGCTGAATAAAACAAGATTGAACAATCCTTGTTATTTTGTCCTTAAAACAAAGATCAGAGTCAACTAGCACACCCAGTTTTTTAGCTACTGGTTTCACATTTAGTGATAGGCCTCCAAGTTTGTCCTTTAAAAGGCATATTTGATTTGGATGGCCAAATAGGACAATCTCTGAATTGTCAGTATTTAATTGAAGAAGATTTTGTGACATCCAGCATTGAATGTCAGCAAGGCAAGATTGAAGGTATGTTAAACAGCTAAAATTAGGAGATTTGAGTGGAAGGTATAGCTGGGTAAATAACGGCTAAACCTCCCCCCGCGTCTCATTGGCCTTGGCAGGTTAAAATAAGAAAAATTGGGAGGAGTGGCTTCGATGAGGGGAACAAAATCTTCCTGGCTTAGCCAGGACTCAGTGGTCATAAAAAATTCTAGGTTGTTTGACATAATAAAATCTTGACATATGAAAGACTTGTTTGCCAGAGACCTGATATTCAGGAGACCAATTTTAACAGAATTAATTGCAGGGATAGTGAGGAGAGCAGGCAGGCAGTGTATAGGCAGTAGATTATTGTTACTAAAGATGCAAAAGCGTACGGGACCTGTTACTGATAAGCACAGGAATGCGATAGGGTGGCGGTGTAATGTAATTAGAATTTGAGCTAGTGACAATAGGAGTGGGCCAGAGTAGGTTGGGGTGGGATAGGGGTTCAATAAGAGAGATAGGGGACTGATAGCTATTGGTGGGGAGAGGACCTATCCTCCCAGCAGGTCAAACAGCTTGCAGATGGCAAATTAGGTTTAAGGTTAGCACTTTTGTTCCCTTGCGGTTAAGATGTAGATTGTCTCGCTTGTATAAGTCTTTCCTGGTCCAAAAATAATTAAAGTGACTGACAAAACCATGACCAGTTGCTATGCAGAAGTTAAAAAGCCATTGATTCATACTAAAAAGACGACTAAAATTTTTTCACAGCTTTTCCTTAGCATGGGAATAGGGCCAGATAAAACACAGAGGGGCTAATTCATAAAACTCCACAGTAACAGAATAGCGGCATGCAAAATCTGCACCACGGTAATTTCCCTAATTCATAAATTTACCACAGCCGTGAATACCATGACGGAGCCACATTACCACTGTGTTATCCTCAGCTGTAGCCCAGGTGACAGCCAATCAAAACCAACATGTTAATTAAGCTTTACATATGTAACACCTGTCCGCCTGTGTGTCAATGGGCAGCAGAACAGCAGATGGACCTCTTCCTCCTCACGCATTCCTACTGCTGTAATGCCATGATAAACTGAATGCTGATGATGTCACTTACTGAAAATATAAATTGATCGGTAGTGATCGTCACCTGGTGAAGACCTATCAAAACATTGTAAGATAAATATATGGGAGCATTGGCAGCAGTGTGCAGTGTTCTCTTTCTTAAATACTTCAGCTCTACTACACTCCAACACCTGCTAAAGAGTTTATGGGACATGCATATGGTCATCTTCTCTTTTTTATCATGATAAACTGAATCAAATCAGATGGAAACTGGCGTTTACAACCGCAATCACAGCCAGTGTGCGACATATTTATTAAACATTTTCACGTTTCCAATGATAATTAATCCCCTAGGACGCAATGTGACTTTATCTGTTGATTTTTAAATAATTCACATTCATTTTCATTAGTTAACATTCATTTCTACAATGTACCGTCTGATTAGAACAGGTGGTATGTTTTGCGGCGCGGTGTGCTTTTATGAATCGCTTTCCCAATATGTAAATGATCAAAAGGGGTGGAAGAACGGGAAAAACGGTAACGCAAATAACGTCCCGATATTTCACGTTTATGAATGAGGAAACACCCTACCGTGATGGTATCTGCCCCTAACGTCATGCTAAACCTGCCGGTAAGTTTTATGAATGAGCCCCAGAGCTTTCCCAGGCTTTCAATAGTCTCTACCAGTGTCTCAAAGACCTGCTGGATCTTAATTTACTGCTTGAGCCAGATGTCATTTGTACCAACATGGACAATAATGATGTGGGCAGTCGGGTGAAGGTCAGTGAGAGCTGGAATCAGTTCAACTATGTCCAGAATTTTGGCACCAGATAGACAGTCGGTTATGCCATTGGGAACTTCGTCATCGTTTACACATCCCCTACTGTACACGGCAAGGTTTGCAGGTGCACTATCAAAGCAGGGGACAGTATTTTCCATGACACCAGTCGTATTGTTAACCACACGAATGTCCGTAGCGGCCACAGACACCCAGGGGCAAACAGCAGCAGCAAAACCATTCACAGAGGTGGAAGAGTCGGTAGAAGGTGCTGGTAAGCAGGGATGCTTGCTAACAGGAGAGGTAGCACAGGAACTTGCTGGACTCACTGGGGGATTGGGACGAGTCGCCGCACGTTTCCTGACCTGTCTCGGAGCCCCACGTTCGGGTATGGGCGGATGCATGGAGGGGGCCATGTTACCTGCTAACTCAGCAAGAGGTTCAAAAAAGTTTGTGACAGGCAAAGTATCCTCAACTCCGTTGGGATCGAAGAGCGGGAGAGGATAGTGGTCAGGGCTGCCACTGCTGTTTTTTCCATTATCAGAAACTCAACCTTCACTTTTTATATTTACTTTGCTTAATTCTCCCATTGTTTATTTTAACCTATGCCATAAATAACCACCTACACAGTTACATTTTACAATCTTTGGTTTTATGAAAATCTTTGCATTCATGCATGTAGTGTAATGTAGTGTATTGGAACAATTTTAGTCTACCACTTCACCATAATTTTCCAGGACCAAATAGTATGAAAATTGATGTGATTACAACTTTCTCTTTGTTGTACAGGTTTAGTCAAGCTCTCATCCATCTGTTGAAGGGAAACATAGGTACAGGACTGCTGGGCCTACCTCTGGCAGTGCGCAATGCAGGGATCATTGTAAGTATCTTCCACAACTCCCTCCAATTATGTTGACTGCCTGTGTTGCTTGAATTACTCCATAACAGACAAAAACAAAGAACACTCAGTTAAAGTTTTTGCTTGAGGTGCATTCAGTTTGCAACGATGATTCCTGTAGCTGTTTTGGTGGTCTTGGCTTTTCTTCTTTGGTATGACACGATCGCATTGCATTGTGGTATGCAGGAGAAATTGTAGGGTACATTTTGCAGTGCATTGTGGATATTTTACAGTGAACTATATAGTGATACAAATTAGCCGTTGAGAATTCAGACACTAGTACAAAATGGCGGACACACTATATAATCCACTATTTCTGTAATAGGGAACGATTTCAAACACAGCTTAGGTGTGGCTCATTAACAACCAGCGAGGACCAAAAGTCTGCAGAATACCAGCCCTCGAGGACTGGTACTCATTGAACACAAACATTGCGTTTGTGTTTACACTGCAGTTGAATTTGCAATTATTCTACCTACATGCTCTGAAAAATTACTGTGAATATGTAATCATGCATAAATATTCATCATGTCTTTTTTTTTACTATCAGACATCACAAGCAAATATATTCCTCTGTTTATGTCAAAAAATTTGAAGCAGCTCTGTTTGTGTATTTATGAGAAGGGTATTCTGGTCTGGATTAATATTTATCAAATCAATGAGTACTTTCAAAAGAAGGTAGAGAAAGGAAATGTACTTCTATTAATTAAGCATAAGGTCTTTAGTCTTAATACAGTATTCAAAACACAATTTCAACAGTATTGTTGCAAAGAGACAATTCATATGGAGTTGGTGTGGCTGTGTCCACATCTGTCTTCTGAATGCATTCATGTTTTATTCATGGATGGCTTGTGCCTTATTTATGGAATTGAGCATCTTTTTCATAAATCCTGCATTATGTCTTCAACATTGGGGGTGTTGAGATGACTGCCAGACCAGTCCTTGTAACAGGAGACACATACACCAGTCTCCTGGAGAAGATGTTTAACTAACCAACCCACAAGTCATTGTTGAACAATATGTACCAATTTTTAAGTTTGTTAAACTGTTTACCAGAGCAAGTGTGTGTTTCATGTCTTATTTAGTTGCCTCAGCCCACATGCCAGTGTGCAGTTTTGTGTTAGAGAAGAAATTAATTCATTTGTTTCTGCAGGTGGGGCCCATATGCCTGGTGTTGATGGGTGTGGTCTGTGTGCACTGTATGCACATCCTGGTTCACTGCAGCCATCACCTTTGTGAAAGGTATATGCATACACACACACACACACACACACACACACACACACACACACACACACACACACACACACACACACACACACACATATATACACAACTGGGCCAGAGAGACACAGTCACAGAGAAGTCAACAACAGCTGAATTAAAACGTTTCTTACCCTGTAAACTGTAGAGCACTGTAACGTTTTGTTTCCTGGTGTTTGGTGTGCCAGTGTACTCGGCTGGCATTTGCCGTTGCCAGCTCAAACATTCTCAACTCTGTAATCAAGCTGAGTAACACTTTACTTTATAAGGGCCTTATTCCAGTGTGTATTAACCTATGGAAAAGTATTGTATGCACTATTACTGTGGGTACATGATGAAATCTTCCCTAATACATAATGTACATACAACAGTGTAACAACACAAAATAATGCACAAAACTAAGTACTTACAAAAGTGTTCCAGCACCTCACATAAGTAGTGCTGAGTGATGTGCAGTTCGCCACTCTGTTCTTTACTGAATTAATGTTATTAATTATTGTTAATGTAATCGTGTTGTTTTCAGTGGCTGAGTAATAAATACAATGGAAGTCTATGAGATTTGGTTATTACCGTTGCCATTCCGCCTTACTTTTACTGTCTGGGATGAAATTTGGATGGAATGTTCCAAGTACGATTACTAGTAGTAGGGTAGTGGAATGGAATCTTTGTGTAGCTTGGTCTGAAAGAGTGGTGTTGGAGGGAAAAAGTATTTTTTCCTTTACATGGCCTTAAAAATAATCATCTCTGGACCCGAAACACTGCATACACATGAGGACTCCCTCATGTGTATGTCGCTCCCTGTTGTATTATTGTAGAGTTATTATTATTATCATGACTTGTTGCTGTGCTTGAATTTTATTGACTGTTGCAACTTGATACATTGCTAGTATGATAAACTTCATTCATTGTTGCATAGTAGCTTGCTTATTGCTGTTCATTATTGATTGAAGCCATCCTCTGCTATTCAAGAATTCACAAGCCTTCAACCCTTTTAATTAAATTGATGGGACAAATTTAGTTAATAAACTAAATATACTATCCTAATTAATTTCAATAATTTACCATTAATATTAATTAAAATTCCAAATGTATAAATACTGTTGCACCAACACAGTATTGAATCTTCTCAATAGAAATGTAATGATTTTTTTAATTTCTTCAATAGAGTATCCAATATCAGGAAAACTTATTACTGAATATACCACCATCAAAAGATGCGACAGATGTATTAGTCCTCATGAAAACCAAGTACCCCTCGATGCAAGCTGGAAGTTGGGGCGGAGCTACTTCTTCTTGTGCATTCAAGACTTTAAAGAAGACTTGCAAAAATTGTATCAGTTGTATCTGTGAAGAACCTGGAAACTTATGCGTTAGTGATGGGATGATGTGGTAATCTCACAATTCGATTTGATTCACAATGTGGGGTTCACGATTTGATTCAGCCACGATTCAGTGTGATAAAAGTGAATACATAAGTACGTAAATAAATAAGTATGGTTGTACAACATTGCTATTTATTTGACAAAACTATAAATCTTTTTAGCAATGTTTTTCTTGCAATGGTAAAGGAGAATATTTTTTCTTTCAAAAGTAAAAAACAGAATTTCATAAATTTAGACAACATAAAATATAACATTTGACCAACAAAAAATTCTACTTGCAAGTCAAGCCAAATAAACAGTCATAAACAGTCTGTTGTTACTCGTGGTCTAGTTGGGGTAGACTTGAAATGCGGGTCCAAGGCTGTGCTCACCAGAAGAACATTTGTGTAGGTGTCACCTGTGTACTGACCAGAGATGTCTTGGAGGATGGAGCTCTTGATGCTGGCCACGGTGGGAGAATCTCCCTCTTTGGGTGCCATGCTCTTTTCGACCATACATTTCAGTGCCACAATCAGTGATAACGTGAGCTGTTTCACAAACTACAGTAGTAGCTGTTCTCTTTCATAGCATTTGCTATGAAACCCCCATTCCCACTCTCAGCACCGACATGCACGGCGTGTGCAAACGCATAGCGGAAAAGCTGGCCTGCTGTCGCAGCGGAGGCCCCCCCGGTCTCACTACAAGGGGAAGAAATTACCCCAGTGTTCTCCTCCTGGTGGGAGCAGCCATATTCCAGCAAGACCCCCATCTTTGGGGCGTCTTCCCTGGATTTGGAGGGGATGGATAAGCATGCCATGGCCCATCTGCCACCGATGTAACCATTGGTGGCAGCTCGCCTCCACCCAAAACTATCAGTTGCATCGCCCGAGCCACCAACTCTGCAGTCAAAAGCAGACCGGTTCCAGTCCACCATGACGGAAAGGGCGTATAAGGCGGCTGCTGTGGCGGTGAGGGCGCTGAACGTCACATGCATTCTCACTGCCAACCAAGCAGAGTTGTATGCTGACATGGCTGAAAAGCCTGGCCTGGCCGTGTGGGACAAGATTTCCACGGTCACTGGCATCTGTCTCTGTGTACAGCGATGCGCTCTCCAGGCGACAGGAAAGTCCATGGCTATGATGGTGTTACAGGATTGAGCCAGATGGCTCAACCTGACCAACCCGTCTGATAGGAAGGAGGACATCCTGGACGTCCCGGTTGTCCCCGAGGGGATCTTCTGCTCCACACTGGCTTCCATGCTGAAGCGATGCGGGGCGAAGAAGAGGGAGGATGGAGCTTTGCAGCTCTGTCTCCCACAAAGGTGCAACCGGCGGCACACACAGTCGCTCTCACTGACCTCCGCTCAAACGGTCTTCAGGTCTAACCCCCCCTTCCACATCCCTGAGCGCCCTAAAGGTCCAGGTCCCTGCTCCTTTAGGGAAGAAGAGAAGAAGAGTGAAGAAAATAAAAAAAAAAGGGGGGTGGAGGGGTGGTGTCTGTGAGATTGTGTGTGTGTGTGGTATGTGTGTGCATTTAAATATCTTTTTTTTTATTATGTTTTTTTAAGTAGCAAGGTTGGTGCAGATGTTGATAGGTATAACAAAGTGTAGACAGACAATACTGAGCTAGAGACAGGATGTGTGTTTCGCATTTTGAAGTGTGAAGTTTTGTGTTTTTTACCTCTGCTGTGCTTTGGTCGCTTCTTTTTCTGTGTTGTTGTAGTTAATCCGAACTGCTTGCTTAGCTAGGCTTGTCTTTTGCCTGGTGGCTAAGCCGGCAAGACACCTGTATTACCGATCAAATGGCTGTTTGAATCCTGCCAAACTATGAACTCACGACTCAAGCTCGAAGTTCACCAGTTGAAAATGGAGCTCAAGGTAAGGTAACGAAAGATGATCTTATCACCGGCTTCTCATCAGTCGCTTCAACCCAAGCTAAGCACATCTCAGCCCTGAACTCCACCAGAGGTAGCCGTGGCACCCGGGAGCAGCAGTCTGAACTCCCCGACAACAACTCCACCATCCCCTGGGTCCCCTCGGTCGGTGACCCGGGCAATCCGGTATCATCTGATACTCCTCTGGCTCGGTTGGATGATCTGTGGCCCAGGCTTGGAGCCTGCCCAAGACCCAGGTGTGTTCCGCTCCTGCCCCTCAGCCATCACGGTCCTTGTTTGCTGGTGGCCGGTGCTCCACTCCTGGCCCTCAGCCATGGTCCGTGGTCGGCGGTGGCAAGCAGCGAAAAACACACTCACATCCCTCACCTTGACACTCGCTTGAGGATTTCAAACTGGAGAACCGACTTCAGTGAATGACTTGGAGCAGCTTGACTATCCCA
The DNA here is from genome assembly GCF_048128805.1 of Centroberyx gerrardi. Lineage (NCBI taxonomy): Eukaryota > Metazoa > Chordata > Actinopteri > Beryciformes > Berycidae > Centroberyx > Centroberyx gerrardi. Next base: position 468,107 of record NC_136002.1, read on the forward strand.
GAAATACTACATCCTCTACTGGCGTCACTGCTCCGCTTCCTATTCCACCGCCACACTGTCCGCCGACATCGCCCTGTGGCACTGCCCCTGCTACGGTAGCTGCCACCTCGCTCCCCACCTCGCTCCCCGCACTGCCCCTGCTACGGTAGCTGCCACCTCGCTCCCCACCTCGCTCCCCACAGATGGTCGTCCACCCTCCTTGGTGAGGTGCAACAGCTATACAGGGCGACACTGAAGACTGCCTTCACCATCGCTGGATCCTACCTCTGCGGTAATTGTTGGCGACTCCATTGTCAGGGATGTAAAGGTCAAAGGTGCCCGCACCTTTTGCTATCCTGTTGCGTGATCACTCAATATTATTGACCACCTGTCAACCATCCTACAGTGCCACCCAGAGTCTTCCACAATTATTGTTCATATTGGATCCAACGATACAGGCTCCCAACAGTCAGAGGCTCTAAAATCTGACTATAAACTGATGCTTGCTTGAACTGTGGGAAATATATTATGTTGTCGGGACCGATTCCTACAGTCGATCGTGGCTGCAGTCGTTTTTGCCGACTTCTCTCTTTTAATTCATGGCTCAAGTCCGAATGCGCTGCTTGGAACCTGAATTTGATGGACAATTTTGACTTAATCTGGAACAGACTACAATTCTACTGACCAGATGGACTTCATCATAACATGTTTGGAGCTAGGATGTTAGCGGCCAACCTCACCTATTCCATGCTTCACCCTCGCCACTCTCTTTCTGCCAACTGAAAGAGTCCATACCCCTTGCAGGTAACCTCCCAAACCTATCCACACTCCTACTATAATCACACTTCTAATCATAACACTTGTAGCAATAATGTATCGCTCAATCACAACAGCACAGGGCCATATGGGAGGCTACCTAGTACTGCAAATGTATCAGTTCTACCAACTGGGCATGGACTCTCACACCCTTCCACTCATGTTATTTCTGATGAAGGCTGTGCTGTCAACCCATTCCCTATCCCAACTATAATTAGTAAGAGAAAGCGACATTCGAATAAAAATCTTCAGAATTTGTACAATCTGCATCCTGTTAAGACTGTGTCCCATAATCTCAACAACTCTAATCATTTTAAAATCGGTTTTCTTAATATAAGGTCACTCAACTTACTGGAACACAGCCTTAATATGATGGGACTCTGTGAAACTTGGTTGTCGGCAGATGATGTAACGCCCCTGATTGAAGCCTCTCCGCCTAATTTTGTTTTTTCACAAATTGCATGTGCCACTAAGAAGGGTGGGGGCGTCGCACTAATCCATGAATCAAACTATCCACTTCCCAAAACTAATATTACATTTTCATCATTTGAGGTGTTATTAATGTCTTCATCGCTACCTACCCTTCAGCATGCCTTGCCTTTCTACATTGCAATTCTCTATCGCCCCCTGGAGCCTACTCTCTTTTTCTGGATGAATTCTCACAATTCATATTGGACCTAGTCACTCATGCAGACCATGTAATTATCATCGGAGATGTTAATATTCATTTTAACGTCAAGTCCTGCTGCCTGAACAGAGCTTTTACATCTCTTATTGAAACCTTTGATTTTACTCAAGCTGTCACTGAACCCACTCATCGCAATGGTAACACCATTGATTTTGTTTTGGTCCATGGTCTCTATGTCCAAGATTTATCAGTGTCCCCATCTGCTCCATCAGTATCCGATCACTGCCTTATTCAGTTTACGGTTTTGATTCCCCTCGCCTCAAGTAACCACTGTCCTTCTTTTAGGAGTCGTTATATTGATACTGCAGCCAAAGCGGCTCTTAAATCCTCTCTTCCCATCGTTCTCACCCCCTTCAATAATTATCTAGGTTGTCTTGACAGTTTTACCAACAGGCTTAATGACGCTCTACACAGCGTGATAGATTCAGTCGCCCCCTTAAGGGCCAGAAAGCACACATCCCAGAACATCACCCTGTGGTTCAACGATACTACCAGGGCTCATAAGCAAACATGCAGAAATCTAGAGCGAAAATGGCGCAACACCAAACTTTTCGCATGGCCTGGGATGACTCCGTGCGCAACTACAAATATGCGCTCTGGCAAGCGAAAAATCTATATTACTCCAACCTGATAGCTAACAATAGGAACAATCCCAGATTTTTATTTGATACCATCGCCAAACTCACCAAAACCGTTCCCCCGGCCCCTCCCTCCTCTCTTAGTGTTGTCGACTTTATTAACTTTTTTAAGTTTAAATTGAGTCAATTAGAGAAGAGGTTAAGGGTGTGGCCTTACCTCTCTCCCTGACTGTTTCTCATCCTGCTCTACACACATTCACCACTTTTCAAGCCAGCAGCACCCTAATGAAATTTGACACAATTACCTGGGACACTTTTGCTAAACTGGCTACTAGTTCCAAATCCACCACGTCTCCTAGACCTGATCCCTGCCAACCTATTTAAAGAGCTACTCCCTGTATTAGGAGGTCCACTCCTCAATATAATCAATGAGTCATTTAACACTAGCATTGTTCCTACAACCTTCAAAACAGCTACAGTTAAACCTCTACTCAAGAAACCAAATCTAGACTCACACATTTTAGCTAACTACAGGCCGATTTCTAACCTCCCTTTCATGTCCAAACTGTTGGAAAGAGCTGTCGCTAGTCAGCTCATAGCCCATCTGTCCAGAAATAATCTTATTGATAGTTTTCAGTCTGGATTCAGATCTCATCACTGTACAGAAACGGCACTGACCAAAGTACTAAATGATTTAATAATTGCCATGGACTCAGATCTGTTTTGCTGCTCCTTGACCTGAGTGCTGCCTTTGGACTGTGGACCATGCCATCCTCTTAGATCGCTTAGAAAACTATGTTGGTATCAAGGGGCTGGCACTTGACTGGTTTCGTTCCTACCTATCTGACAGAACACAGCGTGTGGTACTTAACAACTCCATGTCTGACTACTCAAGCGCCGACATGGTGTCCCACAAGGGTCAGTTCTTGGTCCGCTACTTTTTTCTGTGTACATCCTACCCCTAGGGCACATATTTCCCATTTCCCAAAGGCAGACAGTGAAGAATCTAGGAGTAGTTTTTGATTCCTCTCTATCCTTTGAACCACACATTAAAAACATCACAAAATCTGCTTTCTTCCACCTACGTAATTTAGCTAGGATTCGCCCAATTCTTTCATTGGCAGATGCTGAAACCCTAGTACATGCATTCATAACATCAAGAATAGATTATTGCAATCCACTCTTCTCCGGCCTACCTTCAACTACAACAAAGGTCTTCAATTAGTCCAAAATGCAGCAGCTGGAGTCCTAACCAGAGCAAGGAAGTTTGACCATATAAGACCAACACTTATATCCCTGCCTTGGTTGCCGATACATGCTGGAGCTGATTTTAAGGTGCTCCTCCTGACCTACAAGGCCTTAAATGGATTGGCACGGTCATACATATCCGACCTGTACATAGTTGAATCATCCGCATACATAACCACACTTGCTTTATCTAATACTGATGGGAGATCATTTGTAAATATAGAATATAGGAGAGGTCCCAAGCAACTACCCTGAGGAACCCCACATTGTAACTCTTTGCTATCAGAAAAGCTACCACTGAAGAACACTCTCTGCCTTCTCCTGGACAGGTAACTCTCCATCCAGGACAAAGCAGTGAATTTAAAACCATAACATTTGAGTTTTCCAAGCAACAGACAATGATCAATAACATCAAAAGCAGCACTAAAATCTAGCATCACCGCCCCCACCTGTCATCCATGCTCTTTAGCCAATCATCAGTCATTTGTGCTAATGCTATGCTTGTTGAATGTCCTTCTCTGTATGCATGCTGGTAGCTCGTAATCAAACCGTTACTTGAAAAATAATCTTGGATTTGAACATATACAATTTTCTCGAATCATTTACTCAGCACTGGGAGAAGACTAATAGGGCGACTGTTGGGACCAGTGATGGCAGATCTATTATCCTTAGGCAGTAGAATGACCTTTGCCTCTTTCCAAATCTCCGGGCACACACCATACTCTAAACATTTATTAAATATATGACATAATGGAGTGGATATATAGTTGGCTGTAATTCGGAGTAATTTGCCATCTAGATTGTCTGTACCTGGAGATTTGTCGTCAGAGAGAGATAACAGAATCTTTTCAACATATTCTTTTTCTACATGGTGGAACTCAAACATGCACTGCCTTTCTTTCATGATACAGTCTTTTATGATGGTTTGTGACACTGAGTCATCTGTTACACTCATGGCATTTCTCAGTTTGTCAACCTTGCTTGTAAAGTAGTTATTAAAATAATTAGCGATGTCACGTGGTTTAGTAATAAATATACCTTCTGTTTCAATAAAAGAGGCAGGCGCATTCAAATTCCTCCCCATTATATTATTCAGAGTTCTCCACAGTTTTTTTCCATCATTCTTAGCCTCATTAATTTTAAGCTTATAATATTCCTTTTTTTTGCATTTATTAAGTTTGGTCACAGCATTTCTTAGTTTACAATAACTTTGTCTGTCAGATAGAGTACTAGTTCTATCTGCAACTTTTTTAGCATCATTACGCTGGGCCATCAAGTTCCTTATTTTATCATCAATCCCATGGTACACCATTTGACCTAGCAGTCCACTTTCTCAATGGGGCATGTTTATCTGCAATACCCATATATAATTTCATAAACACACTCAGTGCTTTCTCCGGATCTTCTTCTTTACATACATTCAGCCATTGCACACTCTTAATCTCTTCTGCAAATAACTCCTGATTGAACCCTTTGTAAGACCTTCTATATTTTATCTTAGAGCCAGCCTTAGGTATTTTGTTTTTTCTCATAATTGCAACCAAGTTATGATCACTGCAACCCAGTGTTACCGATACAGCTTTGGAACAGTGCTCAGGCATGTTAGTAAAAATGTGATCAATGCAAGTTGATGTTGTAATACCAAACTTGTTTGTAAACATTCTGGTTGGTAATGTCACTACCTGAGTCAAGTTACATGTTTTGGCTGCAGACAAAATCTTTTTCCACATGGGACAATTATCATTAAGTGCATCAATATTCACATCCCCCAGAAAATAGATTTCACTGTTACCATCAGCTGCATTATCCAGCATTTCACAAATAACATCAAGATATTTCACATCCGCACTAGGCGGCCTGTAGCAGCAGCCGACTAATATAGGTTTTAAATGTGGTAGGTGTACCTGTAGCCACAGAGCTTCTATTTCAATCATCATTAAGTCATAACGCTTTTTGGCTGGAATATGACTCTGAACATAAATGGCAACTCCACCACCATATTTATTCCTGTCCCTTCTGAACAAATTGTAACCGTGTATTGCAACCTCTGAATCCTCAAATGATGAATCCAAATGTGTCTCTGATATAGCTAGTACAGAGACGCATTTGGATTCATCATTTAAGGATTCAAATGATGAAGTGATAAATTTGCAGTACTAGGTAGCCTCCCACATGGGCCTGTGCTGTTGTGATTGAGAGATACATTATTGCTACAAGTGTTATGTTTACAAATGTGATTATAGTAGGAGTGTGGATAGGTTTGGGAGGTTACCTGCAAGGGGCATGGACTCTCTCAGTTGGCAGAAACAGAGTGGTGAGGGTGAAGCATGGAATAGGTGAGGTTGGCCGCTAACATCCTAGCTCCAAACATGTTATGATGAAGTCCATCTGGTCTGTACACATCACGCCCCTTCTCTTTGGAATACTCTTCCCTCAACTGTAATAGAAGCAGACTCTGTTGAAATTTTTAAATCTAGGCTTTTCTCTCTACACTATGGCTCTCCCTAGTTTCACTGGCTGGATAAACATACTATCACTTAGTAACAACTTATCAATGTTTTACTATTGTTACTATTATTATTATTACTACCTCTACTATTTCCCCTTGGTTATCTTCGTCACAAGTATGTGTATCCATGTTCCATTTAATTTGAATTTTGTCATGTGTATGTGTATCCATGTTCGGTATAATCCCTGCCATGTCATGTGTATCCATGTGGGTATGTCTGTATGTGGGCATATCAAAACAAATGTATGTGTGGTTATGCATGTGTGTGCATACATTCTTAAATGCTTTTATTTTGTTATGAAGTGTGCAGATACCCCATGGGGTGATGTTACACTATAAATAAAATAAAATAAAAACTAGACTGATGTGACATGGGAAAAAAAAAAAAGTCATACATAAGTATTTACATTGCATTGTATATTTTCTTGAAGAGGTTTGTATGGATTTGTTTGTTGTTGTGCTGTGTAGAGTTGTGTTGTGTAGTGTTGTGTAATGTTGTGTGGTGTTGTATGGTGTTGTGCTGCGCTGTGCTGCATTGTATTGTTTGCAGGGAGTGGTGTGCAGGGTGGAGTGTGGATGAAATGGATGTAGTTAGGGAAGTAGTACCGTAGTGATTGGCTCCCATGTTTCCAGGATAAGTTGTGTTTCATGGTTAATGGAGGCAGTCATTTTTTCCATTGAGATGTAATTGGTGAGGAGTTCAGTCCATTGTGAAATGTTTAGTTTTTTCCTACTTTTACAGTTTAGGAAGAGGGTCTTCTTAGCGACAGTTAAAGCGACAAGTAAGATTCTGGTAAGGTGAGTAGGAAGAGTGATTAGTGATAGGTCGCCTAGAAAACAGAGGGATGGGGAGAGTGGAATTCGGCAGTCCAGAATAAGAGACAGTTTGGTGGTGATTTCCTTCCAGAAGTGTTTTATGGGTGGGTAACTGCCAGGTTGCGTGAAGAAAGTCATCTAGAGTATTAGGAGGACAGAGTGAACAGGTGTTTGATTCTACGAGGCCCATTTGGTGCATTTTTTGCGTGTAATGTGTGTTCTGCGATTTACTTTATATTGAATGAGTTGGAGGTTAGTGTTTTTAGTCATAGAGTATGTGTTTTTGCAGATTTGAGTCCAGAAGTCGGTGTCATGTGCGGTAGATAGATCTTTTTCCCCATTTCTGTGTTGGAAGAGATATTGCCGAATCTGTGTAGTTCATTAGTTTATTATAATTTAGACAGTGTTTATTTCTTCTGTTATGGTGGATGTTTGGAGATTATTTTGTTTCAGATTAATCTTTGATGTAATAACAGATTTAATTTGTAGGTATTGGAGAAATGATTCCTGGCCTATTAGGGATGCACCGATCCGATACTGATATCGGATATCGGTCCGATACTGACTCAAATAGCTGGATCGGGTATCGGTGACAATGGGGCCGATCTATTCAATTAAATTCTATGTTTATGTCTACGTGCGCATACTACGTCATGCGTCAGCAGCGCGCCGGTAGACCCGGCTATTTGTCTTCGGTCCTTCCGGTGGCTCCTCCGGTCCAGCACATGGATGTATTAAACTAGGTCCAGCAGCTCCGGAGGATCCCGCCTGCCGCGCGCAGCGTCTCGTGCACTGAATTCTCGCTCATGGGGCGCGAGCCTCCCGCAGCTAGCATCCAGGCTAACAACCTAACCTGGCGCCCAACCCTCATAACAGAGCCGGGGTCGGGGTGAGCTGACCGGGGGTCGGTGCTGATGCTCGGTAGTTAAAAACACACCTGCATGAATACTTTGTCTCGGTTATATGTTTAAACTCTCCCGGGTCACCGCGCGGCCGAGCAGGCTGCCATTTAACCTGCTAGGTAAAGTAGTTTTCCAACAATTATACAATCGGCGCGTCCAGCCAGACTCCATTCATAAATCCCAGGTTTAAGGGGACTCGGCTGTAGGTCAACGTTGTTTCCTGCCACAACACGATTTAAAGTGTTTTCCGTGTTCGTCAGGTACTGCTGCTCCATTCGGCCGACACATAGTCAGACTAACATACCTTGATTTTTTTTCTGAGGGCTGTTTCATAAAGCGAGATTACCAGTTAAGCCAGAGTTATTTCAGTAATTTAGGTTTATTCTGCATATTTTGAATGTTTTGTTTTTACCAAGTTACTTGTTTATACTACTTGTGTGAATTGTGATTTAATTTATCAAGTTTGTTTGCACTAGTTTGTGACTTAATTGTGATTTAATGTTTACATTTTGTTCTCATTTGATGCAGTTGTATTGTTTTATACTGGAATTTTAATTCCTGACCAATTTGTTGCTGCCTTTAAAAGGTTTACACTTGAATTGTAATTCCTGTTAATTTTGAAGATGTTTTACCAAGTTGCTGGAGCACGATTATTTATTATTTTAATAATAAATAACAATTGAGTACATTTACTGTATATCTATGTATTTATTTGTTACATTTTGTTTTACAAAGTTAGGAAAGCAATGTTAAAGTCAAGCCTGATGTTGCTGTACACATAAAAGAATGATCCCAGTCTCTTCCACACAGTGAGGCATAGCCTACAGTTTATTAATTAAACACTGGTATCGGATCGGTACTCGGTATCGGCCAATACCCAAAGCCCAGTTATCGGTATCGGTATCTGGACTGAAAAAGTTGGATCGGTGCATCCCTATGGCCTATGCCGTACTTCTAGACCAGCTGTTCAAACGTAATGAAAGTGGAGTTTTGTACGATGTGCTGAAGCTGCGTGATACCTTTGCGTTTCCAAGCCGTGAAGTTCAGTGGTTGTTTATCATGCATGAATTCCGGGTTGTTCCATAATGGGGTGTATTTACTTGGTGCTTGTGTTGAGTGTGTGATTTTGTGCGCTTTTCACCAGGCTGTCAGAGTCGTCACAATGGTGACATTTTGGAAACAGTTGTGCCGTTTTATGGAAGTGTTGATGAATGGTAAGGCTGAGATCCCAATTTCTTTACATTGCTGTTGTTCAGTTTCAATCCATGGGTAACATTGTTCAGTGGGGTGAATCCATTTGTTCATGATTTGTAATTGATTAGCCAGAAAATAGTTATAGAAGTTTGGTACTTCAAGACCTCCAAGATTTTTTTTGTTTTTGTAATGTTGATAGCTTGATTCTGTTTTTTTTTTTTTTTTGTTCCAGTAGAATTTTGTTATTATTGAATCTAAAGAGTTAAACCAGGAGGGGGGTGGTTGTGCTGGGGTAATTTCATCCATCTGTTTATATCATCTTCTGTTGTTTTAATTCAGATGTGGAGATGCAGCTGAGACATAAGAGCTGGTCCTTGTTAATCTTGGTTACTATTTAAGTGGCGCATCAAAGAGCATCTCCAGCAGAGAGGAGAGATGAATGAATGTCTTTTCACACCAATGCCAATCACAACCCCACCCCCCCACCCCACCCTGTTTTAAAAACGGGCTTCTTCCATCCTCTTTCTCTTTCTGCTCTTTATTTTCCATCTATTGTTCTTCTATTGTTTATAATTCAGATGTGGAGATGCAGCTGAGACATAAGAGCTGGTCCTTGCTAATCTGAGTTACTATTTCAATGGCGCATCAAAGAGCATCTCCAGCAGAGAGGAGAGACGAATGAATGTGTTTTCACCCCAATGCCAACCACAACCCCACCCCCCATCCCACCCCAATCTGTTTTAAAAACGGGCTCCTTCCATCCTTTCTCTTTCTGCTCTTTATTTTCCATCTAGGCTTTTACTCCAATTTCCCTCTTACTCTCAATGTCTACCTCTCCTACCTACTTTTGTTGCCAGGTTTTCTCCTTTCTTTCCACCTGTCACCATGTCTTTCAGCCTCCCCTAACTTGTTTTTGTCTTGCACTCATCTTGTCTAAATGTAACTCTTAGATGTGTTATTTGCTGTCTTTGTTTTGTCAAACTCTTTCTCTCCTTGTCCTCCCAGGTTGAAGAGACCTGCCATGAGCTACAGTGACACAGTGGCTTTTGCCATGGAGCACAGCTCCTACAAGTGCTTCAGAAAGACTGCTAACTTTGGCAGGTGAGATAGTTTCAAAACATTTATGATACTTTTAAGTATATACTTCAATTTTCTGAGTTATCTGATATCCATTAATTGCCACTTTGTTTCCAGAGGTTTGACTTTATTGTGATACCTCTTGAAATTTGGTGTGGCACTGAGTCCTAGTTTGGGAATAATTCCATGTGCTGCGTGGTAATAGATTGCCTTTATGAAGTGCCCTTATGAATTGACCCAACATCTGATCCAAAAGTACTCTCTTGATTGGTGCAAGCACAATTAATTTAGTGCAACCTTCTGAGATGAATAGATATCACTCAGTATATTTACTGATATGTGGTAGATAGCAAAGGGCCTTTGTTTATAAAAAAAAATAGAACTTCACAGGATGAGTGAAGTGATGTTAAAGATCTCCAAGATATTTCAGTTGCTCAGATTTTGACATCAATGAAGTTCCCATTGTAATGTTGATGGCTGAGGATACATGTGCTGACAAACTATAATTCAGTCAGAGACACTTACGTCAAAGGAGATTGGACCATTATAGCACTAATGGTTATACAGTTGTATTTGGCGGAAAAGGCTCTGCTCTTGAGGATGCTCCCCATGCGAGAGATTCTGCGGGGAGCGCAATAAACCCCCAAAGCAAAAGGTTGCTCCCTGCTCAAGTCTTGACCAGCAGGGAGTGCACACGAACCCCCAAAACAAAAGATTGCTCCCTGCTCGGGTCCTGAATTAGAAGGAAGTGCATAACCCCCAACACAACAGAGCCAACCCAGACCGCCATCCTAAGAGTAAATGTACCTAGCCTATATGACGCAACAAGCATGTTGCAACTCCCCTTGAATGCCAACAAAGCCCTTCTCATTCGAGGGGGAGCTCAGCAGCATGCCGGCCCCTCCTTGAATGAACATGTATCAAGATACTAGTAGTATACTGGAATCTTGCCGCAAGGGAAATATCCTACAACATTAAATGTACCTAGCTTATGTGACGCAACAAGCATGTTGCAATTCCCCTTGGATGCTGCAGAGCCCTTATCATTCAAGGGGGACCTCAGCAGGAATACTGGCACCCCTTCGAATAAAAATGTGGCAAGATACCAGTAGACTACCAGTATCTTGATACAAGGGAAATATCCTACACACTAAATGTACCTAGCCTATGTGACGCAACAAGCATGTTGCAATTCCCCTTGAATGCTAATGAAGCCCTTCTCATTCGAGGGGAGCTCAGCAGCATGCCGGCCCCTCCTTGAATAAACATACGGCAAGATTCCAGTAGATACTACTAGTATCTTGATACAAGGGAAATATCCTATGACATTTAATGTACCTAGCCTATGTGACGCAACAAGCATGTTGCAATTCCCCTTGAATGCTAATGAAGCCCTTCTCATTCGATGGGGAACTCAGCAAGAATGCTGGCACCCCTTTGAATAAACATGTGGCAAGATTCCAGTAGATACTACTAGTATCTTGATACAAGGGAAATATCCTACACACTAAATTTACCTAGCCTATGTGACGCAACAAGCATGTTGCAATTCCCCTTGGATGCAGAGCCCTTCTCATTCGAGGGGAGCTCAGTAGCATGCTGGCCCCTCCTCGAATGAACATACGGAAAGATACCAATACAGTATATACACTAGTATCTTTATACAAGGGAAATATCCTACAACATTAAATGTACCTATCCTATGTAAAGAGACAAGCATGTTGCAGTTACAAGTCTATAAGGTGTTGAGCAGAATGCTAAATGCTCTCAGAAGAGCAGATAATAATAATAATAATAATAATGCATTTTATTTGTATTGCACTTTTAATTCATAGTGAATCTCAAAGTGCTACAGAGTTAAAAACATAAAAATAAAACAAAGAAAAAAGAGATCGCTAACAAAAGTTAACACGAAAAAGCCTTCCTGAATAAAAAGGTTTTTAGGCCTGTCTTAAAAGAGTCCAGGGTCTGCGCTGCCCTTAGATGGTTAGGAAGGCTGTTCCACAAGCGTGGTGCAGCTGAGCAGAAGGCCCGATCCCCCATTGTGCGGAGCTTGGTACTGTGGGCCCGGAGGAGCAAGCTGTTGGTAGATCTGAGAGTGCGGGTGGAGGTTTGTGGGGTAATCAGTTCTTGTAGGTAGGGAGGCGCATGTCTGTTAATGCATTTGTAGGTGAGTAGCAGGACTTTGTAGTCGACCCTGAAGGAGACAGGGAGCCAGTGCAATGAAAACAGAGTTGGTGTTATGTGTACGTGTTTTCGCACTCTCATCAGGATCCTGGCAGCGCTGTTCTGGATATACTGGAGCTTCTGGATGCTCCTGCCAGGGATCCCAGTGAAGAGTGCATTGCAGTAGTCCAGTCTTGAGGAGATAAAAGCATGGACAAGCTTCTCTGCATCTGACAGGGTTAGAGTAGGGCGGAGTTTGGAAATGTTTTTGAGATGGTAGAAAGAGGTCTTGCACAGATGTTTTATATGGTCATGAAAAGTCAGGTGAGGGTCAAACCTAACACCCAGATTAGTGACTGAGGAGGAGAGGGGGATGTCCTGGTTGTCAAAGGTGAGATGAGGTATGGGGGACGACTGAACCTGGTGTGGAGTGCCAACAAGGAGAGCTTCAGTTTTGCTGCTGTTTAACTGGAGGAAATTGTTGCTCATCCAGGCCTTTATCTCCTCAAGGCAGGTGCTGAGGCATGACATGGCTGCAGAAGGGCTTGGGGCAGTTTTTATGTACAGCTGGGTATCATCAGCATAGCAATGGAAAGACATCCCATGTCTGCTGATGACAAGAGCAAGGGGGAGCATGTAGAAGATAAACAGGATGGGGCCGAGAACCGACCCTTGAGGAACACCACAGGTGACAGGGAGCAATCTAGACCTGCATCCTCCCAGTGAGACATACTCAGTCCTGCCAGAAAGGTAGGACTGAAACCACTTAAGTGCAGAGTCTGACAGTCCAATGGTGGTGTGGAGGCGCTCTAGGAGGATAATGTGATCCACAGTGTCAAACGCAGCACTCAGGTCAAGGAGAATCAGAAGAGAAGGGGACCCTGCATCAGCTGCCATCAGCAGGTCATTCGTAACCCTGAGCAGAGCTGTTTCAGTGCTGTGGGCTGAACGAAAACCTGACTGAAATTTCTCAAATAGGTTGTTTAAGGTGGTCCTGGAGCTGAGAAACAACCACCTTCTCCGACACCTTGGACAGGAAAGCAAGGTTGGAGATAGGCCTGTAGTTGGCTAGAACTTCCAGGTCCAGGGTGGGCTTCGTGAGGAGGGGGCGGATGACAGCAACCTTGAGAGCAGGTGGAACACTACCGGTTTGAAGGGAGAGGTTGACAGCTTGGGTGATCAAGGGGCTGAGAATGGGGATGTATGACTTGAGCAAAGCTGTGGGAATGGGGTCCAGGGCACAAGTGCAGGGTTTCATTTTCCTGAGGATTTCCTCAATGTGGCTCTGCTGGACACCAGCGAAATGGAGGAGAGACGGCAAGCTCCCAGACAGGGGGTCGATGACAGGAGAAGGCAGAGAGGAAGAGCTGGACATCAGAGAACGGATGTTGTTGACCTTGGCTCTGAAAAAGTAAATGAAGCTGTTACATCACTCTTCTGTAGCCTCAATTGGGGAAGATGATTGTGGCTTCAGGAGATGGTTTATGGTGGAAAAAAGATGCTTAGAGTTGGCAGGATTGTTATTGATTAGGTTGGAGTAGAACTGTGACCGAGCATCTTTAAGGGACTTGGAGTAAGCCCTTTGATGTTCATGGAAGGCCAGTTTATGGACAGTGAGCCCAGAATGTCTGAGGCGTTGTTCCAGGACACGCCCAGCTGTTTTTATTTTCTGCAGTTCATGTGTGAACCAGGGGGCAGAGCGTGAAAAATTGACCTCACGTGTCTTGACAGGGGCATGGAGATCAAAGACACTGCTCAAAGATGTATTATAGAGCTCCACTAATTCATCCACTGATGCAGAGGCTGGGCAGGTGATGTGCTTGGAGGTCCATAGTCATAATGGCTGGGTCAATGCTTTTCCAGTTCCGGAAAAACATTTGACGCTTAGGTTTAGTAGGGGGCGACAGGAATGTCAAGGCCATTGAGACCATGAGATACATGATACAATGAGCTGCATTTAACTTATAATTTGATTAATTTAAGGAAAATATACTACGACACTAAACATACCCAGCCCATGTGTGTAGCATATTGAACTCATAGCTTTTCAGAGGCGGCAGCCAGCAGCACATTGGCACCTTCATGCATATGCCAAAATACACGCTCCAATTCACAGAAACAACCTGAATTGAAAATGAAGCTCAGCTAACCAACAATGATCCACATCCAGCATAAATGCAATTAACTGCATACAAATGAGCTTGCAAAATGAAGTGCAACCTATTAAATGTAAATACTCAGGAGCTGAGACAAAATCAAGATTCCAGTCGAATATAGCCAAGAGATTCTTTGAGGAGCGCAATAAATACCCCAAAACAAAATTGCTTCTAACTAAAATGAGCTGCATTTAATTATTCCTGACCCATGTAAAATAACAACCGATTGGACAACTGATAGCCAATCAGCTGATAGCGTGCACGACTTCAGTGTTCTGCCTTAACTAACGCGATGCTTCATATGTTACAGAAAACTAGAATATCACTTTAAGCAAATATATGAGTAGCTGTCAGAGAATGTTTTTTTTATCCATCCTGTTATTTTTCATGTTGATTTCTCTCAACTTGATGTTGTTCATGGGAAATTTGAGGTCCAAGGAACAAAATCTAATCAGAGTTAGGAGTGCTACAACTATCTTACTTCATCAATCCTGTGAGAAAAACTGCAGCAAGTCAGAGGCAGTGCTTTTATTTCTTTGATATGAACAATGATGAATAACTTGTTTTCCCTGTAAACATTCAGTACTTTGTAATTGAATAGAAATTGAATTCAGTTGCGACTGAGCTGAGTATGTTCAGTGGGCTAAGAAATGGTGTGTACTACATAGAGGCTGAGGCCAAGTCCTGAGTCCAGGACCTGCATCCAACATACTCTTTCATTCATGTCGCCTCTTACATGGGCTTCAGGAAAATCCCTCTGCATTCCAACACAAACAATTCAAGGAACCAGTTGCTCAAAGTTCAGTAATTTTTTAAGGCCGGAGACAAGCTGGCTGACAGTGACCACAGTTGGTGGGGATAAGATGACTGTAACTGAACTTGTAGGCGATATTGCCCGTCAGCATCACACACTAACATTGCTTTACGTTCCACCTATCAGTGCAAGTGTTTTTCCATAGTCAGAACACAGAATAACAAACTGTCCTCTTCTGTCCTCTGCAGACACCTAGTGAACTTCTTCCTAGTGCTGACACAGCTGGGCTTCTGCAGTACATACTTTGTCTTCCTGGCAGAGAACATCAAACAGGTAGGTTGAGTCTGTATGCAATTATCACAAATTTTGTTCTGCTTTAATGCTGCCACCAATCAAAACCAACCTGATCCGTTGGGTCGTGGTACTCTAACCAATTTGTAACAAACAACTGGTTTAGGTGATTTCTAAACAAAGTCTCAAACATTGTCTCCATGCTCCCACCCATTAAATGAGTTGATAAACTAATTCAGAATGAAGCTTACTGTAAAAATCTAAAGGTAATTGGTTCTACTGAGAGAATTGTAAACCTGAGAAGATAAACTTTTATTTGTCCCAAGGGGAAATTTATCTGCTGCTCATAGTACAAATGTTAAAAGACAACATTAGTCACATACATACATAAAAAATACATCAATAAAGAATACATTTGTGTCCATACTATCACTCATGCATGCAGTCTCCTTCACACTCACACACATTCACTCCATCATCCAACAAATAAAGTATATATTTAGTGCTTGTTGTTTAGTAATTTAATTGACAGTGGTACCAGGGAAAATTTGTATCTGTTCAGCTTACAGTAGGTCAGCCTGCACCTTCTTCCTGATAGCATCAGTTCATACTTTGTAAAGAGAACATGAGGTGTGTCACAGGTGGTTTTCCTGGCTGCCAAACCACAGCTTCCTCAAAGATCCACGTAAATACAGAGCTTGGCAAAAATGGTTTTCGATATTATGCGCCTTACAAATGGAATGATTTGCAAAGGTCTTTGAAATTAGAATCCCTTGTTTCTTTAGAAAAGTTCAAATTCTTAATCCATGATTTTCCTAACATTGACTGTAACTGTTTCCACTGATTTGTCTTTGTCTCTGTTTGCTGATTGTTTGCTGTGTAGCAATGTATGAATGGACTTGTATGTCTTTTTTATATATGTTCTGTTGTTAGCAGGTCTCTCTTGGAAAAGAGATCTTGATCTCAATGAGACTTCCTGCTTAAATACAGGAAAAATAAAAAAGTAGTAGAGTAGGAAACAAGGAAGGCCTATGCATGCATTGTTTAGTAATTTAATTGACAGTGGTACCTGGGAAAACTTGTATCTGTTTATAGTAGGTCAGCCTGCACCTTCTTCCTGATAGCATGAGCTCATACTCTGTAAAGAGAACATGAGGTGTGTCACAGGTGGTTTTCCTGGCTGGCCAAACCACAGCTTCCTCAAAGATCTGAGTAGGAAACAATGGTGGCCTTCCTACAATTTTCTCTGCTCTGTTGATTAGGCGTTGTAAGTTTAATTGTCACATTACCAAACCATGCAGTTATGCCATAAAACAGAATGGATGGAGTGGTAACCCTGTTGAAGAGCAGCATAATGCTGCTATCTATTCCACAGTTTTAGCTTGCATCGACAGTGCAGCCACTGGTTAATATGGGAGCAAACATTATCAACTTCACTGGCCCAGTTGAGGTTATGATTGACAACCAAATATGTAGTGACCTGCTCACTAGTCTTTCACTAGTCTGCCATTCACAGAACACTGACTGAGGCAATACTATAATTTAAAAAATAAAAAAGATAAAATATGAGGATAAAAACAGAAAGAAGAGATGCAATCAATCTATACAGATAAAATAAAAAAATCCCAATGGGGTTCTAAATACATCTACACCAGACAATACACCAGATGACAAGCTAAGACACAACTGCACTGGAGAACAGACACAACAAAACAGCAGAACAATAACAAATACTAGGAATAGTGTCAGTGTGCTACAGTAGCCCTCAAGTAGTCAGCTAAATATAATAAACTAAAAAAGCCCTAATGAATGAAAGTCATAGGGGAGGGCAGTGTGGTGACGAGTGGGAGTTTGTGTGGGTGTTACAAGCTTTATTTATCCAGGGAAAGTTGACAGAACCATGCTCCTTTCCAGCAACACCATGCTTCACATTCATACAGTTCCACATATTCACATTGGGAGCTGACCAGTACAACCACAGTATTCTACTGGTGACCACTGAGCAGCTCCACTGAAGCAGTTGGAGGTTCAGTGCCTCACTCAAGGACATTCAACAGTAGTTGTTGAGGGAAGAGAGTGTGTTAGTCATTTACTTTCCCCACCCACATTTTCCCAGCCGGTTTAGAGATTGGAACCAGTGACCCTCCGATCACAAGCCTGGTTTTCTCTGATTATGTTTTTTTGGGCATTTTTGCCTTTATTAAATAGTTCAAAGTTTAGAGAGACACGGAAAACTGGGAAAGAGAAAGGGATGACATGCGACAAAGGTCCTGGGCCGGATTCCAACCCAGGACGTCACGTTTACATGGTACACGCCTTAAACCACTGAGCCACCAGGACGCCCCAAGCCTGCTTTTCTAACCTGTAGACTACTGCCGCTGTGTGTGTGTGTGTGTGTGTGTGTGTGTGTGAGTGAGTGAGTGAAGTAGAGTGAGTGAAATTGAGAACATTTTCTGTCACATTAAACACTCTTGGGTGCAGTGCTGCACCACTGTCCATAGAAGGTGCTAGTGCTATATAATACCACAGCACTGCTCAGTCACAGTCCCCATCACATTCCCCTCATTGTAATGAGCTTTTAAAAAAATAAAAATTAAATCTCTCTTTGTATCAGATAGTGATCTCCTTATCACATGGCATAGATAAGTCTGCCCTATTTCCATGTACTGTACATAGTATATGCACATAGATAAAGACCTCTTGTGCTTTATAATGCAACCCAATTGTGACTACACTACATTTTCTTTCCTTTTCTTTAAAAAAATGAGAGCTAGCAGCCCATCCTCCTGCAGTATTTTTTGTTTTTTTTGCTCAGATAATTCAGCAGAGATAGGCAGTAATGTAGGGAGAGAGGCATATGGCAGGAGACTGAGCAAATTTACTAATTTATGGCAGACCCAGTCATCAGGATACCCAATTTCCCAGTTCAAAATTATGAATTCACAGAAATAAATTAAACTTTGAAGTTTATGGTATTCCATCAGTAGATTATACGCATCAGTTATGGCATCACCCTCACATGCCCTTAGATTAGCCTACTGCTGCCCTAGGTCTACACTGTGTATAGATTTAGGGTAATGTTATTTATTTACTAATTGTTTGCACTTAGTGGCATATACTGAGGGGTTTATTTGTCAAAAGCTGAGCAAAGTTTTTTATCAAAGCCACCCTGCAAAATAACCAAGAGAGTTACTGAGTATTTTAACTGTATTAGTCCACTCCATTAATCAATTTTAACATGGCTTTAAAGATATGATCTTGAGAGTCCAGACATCATTTGTCTTTAGTTTGATAAAGATTGATCAAACTATCTTGAACATATCACATTATCAATTTATCATCTATTTGCAGCTAGACACTGCGATTTACCATACGTTCAGTTTTCAAGATATCATTACAAATTTTTGCCTGTTTACTAATTAAGGTATGACGATTTCAAAAATCATGTTTTTTTTTCTGTAACGTACGGTATACAGACAACGCTGTGGGATCGCAGTCAGTTTTTGCTATAAACAGAGGGGGCTGACTTCAGAATCAGGGGTAGATAGATTTAGATGGAAGATTTATCTCACTTGAGCCGACATGTCCTGAAAATTTCAGCTCTCTAGGACATACAGGTGATTATTTATGAATTTTTGAAGTTTTCATTTTAACGTCTATGGAAATTTGGCTATTACGTAATAAGCCACGCCCACTTTCATCAATTTCATAAGTCGACTTGGACTTTATCCTAGAACGTGTGTACAAAGTTTCATAAAAATTCATTCAGTCAATTATGAGATATAAACTTTTTGCATTTGTAGCGCCCACTAGTGATGGAACTCCAAATGCTTTTGTGGGTATGCTTAAGTGACACTTCTCAACATGTGTTACAAATTTTAGCTTGATTAGATGAATGGTCAAGGACTTATGCCCAATTTTGTGTTAGGGCATTTTTCATTAAAAGTTTATCGGTTGATAAAAGCCAACCCATTGGGGCAATCAATTATCCAAATAGCATTTTGAAAGAGGACAGTCCCAAGATGCTCCACACCAAGTTTCGTGTGAATCGGATGAACAGCCTAGGAGGAGTAGCGAAAAAACTGATTTGGAAACAATTCAAAATGGCGGAAAATCTAGTCCGACGGAAATGGGCGTGGCCTATACAGATAGATGCAGAATGACCCAAGGAATCAAGGGGAAATTTGATTCTACGACCTACAGTTCGGCCTAAGTTATAGGCCAAAATATAACATTGCTTGTTATAGCGCCACCATAAGACCAATTGACGTGGTTTTTGTTGCCTGAGTAACGGCTGAGACTTTGGACCTATCTGCCAAGTTTGGTTGCTGTAGCTCTTACGGTTTCTGAGATCCAGATACTTTTAGGGCAGAAGAAGAAGAAGAAGAAGCGGCAGAATAATAATAATCCTTACAAAAACAATAGGGTTCCAGCACCTGCGGTGCTTGGACCCCTAATAATAACTAGGAAAGGCTAAATTTTCTGAAGAAAATTTAAGTGTGCTTGTTGTCCTTGCAACAGTCACTTTGACTTGGTGTTTGCAGTACTAGCAGTGGTCACAGAGGGCCAAATAGAGAGATAGAGAGCTGTGTGTGTATCTTACACAGTGAAAATACACTGTGGATGGTCATACTTGCATTGACTAATGACTGGAACACCTTAGGAAAACTATAGAAAAACTATAGGTGGCAGTGATGTCAAATGACTGAATACAGGGCTTAAATGTTAAAGGTCCCATATTATGCTCTTTTTAGCAGTTTAAAACATTTCCCAGTGGTTTTTAAAACAACAAACAACCTCTGTGGTGCCTCTGCATCCTCTCAGTTTCTCCCCTCATTAACTATGTGCTGTTCTGAGTGGGCGGGGATGCTATGATAATGAGGCGTTGGTCTGATTGGCCGCCTGATCGGCTGGGTGAGGGGTGAGGGTGCAGATGCCGAAAAACTCCAAAACCAACATGGCAGCTGCTACAGGAGAAAACTGTGTGACCGAACATGTAAGGCCGTACATGTTTGAGCCGGAATCTGACAACAGAACAAGAGGAAGCAGCTGCCGAAGTTTTACAGACACGGTTACAGCAGGATGTCTCTGACTGGTAGGTTTAAATTTTTGTGTGTTGTTGGTGCTTTCTCACTCTGCGTGTGTATGTGGTTGTGTCGGCTATGTTGTCTTGATGGCTAGCCATAGTGGACTACCGTAAATCCTCTAATATTGGCCCGGGCCTTTAATTACCTCAACTGCAGAGGGTACCAGGCCTTTATTGGAAGCAAGCTTATATTAGAGACAGGCCTTTATTTCTAATTCCCTCTGTTTGATAAGTATATTTGCTCATATTTTAGTACGAAGCCTCCTTGTTTTCTGATCTGCTTCTGTTGGGGTACGTTAGGTAGATGTTTTTTTGTTACTGCAATGCATTACGATAATTACGGTCATCGACGACGGCATGCTCCAGAGACTTCCGCCGGCCGAGCCATCTTGTGGCACTTGTATGTTACTACAAACTACAGTTACAAACAGGCACCAGGAGTTTACCGGTATCCACCGTTGTTTGCATGTAAGCTGAAGCTAACTGAAGCTAACTGAACCTGGGCGCCGATGTGTTCCCGGTGATCTGGCCGAGATTTCGGCCGGATCACCGACCAGGAACGCGGTGGAGAGGCAGCGGCGGAGAGAGGAGACGGACACGGTCCAGCCATATACTAGGTTTTGACCTAGTCTTGTTTCCTTTCCTTTTTTCTCCCGGCCTGTATTTGATGCCGGCCTTTATTTGTTCGTGTCGACCACGGCCCCGGCCATTATCAGAGACCCGGCTTTTAATTGACTACAGGCCACTATTAGAGGATTTACGGTATTTTGTATCCCATAAAAATGATATCTAACGTCACCTGCCGGAGTGTCTTGCTTTGTGAGTGTGTGTTATTGTTTTGTCATTATATGGTAACTACTGGCTTACTACTACTACTACTACTACTACTACTACTACTACTACTAACTGGCTACTTTGATAGCTGCTGTAATGTTATTCCATGAAACATCTAACATGTACAACTATAGCTGAAATATTCAAACACTGCATCTCATGGAGGCCTGCTGGTCATTCCACCTGTACATGAGACTGCACATCTTACCAGTTTTGGAGTTGACACCTTTATTGTTTATGTCCTAAATTACATTCATTTGTACAGTACTCACATCTACTCTAAATTGTCTGTGCTAAATAATAAACATATAATATAGATAAACGTAATTGTCAGTGTAATGTTCTTATAAACCTTGCAAAATTCAATAACCGTTACCCTTTCTCATTCCTTAGGTTACCAGAAGAATGAATCAGCTTCAGCATCCACCTACATGCATGTGGATCATCCTGCTCTGGAGCCTGTATGTTTGAATGTGTTCTAGGTACAGAATGCAATGAACATTTATAAAGCAGACTATGGGCCCTTACGGCTTAGAGGTATAGAGCAGTAAGTATCTTTTATGCATTCTGTGCATAAATTGATTTGCCAAATAATGATATGGCCAATATGTGACTTTTGATAATACTATACATGACAATAAATTTGAGTAAAATAACTGTGTGTTGTTATACTTTATTACACATCCATGTAGAAAAACAACTTTAGCATACCTAAAAGTCTTTTACTGACATAGGACAAAAAAGTTACTGAAAAAGTAATATTATCCCACACACTGTCTACACTTGCATGGTGCTTTATTATGTTTCAGTCATTGAAATGTAATAAAGCACCATGCAAATGTAGACAGTGTGTGGGGTTATATATTTATTTATATTTTTTTTTCTTTACACACCAATGTAAACTAAATGTGAAACCAATGAGTAACCACAACACTGACTGTTCATACAGAATAAAATTATTTTACTATAGGCATAAAAAAGGCACATGTAAAAACATAATATACTGCTTATGCAGGACCATAATGGGGTGCTGTTATGTTACAAAATCTACATCTGTGAGTGTACACAGGGGTGTGTTCCACTGTAGCAGTTATTGCAGTGTAGTAAAGTAGTGCAGTATCAATCACAAAAATGATTTATAATATGATTTTAGTTATCTGTTATGTATTCTTGGAACACACCCGACTACAACCTGACCTCATTCCAGTTAACCAAAACAAAGGAAGAAGAAACTAGGTATTCAAATGAAATGTATTCACAGTATGTGTACCCTCTTCTCAGTGGTTACAGGTATGTAGCCTACATATCCTTTGCCAGCTAGGGTTGGGGCTTTCTAGTTCGCAGGGTAAGAGTGGTGATACCAGTGTGTGTGGTGCTGTGCATACGCTGTGACTTCCCTGATGCTGCCAGCTGCATTGGGTTCAGGGCGCACAGGTCTTCTGGGATGGGGATCTTCAAAACCTGGCTCACATAAGGTGCGGGGTCCTGGAAGACGTGATCAAAGATGAGGTCCATCAACTCATCGACGTAATCTGTGGAGTAACAGAAACACAGAAATCGTCAGTTGTTCCATTACAAAAGAATGTACATCACATACTAGTGTGTCCTGAAACTGGCAAGTAGCAAAATGTGCAATTTTGATTTATAGATTATTTTATGCTATAGTTTATACTTGATTTTGAAAAGCCTGTCAGTGACATCATATTGTGCAATATGAAGTAATGAAAAAATTAACTAACTTTTCATGTCGGAGCTGCAACGAGTCATTCCTGTAAAAAAATTTCCGAAGACAATAACTGATGTATTCAACATATCGTCTGCCAGACCACAAACCTGAACTTCTGATGTGTTGCTGCAGAGTTTTCAGTGATAGCTGTGTGCCAAGTGGTCTGTCACTGGGGGGGCAGTCTGGCAGCCAACATGTTATACCATTGGGAATGTCTGAGATCTGCTGGCCTAATAGCAGGGAATAGAAATGTTTAATGCATCCAATTATCTCAAATATTTTTTTAGGATATTGCATCATGACTAATACCTACACCTTACAATATACTGCAATCCAATACTACATTACCACAAACTACAGCCTCAATAATTACTATGTAGTTGATTCTAAATGTTTCTAACACAGTCTCAAGAAAAATAGGACATCATAACGTCCAGGAAGGTAGTATTTATTGTCTCGGTGTTCAGGTATTCTAGTAATTTTTTGCCACAACCCCAGCTGATTACAAGACTAGAGTTACCTTACATCTCATCAGCCAATATATCCCTTCCATTCATTTGGCGTTAGAAGTGAAGTGAGTCTCCGATAAACAAAGTACTTTAGAGTTTTGCCATGTTACAGTTGCGGTTGTCTCGTTTAAGGAGATGTGTCCGCAAAGTGAGCCAGAGGAGCTAACCTTAAGCTGGTGATACACTAGACAGCTATTGCCCCGATTTTAGCCAGGATTCACAATCGGACTGAGTCTGTCCTGGTCTGCACTAGTCTGCAAATTTTGGGGCAGTCGGCGTGGCCAGGTGGCACAGAAAATCTATAAGTGTGTGAGGGAAACAGACTCTAATCTCTTGCCTCCCGACGTGAGTTGGAGCCACTACGATTATATCAAACATGTTTAATTTTTACAAGCGGAATCTGGACGCAGTCAGGTAGTGTATACTCGTCAACAACTCAAATGCGAATGGATCCCATCAACAGCCAATGAAAAACTATGAAGCTATGCCATAACAAGCCAATACGGTGTTTAGCTCACACCAAGGAGCAGTCAACTAGTTAATTCTTCATACAATAAATTTATAGATAGGCCTACCAATCTTTCTGGTACCAAGGCACACAGGAAGGAAGACTCAATTATTGATTACACAAAACCTTGGCTGCCAGATACCGATTTTAGACCGGAAAGTCAGGTTTTATAATTATTATTTATTAGCCTACATGTCCGGTTGGTAGTCCCGACCGGACAATGTAAATGCGCAGTCCAGTTTTGCAACATAATCATCTGGCACCATAGCCAACATCGCCTACAAACGTTCTCAGCTCCCACTTGATAGCTTTGCTCCATGTAGCAACAGGTAGTTGATTCACATTTTGCTACTCGCCTCCAGCTCCCTATGCAGTCTGTGCAGTCCATACTCCCCACGTCTGCCCTTCCACAACTTTATGTAAATGCATTTTGGGTCTGTTTATTTTTTGGTCATTCTATTTTCCTCCCTCTCTGCTTCTCTCTCTCCTTTCCACTTTCCAGGCCTTGATGGTGCTGAAAGACGCACAGCTCTATATTCAGGTTGCAATCCCAAAATGGGCTTTTTACATTTTTGTTATTTTATTTTCTGTTTTACAAAGGAGAAAAGGAAAATCAAGTCCTTTGTAAATGTTGTATCTGCCTTTCTCACCAGGAAAACGGAAAATGCCTTGTATATTTCTGTTTTCCATTTTTGGATTTGAAATGAAAATTAAATCATCATTCGTTTTTTCATTTTTTATTTGCTGTTTCTGAAAAGAAAATAGAATGACCAAAAAGACTGTTTTGCCCTCTGTTTCTTCCTTTATTCCATGCAGATGGTGGCGCAACAACAACAGCAAGCTCTAGTACCCATAAAAATGTGATGTATGCTGTACCCCCGTTTGCTTTGCTACCGGCATCTCGTAGCGTACCGCGAGAGCTCGTGTTTTCATGGGGGTTTGGTGCGTTCAGTTTGGTTCAGTTGCAGTAACAAGTCGAGTAGTGTGTGATCCCTCATCTGGCGTAGTCGTTAAGTGTGTGATGCCCAGTTTTTCAGTCGTCATAAAGAATCTGCAGAAACCAGTCGGTTAGTGTATACGCCCAGTCTTTTCATAATCTGTTAGGATTTTAAAAGTTGTGTGGTTTATCCCCAGCTTTAGCTAACGCAAATGCTAATGGTAGATTAGCTAGCTGCTAGCGGCACTAGCCCCTAACCTTGATTATAGTACGTTTGTCATATCGGCACCGGGTTAACGAGATGAGGTGCTCGTTTTGGCCAGCTGAGGTACAACCGACTGTGGCTACACATGTTTTTGCCTTGTTACGGCCTATGCCAGATCCTGGCCATGGTTTGGGGTGTGTTGCTGTCTGTCTCTCTCTATTTCAGACCCGCCCCCTTTGACTCAGTGATTGGTTGTGAAGTGGCCTCACCTGGAGCTTGTTGGCAATCAGGACCAGTATAAAAGCCGGAGAGAAGCTCCAGTCACTGCCACTTGGCCACTCGACAGCCAATCCCTCAGTTTATGTGTGTGCGTGTTGTAGCGGTTGCTAATCGCTGTTTTGTCATTTGTAAACTTTGCTGGCTCATATTGTGGAAGCTCTGTAAGGGTGTGCTGCCACTTGTTTTACTCCCCCCTGTACTCCTGTTTGGTCAATCAGGGAGTTTATGATTGTACTTTTTGTTTAACCCAGTTTAGCTATCTTTGTTTCTAGGAAGTGTGGGTTTTTTTATTTATTATTTGGCCACCCTTGGCCACCCTGAAGCCTACAAAAGCTTCCTTGACCTACTGAATGAGCCGTTGGTAAAATAAATTATCTTTTGTTCACTTTATACCTGTTTTTCTCCCTTTCTCCTGGACTTAATTTATGTTACCCCCTTGGCACCCTAGACAGCATTTAGGGGTCGTAACATAAATGGGGGCTCGTCCGGGATACTTTTGTAGTCTGGGATATTTTGTAGTAGTCCAGGATATCTTCTAGTAGTTCGGGAGCATAGCTCTTTTTGACGCGCACTGTTGTGTTGTGGCTGTTTTTCAGGGATAAGCAGTTGTGCTGACAAGAATGGCTTTGTTTGATTTGGAAGGGTTTGTAAGTAGTCCTATCTTAGAGCAGCTTGACAAGTGTAGGAAGGATGACTTGTTTTTGATTGCTGTGCACTATGCTATTCCTCTATCTAGATCTCTTGTTAAGAGTGAGTTAAAGGCCATTATTTTGGATGAATTGGTGAGAAAAGGTGTCATTCAGTTACCTGAGCAGCAGGCAACTTCGGATGGTCTTGATTTTGCAGAGGCTGGGGTGTTCACAGCTGCGAGATGCCCTGAGTCTCCCGTGGAGAGGGTGAGTACTGTTAAAAAGCAGGCTGAGGTTAAGCCACCTCTTTCGTTGCCACGGTTTGAACCCTTCTCTGTTGAATCCTCTCCCTCGGGATCAAAGATTGATGCCCGGTTGAAAGTGCGTTTGGCCCGCCCCCAGCTTGAGGCTCAGGAAAAGGCACAAGCGCTAAAGAGGGTGCTGGAATGCCAGTTAGAAATCCGTAGGTTTGAGGCTGAAACTGCAGTTAAGATGCGTCAGCTTGAAATGCAGTCCCAAATGAGGGCTGGATCTGGTGTGTCCCAGCCATCAAACACTGAACCCCCCGTTGTGCTCCCTCCTTCGGTTCCATCATTCTCCATTCCAGCATTTGATGTGAGTAAAAGCATTGCCCTAGTTCCTCCATTTTGGGAGACTGAAGTGGAGTCATACTTTAGCGCGTTTGAGCGTATTGCTGCTGCCTTGCACTGGCCAAAAGATGTCTGGCCCTTATTGCTCCAGTGCAAGTTAACTGGTAGAGCGCAAGAGGCTTGTGCAGCCCTTTCTATCGAGGATAGCTTAAAGTATGACACTGTCAAGGCTGCTATACTTAGGGCATATGAGTAAGGGTGTGCAGCCACTTGTTTTACTCCCCCCTTTTCTCCTGTTTGGTCAGTCAGGGAGTTTATGATTGTACTTTTTGTTTAACCCAGTTTAGCTATCTTTGTTTCTAGGCAGTGTGGGCTTTTTTTTAGGGCTGTACCCGACTCAGAATTTTGTCAGTCGAATCGGATTTGGCTGTTCAATGTAAAGATTCGACTATTCGTTCTTTTTTTTTTTTTTTCATATAGACTATCTGGCAATCAGAAAATTCATTGGCATAAGTTTCAGTGATGATTTCGACCACATTAACATAGTCAAATGCAACAGAGTCATGGGAACATATTTGTTAGCATTTAAAAATCAATAAAAGACAGCTGCATATGATGCAAGATTTGAATTGCGGCCTATTTGAATTGCTGACATATAATATCGGGCTACCATATGGATTTGTCGGAATAATGAGACAGGCAGCACACATGTTTAAATCAAGCTCTTACAGCTCTTTTTATTTCACTTTAAACATTAAAAACAATGTGTAAATGAATAAACAAATGAAACAGTTTAAAATAAATTCACAGCATTGCCCGCTATGAAATAACTGACATCTCTTCTTCAACAGGATAGGCCTACTTCTTTATTTCTCTTTAAACATAAAAACAAATAAATCTAAACAAGAATAAATTAACAAATTAAATTATTTAAGATTGGAATTATTTTTAGATGAAAATAAAAACAGTAAGCCTGAAAATTTTAAATAAATTCACGGCATTGTCTGTTTTGAAATAATAACTTCTCGTCTTCAACAGGATAGGCTTATTAGGCTACTGTATTTCTCTTTAAACATAAAATAAATAAATCTTAAGTGTAAACAAATAAATAAACAAATTAAACACTTGCAATTTAAGATTTGAAATCTTAAAGATGAAAAAGCAAACATTTGTCTTCAGTCTCTTTTTCCTACACAACAAATAGCTAATAGGTCTAAAACGAATCATTGGCCTATATACATCACAAGGCAGATGAGTGGTCTTACTTTCCCATGTTATGCAGTGTTCTTATTCAGCCTTGACATGTTGTGGGAGAGGAAAACTAGTTTGTCCACATTACTTGGGAGAAGTGAACTTCGGGTCTTCTTAACGATGAAGCCAGCCTTTGAGAAGATTCGTTCTGATGGTGTGGACATGGAGGGGATGCAGAGTACACGTTTCGCTGCTGTGGACAACTTTGGATAGCGGTCCTCGTTTCTTCTCCACCAGTTCAGTGGCCCCACATCAACTTTTGTTTGATCCTGCAAGTATGTCTTCATTTCGTTCTGAATCAGTGACAGTCCCTCTTCTGCTTGTTCTTCATCAGTTGACATCATCAGCAGCATGGCTATCTCCTTCTCCTTGTCATCCTTTTTCTTTTTTGGAGGAGGCTCAGCCATGCTGCTGTCCTCGCGTTCCATTTGCGTTGGGCCCTGCGCACTGTTTTGAGACACACTCTCGGCCAGATTTGCCACCGTTTCATATACCTCGTCGCGTTGAACATCCTCTAAGAATGAGAGTTTTTTAAAACGCGGATAACTGCGGCTTGCATATATATACTGCTTTGAAGAAGTCTCCCTGTCAGCTCCCACCTCCTGTCAAATTCTGCAGTGAGCTTGCCCTTCAGTGCTTTAGTGGCTGCACTGTCATCCTCGCGCACTTGCAGGTGGCGTGTCTTCATATTGATGATCATAGGCAGAGTGGCAGACAACAAAGCATTTATGTCCTGTGACAGTAACTCCGTCAGAGTGACCATGGGCTTCAGAACTGAAACAATGTCCTCTGCGATTCTCCACTGGGCCGTTAAGTCTAAATTTCGGTCGGCCCTCTTGCTGGTACCAGGGTCCGACAGCACCGCGGTAACTGGCCATCTCTGTTCCACAAGACGTTCAAGCATGTAGAACGTGGAGTTCCAGCGAGTTGGCACATCTTGGGTCAGTTTGTGTTCAGTCACTTTCTGTAGGAGTTGCTTTTCTTTAAGTGCTGCTGTGGCTTTAGCACTTTTTTTGAAGTGACCGACCAGACGCCTTGCAGCTGCTATAGTGCGACAGACCGGGTCCTCTTTTAGGGCTGTGTTAATGCATAATTGCAGTGTGTGCCCCGCGCAACGAACCCCTCGCACAGTTCCCCAGGACGGATCGCCGGTTAACATGTCTGAACACAGAATCATGTTTGCTGCGTTGTCATGTACGACAGCCACTCGCTTTTCTCCTGGAATGTCATATGCATCCATGACTTCGCTCAGTCTTTGAGCGATGTTTGCTGCGGTGTGACTCTCTCCCATCTCTTTTGTTTCTAAAACTAACGACTCCAGTCGCCAGTCATCTGTAATAAAATGGGCAATCACTGTCATGTAAGCTTCCATTTGCTGTGACGTCCAAATGTCGGTAGTGAAACTTACTGCTGCACTGTCCTTAATTTGCTCCATAACCACCTCTCTCATTGTGTCATATTTTGCCATCACTGCGTGCATAATGGTGTCTCTTTTAGGGACAGTGTACCCTGGCTCCAGAGTTTCCATTAACTTCTTAAATCCTGCACCCGCAATAATATTCACAGGCCTCATATCTAGTGCAATGAAATCTGCGATGCTGTCGGTAATTGCTCGTTTCCGTGTCTCCGTGAACGGGGGCCTCAAATCTAGAGTTTTCTGGGTTAATCTTGGATGTGAGGATGAAGTAGACGGGCCATCTTCAGCACTGTACGTGGGATGGGCCTAGCAGAGATATACATAAAATATATTTTAAATTAGCTTTGTAAATAGACTTATTGCCTGCATTATGTATAGTAAATCTGCACAGATAATTGCAAATGGCCGCCTAGCTATGCAACTTACCCGTTTCAAGTGGTTTGCCATGTTTGATGTTGCTGAATGATAAGCGAATTCTTGCATACAGAGTTTGCATTTAACTTTTTTAGGGTCATCCTTCAAAAGTTCGAAATGCCGCCATACTTTAGACTTCTTCTGAGACATGGTTATAGCTAGCCTAGTTTACCAACCACTCCACCTCAGGTTTCAGCTTCTCTCATCAATTAACCACCAGCGCATATTGTCACGTGGATTTTTTTTTTTTTTTGCAAGCGCGCCAGATAGCCCTGCTAAAATATAAAAATATATTTATGATTCCCCTTATTTATAATTCCTCATTGAAATGTTATCCCTGTGCATTTTTGTAAGCTTCTATCTGTTTTATCCTGTTATTGTAATGCACACTGACTGACAAAAAAAACAAAAACAAAAAATAAACGACTGCTCGACTTGAAGAATCTCAGTCGACTGACGTCACTCTGACAGATGATTCGACTCGTCGACTTTCAGGGGGCAGCCCTAGTTTTTTTGTTTATTATTTTGGTCTTGGCCACCCTGAAGCCTACAAAAGCTTCCTTGACCTACTGAACGAGCCGTTGGTAAAATAAATTATCTTTTGTTCACTTTATACCTGTTTTGCTCCCTTTCTCCTGGACTTAGTTTATGTTACCCCCTTGGCACCCTAGACAGCATTTAGGGGTCATAACATGCCTCAATTGCTAACTGTTGTCGTTGTAGCCAACAGGCTTCCTCGTATTCACAGGCCCGCAACAAACTCTGTCTCATCAGGAGTGGAGCTATACTGAACAAAAATATAAACGCAACACTTTTGTTTTTGCTATTTTTCACGAGTTGAAATAAAAGATCTAAGACTTTTTCTATGCAAAGGCTTATTTCTCTCAAATTTTGTTTACAAATTTGTTTAAATCCGTGTTAGTGAGCACTTCTCCTTTGCCAAGATAATCCATCCACCTGACAGGTGTGGCATATCAAGATGCTGATTAAACAGCATGATTATTGCACAGGTGTGCCTTGGGCTGGTCACAATAAAAGGCCACTCTAAAATGTGCAGTTTTATCTTGAAAAAAGACATTTATTAGGCACTGAACTATGGATCTCACATGACTAGGGCTACAGATATGCATTTTTTGAAAACCAGTCAGTATCTGGTGTGACCACCATTTGCCTCATGCAGTGCGACACATCTCCTTCGCATAGAGTTGATCAGGTTGTTGATTGTGGCCTGTGGAATGTTGGTCCACTCCTCTTCAATGGCTGTGCGAAGTTGCTGGATATTGGCAGGAATTGGAACACGCTGTCGTACACGCCGATCCAGAGCATCCCAAACATGCTCAATGGGTGACATGTCTGGTGAGTATGTAGGCCATGCAAGAACTGGAATGTTTTCAGCTTCCAGGAATTGTGTACAGATCCTTGCAACATGGGGCCATGCATTATCATGCTGCAACATGAGGTGATGGCGGTGGATGAATGGAACGACAATGGGCCTCAGGATCTCGTCACGGTATCTCTGTGCATTCAAATTGCCATCAATAAAATGCACCTGTGTTCGTTGTCCGTAGCCTATGCCTGCCCATACCATAACCCCACTGCCACCATGGGGCACTCTGTTCACAACGTTGACATCAGCAAACCGCTCGCCCACACGACGCCATACACGCTGTCTGCCATCTGCCCGGTACAGTGAAAACCGGGATTCATCTGTGAAGAGAACACTTCTCCAAAGTGCCAGACGCCATTTGAAGGTGAACATTTGCCCACTCAAGTCGGTTACGACGACGAACTGCAGTCAGGTCAAGACCCTGGTGAGGATGACGAGCACGCAGATGAGCTTCCCTGAGACGGTTTCTGACAGTTTGTGCAGAAACCATGCAGTTTGTTTGGTTTTGCAAACCAACTGTTGCATCAGCTGTCCGGGTGGCTGGTCTCAGACGATCTCGCAGGTGAAGAAGCCGGATGTGGAGGTCCTGGGCTGGCGTGGTTACACGTGGTCTGCGGTTGTGAGGCCGGTTGGATGTACTGCCAAATTCTCGGAAACGACATTGGAGACGGCTTATGGTAGTGAAATGAACATTCAATTCACGGGCAACAGCTCTGGTGGACATTCCTGCAGTCAGCATGCCAATTGCACGCTCCCTCAAAACTTGCGGCATTGTGTTGTGTGATAAAACTGCACATTTTAGAGTGGCCTTTTATTGTGACCAGCCCAAGGCACACCTGTCATGCTGTTTAATCAGCATCTTGATATGCCACACCTGTCAGGTGGATGGATTATCTTGGCAAAGGAGAAGTGCTCATTAACACAGATTTAAACAAATTTGTAAACAAAATTTGAGAGAAATAAGCCTTTGTGTGCATAGAAAAAGTCTTAGATCTTTTATTTCAACTCATGAAAAATGGGAGCAAAAACAAAAGTGTTGCGTTTATATTTTTGTTCAGTGTAAATCGCTACCCGATGCTAATCAGACTGAAATACCATAAACTACCGTATCCATTTCTCATTCTCAAGATACGTTAGCGGACACGTCTCTCCACACAAGGCAACTGATTTAGCACCATAGAGTGTATTAAAAAATAAACAAGAAAACAATGTTGCAAATGGAACATAACTTTACACACGTTAGCAGAATGTGAGACGTTTATTACGTATCGTAATGATCCCTCATGCAGCCCACTAATCCGTGATGATTAGATTGGGGGCGCACCATTTGGCATGTGTGTAAAAACGCCAGATCTGACAACGCGTCATCTGCGGTCTAGCACGTTTAAGATTGAATGAGTCAGAGAGGACTCAGACACATCGCGCAGATAGAAACGGATGAAAAGGCATGGAGAAGCCCAAGATGCCGCTGCGCAGATGTCTGCCACCGCCATCCCTCTGAGGAGGGCCGTAGATGATGACAAGGCTCTCGTGGAGTGCGCCCGGACGCCCTGCGGTGGCTCGGCTCCTGCCGCACTGTAGGCTTGTGTGATGGCATCACACAGCCAGTGCGACAGACGCTGTTTTGACAGAGCCGAGCCTTGTGAATGCCCTCTGTAATGAACAAACAGCTGCTGTGTCTGTCAGATGTTTGCTGTGCGCAAAACATACTGAGACAAAGCGCGCACTGGGCAGAGTCGGTGAGACGCTTCCTCTGCCTCATTTCTGTGAGGCGGGGGGAAGAACCCCTCGAGGGAAATAATTCTCGACCGAAAGGAGTTTGTTAGGACTTTAGGTGTGAATGAGGGATTTGGCTGTAAAGTCGCTGTGCTCCCATCCTCTCTAATAGAAAGGCAGGACGGTGAGACCGACAGCGCGCATAAGTCACTCACTCTCATAGCCGACGTCAGGGCTAGGAGGAGCGCTGTTTTCAGGGATAGCATCTTGAGAGAGATTTGGGCTATTGGCTCGAAAAAGGGACCCCCCAGAGCGCGCAACACCAGAGGTAAATCCCACTGCGGAGCTGGAGAGCGTACAACAGGTTTCTGCCGTCTGACTCCCTTTAAAAAGCGCTTCACCAAGGAATGCGCGGAAACTGATCTCTCTCCATAGCCCTCGTGGCAGGATGAAATGGCTGCAGCATACACTTTGATTGTAGATGGAGCCAAATCGTTATCTACCAACGTCTGAAGGTAGGTTAACACGAGAGGCAGAGTACACAACGTGGAATCTGAGCCTCTCTCCACACACCAGCGCTGAAAAGCAGACCATCTACCTGCGTAACACGCTGTAGTAGAAGGGGCTCTCGCACCTTGGATAGTGCACACCACCGCAGGGGGCAGACCTAACCTTTCCAAGCGCTCCGGTTCAGTGGCCAGGCCCACAGTTGTTGGCCTATTACCGGGAGGTGGAGAATCGCACCGTCCAGCTGTGACAGTGCGTCTCTGCGCCATGGGAGCTGCCACGGTTTCCCCGCCAGCAGCTGCACCATGGTCGGGAACCAAGACGCGCTCGTGCGTTCTGGTGCCACCAGAATAACCGCTAGGTTCTCCTCCTGAACGCGCGCTAAGAGGCGAGAAATCAGGGGAACTGGTGGAAACGCATAAAGGAGAGCCAAAGCGGGGGGCGTTTGACAGGCGGCTCCTGGACGTACACATCCCCGCCTAAGAGGCCGTGAGCAGGTGCAGGTTGCTCTGCCGGCATCGCTATGCCCCTCAAATCCGCCGCCTGCTTAATGATGTCCGGCAAGTCCAGGAGAAGTCCTTTGGTGGCCGGCATGTGGCTGGCAGATTGGAGCGGAGAAGGAGAGGACCGCAGCAGCGGAGCTCCTTGCCACGGTGGGGAAGGGGAAAGCCGCAATTGCGGGGCCCCGCCCTCAAGATCAGGCACCAGGTCTCCCGACGGGGAGATGGGAGAATCGAGAGGAGAGCCCGAGATGGATGGAGCCGAGCCGGCTGACTCGTGCCTGCCATCGAGGATTTCCTCCGGAATATTCGGGAAGTCGTTGCCGCAGAGGATCTTGTCCAGCTTGTCATCCGGAGAGATGGCGCCGCGGTCAGCCCAGCTACCGTCGCCGCTTCCCTCCACCTGGAGCGCCGTGAAGGCGTCCACCCGCCGCTGCAGTTCCTCCACAGGCAGTCGAGCACAGAATTGGCAGGAGGCCTGCGGAGTCAACGCTAAACCGGCGTGAACGGCGCCCAGGCAAGCCTCGTAGCAGGGGTGGAGGTCCGACGGCAGGATGTAGCCGGTCCAGCAGGCAGTACACAAGCGGACAGCTCCTCCGGCGCGGTGAGACGACTTCTTCATCTTCTTCTTCTTGACTGCTTGATCGCTGAAGAAATTTTGGGAGCAGAGCTCAGGTCCCGACGCTGTATATTCTGTAGTTGAGGACCTGAGTGTAGCCACTGTAGCGTAAAGTGGCGGGAAAGAAAATTGCTAAAGAAAATTAGCTAGCTAGATAAACTAGCTAGCTAGCTAACGTTACCTCTAAATATGGATCTGGCTGGGGATAAGTTAATTCACTTGAGGCGGTAAACACAGTCTGGTTACGTTTTTAAACCTTTTATTCTGTTGATGGGTAGACTTTATCTTTGTTTGAAGTACTTTGAACAAAATTACTTACAAGGGCAAGTCATCTGTCACAGACTAGCCTATGGTCCCAGCAGTCACCAGTCACCAGCCACTAGACTCACTCACTGAACACGCAACTCACGTGCTACAGAGATGCTACAGAGATGGAATCTGGGAAACCTGGACATAAACAAAACCTTCAAAAAGTGTTGTGTTTATGTGTTAATTATTTCAAAAGTGGAGTCAGCTTCTATTAAATATACTGTATATTTTCAATTACATAATTCATTTAGAAATAATTTATATTGGGGGGGAAAGAAAACAAGAATAGCAACAACAACAAAATCTCCTACAGGTGCTAATAGGGGAAAATAACAAAATGTCGAATAAATATGAAAAGCTGCTCCTGTGGAAAGGCTATCATATATTAATTTACTTATATTGACCCTATAAACAATTTAGAATAGGTAAGGTTTTGCCCACTCAGATGGTACCGATATCTGGTCTGGCCCATGGACTATAAGCTATATAACTTGTATGTAATGTGTTTATGTAGTGCTGCCTTCTAATAGGAGAAGCACTTTGAGCTGGAAGGATCAAATCAGGGCTTAAAGACCTCTGGCAATGTGCCGGATTTCCGGCATATGGACGTTTTAGATTCACCAACTATTCTCGAAAAAAGAACAACTCACTCCTTGTGTGTTTTTGTTTTTGGTGCGTTTTATCCAATCATGTTCAGTGAAGCAAAGCAATATTTTCCAATTACTAATGGAATGCGAGTGAAGTTTTTTTGTATCTAACGAACAGCGAGCTACATTCTATCACCATGTAGCACCGATTCCGTGGTGAAGCACAGCTGAAATATGGAAATGAAGTTTATGAAAGCTGGTGAAGATACACGCGTCACTGAGAGATGAGTAAAAAACAAACAGCGATAGGCATGGATTGAATAAACGGGTGGAGACGGGAAATCGTTTGACACTTGGTGCGTCAAATTAAGGGAACCGGGTGTTTGTTCTGCACTGTGTGCTCAAAGAGGCTGTACGGCACCAGCAGAAAGAAAGTGCTCTTTTGACATGAGGTCAATCCCAGACACAACTGCTGTGCGCGCACTATGATATCTGACCGCCAGGCACGTGCACAGATAGACCCCAGGTGGTGCTCAAGCACCTGCCCTTTTGGCCTCTGACTAGATAAGTGCCCTTTTTGCAATTTCTTTTTTTTCTAATTTTATATTTTAGTTTTTAAATTTGGCCCATGGCATCAATTCTCAATTAAAAGCATGATGTAATGCCCGACAACTGCATTTGAGTTCTAATTCTGCGAGACCGCACGAGCCCCTGCCCCTCCCTCTTCGACTTACCTTGTCACAGCCACCACAGTTAATGCACGCAAATCGAGCGCCCTGCGGAGCAGCATCCACGTCTCCCTGACCTGCCTTCCCTGATAAGCCTCGGCATTGTTTGTCACTGTTGTGAAATTAAACCACTATTAAAACATCTCAATACAGCCAGCCTAACTTCGGCAATAGCCCACCGTTAAGCTTGACAACAAGCAAGCTAGTCAGGCTAAAATAGCGTTGTCAACGAAAACGAGTGAACTCCGGTAGGCTAGTTCCTTTGTCAGGCAACTGAACAAATAAATATGCATTACGTGGTTAATAGTCTATGCAATCATATTTGGATATCAGAAACGTTAGCCGACCTGTCACCCGTCACAAGAAAATGTGCAAATATATGATTCGTCCACTGTACATGCTCATACTGATTAGCAAAAGCTTTAAGATATAGCTTAGCAAATTATCGATTCTTACTTCTGTGACACAAAATTTAAGGCTAAGATAGGCTAAGAAAACAGAAAGAAAGGGAGCTACAGCAGGCAGCCCAGGGTAGCAGCTCTCTTCTATCCTGGATCAGGCCATCTAGCAGTAAGGAGGATGAGGGAGATGTATCGCCACCTGATACAGAACCCATCACAAATGAAGAAGAAAGGTCAGAGTCCAGAGCAGAGTCATGTTGAAATAGTCATGTAGAAATAATGAATGCTAAAGACCATCGTCTCTGTGTGAATTGATACAGTAATTTTGTAGAAAATCTGTTGAGTATTAAACATCTGCATGAGTGTATGGGTATTGAAATAAATAAATATGTAAGTAAGTAAAAGATGTGTATGTAACTTTATTTTTTATAAATAATTATGAGAGGGGTGCCCTTTTTTTTTTCGCTTGAGCACCTGCCCCCCAAAATGTCTGTGCACGGCCCTGCTGACCGCATTGCTACGAGCGACAGTTACAGCTGCCGCTCCAGCAGCAATGACAGACCGGAATGTGATCTGTCTTTGACAATTTACAATCGTCATTCAGCATAAAAATGTGCCATTGCTTTGACTGTTCTCTACCTGTCCCCCCTGGGGTCACAAGAAAATA
This sequence comes from Centroberyx gerrardi, assembly GCF_048128805.1. Classification (NCBI taxonomy): domain Eukaryota; kingdom Metazoa; phylum Chordata; class Actinopteri; order Beryciformes; family Berycidae; genus Centroberyx; species Centroberyx gerrardi. The sequence goes on from NC_136002.1 coordinate 505,087, forward strand.
ATTGATGTGGAAATCCATACAGGCACCGATTGGTAAACCGCGCATGGCTCCGTGTGCACGGAATACTAAACCGTGCGCATGGATTAGTAAACCGTGCCCTCTAATTAGTAATCAGTGCGCACATCCGCGAGTCCTAAACCATGCCCGCGGATTAGTAGACCGTGCACACGGATTTGTAATATGTGCATTGATATCGTCAAACAGGGACACCAGAGTGGCCCACAGAGTTGCATATTAAATTTATAGATGTATGCATTAACATACTTTATCCACAAGCATGATTTATAGGGATAAATAGGTTTCATATTGTCACCAAAACACACATCGGATCATAAATTAGACCTACTGGTGTGATCAATCAATGGTTATGGTTCACATATCGGCCTAGGTGCCTAATGGCTATTATAGCTCACTATATGTATGCCAAGCGGTGTGTAATGGCTATGGCTCACTGTATATAGGCCTAAAAATCCCTCTTTGATGTTACCAACATAGATATTACAAATCTGTGCGCATGGTTTACTGATCTGTGGGCACGGTTTAGGAGTAAATAGTAAGAAAACTGTGCTCACTTCCACATCATTTTTTTTATACCAGGTGACCCCTGGGGGCTAGGTTTATAGATTAATAATGCTGTATGTTGAATATGCATTCATTCAGCACAGAAATGTGTCAATTGTTTTTGTTGTTCTTGTTATTGGACTAGTTTTATAGAGAAATAGAGAAATAAATGGTGCGGGATACTAACCTTAAACCCCCCGCCCTTCTGTCAGGAACATTTCAGACTCAGAATTTTTTTTTGCTTTAAGCCCTGTCAAATGCAGTTTGGTGCATCAGCCTTAAGAGGGAAGCAGTGTCCTGGTCAGCCCGCCACCCTCTGGCATGTTATTGGGGTGACCTTGCTCTCTCAGGTACACATCTGATTTTTACCCACAATCTTTCATAGCTAATTTCCACATTGGCAGTGGAGGTCAGTTGGGACACAAAAGCTTTTGACTGTCTGATAATGACTATGCAAAAAGTCCCACTGTAGCTGCTTATGAAACATGATGGCATAATCCTCTTTATGGGATTATATATATCAGTGTACATTATTTAATAGAATTTGTCAGCGGGTGCCTTAACGGATCACCAGCCTGTTTTGATCCCTGTTGTAGCGCAGGGAGAAAAATCTGTATTTCCTCTGTCATATGACAGTTTTCTTCCCTCTCTTCATCTCCACCTCCCCCCGTGCTCACTTCTTGCATTATTTACTGTATCTCCTCACATCCTTAAAGTACACAAGCTTACTCGCGTAAATACAGCAGATATTCACTTTTCTACTCATGCTAAGCAATTGTATTAGCATAGCAAACATAGAGTCTGGGGCCATTCTATCACTTTGGCATTTAAGCATGATGTAATTTCAACAGCTGAACACCTATATGGTATAATAATGCACATGCAATTTAAATTACAGATTAAAAAAATACATGGATGAAGGATGTGGTAAATGGCTGTTTTCCATAAAAATGTAATTCAAGTCATTAACACACACACACACACACAAACACGCACAGGGGGCTGAGTATTTTAGTGAGCTATGAAGCTGTAGCATCATTCAGTAGATGATCATTTTGAGTTTTGTCACAACTATAAGACCCAAACCATGTCAAGTCTTCATGATGAATATTCATTACAGAAAGTTTTCTGATGGTTATTTGTCTGGAAAAAAAGTTTTTTCCCATCTTCTGCTTTCATTGACAAGTCCGCTTATCGACAAGTGGTCAATTCACTTCCAGCTGTGTGTTAATGATAAGCCCCCAAAAATTGCCTTCTCTGGTGCAGTGAGAGAATACATGGCTGCCCCAGTTGCCGTTTGCAGATTTGGGATCTGCATGACTCAGTACTTACACGTTTGATGCAGCAATCTAATATTCTCTTGTATAATGAAAATTTGACTCAAGGAAGTGCTGTCTCATTTTCCATGAGCCTCCATTCTGTACTACTTGTGTTGAAGTTCACAACATGCTTTTCTGCTATCCTTACCTTGCCTTCCCTTCCGTCTTATTTGATCCATTGTGCATTATATTTAGTTCCATCACTCACAACATAATAGACATCAAGACAGTCTCAAATTAGACATTCTTGTTTAAATTCATTTGTTTACATTTTACATTACAGTTGCACACAAACACACCAGCCGCTGTTTACTGGAGGAGGCCGAGCAGCAGCAGCGAAGTCTTGGCTTCTTCTCCTCTGTCTTCCCCTCAGCTCTCCTACGGTGTATTCAGGCATTATCCGATTCAACAAGAAGCTCACCAAATGTAGTGTTGTCCAATGTATCATCCTCTCTTATACTGGAAGCTATGCTATCAGCTAAAGTTGGCTAGCTTCGAGTCTGCTCCTGACTTTTGCCCACTCAGATTGCTCCCCCTTAGGGTGGGGCATAGAAAATTCAAATCCCCTGTTGGCTGTAGTTCTTCCTGAACAGCAAAAGGGAAAAGGATTACGTCATTTTGACTACCTCAGCTTTTATTATTATTATTACTGTTAATATATTACTCAGATTTTTTATTGTGTTGTATCTCTGTATTTATCTTCTTATCTTGTAAAGCCCTTTGTATCTTGCACGAAGGGTGCTATATAAACAAAATTTGTTTGAGTGATAAATAAATGCCAATGTATGAAGGAAAGGGGAACGGATCAAGAAGTGTTGCATGTGGCACGCATTTCACTTCAACACACACATTGTTGGAGCTTGTCGTCCAAGCTCAAGTAGGTCTGACTCCCTACAAGACACACCCCCACAGGTTAATCAGTACAAGAAATGCCCCCTTGAGTCCATGTCAGTTCAAGAAATGCCCCCTTGAGTCCACATCAGTACAAGGCGCGCCCCCTGAGACTATGGTGGCCGAAATGGGTCATTGGTATCCGCAAACAGTGGTACTTTGCAGTTCCGTGAAACTAGCCACAGCATTTCTTGTACTGACGTAGCTGGTGGGGGGTGTTTCTTGTAGGGAGTCTGCAGGCTGCAGATAGACCCTTCTCTCCAAGCTAGCAAAACAATTGGTTCAGAACCAGAACAAGTATTCAACTTAAAGCAATATTCCACTTAGTTTTAACTTGGGGGTTATGGGGGCTATCTATCTATCTATCTATCTATCTATCTATCTATCTATCTATCTATCTATCTATCTATCTATCTATCTATCACTGACTGACTAGGATGCTGCTGGGGCAAGTTTGTAGGGTTCAGATTTTTACTTCCCATTCATTTGAATGAGGCTACGAAAATAGAAATGATGTTGTAAAACATTGGACCCACAGTCAATTGAAAATCACAGTAGCGGGATATGTCGTTTAATATGTTCATGAACATGTGAACCTGTGAAAATATTTGCAATAAAGTATAAAATCGCACCTTTGTGTGGCTTCTCCCAATTGTTTTCATATGCATGTCTTAAACATGGTGTAGCAGATTGCCTATAGGGTTTTGGGGTGCCAGCCGGAGTTTAGTCCGACAATTTTAATGTTTAAGATTTTTAAGGTCAATCCCCCACATGGATACATGATTCAGTGCTCCATACACTCTGCCATGAACCTACATAACATAAATCTGAACCACCAAGCAGAATGCAAACAGATATTCAAAGCAATAACCAGAGCGACAATGCAAACACAGGTACAGCTACTCTTCTTCTACACCTCTTCCCTGTGAGCTGTAAAACGTTAGTCCCGTTGGGGGCTCACCGCACAGGGAAGAGGCATAGAAGAAGAGTAGACACTTTAATTTAAATGAATTGAGTTCTTTAATGTAGCATTGAGAATCAAGCATCACAGTATACAAACCAAATATATTTATCAATACACAGGATATGATGTTAATATCCCTTGTGCCATAATCCAAGGTGAGCATTCCTATGGAGGTCCAATTCAGGGTCTTACAGAATGATATATTACCATACCAATGAGTACCATAGAAAACATCAGGCTACACCATCATAAATCTACAGCAACATAAGACAGACAGCAACATTCACAGCTACAAAAATATAATATAAATATATATATGTAAAATTGCAGGAAATGGTTAGGCGCATTTACTTCACATTTGTGAAGCTCTCTTAATAAAAGCAGTTTCACTGGTGATGCTTCTTTTTGCTGTTCAAGCCACCTCAGGCTTTTTTTGAGGTATTCCGCTGCAGCTGTGTGGTAGATAGTGCCGTCCTCTTCTTCCTCACTTTCACTGTCGGACTAATTTTCATGGGCCTGTGAAATTAATAGCCAAAATCCTGTATCCCATATGCTCCAATAACAGAGGTTTCTAATTTTAAACAACGTATACAAAGTGATGTGAACTTAACTCATTGTCCTTATACACTAGTTGCCCTCGCATGGTATGTAACATATGTGTTATTGCGCAAGGACGCATAGGTCTGACTATCCATGAGATAAATCAGAGATGTACACTCATTGAGATTACACCACTGAGCTTACTTTATAAGCAAAAATTATGCAGAGAAAATTGTCTTACCTTTGTCATCTGAATGATTCCTTTGTTCGGTTTGGTTGACCGGTAAGTTGGGAAGTCTGAGGTTTGGATAAATAGGGTCCTACTGTAATAAATACATATTATACATATATACTTGTTGTTGTAAAAATAATTGTAAAAATAAGATTTGTGATTTTTTTTTTTTTTTGTATTTTATTTTGTGAAACATTTTCCGTGTCATTCAGTTGGTTGTTCAGGAGGGGTGGTAGGTGACGCTGGCATGGTGGGCTGTCCCTCCAAGGCAGTGGTTGGCAAACACTGCAGTATTATGATTCAGTGTCCTTATTTTGCCTTTAAATAGGTATAATGCCATGCAGATTTATGACTCTTAAGCATATTCTGAGAAGTTGGGCACCATTTTAAAGCTTAAAATCAATAGCTATGCCCAACAGATAAAAGCCCTTCCTCAGGGCACTCCTAGTCAGTATCCAGGCCGAGCTGGAGCTCAAACAGTCATGACTCACTCATTCATATTCAGAACCCCTCCAGATTGCCTTTGTAACAAGGACACAACTTCACCTACTCCTAAATTGGCCACTGTCAATGTCCCCATCCTCAATTCAATATCCACATCCCCTTCTTCAGTGTCATTCCACCTTTAGAATCCCCAACAGGGACAATAACTCTCCCTGTCCCGACCCCACATCCCTCCTATCTTGGGAGGGTTAAAGAGATGTCTTCTAGAAAGGAATAGGCCATCTATCTCTGCTCCGAGAGGACACGGCATGTGCCTCGCTGAAGGTCAATGAGGTGAAAGGGGGAGGGGAAGCTTCACTCATTACAGAGGACCATTAATCATGGCGGGGTGCTCTTTTGTGGGTCTTTCATAGGTGGTGGAGGGATACCAAGGGAACATCACACTGGATGGCGACTCCCTCAAGTCCTTGGCCAACACATCAGCTGGTGCTGCCTTGCCACCCCTACTCAGTGCATCGGCTGGCCAGCCATGGGACTTGGACCTGCGTCTTTATATGCTCTTCTTCCTGCCCTTCCTCATCGTGTTGGTGTTCATGAAGGACCTGAAGAACATGGCTGTGCTGGCATTCCTGGCCAATGTGTGCATGGCCATCAGTGTGGTCATCATCTTCCAGTACATCCTGAGTGTAAGTTGCCCGCAGACACAGCTGACCACATCACACACAATTATTAGATTGCCTTGGAATTACTACAACTTAATTTTGCTCATGTCAGCAAGATATAAATACACAAATAGAGTAATTTAACTGAGCTTCACGGTATGTTTCAGTCAAAGTAATGTCTCCCAGACTGTTGAAAAGACGTACCACTGAATTCTAATGCAAAACTGTGGTTTTACTGTGCCTCAGGACAGTTTAATTTGTATTGGTGAACATTCACTACTCCCCTATAGCCAGAAACAAGACAGGAGTTTGTTCTGCCCTTTAATCTGTAATGCTCCATAGAGAATGAATTGGAAAGATTAGAGTATTAGCCTGTGTGAGCATCTGTGAAGATTTGCTGGGCGTATTGGTACATATTGTGGTTCAGAACTTTTAGTACTGAAATAACATAAAACTCAGTTTAGATGTAAAATGTTTTTTAAATGTTTTTGCAAAAAGTTATGTTCAGTGGAGTATGTCACAGATATGGATCTTGGATCTTTCTAATGTGGGAGGAAGTTATGTGACCACAAATAGTGTGTTTGTAAGTGTGTTTGAAGCCACAAGAACAACATATGTCTGATGTGATGAATGCTGAAAGCTGAAAGCAGAGTCAGCAAAAAAATGCATATTCGGTGACACTGGAATAACATTTTGATAAAAAAAGTCGAAACTTGTGACCTTGTGGAGAATGTTCTTCCCATGTCTTAGAGAGAACAATCTTCTCATGAAAGTGAGCAGAGAAGCATCTTCACAGTTTGAGATGGGCTGTGTGCTTGACGTTGCATGTGCACAATCAGTTAAGATGCACTGATGTTCATTTTCCCATATGTTTCAGCTGGCTCTATACTGTAGACTGTACTGTTGGCGATAACGATGCTTAGACGTGATGTTTTGTTTTTTGTTTTAATCTTAAGGGCTTAACATTTGTACTTGCTGGTCAAGTCACCATCCGATCTTTATCCATCCTCCATCCTTGCATTCTTTTGTTTTGGAATCATGCTTTGCGGTTAGATGTTATGTAAAGCAGGTCATGGAGGACATAAGAGAGAAAGAGAAGAGCCATTGATTTGAATATTTGTGCTTTTACTCTATTGTCACCACCCCCTCAACAGCGCCTAGCCATTGACATTGTTTGATGGATGTTTAAAAGGACCTTTTATGGATGAGTGTTAGAATGTCAAGAACACAATCACTCAACACTCACAGTTTCGCGTAATGCTGTTGTAGCTGTTTCTTTATATTACTTACTATTACTTTTTCCATGGAATTCTACTTTTAGATCTACGTCACACTGTTCCTTCCCCGCTTTCTATGCAGATACACGGAGAAGAAATTCAATGTTGTTTATTGTTCATTGTTTATTGTTTATTAAGAGCCCCATTAGCTGATAACAGAGCCTGGGGTCCATACGACAGGAGGACAAAAAGAAAAACAAAGTAAAATACAAGCGTACAATAATAAAAGGAATATCAGTCAAACACATATACAATGCACCTACATACAACCAGAAATCAACAATTATTCACCCTTTTATCACCAGTAAAGTAATTTTTCTAAAAGACAATTTACCATTTACAGAGCGTATATAAATTGGCAGCTTGGCATTTCTAATTAGAAGTAGGCTAGATAATAGCCTCTCCTTTACTGGGAGACATGAAATGCTTGAGTGCAACTGGTTTACACTAGTCCATATAGGGCAGCCAAGAGCCAGTCTAGCAGCCCTATATTGCGCAAGCTGTAATTTTACTTTTTTTTTTAGCAATATAGGCCTAGGTGCAGTCATGTTTAGTCGATCAGGAAAAAGTCAAGTTACTTCGCTGATCTTTCTTTTTTCCATGACTATTTAGGGCGAATCCCTGTCTTCTCTTCCTACCTCCAGATGCTTTGGAATCTGAGTAGAGCTGGTTAGGATAGGGGGCGGTCGATGGGATAGAAAGGGGAGAAAGGGGCAGAGGGGAAAATAGGGGGATGATGCCACCCTTGGAAATAGAGTTTGGTGTTAGGAATTCATCATCATCAATATCTTCCTCCTCTGCATCACTCGAAAATACAAGGGAGTCCGGGGCCTCACACCTGTTCTCCTTACTGTCACTGCGCAGCCAAGCTGCAAGAGACTCTGCCTCCCTTGTACTAAAACCAGTTCCATGCCTGCCACCTCTCCCCCCTCTAACAGGCCAACTCAGGCTAACTCCCCTCTTGGTCTGAACAGGTCCACAGGTGACTGCCCCAGTAGGCCTATCACCACTCACCGCAGCCACACCAACAGTTCCTAATACAGCAGATTTACTAGTCTAGCAGGAGAAATAGGTTCCCATGTACCCATGATGTTAGAGAAGCGAGCTTGTGACCGGAAGGTCGTCGGTTCAATCCCCCGGACCGGCAGGATAAATCTGGGTGGGGAAAGTGAAAAGCAACGCTTGCCCCTCCCTCATTACCACCACTGAGGTGCCCTTGAGCAAAGCCCTTAACCCCGCTCCAGTGGAGCTGCTCAGTGGCCAGCAGATCAGACTGTGGTTGTACTGATCAGCTTCCAGGTGTGAATGTGTGTGAATGTGATCAGGGCGTTCCTGAAAAAGAGAGCATTGCTCTCAGTGAAACTCCCCTGAATAAATAAAGGTGAAAAAAAATGTACCCGCATGGCATTTTTTTGTAACCTGTTTTTTTAGGACCCTAATGGTGTCTAGTTAAGAATTTTTCATGTTGCCAAGGTCAACTAATGGCCCATGGGGTTCGTTTGGCGGCCATTTTGAATTGATGTCCTCGCGTGTGGCGAAAAACGCTGATTTTCATAACTCCTGCTCTGCAGGACCTCTGCACAGCAGTGACTGCCACAAGCAGTCAGGAGCGGACACTTCCTAGATATGACAGGACCATGGACCGACGTCTGAAGTTGGACACACCCGAGACCCTCCCTCCGCTAAACATTGGCATCAGTGGGCCCACTCTGATGGCACCAGGCTTTGTCTCCTGGACCATGATGCCGCCAGCACTGTTGACTATGTTTGAGCCATGGACATTCGTTGTGATTTTGTTGAGGTTGTCCCACTCATTGTGGAACACCTCATTCCCGTCCCCTGTGATGATGGAGGGTGTGAGGAAGGTCGACACTTCATCGATGGCCCTGGCCATGGCGGTCTCCAGCTCCAACCCAAAATCATACGACTCGCAGTGGCCCAGTCTCTGCAGAATGGTGGTGAGCTGCTTGCTGCGGTACAAGTGACGGACTGTGGCACATAGAAGTATGTGCTTGGGAAGTTTCCACTCGCCATTTGTCACTGCTCTGCAGAGGTCCTGTCCTATAGAAAGCACAAGTCGGTGGGTCTTCTCACACTTAGAATCACTAGCACCAGACAAGACAAAGGTGAGGAACCTGTCAAGCTCCTCAGGCAACGGCTTATCTGCTTGCTTGTGTAGTTCATCTGCAGTGGGTGGCCACGGCAGCACACTGGACTCCAGGAAGGCCTTCTTGATGATGTTATGAAGGGAGAGGGCTGCGTCCTTCATTTGATCGGCTGTTCCAAGCTGATAAGCACACGCCATGGCATCCTCCAAAGTGATACGAGAACTGTAGACCAAGTAAAACGAAAAGGATCCTTTGTTTTTCAGTGAAACCTTGGAAAAGGCCAAGCATTTCCCAAGCTCCTCGTCATTCTGTAGACGGCTCATAAGTTTCTCAGCTCGGTATTCAGGACTTGGTGCACTCTGCTCCTCAAACTCAAGGACATATAGGCGATGCAGGTAGCTGAGCTGTAGGACCTGATTGGCATCTAAAATTTGCTCCTTGACATACTCTCTCACCACATTGTAGGCTGCACTGTGCTGCAGTCTTCTTAGCCTGGCCTGTGTCTTCCTTCTCCATCTTGTGGGTATGGTGGAAGTACTCGAGGTTAAAGTTGTTACGACAGGTCTCGTGGTATCGAGCCTCTTTTGCAAAGAGATCTTCACCCTTGACTTTGCGAAGCAGACTGCTTTTTCCAAGAGCTTCAGCCATGGGCTCGATACGCTTCCATGCTGGCTCTTTGTTCTTCCATGTTGGAAACTTGATAGTCCTCTTGGTTTTCCCGTGCACTTTTAGTTCAAACTTGTCACAGAAAATGCATTCTTTAGGAAAGAGAGAGCATGCTGCTGCTTGTGCAGTTTTCGACTTTCGAGGAGAATACTTCTGTGTTGCAGAGGGCTGGTCTGAAGTAGCACTTGTTGAGCTTTTAAATCGATCCAGCTTTGATGTGAAGTTCAGGTAGCAGTTCCTATGGTACCCAGTTGTATCCAAGTCGACACCATCTAGTGTTTCTGGCAGCAGATCACAAACAGCCTTCATACGATAAGGCGAATCAACTGGCTCAGCTTGTCTTCTGTCACGGATATCAAGTAAATGAGACAATTGCTCTTTGGGATCACCTTTTATAGAATTGAAGCAAGTAAAGAGGTCATCAGATGCACTTGGGGTGTGTAATACACAAGTGGGAGTAGGGCTTTTGAGAGGGGGTTCAGACACATCAGAAGTCTGATCACTTTTCCTCTTTCCCCTTTTCCTCATGGTTTGTTGTTTTTATATAGTCTACCACTACAGAGAAAAGAATAATATAAACATGAAATTAGTTTCATGGAACTGTTGGCCAGCTGTTTTGAAAAGTACTATACAAATAAAGTCTTACTTACTGGTAGTCTACTTACTAACTAGCTAAGTTAGCTAGATTTTTTTGTGTTATATTTTAGATTTTTCAACTTTCTGGTTTGTTTTGATTGTACTTTCATTGCAAAGATATTGCAAAAAAACAATCCAGCGGGGTCACTTTTGATGAGGTGGAGATTGATGATGAGATGGACGACGATGATGATCAGTGAAACAGGGGGTTTTGATGACTTTTGCTTTCATTATCAGATTGCCAACTATGTCAGTTAGAGTGATTGCCATCCATTTAATAACCTTGCAATTGATATAATAGAATAAACTAGTTTCATTTGGCTATTGCAGGAAACAGGAAACAAAATAGCAAAAGTTATACTGTTATGAGCCTAAAATTTGTTATTTGCCTGTTTTTTTACCAATAAAGAGTGGTTGTACCATGTCAATGACCTTTCCATTTGATTCCTGGTGTCAAAATTATATGAAAAAGTGGGTTCATTTGTCTTTGTATGTTGTCTGGTTCAGGAGTTATGAAAATCAGCGTTTTTCGCCACACGCGAGGACATCAATTCAAAATGGCCGCCAAACGAACCCCATGGGCCATTAGTTGACCTTGGCAACATGAAAAATTCTTAACTAGACACCATTAGGGTCCTAAAAAAACAGGTTACAAAAAAATGCCATGCGGGTACATGGGAACCTATTTCTCCTGCTAGACTATACCTTCAAGCTCCGTCACAGCTCTCTCACTCCTCACTCCACTCTTCCTTGATGCGTTCTCTCTCTCTTCTATCTCGCATCCCTCCCCACTTTCAAGTGGAGAAAACCTGCTGCCAGTGGCTCCCCCGGACTGAACAGGAGTCACCGGGGTACAACAGGTGTCTCCACTCTTGCCATCAGTTTTTCTGACTCTGCCCCGTGCTCTGTTAGCAAACGAGTCCGGGCAGTCAAAGAAAGTGTGGCCTTCCTTACTGCACTGGAACAAACAGCAGGGTTGTCACACTCTCTTGCTCGATGTCCCGATGCGCTGCATTTCCAACATTTAATGACAGCGCAGTCCTTGGCTTGATGGTCAGGGGATCCACAATTAAAACACAATTGCTAGTAAACTCATCCTTGATATGGGCCCAACATAAAGCTGTTGGGTAATTTCACAGGCTGTCCATTCATGAGCTTCGGTTGAATGCGATATTTCCGAATTCCATACCAAAGTCCCCACTCGTCAACAAGCTTAACAACAGGTTTCAACATAGTGCCATAACATTGAATAAAAGCACCAACGTCTTCGTCTGCAACATGAGCAGTCCACAGCTTAACCACTACAGTCAATTCCTCCAAACTCACCGAGGAAACCAGTTCCCAGTCAGCCCATGTCGGCTCAAGGGATCTAGATGCGTAATGGCCAAGGAAGGTGCGAAGTTGTTAAACATTGTGGAAGCACAATTCAAATTCCTTCTTATTTGGAAGAGCAATGAACGAATAAATGTCAGTTTGCTTCAGCCAGCCATTGCTGAACAGATTTCTAACAACATGAAGAGTCGAGTGATCACCCGTGCCAATGTAACATAGTCTAGCCCAGTGATCCCCAGCCATAGGGGGCTGAGGTCCAGGCTGAGACATTAGTTGGTAGGTCTTTGATTTAGTTCTCTTGCAAACTAGAGGCACTAAATAACAGGCCAGTAAAGGCCAACAGCGACGGCACAAATAACTAATTATGTTTAAGTAAAAATATGTTGGGCAATAGCACCTAGTCAAAGAAAACAGGATAAAAAGCTCTGATAGATCAAACGCATTTCAAACGCAGTTCAGATGCCGATGCCATTGTTGCTACAGCAGGTGAGCAGAAGGAGAAGAAATTCAATATTGATTAAAAATTATTTCTCTCAGTTGTAGTCCTCCATTGTGGAATCAAAGATAATCATCTCCCTTTTTTGACCATGGTTTTAGGCTAACCCTGATGTTAGATCTCATCAGATTGAGTGTTGTTAGCTTATACTGACTGTCAGTATAAGCAGGCATGTGGAATGTGTCATGGGTCTGTTGAAGGTATCTGTCATGCCCAATTATATTGTCCATCAAACTGACAATCACACTCTCTGACTGGAAATGTGGCTTAAGGGTCACAAAGGTTCGCTCATTATCATTTTTGTAAGAAATAATAGCCTAACAAATCATTTTTTTCAAAGCGGTTGAGCGGTTGTCATTGTTTACTACCGGGGAGTTTTCCCTTCCTTACGCTGTCTGTAGCTGCTGTGTCTGTGATGTCTCACGTTTCACTCTTGAAACGGTTAGCCAATCAGAACAGAGGGGTCATTAATATTAATGAGCCTTAAAGACACAGCAACAGAAACAGCCTGTTCTTGGTAAGGCTCTGAGAGATGCTGGAAAATGAATGTGTAAAAATGTATTGAGAGTGTTTTTGGTACAGGACACCACACAAACAGCTTTTAATGGACCTCAAGACATAAAATAAAACATTGGAAAGTCTAGGTTCTTCGCGAACAGCAGCATTTCACATTTCAGACAGCTACTTGGCTGCGCCCCTTTTGAAAACAATAATGATGACCGAAAAAATAATAGCCAGAATATCATAGGCTAGAGGTTATAGTGTCTCTGTACAGCGCATACAAACAGGCTGAATAATGCTGTAGTCTACACCTCCAGAGAGTGTGATGTTGAAAAGGCCCTTGTTGTAGTGTTAGTTTTCGTACACAGAACAGTACACAGAGCGCTAGTTGACCTGAAGAGTTGTTTTGTTGTCAGGACGTGAGGATGTATGTGAGCATACCACATTTCAACATTTCAAGGGTTGGTATCTGAGAAAGTATCATGAAAAATAATTTTGTTGCCATAACTAACATATACACTCATACACACACACACACATAGGCCTATATACTGTATATATATTTCAATTAGGAGAGACTAGTTTGCATGCTCAAATGAAAAACTTTATTCAGAAGCGAAACATGATGGAAAATTTGGCGTAAGCTCCATGGAGGAACTCCTCCCATTCATGAAGTTAGGAGTACATCTGTTGATGGATGTAGGAATTAGGATGTCCCCCTGGGGAGTTCCTCTGGAGCTTGGACATTGGTGGTGATGGGGTGGAGGAGGGACGAAGGAAAGCACAGCGACTGGAATGACAGCAGCATACAGCATAGATCTGAGTAGCACAATAGCATAGTACAGGCGTATTCAACTAAAATTCAAGGAGGTCCAGTCACTAAAATTTCTTCCCATCAAAGGTCCGAAGTATCATATTGTCTAACTTGTGCTATGATTCGGAGGCCTATATATAGTTGTTGTATAACTTTCTATCAAATAAAATAAACAATGTACATTTCAGTGTCATTTCAACAACATGTATTGATCAATTTCAAGAACTTACCCATGCACACACATTGAACATGTGTGGAAAACAATTCAGTAGCTTAAACATAAATAAAAGTATCACAATGATTTTCTAATTTCAAGTAAAAGAAAACAAGACAGTCTTCAGAATAAAATAACTAAAAAGTGCCTCTTTTTGAAACAGAACTTTTATGTCCCTTTTTCCCACGGCGCAGCCGAGGGCATCATGCGGCAAATTCAGGTCAGTTGGTCAGTCAGTCAGTCAGTCAGTCAGTCAGGTAACACTTAGTGAGATGTCGCTTCGTGAGATGGCGTCTAGAGGGCATGTTTGACTAAGAGATGGCCCCGAGTCTCTTGACAAATCTAGGCTATATCCAGGGGGTCGGTACGCCGTTCCAGGAGTGAATTGACGACGTAACGCGCATTCCGGTTCTGAAAAAATAAATACAGAGAAGTATTGGTGGTTGTACCTGTTTTAGGAGCTGAAACTACTGGCTCGGTTCGTTTTATGACCAAGGTTTTCCAGCTGGGCGGTGTTTGGACCTTTGGGCCATTCACAGTGCTTAAAAACAGAAAACTCCACTCAACCGGGATGCCGGGCCATATTAAACAAATGCACAATCAAATGACAAGCACAGTTTAATCTGAGCCGTGGAGCTGACAGGTTGTGTTGTGAAAATGTCAAGAAAGAAGAAACCAGACATTCTTTCCTATCGTCAACCCAATGTGAGTGATAAAACAATGTGTTCAAGTGAATTTAACTTGTTTCTATGAAGTAGCACCGTTATGAGTGAAGCTAGGCTACTGTATTCCTGCCGTCAATCCGTCAATTCTGTCCATTTTCTGACGGATCAGTGTGGCTGCAGCTACTGCTATTCAGCACACGCGCCGTGGGCCTGTACAGGATCTGTACTTGTTCTGTTTCTTTTCCATATTTTCTTCTTCAACTCTACCTTTCTTAGTGAGAGAAATAACAATATCTTACTTTTCTTATTTTGGAGCAAGACATGCTGTCATCTCTCTCTGTGTAGCTTTAGGGCCGATTAACATGCAGCGCTCTAAAACGCTTGGAAAACGTGAGGCACGCTGCATGCATCCTTTTATCAAGCTTGGATGGTTGTGCTACGAGTGCGCCTGGCGTTGCCAAGCAACCAAAGACAACAACTTCACACAGTTTGTTAGTAGTTATCTGAAATAATGGATTACCATCACAGTAAAACTGTTGTAGTAGCTGTCCTGATCTACATATGGAGCAGAAAAATAATCTGGATTAATACATCCGTCTCTCCAAGCCCGCAAAAATACAAGAGTATGGAAATATCACCGGTAGATCCTGGACCTTTGTTTGGATGGTGAGGCTTATTTCAGGCTTTCAGGCTATGTGACATGCAGTGCGCTTGTGGCATTCCAAAAAGTTGAAATATTTTTATCTCAGTGTGTCATGATCTGCGATTTTTTGATCGCGGTCGAAAAAAGAAAAGAAGGGATTTGAGCGCGCAAAAGACACAGCATGTGAACTGGCCCTTAGTCTCTCTCTTGCTCTCTGTGCGTTTCCCTAGCGATGCACCGTAAACAATCGCTTTGATTGGCTGAGTTCAGTGAAGCAGACGCATGTGATTGGTCTGGGACCTCCTAGCTCCACTGAGCGATTACCGTATGAGCTGAAATAGCTGCGCCTTAGGTCTATAGCTGCGCCCGTGGAAAAAAACGCTCCGTCAATCTTATTAATTCTCATTAATTGATCAGAAATGGGTCGCGGTCCGGACAGAACCGTCACTGGGTCCGGATTCGGCCCGGAGTCTGCCAGTTAGTGATGCCTGGCATAGTAGGTGACGTGTATTTCCTCCCGTCACTTAGACGATTGGCTCTCTGAAAAAGAGAGGGAAGTTGACAGCTAACTCTGGTTGGTTCTCTGGAAAAAGAGGGAAAGCGTTGGGTAAGGAGAAATCATGAATGAATGAATGATTTAGGTAGTCTACCTGATTGAAATTGCGTAATACTTCACGTGTGTGATTGTCTAATTTGAGCATCTCATTTTTTTAATTGAAAGATTGTGCCCCAATGTGGCTGCTATAGGCTTCATGTATCTACTGTGTGCTGACAGATATAATCCCATTGTCTCCTGTGCAGGCTCCAGGTGAAGGATGATGCTTTCAAAAATGACCAGTTTACAAGAAAAGACTATTATTATTGTTTTGGCCTGGCCTAGTGTTACAATGAGAGATCGAGCTGTTAGTAAAGTGTCATGATGTCTTCAGTATTTATGAGTGGGTGAGCAAGCCCAACTTTTAATGGCTTGTGTACTTGGATACTTCCCAGGATATTAAGGGTAGATACAATTAGCATGTACGTAGATCTGGACTGACAGACTTTAAAATTGTTGCAAAGTGTCTAGTAGTAGTATCAGTATCAGTAATGTTTTAATACCAAGCCGAAATAGGTCATTATATTGAAGAGTTTTCCCAATTCTGAAAATTGATGGCAGGAGCCAAGTTGTTTTTCTGCCTTTTTTCACACAAAGAAGCATTTTAGATCTCTCTAATGGACAAAAATTGAGTATATCTTTTTTTTTTTTTTGACATTTTTTATTTTTATTTTGGAAAAGCATTCATTTCACATTCATCTTTTTACATAGTATCAGTATTACTGCAAGTAGATTCACATAGCATTATGCACATTTAAAACAAAAAATGTTGCAGTACGTTTGATAACCATTTTACAGCCTAGCTCTTCCAGAGGTTTTCTTTTATAACATTAGCTTTGATTATTTACAGTTGAACATGGGAAGCTTTCACCTTAGATACTACGAAGGGTTGAAGGGGGAAAAAAAAGAGAAAATGAATAAAGAGCGAGCTGTTAGATATAATAAAATAATATAAATCACATTATATTCTCACTCATTTATTCTATCAAGTCAGCTAAAGTCTGACCTTATAGGTTTAATGTACCCAGTCCACTTGGTCCAAATCCGGAAAAATTTTCCTTTTTGGACTTTGAGGGAAAATGACAACCTTTCCATAATATATATTTCATATATTATTTCTATCCATTCATCAATGGTGGGTGGTTCTGATTTTAGCCACTTCCTCGTGAGAGCCTTTTTGCTTGCTGCCAGAAGTATTTGTACCAGTTTTTTATCATTGATATTCCACCCTTCAAATGAGATGTCACCCATGTATACAGTATCACATCTAAAAGGAATGTTGACTCCATATACATTATTAATATGTTTATGAATTTCCTGCCAATAAGGCACAATAACCTGGCAATTCCAGAAAATACGGAAGTGATTGGCGTCATTTATCCCACAGTCTCCAACAACTACCACCACTTCCCTGATGTCGTTTTTGCAAGGGCGTAATAAAAAACCTTACAACGTTTTTCCAACAGAATTCTCACCATGTAGTTGAACTAGTTGAATTCCATTGTGCTTGACATATTCTTCTCCAGCCCTCCTCTGAAATATTAAAATTTCCCTCCTTCTCCCATTTCTCATTTATATACAGTGTATTCTCAGACTTGGACTGGAGAATGCCATTATACATTCTGGAGATAATCTTATTACATGTTGTGGATTTGAATATTGACAAGAATATTTTCATGATTCCTGTCTCTCCTGTTTCTAAAGTTATACCCAGGTTCTGGTTGAAATAATGCCGAACTTGGAGGTATCTATAGAAATAATTTTGTTCCAGACCATGTTTTTTCTGTAAGGATTCAAAGCTCTGGAATGCACCCTTGTGAACAAATGTATAATAATTAGTAAGGCCTTTTATGATCCGTTTTTGAAATCTATCATCAGATCTATTTGGAACAAATTCCGTATCGTAGGCACACCATCGTAACAGTTTAAATGAATCACCTAATCCACATAATTTTACTGTCTCCTGCCAGGTTTTCAATAATATATTAATCCAAGGGTCATCTTTGTTTACCATTTTATTTTGTAATTCAGTATCTGCTATCGTCGCTGTTATTTGTATCCCTTCTATCATTGCACTTTCAATTTCTTTGCATCTTGCGGAGTATGCTGGTGTACACAAGCAAATTAATGGCCTTAACTGTGCTGCATAGTAGTATTCTTGTAAGCAGGGGAGACCCATGCCACCACATTCCTTTCTTAGTTGTAAAGTTTTATACCTGATCCTGGGTTTTTTCCCTTGCCATAAGTATCTGGATATCAACCTGTTCCATTCCATAAACTGCTTGGTCGGTATCATCACTGGAAGAGTCTGAAAAAGATATAGCATTCGTGGCAGAATGTTCATTTTAATCGACTCTACTCTGGAACTCAAACTCAAAAAAGGAATAACATTCCATCTTAGTATGTCTGACTTTATCTTTGCATTTAATGGGCCATAATTAAGGTCGAATAATTTTGAGATATCTTTAGACAAGCCGATACCCAGGTACCTGATTGATTCTGCATCCCATTTCAATTTATATTTTCCTCTAATATGGTTGGGTGGGTCGTAATTAAATGTGATTACCTGAGTTTTCTGTACATTAAGCTTATAACCTGAGAGTGCCCCATATTTTTCTAGTAGACTCATCAGTTTTGGGAGTGACTGTGTGGGCTGTGTTAGGTATATCAATACGTCATCAGCAAATAAAGCCAATTTTTGTTCCCCTGATAACATATCTATCCCCTTAATATCTGCATTTTGTCTAATCCATTGGCTCAAGGGTTCTATAAACAAGGCGAAGAGGAGTGGTGAGGCACAGCAGCCTTGTCTTGTTCCTCGTTCTAGGATGAATGAATTTGATA
This sequence comes from Centroberyx gerrardi, assembly GCF_048128805.1. NCBI lineage: Eukaryota > Metazoa > Chordata > Actinopteri > Beryciformes > Berycidae > Centroberyx > Centroberyx gerrardi. The sequence goes on from NC_136002.1 coordinate 523,491, forward strand.
AATCACCATTAATTTTTATCTTTGCGGATGGTTTGTCATATAGTGCTTTAAATGTTTCAATGATAGACTTGTGAAAGCCGAATTTTGATAACACTTTGTATAAGAAGGACCATCTGACTGAGTCAAACGCCTTCTCAGCGTCTAAACTTATAATGGCTGTCTCTATTTCCTGTTGTGTGACATGTCTAATAATGTGCAGTGTTCTCCTGATATTATCTTGTGTTTGTCTTTGTCGGATGAAACCTGTCTGGTCTAAATGGATGAGTTCTGGTAGAATATTTTCTATTCTCCTGGACAGTATGGATGTGAACAATGTATAGTCCACATTTAATACACTAATGGGACGATAATTACCGCAATCTAGTTTGTCTTTCCCGTCCTTTGGTATGACAGAGATGATCGCATCCCTCCATGAGGATGGAATTTCCCTTTTCTGTAGCACCCAATTAAGGGCTTTCAGTAATGTTGGACCCAACTGTTCCTGCATTGATTTATACCACTCGGAAGTGAAACCATCTGTACCCGGGGATTTATTTGCTTTTAGTCTCCCAATTGCTGAGTATAATTCCTCTTTTGTTATTTCAGCTATTCATTTTTCATTTTGTTCATTAGTAATAGAAGGTAGATTCAATGAGGCTAAAAATGACTCAATCTGAAGGTCGTCATTAATTTGTGGTTGGGAGTACAGTGATTCATTCAGATCTAAGTACGTTTTAATTTTGTTCTTTAACTTTTCTTTGGTCTGTGGATTATTTAAAATATTTGAATTCAGTCTCCAAAGCGTAGATCTTGATTTACTATTGAGATACAGTGACATATATATAGGACTATGATCTGAAAGAGCGATTGGACCAATATCACACTGTCCTATTCTATGAAGGTCTCTATTGAAATTGAAAAAATAATCTATCCTGGAATAGGTTGCATGAGGTGAGGAGTAGTGAGTGTAATCCTGACTAGATGGATACATTTCTCTCCAAACATCTATAATGCCCATTTCCTTCATTAAGGCGTTTATCTTCTTACTGATACCTTTGGAATCTGAATTTCCACTAGAAGAGTCCAGTCTTGGGTTCAGACGTACATTAAAGTCTCCTCCACAAATTAAAATCCCCTGGCTTTTTGTTGTCATTATTTCAAATATTTGTCTATAGAAAGACCAGTCACTACCTGGGGGAGCATACATGTTAAGAAGACTCACTAAGGTTCCTTCCACTCTCCCAATTATCAAAACAAATCTGCCTTCTTTGTCCCTGATTTCTGATATGTGTTCATAATTTACCGCACTTGATAACAGTATGGCCACTCCCCTCCGGTGTCCTGATTTGTAAGAAGATGAGTATACATGCTTGAAGCCCATTTTGTTTAATTTGGTATGTTCAGTGTCACTAAGATGAGATTCTTGCAGAAAAGCTATTTGAATTTTATCCTTCTTTAATTTCGACAGAATCTTCCCTCTCTTAATCGGATTGAGTACCCCGTTAACGTTAAAAGAAGCTACTCTTATAGGTCTACTTTGCATTTAAGTGATTTAGCACCATTCCCCAATCATAAACTTGAAAAGCTTTCCCCTCCCTGTAGGAACTGACAGAGAGTAAACAACAGTTGAACATTGAACAAAAAGAACGTAATAAGAGAGTATGATATTTAGCCATATTATTTAGTTTGACTTCCAATATAGAGGTCTCTTTTATGACCCTACCTGAGCCTCTTAAAAACGGCTCCAAGGGAAAGCCCCTCTCCCGAGACCGACAGAGGGGGCCCTTGCTGAAGATAGCTGCACCAAAAAGTCCCGTCATGCCCCTATCATTATTATACTAAGTGTATCTACCAGGTTAATAACATTTCTATTATTGATCAAAAGCTATATCGATGGCCTCACCCACCCCAGCCTTCGGATTTTTGGAAACTAATTACCGGAGTGTCCTTGAGAGGAGCAAAGCAAGCAAAAAAGTATGTCCAGTCTTTTAAGTTGTGGATGTTGAGGCTCTCCTAAAGGCTTGCCGTTCGCCACTCGTTTGGTGTGGGATGCGCGTCTCTCAGGTCGCTGGTTGCTTCTCTCCTAGGTTAGCTGTTGCAGTTGTTCCATCAGTGTCTCTGGGGGTTTGATGATCTCCAGGGGGAATCCTCTCCTCGACAGGTTTTGAGTCGCCTCCTCCACGGTCTCATAGATGCGGGTTTCATCGTCATGTTTGACTCTTAGTCGTGCCGGGTATAGGGTTTGGAACTGGATTTGTCGATCTTTCAGAACCTTCCGTACCTCTGCGTATTCCCTTCGCTTTTGGAGAATGCGTGGTGCATAGTCGTTGTCCAGGTTTATTCGCTTCCCCTGCCAGGTAAAACCTTTCTTTTGCCACACCTAACAGAGTATTGTTTCCTTTGTTCTGAAGCTGAGGAATTTTGCTAAGATGGATCTTGGTTGTGCATCCTCCGGTGGTTGGGGTCCGAGTGCGCGGTGGGCTCTTTCGATTTGAAGAGTTGTTTCGTCGGGTATGTCGAGATTTTCTCTGAGTAACATTTCCACAAAGGAGATCATGGATGGCGACTCTTTTTCTGCTCCCTCAGGAACTCCGTATATCCTAATGTTTTCCCATCTGGAGCAGCTCTCCTGGTCAGTTATTTTGGCATCTAGTTTGACTTGTAGCTTCAGCATTTCTGTTAGGATATCTTCTGTGTTTTGGATTCTCTCTTCAGCTTTCACTATTCGCTCTTCAGCCTCGTCCAGTCTGGTGTTCGTTTTCACGATTTCTCCCTTAATGTCCTCAAGCTGCTCTTTATTATCCTGGCGAAAGCCCCTCAGCTCTCGAAGAATCAGCTCCAAATCAGCAGTCTCTTCGCGAGGCATTTGCAGCACTTTGCCTGCATGTTTGCTAACGTTAGCGTTAGCTGGGGAATGGCTTCGAAGTTGCTCGGTTTCTCCGTCATGTATTTCTGGTTGCTGTGTGTTTTTCTTGCTTTTTAGCCTGGTATCCATTGCTTCCCCCTTTCAATTCGAGTTTAGTTTGATAGAAAGTTCGCACTTTTTGGGGGGTTCAAAATTATCTAGTCGGAAACGGTCGGGAGAGCTTTCACTATGCTGCCATCTTGACGGTGTTCCACCCGGAAGTCAAATTGAGACAGTATTTTAAGTACAGTATTGTACCCCTGAATTAATATGGGGAAAAGTGGCATAGGTGCATCACAAGTAGGCTGCTTTTTAAGAAAGATGTTAGGTGGTTGTGAGAAAGAGAGAAGGATTCGAAAGAGTGAAAGGGCAAGTTGTGAGAGTAGTGAAGTCATGGGGAAGTTTGTGGATGTAGCATTGTGTTGTCCACTGTTTCACTTTTAGTACTCCTATGACAGCTCTTGGATATAACAATTGAGCAGCATGCTTGTCCTGACCATTTAGAAGGCACCCAGAGTGATGAAAAGCGTCTATGACTTCTGCGGTGGTGTGGATTCAGGTGTGGGCAGTGAGTATGTTCCCAGTGCCCTTGTGCCCATGTGCCCATGCTCATCAATCACAGCTACTGAATTATGTTTTAAGAGGATTAATTAGAGGCTCTGTCAGAGGCAGGCGGACATGTCTACTGGGGAATGGAAGGCCACTCTCCTAATTCCTCATTAGGTCACTGTCAAACTCAGGTGCTATTCCCCCGCTTTGTCTCGTTTTTGCTCAGACATTTTTTTTTTATCTCTGGCTGTTCTTCCAGCCTGTCTGCATCTGTTTCTCTCTCATATTACTACTTATCTAACTGACAGCCATTCCTTCACCCCTCTACTCTCCATTCTTTTTATTTCCATCTCCTTGCTTTCTCTCCATCCATATTCCATCTGCCTGAGTTATCTTTTCAGATTTTCCATCCATCCCATACTGGCTTGCTCTAAACTCCTCCCAATTGACCCATCTGTTTCCCCCATCCCTCCCTCACCCCCTCTACCTGATTTTCTTTCCCCTGATCCCACTCTTTCGTGCTTGTTACAGGGGAAGTCTTATCTTATTGTTTCCATACTTAAATGCTGAGTCTCCTATGTTTTTGCCACTGATGAAAATGTTGATGCTCTGATCCTTACATGCCATTTGGGACTCAGACTCCTGAGTCTTGGAATCCCACAGCGTTCCTGTTGTCCTAAATGACTCTGTTGTGTTTTCTCTCTCTCTCTCTCTGTTTTTCTTACTCTCTCTTTCATTCACAGGGCTTTGGAGATGCCCAGCACATCCCCCTCACATCCCCTGTGGGGAAGTTCCCTTTCTTTTTCGGGACTGCCATCTTTGCCTTTGAAGGCATTGGAGTGGTAAGTCTTCCCGCTCACTTTTGGTCTCAACATCTTTTGCTGTCAAAATCAGACTGCCCCATTCCTAATGCAATGTAGGACTTACTGTACAGTTAACCCTTTCCTACGGGCCAAAGTGGTGTTATTCACATTCGTTCGTTTTTTTTACGGTGAAATTTTTAATCCCGGCATGCAATATGCCGTGTGAAAATGTGAAAACTCATGATTCTATCTCTATCCACCATTTTACAATCCCAATTTTATAATGACAATGATCCCTTCTTTTGTAACCAGAGTGCACACAAAACAGGCTCTCCCAAAATGGCAACTCATTACCTTCGATGTCTTCTAGAAATCCTTTCTGGATCTCCAATGTGGTTTTACTTTCTGTGCTATTTTTAATTGGCAAGCATCTACTGTGTAATTATTTGCTTTGATTAGGCTCACTGGGTGTTTATTCAAGTTTATTTTCTGTTTCAAATGGAATAATTAGGACACTTAAAGAGGTTAGGAGACCCTTGGAATCATCCTAGATACCTGATATGTAAATACAATTATGGTCAACCGCGTTTTGGATGGCAGAAAAAGGTTTTATTGTCCCCAAAATGTTTTTGGTATGTTGGTTATGTTCAGTAACATAAAAATCATTTGGATGTTATTACTGCCATTTGGTCACATTTTGAAAGGTTTAGGTTTCCAAAAGGTTAGGTCTTAGTATTTGGTGAGGTTTTATTGAAATATACAAAAATATATAGTCTTGTACACCTCTAAAGAGCCATAATATTGTTTGGTTTCTTTTTGGTTAATTGGAGCCAATGAAGTGGCACAGAGTGGCACCGGCCCCTCCTGAAATCTGACTGGTCCCTCCGGGTCCCCCCCCTATTTTCACTGTCTCTAAGTAAGGAGTAATGTTGATCATAGTATGTATAGTTTTCCCAAACACACATGCCATGTTTCCCATACATATGCTCATCTGCGCATCACCACAATATAGGCATGGCTGCCACAAAAAAAATAATTGGTCATTGTATAGAAATTGATCTAAATCAATTGACATCACGTTATGTTCTCTGTCACACCAGAGACTAATGTGGTGAGGCTGGGGCGTTCACTCAGCTGTTGCTTGTAACACATCGCTTGTGTGAGACAGACATTACCTGCCAGATGGACAAGGGTGCATTCTCTCTTCTGTCCAGGCAACTGTCACTTTGCGATGCACAGATCAGTAGACCAGTAGCATTATACCCAATCCAACAGATTCATGTCACGAAAACAAAAATTAAACTTAAAATTCCACAATTTGTTCCAATCTTGCATGTATTTATAACAAAGGTTGTAAACAGCAAATTGACACTTTTTAATCTGAGGTCTGTAATCTGACCAACACTCATACCAAGTAATCAATCCATTAATCCATCTATCAGCAAGGGTGTGTGTGCGCTTGCACACAGGGTGTGTGTGATGCGTCTGTGCAGTAGTATTGTGGTAGTAGTGCCTGTAGTTAGTGCATGTTGCATGCTGCTTCTGCTTGCTACTCTCTGCTTTCAGCTACTGCCACCGGCTAGCCCTCTCTGCAGGGGGTGAAAAGAGGAGCCAAGTGCGTAAGTCTCCTCCTGCCGGTACACAGCCTCTCCACCGCCAAGACTCCTGCAGTGCCTCCTCGTGGCCACACATGGCAACTGGGTACCTTGCGGTCCCAGGCTAAACTGTAGGGGATCTCGGATGTAGCGTGTAGAGTCGAAATTATCAAATCTAGAATTTAGTAAAGGTATGAAAATATGAAACTTTGATAAAGATATCAATTTACACTCGTAAGGGGCACCACCTTCGTAGATGAAGGACCTTTACTTATACTAATCAGTCATCAGTCTAAAGATCGTGAAATCTTTTCAATTCAGGGATTACTTTACTCTGCAAGTAAGGAAACACATAACAACTTCTCTGTAATAAATGGGAATATTTATTTAACTATTCAAGCATAACAAATTCAATGAGATAAGCAATATAAGGCACGTATATTGATCACCAGAATGAAGCACGGAAACTATGGACTAAAACAGACATGAAATGCAATGAAACAAAATAAGAATGAAAGGGAAATGATAATGAAATATGGGAATAAGAATTGGCAGCAGTAAATGGAGGTATGTATGGATCAATCAACCAGAGAAACCAGGCGGAAAGCTACGGGGCAACTAAACTATAAAAGCCTAACTTTTCCTGATCTATTTAAGTAATTTGAATCTAAACTTTTGCATCAACTCTCAGCAGTAAAGACGTGGATAATCAGAGCCTACTTTGTTCAGTTGGGAAGTCCTGCCGGTCGGGTTGTCTGGTCCCGCTGAGCTCGGAGAGACGGACTCGGCGTGGCCGGTTACCTGGCAACGGCAGACGCTGGTGGAACAGCTGGTCTCTGATGTATTATCGTCACGTCGAGGCAAGCAGCGCTACCGGCTTTTCACAGCTGTAGACAACAGGCCTCTCTGGATGTGGAACACTGCGGCGATGTTGAACCAGTGTTTGACTGCTGGTCTTGGAAGAGTTGACGTTTCTAGCTCTTCTAACTGTTATAAAAACTAAATGATCTCGTTACTAAATAGCTTCGAAAATGATCTTCGCTTGGCCGAGCGTTGATAACTTCTTAACTATTAGACGCGAGGTTCAAACTTCTTGTACGCGATTCTTAAGTTCATCTGGAGAAGACGTCTCTAACTCCAGGTTCAAACTCTAAGTTTCAGCTAAAGTCGAATTGTAGCTAAATTGTTGATCTTGGCTTCAGCAGGTTTCTTGGCGAGGGCGGAATGTTGAACTGTCTGAAAACCCAGATAAGAACATTTTATATCTCTTTGAATTCTCAGGCGTCGTTTGCCATGCAAATCACGCTTCGCGCTCTTTTTCTGTTTACTAATTAATTTCTTTGTTTGAGAAGATTTCACCCCGAACCGAGAGGGAGGGGGGAAAGGAATGCAAGAGGAATCATTCCTCTAGTCTATTTTATTTTGGGATCTATTACTAAGTGATCTTAATAAAGATTCCTTTTAAAATAATATGTCGGTATTTTACATCTCCACCAATTACTGTTGTCAATTGATCGAAATAATAAAAACCTGTCAACTTACATTCAAACTTATATAGCTAGCACATCAATATAAGGACATCAAATAAACCTTCCTGGTACAATCTGTGGCTATAAAGTCTTCACCAAGTTAACTCATATATGTAACTTGTGTTTCTAACTGCGTGATCAATATGAAAAAAACAATTTAATCATTTAATACACTCGGACGCACTGACATTTTATACTGACATGTCGTTGCTATAAATGACCACAAGGTGGCAGTGTAGGACCATGGAAATAGGAGAGTGTCTCTGGATGAATATCTGATACACTTCAATCATTTAACACATCATGGTCTATGCATGTAACTTTTAGCTATTGAACATCTTCAACATATATATGGGCCTATAGTTAATACATCTAGTATACTTCAAACTACAAAATAGATCCATTAAAGACATTGGGAAAATATAGTTGAAAGTAGGTTTTAAAGGAATGTGAAAAGGGAAGAGATTTATGACTGTCCTGATTCAGAGAGGGGTTAGTGATGAGACTCTGGAAAGTGTCAACAGCAGTCTTTGGTTCCTTCGTATTGACACGGTGTGTATTCCCGTTCTCACCCAATGTTGACTGTCCCTTCTGATTAACCAGAACAGTCTGGTACTCCAAATGAAGAAAGGAGGGTGATTCCCTATATTCAGATGTGTGAGACGTATGGATGTGTGATTGTATAGTTCATTAGTATTCCTGAGTTCTTGAGTCCTTCTCCTCCTGATGGCTGAAAGATAAAGGTCGTTAATTGTGGAATGTGTGAGTTTCAAAGCTCTTCGCTGGGTTGGTATCCTGTCGTTAATTTCCTGAGCTGTCCTGTGGAGACATCTCTGGCTGGCATAGACTCAACTCCTTGAGCCATGGACTGTGTCAATTCGACACCTTTATGGCCACTTGTTGTGGTAGGCCATTTGGTGTTGATTCAAGAAAGCAACAGAAAGGTTGTGGGCTTTCTGCAAATGTCTCCCTGGTATCGCTACATGGAGCAGCAGTGGGCCCCAGAGACAAGGTGCGCAGGCCCACAGGTGTGTGGACACGCCCTGGCGCCTCTCAACCACTGTCCCAGCTATGGGCAAATAGCATGAGCAGATGGGGCTCAGCCATGAAAGGCAACCCATCTAGGAGAAGGTCACTCCGAACAAAAACCATGGGTGCTGCTCGCACCTGGCTCCGTGCCGCATGCCACCTGAAGGTAACGGAGGAAAGGGCGGATAAGGGCTTATGCCTAAAACGGCCAGAGTAGGGCTGAGAGGAGTTGCGCCCCACAGCCCTCACATAGCATTGTAAAGCCTAACAATGGAGAATCCAGTTATTGAGAATCCTATACTTCCAGCGGCGGGAGTCCGCAGGAATCACGCAGCAGACGGTGGTGCTGGTCTTCCCCCCAGTGGACAGCATGACGATGGGACCCCAAACCCGAAAGGGAGAGTTCAGTCTGACTACAGCACACGGTCTAATGCACTCTTGCGTTGTCGGAGACCATTTACTATGGGAACCTTCAATGCAAACACAGTGAGAGAAGAAGCGAGGTTGGCGGAGCTTGCACACTGTGCCGAAGAAAGGGGAGTGGAGATCCTGGGAGTCCAGGAGCACAGGAGAGTACATGCTGATGATCCGATCGTGTATTGCAGAATGGAGAGATGCTCGTTCATCACCTCATCTGCATGGCGAAACGAGGCCCAGGCTGCTACAGGTGGCGTGGGGCTAATGCTGAGTTCTCGGGCATGTAAGGCTCTCCGTAGAGTTCACCATCACACCGAGAGGATCCTTATCGCAGATTTCGATGGTAACCCAGTTACAACCATCATGGTCGTGTACTCACCTACCAACGTAGCACCAGTCGAGGAAGTAGAGAAGTTCTACGAGGACCTTACAACAGCAGTCTGTGATGTCCCGGCTCACAACTTCCTAGCAATTCTGGGCGACTTCAATGCGAGGCTTGGACCAGAGGACGCACCCTTCACGTACCACAACACCACTAACCGCAATGGCGAATATCTTGTTGCCCTACTTATGGAACACGAGCTACTGGCTGCGAACACCCTGTTCCGGAAAAGAATGGGCAAGAGATGGACCTTCCAGGACAGGGCTACCGGTATGTTACATATTATATATATACATACATTGACTACATACTGGTAAGGCGCAGGTGGAGGAACTCTATCCTGAACGCTGAACCTTACAGCACGTTCGACTCTGTGGGCTCTGATCATCGAGTGGCTTCCATGAGGGTGCGACTGAGCCTGAGGGTCCCCAAGCCAAGCCCGAGGATCCGATATGACTGGAAGGCGTTCTCGACAAGTCCTGACCTTCAAGCCAGATACACAGTGGAGGTGAGAAATCGCTTTCAACTACTGGGTGTGGAGGAGGATCCTGATGCAAAGTACGGGCGGTTTGTCACTGCGAATGTGGAGGTGACTAGGATGTGTGTGCCGGTGATGGAGAAGATCAGAATCTCCCCGAGGGCCAAGCATCCGGAGGTCGTGGTGGCACGTGAAAAAGTGGAGGATGCACGCCGAAGCTTCGATCACGAGCGGACTACGGAGAATCGTGAGGTATTGAATGAGGCCAAACAGCTTCTCTTCAATACTTACGACAAGATCAAGGGGGAGGAGCTGATGGGGAGGGTGTGGAGAGTGGAGGCAGCTCAGGGTGAACAACAGTATGGGGAGTCATGGAGGGTCATAAATGAGATGTGTGGGCGCAAAAGGTCAAAGGAGGGACAGGTTGCAGGCAGCAGCCCGGAAGAGAGAGTGACCTCCTGGTTCACCCACTTCCGGAATCTCCTAGGCACACACCTGACAGTGGATGGAGCTGAGGAGGACATACCTGCAGTCCTTACAAATCTCAATATTGATGATGGTCCCTTTACAGTCAGGGAGTTCGCCAGAGTGAAATCCACTCTGAAGCAGGGAAAAAGTGCTGGGCCGGACGGCATTCCCCCAGAGGTCTTTAAGAATTGCGATCTTGACATCATCCTGGAGATTTGCAACCTTGCTCTGATGAAAAACAACATGCCTGATATGTGGTCTCTCTAACATCATCCCAGTGCCTAAATCTGGAGACCTCTCGCAACCAGACAACTACCGCGGCATCAGTCTGACATGTGTCATTGCAAAGATGTACAACCGCATGATACTAAAGCGGATACGGTGTGCCATCGACCCCTACTTGAGAGAGAACCAAAATGGCTTTCGAGAGGGAAGAACCACCGTAGCCCAGATCGGAGGTGAAAAAGAACAACCTGACAGCGGTGCTGTGTTTTATCGATTTCAAAAAGGCATTTGACTCGATACACAGAGGCGTGATGATAAAGATACTCAAGGCTTACGGTGTCCCTCCCAACCTACTCCGGGCCATAGGGACCATGTACACGGGTACAAGAGCCAAGGTAGTGACCCCAGACGGCAACAGCGAAGAGTTTGACATCCTGGCGGGGGTGTTGCAAGGGGACACCCTTGCCCCCTTCTTCTTCATTATAGTCCTGGACTATGCACTTAGGCAAGCCATCAGTGGACGGGAGCAGGAACTCGGCCTCACTATTACACCTAGGAGGTCTAGACGACTCCCTGCTGTAGTCCTAACGGACCTAGACTATGCAGATGACATCAGCCTGCTATCTGACCGTATGGAGCAGACACAGGAGCTCTTGACCAGAGTGGAGACAGAGTGTGCCAAGGTTGGGCTCAGGCTAAATGCCAAGAAAACCGAGGTTATCACCTACAACATCCTCCCGGACCATCCACCTCTTAAGACAACAGGAGGCACTGCTCTAAAAGAAGTCAATGACTTCAAATACTTGGGCTCATGGGTCAAATCGTCAGAGCAAGACCTTAAAGTGAGGAAGGCGCTCGCATGGAAGGCTCTGAACGGCATGGCCAGTGTGTGGAACTCCAACCTCCCCCGACATATCAAGCTCAGCTTCTTCTCTGCGACTGTAGAGTCCGTTCTCCTATATGGCTGTGAATGCTGGACCCTGAAGCCCAACCTGCAGAAGTCCCTGGATGGGTGCTACACTAGAATGCTGCGTGCAGTACTAAACATCGACCAGAACGAGCACGTTACCAACAAGCATCTGTATGGGGGGTTACCAAGGTTGAGTGAGAAGATAGCATTCAGGAGAATGAGGCTAGCCGGTCACTGCCAGAGACACCGGGAGCTCCCAGTCAGCAAACTGGTGCTGTGGGAGCCAACACATGGGCATCGATCACGAGGGCGTCCCACACCAATGTACGTGGACGTACTAAAGAAAGATGCAGGGGCGGAAAGTACTGGCGAGCTAGCCAGATGCATGGAGGATCGAGATGACTGGAAACGCCGCTGGAGGGCTCGTCCGAGGACGACCTAGAGAGATCTATTGAAATTAAGTCTTGTCATTGTTCAGGGATTTCATTAAAGTTTTTGTTGTAGGGCATTCTGGTGGCTCAGTGGGCTAAGGAGCATACCATGTGAATGGTAAGGGATGAACCAGTAATAAATGCCAACTCAACTCAACCCAACTCAACTTTATTGTCCCACTAACGGAAATTGGGTTTGCAGCTATGGTAAACCGAGTGGACCACATCAATCAAAACAAAACAAAACAAAACTAGAAGGTCACTCGGAGAGCCCAGACCTCTGCCAAGGTTCGTGCTATTATTGCTTGTTCGTGAGTCGGATCTGGATCCGCTCCAAAATTGAATGGGTTCTTCCTTGGCCCATGCTACACCCTTCCACAAAGTTTCATGAAAATCGGGCCAGTAGTTCCGTAATCCTGCTAACAGACAAATAAACAAACAAACAAACAAACAAACAAACAAACGGCACCAAAAACATAACCTCCTTGGCGGAGGTAACAAAACAAGATCATTTCAGAAGGGCTCCTCACATGTACCATTGTACAATAAAGATCAAGACAATGGATTAAACCAGTGTAAAAGGAATCTCCATATAATCATAGTCCATATGATTACCAACAACATGTTTCATGAATAAGTCATTGCTGAAAAGGGTTGGTGTTACCAGTAACATTAACATTATTACTATCTGGATTTGTAGTTTTAATGGTGCTTTTAAACCTTCCGTCTACCATGTTCTACACATTGTGGCTTCCCTTCTGATTTTCTTTCCAGGAAATAGAGCATTTATCAATACACAGGATATGATATTATTATCCCTTGTGCATTAATCCAAGGTGAGCATTCATATAGAAGCCCAATTCAGAGTTTAACAGAATGATATACTACTATACAAATGAGTACCATAGAAATCATAAATAGAAAACACTACTTTACAATACACACTACAATCAATATTCCTTTCTATTCAGAACATAAAAAATGTTTAAAATAATTGTGATGTTTTGGAGCACTGTAACCGATTCCTGATTTATAAGTTATGAATCACATAACGGTGTTGTAACGTTGATGTTAATGTTAGCTAACATGGTTGACACACCAGGATATTCCATTCTCAACACTAGCCAATGTTAGCTGGCTAGCTAATAACAATAATAAGAACAGTAATAGTATAATAAACTAAGCAACAGATGTCAGTGTCCACACATGGCGATTACCTAATGTTACATGGCTATGTCTCGTAGTTACATTAGCAGTTAGCCTATTATGCATCTTGTGTGGATGTGGATGCCGACATAAGTTTAATATTTACAGTAAGTTATTATTCAAAATTAACCAACAACAGTGAGGGAACATACAGTACGTTTACCAACCATGTACCATGGAGAGCCGAGAGTGTGCAAGTTTTCATTCAACATAAAACACAAGTTCAAATCTATTCTACATGTTCTCAGCTGTTCAGATTTACCTTTATAGTAAAGGCCATTATAGCTTCCCTGCACACCAGTGTTCCTACAAAATGTGCTCATAACGTACTCTTTTACTTTACTCTTTTAAAGCAGGCTATTTATGTAGGTTGTAGTGTTCCATCACCTTGTACTTTTGTAAATCTTTTTAATCTTTATGTTTTCCAAATATATACATCTTTCCCTCATGTCTTTCAGTATGCTTGATTAGTCTAGAGCAGGGGTGGCCAAAGTTTTCGGCTCTGTGGGCCAAAATGTAATCTCACCAGTGAGCCACGGGCCAAAATATATAAGCATGTTATAATCATTTTGAAATGCAAACTTATAATTGTTATCAATATTCTTTTCTCAATGACCTCTAGTACAACAGTTCTCCCAATCTCCCAAACAAGTTCTCGTGTTTATTCAACATTTTAACAAGGGTTTTCTGCTGAATCAAAATTTCATTTTTTCTTTTTTCAAAAAAAATGTTTGATACAACTGATTATGTAAATACAACTATGTACTGTACTCTATTTGTAAAAAAAAAAAAAAACATTCCCTGTAAAAAACAAACAAAATAAGAATAACTTATAAAAGCTGCCTGAGCTTGAAAAAACAACTGTAACCAGTTACCAAATTACTGTAAGTTAGGCAAACTAAAGATGTATATTTTTGAAAAATGTATTTAACCAGCTAAGTCTATAGAGGAGGGGGTGGGGGGTCATCGCAGGAAACGTTACTAACTGCTGACTGACTCCCTCCTGACCTGAATATGCCTCCTGATGCCCTCAGCTGCAGCGTGGGAAAACTATCAATACAGACACACATACCTGACTCCCGCGCTGTGGTTTCTTGGCGTGTCTATTTTAACTTTCTCTTTACAGCCCCTGACGGTGTTTTCTCTTTGGCAGAGCCATACTGCATCATCACCAGTAACGTTGCTCTTGCACTTGACTTCTAGAGTCCGCTTGTAATTGTCACCGGCGTACGCCAAAACCGCCGCGTAGCCTCTACACTGGTTGTTATAGAACATGTGAAGTGATGCACCGCCGCTGGGTGCCTACGTCAAGTCCGAGCGCCCCGGTGATTTACGTGCTGTGGACATGTATTATGGGAAAATAACGTTTCTCCACCACAAACTGAATTACGTTCCTCTGCCAGGTTGGTTAACGGTTAAGTTTAGGCAAGTAAAACGACTTTGGTTAAGTTTAGACAAGTAAAACAAGTTATGTTAAGGTTAGGGTAAAGGTTATAGTTAAGTTTAGGCAAGTAAAACAACTTTGTTAAGGTTTGGGTTAAGGTTATGGTTAGGCAACTAAAACAACTTGGTTAAGGTAGGGGAAGGGCTTGGTCATGGTTAAATAAGAAAAACGTATGTTAAAAATGAAAATGTCCTTTGAAAACGCTGGGAATCAAACCCTGGTCACCGGCATCAAAGGCAAACGCATACACTAGTGATGCGCGGATTGCAGTTATATCCGCGGGCACCGCGGTTAATCCGCGGATCGGGCGGGTCGGGTCATAAAAATTAACATTCTGATTAATAGCGGATGGGTTGCGGGTGGGTGAAATAATACATCATTAACTTTTACTTTAAATAAATGTTTATTTATTTAAAACCAGCCTACTTCAGTGTAATATGTTACCATATCATCACGCTTACATATAACCCACTGAGAAATAATGGTAATGTGTGATCGGGTGCGCATAAAAAAAACCCAAACATTTTTGAGTTCATTAAATACCTGCAGCGATCCCACCGCAGCAGAAACGATAAGTGCGTCTCCCCATTAAGAGAGACGCTGTGTAGACACTAATAACAATTATTTCTATTATACAAGAGAGAAACGTGACCGCAGCATAAATATGAAACTGTATTGCAAAGGCACAGTTCACCATGGAAACGTTTAATTACTGAAAGCAGCCTCTCTAATCTTTAAAGTAAATCGTTAAAGAAAACACTCATACATCAATACAACGAACACACAATAAAGAAATCACATAGAAAGCTTGCACTGCTCGACATAATTTAAAAGGCAATATAGAGGTGGAGTGAAATGTCCATGCGGGTGCGGGGTGGGTGCGGGTCTATAAATCATAGAAAATAATTCGTTCGGGTGGGTGGCGGGTGGATGATTTATGCGTACATGCGGATTCGGATGGCGTCAGAGCCGATCCGCGCATCACTAGCATACGCCCATCCACCACCCCGACCACAATGCCCTTACTGGCCACTGTGCTACCACAATGTGACACTACTTCCTGTTTATGTCTCCTTCACGTAACCGTTTCGTGCTGGGAATACAGAAATGTAACACTTTACGTTCCACCAACACGTAATTTGCTGTTAACAAGTTTGAAAAATTTGAGTATTTGGATCTTCAGCAATTTATTTGACAGCCAAAAGTCCTGTAGAGATCAGTACATGGAAGGATAGGTAATAATGTTTTTAAACGTAGTAGTAGTATGAGCTGTAGTAAAAGAAGTAGTTGTAATATCAGTAGTAGAAGTAATAGAATTAGCAGTAGTAGTAGTAGTAGTATTTGGACTGTACGCATTAGAAACAGTAGAAGTAGCAATAGTAGTATTAGGAGCAGTAGTAGTAGCAGCAGTAATAGTTATACTACAGTAATAGTGATGGAAGTAGTTAAAGTAGTCATAATAGTATTAGTAGCAGTAAGCTTGAAATAGTAGCAGTTGTAGTAGTGTGTGTGGTGTATGTGTATACATGTGTGTGGTGTATGTCTGTATACATGTGTGTGGATGTGTGTGTGTGAGTATGTGTGGGATCATGTGTGTGTGTGTGTCTGTGTGCGTGTGTGTGTGTGTGTTTTAGTAGTAGTATTACTAGTAGTTGTAGCAGTAATACTAACAGTAGTAGCACGGATAGCAGTGGAAGTGTTTGAAGCAGTTGAAGTTTGAAGGAGTTTAAGTAGTTTAGTAGTAGTACTACAAATTGTAGTTAAAGTGTTTGAAGTAGATGAAATAGTAGCTGAAGTAATACTTGTAGTAGTAGCAGTAGCAAGAGTAAAAGAGTGTACCTTTAAGTGTACCTGGCTCCCTTCATTGTGTGTGAGGACAGGACTAACTGAAGATTGTGATGTATAATATGTGTATGTAGTGTTAAAATTGTGGGAATTATCACAGTTAAAAAAATGTGTATGTTTTGTGAAAAGCACAGCCTGTAAAGTCTGTGGAGTGGCTAGAGTGTGTGATGACATCACACACTCTAGCAGAGCTGAACATTCCGCCAAGCACACCATTCCCGAATACGCTGAACATTTTCAAGTTTGAACGGTGTTGATAGCTTAAACTAAAAAAAATAATTACATTACAAAAACATGGCGGAACAATAAATAAATAAAGAATTATTAGTGGGCTAGCTGTAAGCTAGTTAGTGGGCTAGCTTACAGCTAGCCCACTAACAGTGTTGGGGGTAACGTGTTACAAAGTAACACGTTACAGTAATCAGATTACTTTTTCGTGGTAACGATTAACTTAACGCATTAGTTTTTCAATTTATGTAATCAGTTATTAGTTACTTTCTCAAAGTTACATTTCGCTACTTTTATTTTTCTTTCAACTGGTTAAATGTTTAGTTAGTGGAAATTAAAAAAAAATTAAGGTATTGTACGCTACATGATGTTATTACAGCAGACTGAGCAGCAGGCTGCGGTGCGGTGGAGGCTTGTAGGTTACAACTCGCGTTCAGAATGAACACAACAATAAACTGCAGAACTTGGAAATATTCACATTAGTTTGAACTGATCGAAGAGAAGGATAAGAACATTATTGTTAACTGTAAGTTTAGCTTTCACTGTCATACATAAGATTTGAATTGAAAGCGCTTGTGAGCACAGTCTGCCGTTTATTTTGAGACCAGACCAGATCAGGCTCCGTTGATCACCGGGTGAAGTTAGTTTGAAGTTTGATATTCACCGGTTGATGCACTTTTTAACGTCAATAGCTCCGTGTCAGTAGCATATTTTTGCTTAAATTAGTTAGTTACTTTTTTATAGAGAGGAACACGGAGCCAATGTTTCACAGTGTTGATAAAGTCAAAATCACCTGCGGTTGTGATGCAGTGATGGCAGAAAGGCATCCAGTTGGTCCAAACCCCCACTGAGTATTTACTGTGGAACCAGGTAACTGAAAGCTGCCTTGATGTTTTCTTTAGACAACAGTAGATTGTTACTTAAGGCTGTGACCCAGACGTGATGATTAGTGATGATTTCTGTACATTAAGAGTAATGACATAAGCAGAAGACGCATTTTAAAGGCATGATTTTACGTGGGTAACGTGAAAGTACTCTAACGCGTTACTTTTAATAAAGACTAACTTAGTAACGTAACTAGTTACTATTTAGGGCAAGTAACAAAGTAAAGTAACTAGTTAGTTTCAAAAGTAACTTTCCCCAACACTGCCCACTAATAATAATTAGAAAAAATTAAGACAATCATAAATGACGTAAAACAAAAAAAGAGAGGAAAGTTCTAGTGCAAGATTATAGAGAATGTATGGTATATATGGTAAAGTATATGTATGTACAACAATAGTGAGCGCCCTGATCCATGTCAAGTTCAATTAGGTATGAGTTAGTCCATCCCTTATAAGTAAGTTCAACTAGATGTTGATCAAAACATCTGAACTGTTCCCACCCTGTCATTGCCTCTTAATATCTTAGAGATATCCAAATGCTTTAACAGATTGCATCAAAATTTTCACTCTTGCTCCTATGAATGTAAGTCACTTCATGTTTACTTGTTCAACAGAAACTGGAAGAGATCTGCATTACATATAGCTGCAAAACATGGATTTTTACAAATTACGAATTTATCTGCTAATATAGACTTTTCCTGACGTGGGTAATAAAACAAAGTATTTCCATGCACTATGTTGCCAGTGTAGGTTTTACAGAGAAATTACAATGACAGAATCAAAGACTAATAATACTTATATGTGCCTGTGCTGATGTCTTTAGGAATTTAATAAAAAATAAGAAAATATTGCATAATAATTTTAAGTACTGTAAATGCAAAAATTTACTTCACCCGTTGTGGGTCAAAATGACTAAGCAAGGTTCAAAAGTCTTCTGTGGATTCTTTATTCAGACATGCATGGTTCAGTTCAGTGTTCCAAACAAGCAACAAAGAAGTGACCAAGAACGGAGTTCAGGATCCACTTATATAGGTTAAAGTAAACAAAACTATAAATCTTGGCCCATAGCCAAACCTACTTGGCTCAAAACCAACCCACTAGTTCAGACTTTTAACTGCATGTCCACCTATAGAATCACTCAAAACCACACATAACCATATATAGTGATCATGCATGCATTCAAGCACTGATTACATCATTATAGTAAGCAGGACAAAAGACACTCCACTTTCCAGGACAAAGGAAAGCAAGAACAGAGTGTACTATCCATATAAAAAAGCACAATATTAATTTTATTTCTTACATTCCTCCCTTTTGTCACAAGGTGACAACTAAGATTAAAATAAAATAACACCAGATACATCCTACTCTATGTATACTTCACTTAAACAGTGAGGAAAACATCTCTTCTAAGAGTTACAAACAAGCTTCAATCAACACGAATAAAAACCAGAAATAAAGGAAAACAAAAAAGGAATAAAAAAAACCCTCGTCTTCAACCCATGAGCTTTACACTCAGTAGAGGGCTACCACTCTGGAGAGGTTTACTAGCACATTCGATGCAGAGTGGTTTCCCCTCGTTCATCTAAGAGCTGCTTCGTCGTTGTCACTATCATCCTAGAAGACAGATGCATTTTGCAAAATGGGAAAGACAGGGAAAAAGAACAGCAGCTTTAGCTGCAGCATCAGCAACAGCATTTCCCTATGAAACTGGATCAACACCACTTGTATGAGCCTGACAATTACAAACAGCATGAAAATTATGACACATTGAAAGCATACTGAGAGTCTGCATAGACCATGATATCTTCTCCAGCACCTAGAATAAAAGCACGAGTTAAGACAAAGAGTTCTGCTGCTTGCGCAGAAAGATGTCCTGTTGAACCCTCTACAAAGAAAACAAAGTCAGGGTTAGTCAGTGGTATGTTAAACAAGGCATCACAAAGTTTGGTAGCAATGTCAATCACTTGCAAACAGCAGTGGGGTTCACTTTCCTCTGTTGTAGGAAGAAGTATGGAAGGGTTAAGGACAGTACAACACTTCAAAGTAACATAAGACATAATAAGTAGAACATTCTCCCAATGCAGCATCTTCGCAGGAGTCAGGTAAGCAGTCTTAGCCTAAAGGATGAGAGAATGAACAGCATATGGAACATGTACAGTTAAGGGACACATAGCAACAAGGTCAGCAGTTGCAAGGACAGCTTCAGTAGCTGCAGCAACAGACCTTAGGCACGAGACCATTGCTCTCTCAGTTGTAGACAGATGTTTAGAAAAATAACCAACAAGGCGTTGCTTGTCACCATGGGACTAAGTTAAAACAGCTGACATAAACCCATCTCGTTCAGAGACAAACAGATTAAAGGGTTTACTATGGTCAGGGAGTCCTAAACAGGGAAAATTAGAAAGAGCTAATTTCAAGTTAGTAAATGCTTTGTCAGCTTCAGTAGTCCAAGTCAGGAAGTCAGTCATGGCCAAATGTTTACCACTGTGCACGATGTCATACAGTGGTTGAGATATCTCTGCATAGTCACGTATCCATGGGCGGCAGTAGCCTACAAGACCCCAAAACAACATAATTTGCTGTTTTATTTGAGGTTTTGGTACCTCCAAAATTGCTGTAACGCATTCGGGACCGAGTTTACGACCTTCAGGTGTGACTATATGTCCTAGATAACGTACGGACTGTAAAACCAGCTGGATTTTGGTTTTGAGACCTTGTGTCCGTTCTCTGCTAAGTAACAGAGAATGGAGACAGTGTCTGTTTTGCAGGCCTGCTCAGAAATGGAACACAACAACAAATCATCCACATGCTGTATCAATGTACTACCACAAGGAACCTCCCAACCTGAGAGGTTCTCAGCTACAGCCAAAGCAAACAAAGTGGGGCTGCTTGAGAAACCCTGAGGCATACGAGTCCATGTGTAGCACTTACCATTGAAAGTGAAAGCAAACCAGAACTGGAAGTTAAGATGCACAGGAATGCTGAAAAAAGCATTAGCCAAATCAATCACAGTAAACCAACAAGAATCAGATGGGACCTGAGACATTAAAGTTACCACATTTGGTACTGTGGGCGCTGGATGTTGCACAGCGTCATTTACAGCTCTCAAATCCTGAACAGGTCTCCAACCACCATTAGGCTTCCTAATGGGCAGAAGAGGGGTATTACAAAGAGAATGAGGACGCTCCACGACGGCACCTTGTTTTTTCAGTGACTCAATATCAGGAGCAATTCCCTCCACAGCCTCTAGGCTGAGGGGATATTGCCTCTTACATGGTCTGAAAGAGGATTTAGGTTTTACCACTACAGGTGTTGCAGTTTCCTACAACCAAAATCAAAACCGCTAGTAGCCCATAGTATAGGCGGAACCTTGGAAATCATATTTTCTTCTTCAGTTGTTAAAGGCATATGAACAAAAGAGGTGGTGTCTGGTTCTTGGTGAAGAAGAACATCCTCATCTACATGCTCTTGAGATCCTAAAAATAACCCTCATATGTTGTCATAGTAAAAATACCTAGCATCTTAGAAGAAAGAATGATACCTTCCGGACTGCAGTACATATTTATTCCCAAAGCACACATGAGATCACGCCCTAACAAATTTACTGGACAAAAATCTGTCAACAAGAAAGGATGATCTCCTAAGTAATCACCATAAGTGACAGAAAATGGTTCAGAAATCGGTTCTAACACCGGAACTCCTAATGAGCCAACTGTTTTAAGAAATTTTGTCATTTTGGGCGCATTTGGGAGTAATTTGGACTGCACAACGGAAACATCAGCACCAGAATCAACCCAAAAAAAAAAAGGGCACCACTACATTTCCTACTTTCAAACTTAATTTAGCTGCTTTCTGTTTCCTTGGGTCTAATTTAGAGTACTGACCTTGAGTTATAATAGGGTCAGTGTCTGCCTATCCATCTGAACTATCCTGTTCACCTATCTGGCCTGTCCCCGCTATCTCCTATGGGTTAGCTGGCTGGAATCCTGGAGCATTCACAGACAGGCTTGAGGGTTGCATGTGGCCAGGATCCATCAGGTGCATTCTCACGTCTTTGTATGCCAGACCTGTGATCTGATGAACAATCACGAGCCATATGACCATACCCCCCACAGTTGAAACACCTTAGACGTTGCTGGTTGTAAAACTGTGTGGGTGGCCCTCTTCCATAGTCTCTTCCTCCACGTCCTCGTCCTCTTCCTCGTCCTCTGCGCATTTCATTGCCCCAAGTTCCCGTCTGTTGATAAAACATTAACTGTGCAGATTGGATCTTCTTACTGTGTCTTTGCTCGATGTCAGTCTGGTTCCTTTCCGCATGGAGGACATGAGCCCAGACTTCGCTGAGGGGTTTGGTTTCCCAGGCGATGCACGTAGTCATGGTCTGATTCTTCAGAGTTGGATGGAGGCCTTGTATCAACGCAGTCTTCAGCAGGTTGTTGTAGGCATCATTATCCTGGTCAACACCAGAATGGGCAGCAAACACAGATTCCATTCTAGCACGATAATCAGTAGCAGACTCACCATCATTCTGCTTGGTCCTGTAGATTTTTGGCCAACTGGTACGCAGGGAAAGCGCGGTTTTCACAGCAAAGTAGAGCTCATCCACCTGGTCTCTGTATTCCTGGTAGCCTGGATCATAGATTGTGTCCCAGCTGGCTGGCTTGATGTTCGGCCATTTTAACAGAAAACACCTGCGACATACTGCTTCCACCTCTGCCAACGTAGGATTATACATTATCAACAACTGTTTCATTGCAACCTCCCTTTTCTCACCTCCGGTTTTGTGGGGATCCAGCAGATCTTTGGAAACTTCCTTCAGCTCATCAGGTTGCCATGGCCTGTGGACCAGGACATGCGATTGCCAGAGGCCTTGACTGTTATCTGATTGTGGATTTGGATACATCATCATAGGCATCTGGTACACTGTCTCTGTCTGTAGGTTCGCTGCCATGCTACGAGTCTGTGGGCGGTGTGAAACAGAAGTACCAGAGGCAAAACCTACATTTGAAGGAGGAGTTAAAAGCCCCAATGAAACCTCCTTCTCCTTGAGCTCAGACCCTCCCACAGTTTGTAGTGATGGATAAACAGTGGATGGTTGAGGTGGAGCCTGAGATGTAGGAGGGGCTGAAGCTGCCATCTTTAGGACCGCCCCCTTGTTGTCATCTTCCTCATCATCACTCTCGTCGTCACACATTCCTGATGGTGGAGTTGTGCGAGAAAGAGCATGGGGGGAAGCAGGTCCCTCTCTCTGTCCCTACTTTTCTTCTTCTTTTTCCTTCTGCTAACCCTTTCTTCTTCTCTCTTAGTCATCTCTTCTGTCCCTTTTGAAAGCATCACATTAGCTATGAACTTTACTGCTTTAGCTTCTGCTTCTCGCTCCCACTTTTGGAACGCATTCCAATTTACCTTCTTTTTACTCTCCTCACTCAATTTCATCTTTTCCTGCTCTTCTTTTTCTTCTAGCATAACCCTACATCTAGTTAAACAGTTTACGCTCAGAGTGCCTCTTATGGGAAAAACACCTTCAGTAACGTAGTGCCAAAACGGAACATCCTCAACCACGCTTTTTCCCCATTTTTCTTCTATCACTTTTACAGGACCTGCAAGTGGGTCTGAAAGTAGTTCTACTTTTCCTAGTGTGCTTTCCATCTCGCTCTCAGTTGTGGTTGCTTTCTTTTGTTTTTAGAAGGCCAGTGTGGCCTCTTCCCTAGACACAATTTATGATGCTGGTGTCCAGCACCGACAAGCTACTTCTCCCCTCTTTGCTTTCTCTGCTCTGCAACTTTACTCACTTTCTTTTTTTTTTCTTTCTTTTTACCACTCGGACCACACAATAAAATCCCCCTTGACAAATAACTATGTCAAAAGTATTTTACACTAAATATCACAATAAGTATCTATTTTCTAAATTTTATAGGCGATGACTCCTCTATACCCGCTATGATAAACATATATCATTATTATTATTATTATTATTCCAACATACACTATTAATTTCGGTACCTTGACAACCACTACTACTCTATTACACACCTATCACTCATTCACAACTTCATTCACACAATGCCAATGAAATGAACCATGATATCAGCCAGGTAGTTTGTACGACACTTTCGTTCAGAGCAACGTACCCTTTGTGTGGATAAATACCCACAGGACACTGATATCACCGCTTCATTCCCATCCACTCACAGTATATCACAAACAATATCTCCCCTTAAAAACTTTTTTTTTCCTCCTTTTTTTTTCTTTTCTTTTTTCACTTAGGATCCCTTTCTACCCCCTGGGCTATTTCTCTTTCTACCCCCTGGGCTTTGTCCCTGACAATCTTCCTTATCTAATAACGGCAACCTCCCTGAGGCCTAACTATCCTCCCTGAGCTAAAATTTTACGCCCCCATTAACTACCTAGGTTTTTTCTTTTCTCTTACTTGTTGCAACTATGAGAATACCTCCCTGAGGAAAAATGTTTTACTCCCTCCCTGAGGAAGAGAAAAAAAATTCACAGAAACTCACCACTTGCTCTTTAAAATAGATGGACGACCCACTGAACGCCACCCGTGCCTGACTTTGGGCGGGATCCAGACCTCCTTTGCTGGAGCGGAACTATCCCTGAGTCTCCTAGAGACTCCTGCCGGCAGTTGACCCTCAGTCTAGCCCCAGGCGTCGCTCAGTGCTGTGTCCATCCCATCCTCGTCGCCAAACTGTAAATGCAAAAATTTACTTCACCCGTTGTGGGTCAAAATGACTAAGCAAGGTTCAAAAGTCTTCTGTGGATTCTTTATTCAGACATGCATGGTTCAGTTCAGTGTTCCAAACAAGCAACAAAGAAGTGACCAAGAACGGAGTTCAGGATCCACTTATATAGGTTAAAGTAAACAAAACTATAAATCTTGGCCCATAGCCAAACCTACTTGGCTCAAAACCAACCCACTAGTTCAGACTTTTAACTGCATGTCCACCTATAGAATCACTCAAAACCACACATAACCATATATAGTGATCATGCATGCATTCAAGCACTGATTACATCATTATAGTAAGCAGGACAAAAGACACTCCACTTTCCAGGACAAAGGAAAGCAAGAACAGAGTGTACTATCCATATAAAAAAGCACAATATTAATTTTATTTCTTACAGTACCCTGACAAGTTTTACCTGATACACATTACTTAAGATTCAGATTTTCGTTTCTATCCCTGAAATGTGAATAAACTTTGCCCAAATCCCCCAGTATCCATGCTGTAAGCAACATCCACCCAGATATTGGCTTTACAGAAATTATGTTTATCCCTACCACCTTGGAAAATTTGCAATTTAAAATCACCATTTAGATTCTAACATAAAGTTGGCACTGCAGGTTTAAGTGAGGTGCCTCCATTGGGTTTGGAAAATGCAGATTTGGCTTCATTAGCTGCTTTCACATTCCTCTCTCTTTGAACTGCTGTGCTGACCTGAGTGGAATGGGATGGAAAAGGGTTTGGTGTGATTTGTTTCACACTCTGTCTTGTGTCTCAATCAGTTTTTCAGAGCTGCCTGCACGTATTGATTGGGCGCTTGGTAATGTCGTTTTTGCCACTCTTTTTTTGCCCCCCCTCTTTCTGTAGAAAAGACTTGCAGAGGATTTCTTCTCCTCTGGAGTTAAACTTTCCAAGCCAGTGCTGGGGCCTGATCAATTGTATTTCCTGAATAAGAAATTTAACAAGGACATCAATGCTGCAATGAAGGATGGCCTTTTGCCTAAAACAAGGTTTTCATTTGGTTTGAGGGTCCTTTTAATGCTCTCTGGGCTGCCAGTTGTAAAATGCAAATGCATGTAACCGCTGTGTGCTACTCTCTGTCATAAGCTGGGCAGCGGGTGGCTACAGTTGACAAGGTGTTGTATCCATTTTTTTTCATGAGTGAGTTCATCTAAGACCTCAGGCCAACTTAGAAGAGTGAATCAAATTGAGCTGAATCTCTGCCCAGGAATGAGAGCGAAGGGCCTCCATGTAGGGAGGGTTGGACATCATGCTACTGCACTGTAACCCCACGTACCCATTAGCCCAGTGGTTCTCAACCTTTTTTGAATGAATGCCCCACAACCTAATGCCTAGACCTCTTGCCACCCCCCATCAATGAGAAAGCAATTGAAACCCCTGTATATTGATATTTATGATTAAAACTGTGAGTTTTTCATAAGCTTATGTGAGATATGCCCACTGTATTCATAGCCATTGTGGCCCTGCCATTAAACACAGTTTGGTATTTATTATGTTTCTTAGATCAAACAATAATGTATGTGTATTGTTAAATGTCAAACATTACCTAGGCTCCTTAATTGATTGAATAAGTATAACCAATCACAGTTCAACAGAAATTAAAATAATAATAAGTACAATGAGCAGAATATACAAAGAACATGGTAAGGAACTAACTGTCATTAACGGTACTTGCAAAAAGAGGGGACAGGCTGAGTATAAGGCCCGGATCTACTAACATAACAGCAATTCCAGGCACAGCGCAAAAGCAATTGCGGGTGAATTTGGTACCGCCAACGCAAGGTATTTACTAAAGTAGGGCACGCAAATGAACGGAGGCGCAGATAATTAATTATTGCGACTGTGCTAATATAATGGTCAAGCAATGCGCACAATAGCCCATTAGTGGCAACGTAATGATGGGCAAAAGAAGCGCAAATGTCTCTCCAGTGGAGCTGAAAGTGTTGGTGGCAGAGAAAACCCCAAAGAGCTGCAAAGAGATGTTTTCCCAGCGCATAAAAAGTCACTCTGGAACGACATAACAAATAAAGCTAATGCAGTTGGGCACCACAAGCGCGATTTAGCGGAGGTAAAAAGCGCTGGTATGATATGAGGAGGTGAGCCAAAATGCTTACCACAAATAAAGCTGAAGAGTAGCCAAGTGCAGGAGACCTTGACTGAGAGGCAGGTGCCAGGTGTGGGAGGGATGGAGACCTGGTGAAGGTATGGTTACATATAGCTGGAGAAGCTGCGCACACACCTCTCCACTGTCGTGACAGTTATTACGCACACGTTTTAGCTCTATTGTTTTCATCAAGGCAATGTCGTGGAGACATTGGCTCATAATAAGTGTCAGCAAATCCAGAGAAGAGCCTGCGACTTTTCCTTTTTGTATATTTAGGTAATAATCTGAATATTGAGTGCGCATTCTGCTACTCTGCCAATGATGCTTAAATTGTACATTTTTAAGTCAGCATACTCGTTTAAACCCTGCGATCTAATGACTGCATGTTATGCTATGTAGATGACTGTGTCACTTTGATCTTAGAGCCGTTTCCATACAGTTTCGGCAGAGCTATCCTATTCGCAAAATAGAGATGTTCCGATACCATTTTTTCCTTCCCGATACCGATTCCAATACCTGAACTTGCGTATCGGCTGATACCGAGTACCGATCCGATACCAGTGCGTTATAACCTTGAGGTCAAGCACATTGCAGGCAAGAACAATAGTGATTCGATTCCGATGCCGATTCCTTGTCAAGAGGTAGAAGAGAGTTGCTTAGAAATGGTGGATGAAGTTGTGTAATCCTGTTCTAATTAGGAAGAGAATTTTAGGGTTAGCCTACATGATGGATCGTAGACCCTAGTGAGGAATTTTCTCCTTTAGCTTTGAGTGGGCTTAGTAAGTATTTTACATGGAAAATAGGAAAAGTGATAAAGTTTTTTGAAAATGAGAAAGAAAAAAACAAAACTTGTAAATAAGGATCATTAAATGTTAGTCTAGTGTCAAGTTTTTTGTTTATGGGGGGAGGAAATTTCACGGCACACCATCTCCCTATTGGCTGTCCTGCATGGCTGTCAGGCTAAGGGGGGGGGCTTATCTAATCACGGAGCTGGTGGAAGTTTGAAAGGGGGAGATTCCGAACAGGTGTGGGGTTCGGGTTTTTCGAAAGGCAATTTTGAGTGTCGTGATGGAGACGGAGGGTCCATCAAGTTTTCCCCTCTCCTAACGGAGTTTTGTTTTCAAGTATTGTCCGCGTGTTACATGTCTACAAATGAACTGTCAAGTGAGCACCGAAGCCAAACGGTGTTGAACCACGGAGAGCGAGCTGGCAAGTGACGAGCACCGGATCAGTGCCGGGGCTGTGAGGCAACAGGTAAGCCTACATACCTTACCTTTAGCCTGGCAGCCGAACGCTCATCTCCGGGAATCACATGCACAGGCGACCAAGCCCTGGAAGCCCCAGACACGAGTGTTAAAATCCTGAACAGTAACAGTATGTTCCCAGGGTTGTGTTTGCCGTGACATAATTGCCGCTCTAAAACAGTAACGTTAGTTGCCAGTGGCAGCACAGCACAACTTGCTGTGTAGGCTACTGTTTTAGAGCGGCGAAGAACAATTGATTTCCGGGAAAACGGCCGTTTTATCCGGGTGAAACTACTTTAAAGTTGATTTTTTTCGGGGCTAATAAATTACGTGATATCGGATCGGTGCATAGACTCGCGTACTCGCCGGAGGCATTTCCGATACTGGTATCGGTATCGGAACAACTCTAGCGCAAAATGATAAGACATGCTTTTCCTGGGTCTTAGATTCCGTGCGCAATTGACAGATGATATCGGCCACCGCCTCTTGAGAAATCATGTCCGCTGCCAAGTTCTATAAATTCCTCCCTTTATTTTGCACCTCAGCCTTGGAACACCCACAAATGCTTATGCAATTAAACCGGCGCACACATATCAACCCATGATTTCAGGCTCAAATGCCCTGTGCGCAGTAGATCAGAAAACAAGGTTTTAGCACCCGCAATGCGATTTGCACTGGCGCAAACCAAACTATTTACAAATATCCTATTGTCCATTTTAACATTTTAACTCCAAGCTGGAACGTTGGCATGTCTCCTCGCTCACATACTCATGCTCCAAACTGACATGCATATAATAAAAAAAGATTTAACAAATTAATCAGAGAATACACCTTCTTGTTTCGTACGTAAAAGATATTGACGCCTTGGCTGATATTGCATGCATTGTTGTTTTCTTCCTCCAGAGCGAGGGTAGCAGCATTTAGCCTACTTATTCTAGTTTAGCTTCCCATATAAGGTAAATATGACTAAATAAGTACATAAGCCTATGTAATATCAGGGGATAGGCAACCATGTCTGGGCATGTACTTGTAAACATGTAAAACCAAGGACTTAGTTTTTATTTATTTAATTCACAAATGCCAATTTAGGATGATATTGTCAGGCATGAAAGACTATTAAAAAATGCTGTGGTGAATCAAGTTCAAGTTCATTTATTTATATAGTCTTTTATCACATGCATGTCTCAAACTTTAAAGGGAATGAGCTTGATCTAATAATGTTGAAGTTTTTTTTTCAAGTTCAAGTCCTTTATTGTCAAATGTGAATGAGAATGAAATCTAACTGATCAACAGTCAACCAGAGAACAGAATGATATAGGACATCAGGAAAAGCACAAGACATATAAAAGCAGATTTTAGTGAGACATAACAGCTTACCTATCCTACATAGCCTAACCTACCCGTCACCACCAGCCTTAGACCTTCAAAGCATACAAGTAAAAACTTCCAAAAAAAAAAGAAACCTTGGGCGGGCCAAGTCTAAGAGGGATCCCCCACTGGGACGGCTGAGTGCGCAATAGGAGCCAGGACAAACAGTGACAATAACATGGACAATGACAAAACAAAAAAAAGATGACCAGAGTTTCCTACAGGTTGTCCTTGTTGGTGGGAGTGGGGAGGGAGGGCACTGAGCATTGGTATGTAAGTAGGCCTATTAGGCAGATAAATACAGGTTAGGTAGATGAATGCAAATTACAGTAGGTAGATAGAACCTCAGTCTCAGAAGACTGTAGTTACAAATGTAAACTAAGGTAATTTACCACTAAAGTGGAAGGCAGTTTGTAATGACTAAACAAAAAGGTGCAGTGTATCAATATATCACGGTCTGTTGTGGATTATGGATTAATTACTTGTCCTTGCCTACAGTGACATCAGGATGTCCAGTGGAATCCAATGGTGAACAGGGGCAATATGCAAGCCTCAGAACTGCACTCATGTTAACAAAACCTGTTTACAAATACTCTTACAGACACATGTGAGTTTGGAGCAAATTGTGGAAGTTTCACTTGTGTTTTCATGGTGGGAGGCTCTGTCGGATTGAGTGCAATGCTACTGGTCTACTGGTCTGTGCATCGCAAAATGACAGCTCTCTATGATGTGATGTGACTTTGAGGAATTTGAAATTAAAATTAAATAACATTTTTAAAAAATCATCCAGGGATGGAAAAAATATTCCTCTTTTTTTCAGAGGTTTTTGACATTGTTAGCCCTTGTATTCTGTTTATCATCAATACCTCACTGACCACAGGCACCATCTGGTTTTAAACATATGGTAGTCAACACCTCCTGAAGAAACCCAGCTTGGAACACTTCATAGCACACTTCATGCTCTGCTTAAAGCAACAAATGACCTACTGTTATTGGCATATATAGGCCGATTTTGCCATTCTACTTCTTTTAGTGCAGCCTTTGATACAGTTGGTCATGCAATTTTAATTGACTGTCTGAGGCATTGGGTTGGTACATCCAGATACAGTGTTTCCCACAGAATTCGAATGTACTTGTGGTGGTAGGTGGGTTGGCAACGGGGGGGGGGGGGGTTGAGTGCCTTTTTATTCTTGTATTCTCTTATATTGTCAATATATAGGCTAATATCAATAAAGGATCCCACTACCTGGATGGCTGAAAAATTATCTAATGTACTCCATTTTAAATAGTTTCATTTGTCAAACAAATAACTAACCTGTATATATATAAAGTACTTTGTGTCAAAGATAAGATAACTCAAAAATATAAGCAGTGCTACACTGTTCTGTTTGTTGCTTGCTTTTGTCTACAAGGTGAAGAATAGAAATGAGACCCCTTTTACAGAGAAATCTGCTTTTCTGCCCCTCTGCCCTGCTGCATCTCTCTCTGCTGTCAGTCTCACCTGTATCTTTACATCATTACATTACAGCCTTTGACATTATTATCTACTCTGTTTTACTGCTCAGCAGCTCCTCTGGTCCTGCTCCTCCTCAGGACGAGTCCTTCTCCTTCTTTGAAAATATTTTTCAATATTAATCTGGATTGAGGGAGCAAACATTCAGAGTCAGAGTTAAAAAGTTTATATTAACGTTATCAGTCCACTCAGTGGATACTGAGTAGCAGCTAGGCTATACAGCGTGCTAATCTCGGAAACTCAGCTGTATTCCGAGTAACGTTAACTGTTAGTTCTCCTTTTCGGGAATTCAGTCGGCCGTCTTCTTGGCATGGAAAAAAAATATCCCTCACGCGTGTGCAGTGGGAGGCGAACAGTCGTGTGGAGCAATTAGGGGCTGAGCGAATCTACGATTAAATTGTGAAAAAAGAGAAAATTTGTTTTGCCTTTGTTTTGCTTTGCCTTGCAAACATTTTTTTTTTTTTTTTTTACAACTGAATGACAACAAATCTGATGTTGTTCTCTTCGGTCCCCCCAACTCCACTAACTTAATCCAAAACAGTCTAGGTAGCCTATCTTCAAATGATGAGCAGATTAATGGAGCCCTGTTTCTATCCGCTGAAAAATACATCCAAAATCAAACCATTTTTATCATCCCCTGGTAAGAATGGTTCCATGCCTTTATCTTCTCTCATCTACATTTCTGCATTTCCCTCTACTCCTGCCTCAGTCAAAAGTTCCTCTCATGCCTCTAGCTTATACAGGATGCAGCCACCAGGGTTTAATCAGCTGCCAAATGTAGAGACCATATTACCCCAATCCTTGCTTCCCTACACTGCTTACCTGTGTTTCAGAATTGATTTTAAGATTTTACTGATCGATTTTAAAGCACAGCTAGGTCTGGTAACTTGCTACATTTCAGAGTGGAGTGGGAGTGGTACTCATTCAATTCCCCTGCCCAAATTTTCACAGCAAGTCTGAGGATTTGACATTTCGGTCATAAGCCTGCCCAAAAGCATTATTGTTGTCAAAGAACTTACTATAGGGAATCACACTCCATGTAAAAGGTGAGAACAGTGCCTGATTTGCATAGGAGGAGGTACTGAAATATGAACTGTGTACACAAGAGGGGGTTGGAGATCCCAAAGTAATTCAGCTGGCAAGGTTAGGTTCCGATAGGTGTCAGCTGTAAGAGAGTTCAGTTCCCTACCTCTCTTTTGAAGATTTGAATCACTCTTTGGTTTATTTGACCCAGTAATGATGTAATACTTCACAAACATTGATTTTATACATAGCGGGATATGGAGGCATATGGAACAGATTTGAAAAGCTCTGTGTATGCGTTTGTGTTTTTCAGGTTCTTCCCCTGGAGAACCAGATGAAGGATCCCAAACGCTTTCCCATGGCCCTTAACATTGGGATGGGCATCGTCACCATCCTCTATGTTACCTTGGCAACACTAGGCTACCTCCACTTTGGTGGTGACATCAAAGGAAGCATCACCCTAAACCTTCCTCACAATGCATGGTAAGGCACTGGTGGGGTCAAATAGTAGGAAGAGGCCAGGTAACTGGGGGAGAAAACAACATAGACAATGTTAAAACAATGTTAAAAAAGACAGTCACAGAAAGTGGGGAGCAAAAAATAATGTTCAAAGGAACCAAAAAGGATTTGAGTTGAAATTTTGACCCAGGTCTAGATATTGTGCATGCATGAGTGGTTGTCAGTGGTTGTCATAAAAGGGAGGTGGTCTGATTGGTCAGTTATACATGTATGTGATAAGTAAAATGCTCTGCATGTTCCAACATGCTATCTACAGTGCTAACAATATGGATCACACACAGATATAAATCTACTATCTCACACACACACAGACACACACACTTGGTTTTCCTACCCTGTTGTCAGTTACATTATTCCTGCAGGTTTCCACTTCCAGCGTAGCCATTACAAACAATGTAACCTAACTGCTTTAATTCTGCTGCCCTCATTAACTGCACTGTTTTAGATAGGAAGATCTATCATGGTTGCCAGCGTTATCAGTGTCCTGTTAATGGATTTACATGGTTCATACAAGTGCACTGTAGGAGTAGTAGAGGTTGCTTGTGCTGTGTTTGGAGCTTGAGGGGAGATGGGGTGGCGCCCATTGCAGGCTGATGGATAGACTGGTGTGCAGCGCTCCCAAGTAGTACAGTGCACAGTGAGAAAAGAAGCCAATACATTTCTGTAATACTATTGGACATGGTGTCTGTTAGCTGTCAGCTGTCTCAGCTTAGTGGGTTAGTGACCTAACTTTGGGCTTAACCCTGGCTTTTTTGTCTCACGACAGCACCGTCAAAAGGCCCATCAAAAGGCCCGCCTCCTCACCAGTCAGTTCTCTGGAAACATGCGGTTCGTTTCATTAGTCGTTTTAACCTGCCTTCGTTGACATCCCCTCAGCACTTCCCCTCGGGGGAATCCCCGCCACCATCTTAAGTGCCGTTCCATTACTCTGATAACTCAAGTGAACTTTCTGAGATCGACCCTTCAAGGGCCGAGGGAGCGAGTCAACGACAACTTCACCAGCGCATCTTACCCAGGATGCATTCTGATCATCCGTCATTTCCGGTGCACGAACAGGTGATATATAAATGTAAGTAAACAAACAATATGTAGAGGATTTAGACTGATTTTTGAAATTAACTCCTCTGGAATATTGTATTACGCGATTTGTATTATTTATTATTTTTAATAATTATTAGGCCTGCTTAAGGGCAAATATGTTCCGTTTCAAATATTCTGCTCCCCCTCGGACCCTGCCCCCCTGCTCTGCAAGTGGCCACTCGCATGACGTGTGGTGCTACGTATTACCAAGTGCCGAGGGTAAGTGAAGGAGGGCTGGTTAAATGACTAATGAAACGCAGCTTTGGAGTTACCATTCCTACAGGATACTGATATGAACAGAGACATTTCATTCAAATGAAAGTGACAACTGTACAGGGGAAAACTACTGAATTAACAGTAAGAAGGGCTGTTCGCAGTGTAAATGTTTACAGACTGGTAGAACCACTTTGCTTTCCATGATGATTTATTATATCAGAGATATAATATTTATTAGGCTACATCAGATATAATAAATGTTTGTAGCATTTCCAGGCCATTGGCCCACTCTGGCTATAAACGAAGGCGTCTAACAAGTAGCAGGTAGCTTACATTAGTTGACCATGGTTATCAATAGTGAATGAAATTCAGGCCTACTGTTGCATATTTAGTAGGGCTGCACGATTCTGGATAAAATGAGAATCTTGATTTTCTTGCTTAGAATTGAGATCACGATTCTCTCTCACGATTCTTAAACAAAACAATTTTTAATATAATTTTTTACTGCACTCTTTTGCCTGATACAGACAGAAACGACAAGAAATATGAGAATGACTGTAATGGGACTGTCACATCAACTTTGTGGGTCAAATGGACTACACACACAGTACACACACAATGTAGACTAAATTCCAATGAAATTTAAATTTAATTAACAGTATAAACTTCTCCAATCTCCAGCTGGTTTATCCCGCCTTCCATACATTCTGCACACACAGCAGTCTTTGGAAAATTACTTGGCCTACTGAATCTTTTTTTTTTTTCGGGTTGCGGATTGGTTTTGGGTCGTTGTTTTATGTGTATGAAAACAGGGCGGACGGGTTCGAATATGTGTATGTGTCGGATCGGGCGGTCGTGGGTTGAAAAAAACCTGACCCGCGCATCACTAATGTAAACAGTAACCTGATAACTCCTAATCTGCTGCCCTACAAACGTTAGTGTAGGTAGCATCATTACCTTGTGGTATTTAAGTAACGTTAATGGAATTGGGTAGTTTAATTGATAACCGTGTGGCAATCCATTGAATTGAGCTCAACACGTGCTGTCAGCCTGTCAAAGATATGCGCTTGTTTTTAAGAGACAAAATAGTTTAATTCAAATGCTTGATGAATACAACACTTATCATAAAAGCAATCAACTTACAACCTACTACTATTTAGAACACAACCTTTGAACAAGTGTTTTCCCATGTGTGTCTACTGTTCTCCGTTATGTCTCTCTCTGGAGTTGTTTTCTTTTTTGCCGGTTTCTGCCTGCTCTGCATGTGCGCATTTCGTCACGTGGTGAAACGCAGTGTTGTCACTTGTTAGGAGCGCTTGGTTTGATGCAACGGATGTCCCTAACGAACATGCGGCAGAATCGTTGTCAGTGACCACTTCCTTGTCACTGCATGACAAGGAAGTGGATCTGCGTGGACGGCGGGCCATAAAGGCGAGAGAAGGCTGCCGTCCCTAAATTTAACGCAGGCTATTGTGTAGCCTATATTGCATATTGATAACCATGCTTTAATAGGCAAGGCAAGTTTATTTATATAGCACATTTCATACACATCAGCAATTGAAAGTGCTGTACATAAATAAAAAAGAAAAATAAAGACATAAAAGACATTAAAAGTGAAAGTGCATTAAAATTTAAAAGACAATTTAAAGTGCTGTACATAAATAAAGACACATTAAAATCACATTTAGAAGACAGTGCATATAAATAAAGAATTAAAATACATAAAAAGAGAATAAAGATCAAGTTGCATAGGCAGTGCAGGATAAAAAAGTTTTCAGCCTGGTTTTAAAAGTGTTCAAAGTTGGGGCATTTCTGAGTTCTTCTGTGAGTTTGTTCTAGCTCTGTGTGGCATAATAACTAAATGCTGCCTCACCATGCTTAGTTTTAACTCTGGGAATAGTTAACAGACCGGTCCCAGATGACCTGAGGGGTCTAGAGGGTTCATATGGTAAGAGCAAGTCAGAGATGTATTTTGGTCCTAAACCATTGAGAGATTTATAACCATTGAGAGATAATAAAATGATTAATTACATTTGTGCCAATCTGACCATACTCATGAACTATATATTTAAGATTTAAGAAGCTTATATCTCAGTGTCAGGTCAGGTGTTGCAGTAGCCAGCACCTCTTGCCTCTTGCTGTGCAAACCCTTTTTTATTTCACCTGGAAACATGTGGCCCTTTGTTAATTTGCACACATGAAAGACATTATGAGAAATGTTATTTCTATTAAAACTGCCCATTTACCAATAGTTTAAACACTATGCATTTATGTTTTTGAAATCTAAAAACTTACCAGCACTGAAAGCTTGAATTAGTTTTCTGCACTGAATGGGTGGCAGAATTCCATCGACATCCTCCGTCTTGACAAAGTTAAGGTCATCTACACTGTTTACTCCAATCACCTCCAGTCTAGCCATGAGTGTGTCCAACAGATCACTACTGAGCAATGGCATAGCTTTCTGAAGTAATGCAAGCTCCATAGTGGCATATGCTTAAGTGGGATGAGTAACCTTGCACCTCTGTGGTAAAAAGATAGTGGAGCATAATCATTAAAGGATAAGGCTGGTGTTTTTTAATGCATTGCTTACCGTCAACAAATCCTATGAAAATAACAAAATCAGCAATGATTTTGTTTTGCCAACAAGTCTCGTCCATGTAGCCGGTGCCCAATGCAGCCATGTCCCAGCAGCCATAGAACTCCATTGTATTAAAAAAACGGTTAAAAACACGTCAAAGAGCCATGCCGTTGCTCTGGGCAACATATTTCATCATCGCGATGCACCGGACCAGCCGACTTTTTCCTCAAACAACTTAATAAGCCGACTGTAAAGACGTTTGCGATCTCAGGAAAGTAGTTCCGTAGCACCGAAAATAGTCCCCGGCATAATGAAGAATTTGTTCCCATTTGAATTTGATTTGTTAATAACTAGCCTGACTTTTCGTGGTAACAGTTAGCGATTTTTAAAATTGAAACTATGTCTTTGTGAGCTGTATTTCAAGGTTTTTAGCTTACAATTGGAGCCAATGACTTCCGGGTTGACGGCTAAAAACCGGGAACGGGAGTAGAGCAAACGCATTGTTGATGCATTAAAAAACACCAGCCTTATCCTTTAAGCTTGTCAAGATTTTTGCAAATGAGCTTATCGGAACTATTTTTATCGATTTCATAGACTCCAAGCTCAGACACCCAGCTGGCGTTTTTTTCCTGCAGCAAAAGCAGTTGTTTCACATTTGATAATAAAGATCACTATACTGTCTTTTGGTATATCTTAATAAGACAAGCATACCATTTACATATGAAGTGCTTTTAACTTGGACTTTGTCTGTGCCAACTAAATTACAAGAGGTAAGTCCAAAGTTTGCAACTGCTGTCCAACACCATCATAGAGCTCTAGATAAAAGGTAGTCGAGTCTGAAACCAGAATCTGGGGGCTAAATGAAATTCAAGTTTATTTATATAGCGCTTTAAAAACAAAAGT
The DNA here is from genome assembly GCF_048128805.1 of Centroberyx gerrardi. Lineage (NCBI taxonomy): Eukaryota > Metazoa > Chordata > Actinopteri > Beryciformes > Berycidae > Centroberyx > Centroberyx gerrardi. The sequence continues at coordinate 560,110 of NC_136002.1, forward strand.
TTGTACCAAAGTGCAATGCTAGGACTATAAGCAGTCATGGACGGGGCCGGCAGATGTAGCATAAGAGGAAAAATAAGTTACAACAAAGAAAGCACATTTACTCAGCATCACCCAGGACTCAAACTCAACCTTTGACACCAAGGGCAAGTCATGAACTTGTTGAGCTATCTGTTATCTATCTTATCGGTGGTTTGAAGAGAGGAGGCGTCACGCTATGACTGAGGCAAACCAGCTGCATGATAAGATCTGTCCATCCATACAAAGGCAGATTTCAAACTAGTGTCAAATATTCAGTTTTCAACATAAAATTCTGAGAATATGCGTACTTTATCTAAACAACATAGAGATGTCTGTAATTTATTTTTAAATAATTGAATGCTCCATAAGCGAAAAACTGATGTTTAAAGATGCTCTATTTTTTTTTTGTAAGTTTCATCTACCAAGAAAGGAAAATATTTTCTGTTTTTTACATGAAGATTGGACATCGAGTAAGCAGCAATTGACCGTGGCTGTGTACAGTACCATTTACAGTCAGACATTTTGATGAGCTGTGGGCTCAATTTTTGATTAAATGAAAAATCCCACAATAGTTTTATTTGGGGAGGTCTAATGATGCTCTGTAATTATTTTCATGTAATTCGCGCAAAGTATGTGGGACTAGTTAGATTTAATTAGTTTTACAGTTTTAATATAAACAAAGTGGTGGACTTCATAATTTAGTATAGGTACCAGTGTATGAAAGTTGTGTCTTGTTTGGGCCAATAACCTCAGAAAATTACAGAGCTGTAGCATGTATTGTTGATTTTTTATGATTTTTTAAAGTTTTAAACTTGGTGGTGGCCCCTGTAGCGCCACCATCTGGACTATTTGCCCCATACTTTAGTGAGTGTCGTTTGGCATGGAACTGGAGCTATGTGCCACGTTTGGTGAGTTTTCATGCATGGGAAGGCAGTTGTAGTAAGAAAGATAGAAGAATAATACATACAAACACAATAGGCAGCAGAGCTGCTGCCGGCCCCAAGATTCAAGATCAAGATTCAAGACAACTTTATTAATCCCTAAAAGGGCAATTGCATATGACAGCTTGCAGCAACACCTAACAATACACTCATAATACATGTACATACATAGAGTAAAAAAAAAAAGGGGGGGGGGCAGCTATGTGTGAGACCTCCTAGCTCTGTTAATAAATAAAAGTAGAATAAATAAATAAATGTAATGCACACAAACAAAAAAGCGCTATAAGGTATTGAGCAGCCGGACAGCAGAGGGGATAAAGGACTTGGAAAAGCGATTGCTTTTACAAGCAGGTAAGGCATACCGACGCCCTGAAGGCAACAGTGAAAATTCACATGCCAAGATGTGCTCTGAAAGACCCAGTATACTCTGTGTTTTCCTCAAAATTTGTTGGTCACAAAAAGAGCCCAAGTCTCTCTGCTTAGTTCCAATAATCTTGGAGCAGATTTTCACAATATTATTCAGACTGTTTCTGTCCTTAAGTGACAAGCAATTGAACCAGCAGATAAAAGAAAATGTTAAAAGGCTTTCAATAAAAGATTGATAAAAACGACTCAGAATCACTGTAGAGAAGGAGTTCAACTTCCTAAGGAGATGTACCCTCTGCTGGCCCCATTTGACAATTGTTTCAGTATTTACATCCCACTTAAGTTGGTTGTCAAACACCGTGCCCAGATATTTGTAGGAGTAAACAATTTCAATCTTCTCCCCATCTATGTCACTCTCTATGACAGCATCTTTGCCTCGTCTAAAATCAATTATCAATTATTTAGTTTTAGATACATTTAACTCCAAAAAGTTGTCATTGCACCATTTTATAAAAGCAGGGAGAGCCGAACCATGGTCACGTTCTGGACCCTGAAGGAGAGACAACAGCACTGTATCATCAGAAAACTTAACAAAGTAGCTGCCATCTCTACAGCTTCTGCAGCTGTCAGTGTACATAATATAGAGTAGAGGTGATAAAACACATCCTTAAGGCGAACCCGTGCATGTAACAATAGTGTCCGAGAGACGACCATTCACAATGACCCTCTGCTGTCTGTCAGACAAAAAATCTAAGATCCATAAGACAAGTTCATGTGATAAGTTAAACTCAGAAATCAATCTTTCAATGAAAAGACAAGGTTGCATATTATTAAAAGCAGAGTAAAAATCTGTGAACAAGAGTCTAGCGTGGGCTTTAGGTTTCTCCAAATGTTTGTACAGAGTGTTGAGGATGAAAAGCTTAGCGTCCTCAACACCTTTACCTGCCTGGTAAGCAAATTGCAAAGGGTCAAGCTTCCCCTCAGTAGCCTTAAGAATCCAGTTTTTAATTATCTTCTCAAATGTTTTCATAATGAGTGAAGTAAGGGCAACTGGCCTAAACTCGTTAGGCTGTTTGGGATTATTTGTCTTAGCTACTGGCACAACATAAGAAGATTCCCAAATACAGGGAACTTGACTGGAATCAACTGAAATTTGAATAATATGTTGAAGGACACTACCAAGCTGTTCAGCACAGTGGTGCAATTTACGGCCACAAATGCCATCAGGACCCGGGGCCTTCCTTACATTGATGCCCTTCAATAACCTTACTACACAGTCCTCTGATATCATAATGTCATTGACCGAGGAGAGTGATTGTTTTAACAGTCGTTCGAGTGTTTTTATACGAAAAATCGTGCGTTTCAAAACGAGAATAAAATACATTAAAAACATCAGGCAAGTCATGGTCCTCGACCCCTTCCAGATTGACAGGTTTCCTAGTATTGTCTATATTCTGATTTATAGAGGACATAGACTTTATTCCCTGCCAAGCTGCCCGAAGGTCACCACTACTAAATTGTACTTCTAGCATTTTCCTTGCTTTCCTAATTTCATTCCTCACTTCTCTAGATATTGCTTTCTTATCCTGACTGTCCCCTGTGAAGAAAATGCGCTTCTTTTTATTCAGAACATTTTTCAGTTCTTTTTAGCCCCTATTAAAGAAAAAAAAAAAAAGTAGACATATACACGGCTACACTCACACATATGCACACAATCATGAGTACATCTAGAGACACCTGATCAATCAGAACAAAAGGCTAGCGAGTCTTGTTGCTCGATGACTCTTAAATGTGTCAACTGAATCAGCAGATCGATTTTTTTCTGGGAGACTATTCCACAGTTTATGAGCTGCTACAGAAAAAGTCCTGTCACCAGATTTCTTTAGTCGAGACTGTGGAATGGCTAGCAGACCTTTGTCAGTGGACCTAAGGGGCCTAACAGTGGTGTGGGGGGTCAGGAGTTCAGAAATGTAGCCAGGGGTGAGACCATGCAACGCTTGGTAAGAAGGGAGGAGCTGCTTGCCGCAGCATTCTGTAGTTGTAAACGGGAGATAGAAGTCTGATTAATATCAAAATAAAGGGAACTGTCGTGACTCTGATAAGCCTGAAAAAGCTGATGTCTATCATCAAGTCACATTTCTGAAGTTTTTACATGACCTGGTGCATCTTTTAAAGCAGCAATGCTTACTTTCAAAGCGCATGGTCCAGGTATGTATGAGTGGACCAAATTGTAAAGTCAAGTCAGCATAGTGAAGCAGATAGTGGTGTTTTGGTCTAAGATTTTCACGTGGGAATAACTCTTGCCTCATTTCCACATATTCTTCGATCAGTACCTTCATGTAAGCAATCTGAGACTCTGAAAGCCTAGGTGCGCAGACAAATTCAACCAACTCCCTCAGAAGAAGTACCAGCTGCTATACAGCATTGTCAGCATCTTCAATTCAGTCATGCACTTAAACAGGACAAGAACTTCAATAGCCACCTGTTCTGGGCTGCGTGGCCTCCAAGTATACTCCTGTTGAATATCCTGAAGAGTTTTCATTTCCTTAGCTGTCTCTGTAATTGTGGAGGCTGTTCTAGATGTCTCTGTCATGACAACTTGACATTAACCAAAGGGAAATAACCTGTCATAAACATATGTCATGACAGACGTCATTATCAAACACAAATAAACCCTTTGGTTGTATGTGTTAAGATTATGTAACACACTTGGATAAACCGATGTCCAGGCGTGTATATGTTTTTTAAAACATTTATTTCTCCCAGGTCAACGTTAATTACAACACAAAATCGACTGCATCTCTCTACACCTGTAGCTATCGGTCAATTAACTACGCACATGACAAGGACCTCTCAAAAAGGCCCCAGGGCTGCCCCTGCATGCCTGCGTGCAATTCAGTTGTTCTCAACAGACTTTATAAGTGAATATGATAAACAATTTACTGATATTACTGATATAATTACTTGAAATAAAAATAAAGAACATTGTGGGGGGTGTCCAAAATTCTGCCCAATATTACTATGAGCCCCACACTCTCCCCTCCAAAATTAATGTCGTCCCGACATTACATATGTCCCGGTATCTGTCCTCAACAGATGAGCCATGGCAATAGGGATGGGAGTCAGTCTCTGTTTCAGGATACTTTTCTGTTCATCAACAGTCTTTAACATGGCAAACATCTCCCCTTTCATGCCATGTCTAAGTAACAGGCATCACTGGCCAGGTGACATCTGAAACTACCACTCTGCTTTGCAGGGAATGCACCTCGGACTGAAAGGTTATGACCCTTGTTCCTACCCCATAACCCATAATGCAGATCCCCAACATATTAGTACACACCCTATTTGTACATATCTATGTGTCAATGGTCTGGTTTCTGATTTTTCTGAACTTAATTCCCTTAGCATTACTTGTGTCCATGCATGACTGATGGCTGACCTAATGTGAGTGTCTTGGGTGGGTTTCTGATTCTCAAAGGATACTTTCTCCCAGAGGGAGGTTGCAGCTCAGAGTCTCTTTCATCTGCTTCATCAGATGACGGCACTCGCTCATCTGCTTCATCAGATGACGGCACTCGCTCATCTGCTTCATCAGATGATGCCACCCGTTCATCTACTTCATCAGATGACGCCACTCGCTCGTCTGTTTCATGAGATGATGCCACTAGCTTGTCTGCTTCATCAGATGACACCACCTGCTCGGCTGCTGTCTCCCTGGGCTCTCTCAGTGGCTCCTCTGTGGCTGTCTCCTCACAACTGCTGTGGCTCCATCTTGCAGTCACCATCCTCCCTTGGACATTCTGCAATGTTTCTAGAGGCTAGTTGCCTGAGAGCTGATTGTGGCTGGAATTCCTCTGCTTCTGCCCTCAGTTGGCCTCTGGTACCGTTAGGAGGTTTAGTTGAAGCTGTCATGAATCTCCACTCACTTTTGTCCTCAGAACTATTCACAGTCATCCTCTCTTTCTGATTTTTTTGTTGTTTCCTCCTCTTTTCAGTTTTCTTTTTCCCAGGTTTGATATCCTTTTCTATGGGCAGAAAGTCACAGGGCAGCAACAGGTTTCTATGGAAGACTCAAGGGCCCTGGGCCCTGCTCAGGCCGTACTATATAGACTGGGCTGTCCCGATACTTCCTCTCAATCACAACATGGACCCTCCCCTTCCAGTAGGACCGGAGCTTTCCTGGGCCGCCTCTCTCTGAGAAATTGCGCTCTAACACTCTATTTCCAGGCTGTAGATCCACTCCATATGCTTTCCTATCATAATGTTTCTTTGGTCTGCCTTGCTCCTTCCGAGCCGTTTTTGATGCCAATTTGTAGGCCTCTTCCATTCGTCTTCTCAACTTGTTGGCATATTCACTGTGAGAACTACTCTCATCACTCGGTGTCAGGCTGAACATGATGTCAACAGGAAGCCGTGGGTTCCTACCATAGAGCAGATAGTATGGGGCAAATCCTGTTGCTTCACTACGCGTACAGTTTTACGCATGAACTACCTTAGCTAAGGAGCTCTTCCAATCTGACTTTGCCTCTTCTGACAGGTTTCTCAGCATGGAGATTAGTGTACGGTTGAATCTTTCAACTTGACCGTTGCCAGCTGGATGATATGGTGTTGTATGTGAACCTTGGATGCCACAGTATTCTTCCAGCTTGGCAAACTGTTTATTCTCAAACTCCCTGCCTTGGTCATGATGGAGCTTGGCTGGAAATCCAAATTTGAGTACAAAGTCACCAAGGATCTTTTCAGCAGCAGTCTTAGCGGATTTGTTAGTACATGCATATGCCTGTGCGAATCTTGTGAAATGATCCATAATGACTAATATGTACTCATATCCCCCTTTACAACTCTCTAGATGTAGGAAATCTATGGACACCATCTCAAAGGGATATGTGGTTACCACATTGATCAGTGGTGCTGTTGTTGGTCTGTTAGGACTCTTCCGTTTCAAGCAGCTGCACACCTTTGTCACATAGTGGTCCGCATCGTTCTGCATACGAGGCCAACAGAATATATCACGGATCAGATTGAGTGTCCGCTCCACTCCCAGATGTCCCATTTCCTCATGTAGCTCTCGGTAGATCAGCTGGTGGAATGTTTTCGGTAACACCAGTTGAGATTGTGTAGCTGTCTTTCTGTGTAGGATGCCATCTTTGTCAACATATAACCTGTCTCTCTCTCCTATTAGGACTGTGATATCACGCCCGTCTCTGCGTTTCAGCTTGGGCCACTATTTGGTCATGGCATACTCTCTTACTTTTCCAAGGATGGGGTCTTTTTCCTGTGCTTTTCTCAAGTCTTCCCTGGATATCTCTGCTACTGGTGATGTTACTTGCTCACACTCTACATCAGCACAGGCAGTAGTGATAGTGACAGGACACATCCAGGGCTGATGCTCTTGAGACTCCAGGTGGAGTGCTTGGGTTACAGTGGCTATCACTTCTGGCTCCACTTCCTCCGAGCATGTGCGCATGTACTGCTCCATGTCTAGAGGCATCCGTGATAAGCCGTCCGCATCTCTGTTAACCTTCCCCGGTCGATACTTAATACAGAACTCAAAATCCGTAAGCTCTGCAACCCACCTGTGCGTTGTAGCATTGAGCTTTGCTGTGGTCAAAACATATGTCAAAGGATTGTTATCGGTATAAACTACTATACAAATGATGGTGCATAATAAAGATACTCTCTGAATCTTTCACAAATTGCCCATGGCTAAAAACTCTAACTAAGGTAATCTAAGGTATTTGTAAGGTGTGTCTCTGTATGCACTCATGTCTGAAGAAGAGCATACGCTCGAAATGTCACATGTGGTGATAATAAACACCATTTGGAGCCATTTCTAGTGTGCAGATTCTTTCTTGTAATAATTTTTTTCTGTCCAGCACCTAGTATTAGTTTTGATGTGTGTGCTTTTGTGTATCCAAAGGTCAAAATACACCACATTCATGACTTAAATACAGATTGTCCATTCAACATGAAATTTCATCAGTATTTGGCCCTAAGTACATGGGACAAGGCATTTTTGCCTTAGCATTAAGAGGGGCACTACAACTGCAAATAATTCATATCTCAAAATCGGCCAGATCGAATGTTATGAAACTTGCAACATAGGCTAACTTTCAACTACCTCAACTAACAACTAGATAATTAAAACCAACTATCAAATGTTGATTTATCCTGAAGCTCAATGTGGTCTGAATCAGGGCACATCATGTTTTCACTGAGAGAGACAGAGAATTCCTTCTTATCCACTTGTGGGATACAGAAATGACATTACCAGGATGACTGACTAACTTGCTGCATGGGTAGTTGACTGACTGAATGAGTAAATAATCCTAAAAACTAAAAAAAAAAAGAAACACACGCAGGTTCATCAGTATAAGTGGTTGGAGAAATCTATTGTAAAATTGGTGAGTTGGATTCATCAAAACCACACTTCCCGGATGTGATTATACCAAAATCCCAACAAACTGAAATAAAGGAAAAAAGGTTGACTCAATTGCATCAAACCTGGCAGGTTAAAAGCACTTTTAACAATCTTATACTATTGGCCATGATATTCTTCAATAATAGAAAGATCATTTAATGCATATTTATAATTGTTTTTCTCTTTCGCCTCAATTTCCTGCGAGATGGTAATGCTAGTATGGCCCAATAACCCAGATTCGCCAGATGGGGGTCCAACAATTAAAGATCAAAACAAAAAGTTTAAAGGGCTGTATTTCCCACAACATTTATCCCATTGTCATAAAGCTTGTTACAAATATGTATCTCACCCAGATCAACAAATTTTTCTGTTGGGTAATCAAAGTTCATCAACTTTTCATCAACGTTTGTCAAATCATCATGAAACTTGGTGAGCATGTTAAAATACGTTGAATAACCATGTGTGGAAAGCCATTATAAGACGAACCAATAGGAGGCACTCAAATACCAAGAAATTCTCTGAATCATGGCTTATAACTCATCGTGTTTGAACCTTTTATAGGAATGTAACACCTCTCTCTCTCTCTCTCTCTCTCTTTTTTTTTTAATTTTTTTCTTTTCTCTCCGTTTGTCTCTCTACAGGACCAATCAGCTGGTGAAGATCCTCTACTCTTTTGGCATCTTTGTTAGCTTTGCCATCCAGTTCTTTGTCCCAGCTGAGATCCTGCTACCTCCAATCCGGGCTCAGCTTCAGGAGAGTTGGAGGGCTTCCTGTGAGATGCTGCTGCGTGGTCTACTCGTCTGCCTGACATGTGGGTATTTTCCACCTTTTGGTTTTTATCTCTCCCCCTTTCCTCTCCTTTATTTTAGGTTGTCAATATTTTTTCAGACAGTACATTGAATAAAGATGGAGGTATATAGATAGTAAGAGGAATGAAATGTGACAACTTACTGTAGCAACCATCTACTCAGAGAGTACAAGTTACCTTCTTTTTCATTTGTCCGCATTTAACAGTTTGATTATTGGTTATTCAAGCAATATTGATCACTGTAGTAACAACACTAGTATAAAAAGACAGCAGTAGTGACAAAGCACTTTTTGCCACTGGTCAAGGCACAGTCTAGGACAAGTACTATTGCAGCAGGTCCAGTCACACAAATTTCCTACATAGCAAAGGTCCGGACTATATCTAACAATTGTCCATATTATTATAATTAATAGGCCTACGTGGTTATTGTATGTATTAAAACAAACTGTAGTTTGTTGTTTTTTATTTTTTTTTGCTGTCAGTGCAGAAGTGCAATTTTTAATTGTAGGAAAAAACGTATGCTGAACATAAATATTATAACAAATAGTTTTTCTTTCTGAAATACAAGAACCAAGTGTAGATTTAGTCTTCTGAGAGAAAGACTGGTTCTCTCTTCTGAGTACTACTGCATTCACAGAACTGAGCTCCAATAATGGTGAAAACATCACAACAAGAAGTCAGATTAAAGAAATGAGAAAATGCCCCAATTTTACATGGTCATAACAATTTAGCAGGGCTTTAGCAGAATAGAAGAAGATTCTATAGGGTAGAATAGAACCCTTTTAGAAGGTGATCTCTTCCTCCCTTTACTTCTCCCATTTATATTTTGAACCTTGGCAAAAATCTAGTCAGTGCAACCATCATCTTTGAACAGTATCAACTTTTCTTGTCATCACTTGCCACCATTCGTCTCTCTCTTTCTCTTTCTCTCCCTGTTTGTCTGCTGTCCCGCCACAGCCCGCCAGCTGCTCTGGCAGAGACAGCATGATTGGCTGTACTGCGCTAAACATACACGATTAGACAAGGCACTGCAGTTGGAGGACCCATGCGGCTCCATTGAAGGAGAACAGTTGTCAGCAATTTAGCTTATTATTTCTTATTTTATATGAAATGCTTTGCAGTCCGTATAGATTCCTTACGGGGTCCAGACCCGGACCAAGGTTCCCTAGTTGAAGACCACTGCAGACTTGCCAACATGTACGGATTTAGCATAGCAGCTCCGCATTTTGACATCAAATTACGCTGTTACGAGTTATTACGCAAAACTATGCCAAAGCATTTTTTCTTAGCAGCCTGTGGGGATTCACAGGCACCTGCTCCTCCCCGCCTCTCGCTGTGTTGACCAGTGCTGTTTGAACTGTGCACTGCGGCTTGCGCGCAGATCAAGTCTGTTAATTTTACACGTTTAAAATGTATACCTCAAAAAAGAAACCGTGAGATTGTGAATTGTGAAACCCACGGCACTTTTATTTTGAAAAGCCTCTCGCTCCGCAGCGGAGCATTCATACCTGCAGCTGAGTGTGCCAGGTTTCAAACTTTACCATCAGTGTACAGAGAAAATAACTGACAAGCCCAGACTCCTACATGCTTGTAAGTTTGTAATCTTACCCTGATATTATTACAACACCACATTTTCACGTATTTCTTGATTCTTAAAATAGTAAGGCAGCTGTCTGATTAAAACTCCAAAAATCGTACTAATGTTAGCTAGATACAACAGGGCTTGTTAGTAAAATACTTCTATGCTTGAAACTAAGGGGGTCCCGCCATAACGATGACGACAAAATCATTTTAGAGATGAACCAACAGGTACTGTACTGGCTTTTTGTGTGTACTTTATGTTACTATCGTCTTCAAGTTAAAGCTGCCGGGTGTTGTTGTATGGCTGGGGGAAAAACACACATGCTCTTATAGGGCCGGCACACCACAACATTAAATGACTAGAAACCACATAATATCACTGCAGTTAGTTGGAAGGAATACACAACTACATAAAACACTCTTAATTCCAAGAATGCAAACTGTACTTATCAAATTATTATTATAATTCCTACCATTTATAATACTAATTGAGAGACTTGAGTTGATATAAATTAGTAGATTACTTTCAATGCTTTGATGTTCAGCACTAGCAGGTAGACCTTGTCTGTGTCCCAGTGTTAAATAATAAATCTTTGTGGAAAAAAATATATGTGATTTGGCTATTAATGTGCCAGGGTGTGTATAGCTTAGAAGGGTCAAGCTACAATGTTATTATACTGAGGAATTTCACTGTTCATTCAATGGTGAAATTCAGTGGTGAAAAATCAACCTAATTAGATCTTATGGCCAACATTTTAATGTTATTGCTGGCCACCCACAAATTCTTTTTGGCCACCTAGTGATAAAATTATGGTTACACCACTGGGTATGGAGAGTTGAAGCCAGCGGCCAGCCATGTCAGATGAAGAAGATAACAGGGAGAGAGATAAAAAGCTGTGTGTACACACGCCACAGAAATGTCTCCCCATTTATAAAGAGAGGTGGCCATGTCTTCAGCCATCTAGGCTACCCAGCATGCATTTTGTATATTGTGCAAATATGATATTGATATCAGCCACCAAGGAGCTACAGATAACTGGCTAGGTAAGCTAGTGTGTTCTGTGTTGTTGTTTTTATTATTGCTAGGTTCATCTGGCCTGTATGTAAAATGGTGAGGTTGAGGGAATGACTTATGCACACTCTAATGTGATATATGAACTCAAATCAAATGGAAAACAGTAATATCTGCTTGAAAATTTAAAATACATGTACAAGTAGGCTACTTAGTACTCAATGAGGAGTACAAACTAGAGGTCTGCGGGCCTGGAAATTAAGCCCAAGCCCAGCCCGAGCCCACGACGTTCAGGCCCGACCCGAAACTAAGCCCGACTGTAATGCAACATTTGAAGCCCAAACCTGACCCGAAACCCGAAATCAAAATGTTCCTATTTAAAAGTCATAGCCTCGTGGTCCATGTATTTTTTTTTTCTTTTCTTTTCAGAAACATAAATTAAAACATGAAAAACGATGACTTGATTTTCATTTCAAAATCCACAAATGAAAAACGGAAATAGAAGGCATTTTTCGTTTTCCTGGTCAGAAATGGCAGATAGTACAACATTTATAAAGGACTTAATTTTCCCTTTATTATTTGTAAAACAGAAAATGAAATAGTAAAACAAAAATGAAAAAAGACGATTTTGGTACTGTACCCGCTGTGCGTCAGCACCAGGAGTGACAGAGCGGAAAGGAGAGGAGAGAGAGAGAATGGCGCTTTCGCAGCACTCAACAGAGGGAGGGGGGCTGTGTGTGTGCCCAGCCTGTGTGACACAGAGCTTCAGGAGAAAGCGAGGAGCATAAAACATTGTGCTTTTTTCCACGCATGAAAAAAAACAACCAAGCCCGAATTATTTATTTAAAAACAAAGCCTTACCCAGCCAATACCCGACATACAGTCAGGGTTGGATAGTGAGCTGAATTTGATCAACTTTGACTATTAGAAATGCAGTTTGACCCATTAGTGAATGAATATTTCTCTTTGCTCCCAGCTATCTTTACATGAGGAATTCAAGAAAATCAACAAAGTCTTTGTGTGTCATTTTTGATGCAGCCTACTTCTTGCCTGAAGGAAGGAAATACAAGATTGACTATGGAGTGATGCCACTGTACTCTTAATCATCTCACTGTGTTAGACTCACACTTTTTGAGATGGATTTTTCTGACAGGAATCTCTTGAGAACACTTTGAAGCATTGTCTTCATTTATCTGTAAACATTAATTTATCTTTCTTTTTTCTTTTTTTCCCCCTCTGGTCGTTTTGCAGTGATGGAAGTGTTTATTGGATGAAGTTAGAGTTAGCTAATGGAAGGAGAGCTAATGAATAGCATGACTGAAAAAAGGGAAAAGTGCATTAGTGCTTTGCTTCTCTGGGGAGGGCTGAGTAGTCTGTGGGGAAAACCGAACACCAGCTAGTGGGATCCCTGCTGCAGCTCTGGAATAATGCTGCAAACCTTACCCAGAGGAGTGGAAAGATGAGTGTTTTTGTTTTTTTCGTTTTTTGTGGAAACCAGCCAACTCCTCTTCCCAAGATCAGATTCCTTGTTTTAACACTGCCTTGTTCTCTTTCTAAGGCTCTTTGGGCTTTAATTTAAGTCTTTGAAGTAAGCACAGGTCTGGAGCCTTGCTTTCCCATTGTCATCCTAAACTTTACTTGAAGGAGTTTAAAGTAAGTTAAAAGGTTAATCTCAACTTCATTTTGCATTCCTTATGCAGCTGCAGTCCGACGTGATGTAGCATTAACTATGAATCTAAACTTATTAGCTTCCATTAAAGCTGTTCCAGAGGTTCCACCGCTTAAAAAGGTGATGAATAGATTTGTGTTGATGTTAGGGAAAAGGATTAGATCTTATGTTGTTAGGATTTTTTTGTCTTAAAACCCCATCTTTTGGATAAATTGAATCAGTCAGTGAACCGTGGAGCCACCCAGAAGCCAATATACATGAGAATAAATATTAGTTTACTAGCTTTGCTCATGCGTGGCCTTATTTATGAGATTCATGAAGTTGGGCAAGATGTCAGAGCTTCCCTCCAACCATTTATTCATTCAACTGTTCATACCCTCAATCTGTCTATCTATTTGTTCATGGATCCTTCTATCTTCCCTTCTGCCCATCAGGCTGTTGGTGGGGAGAGGAAATCTTTGCCTGATGACAGTACACATCTGTCTGTTGCTTGTGTGCATGTGAGTTTGTATTTTGGTGAATATGTCTCTCACGCAGATCTCCATTTTCAGAGGTATCTGGATGTAATCACAGTAACGCACAACTGTATCGACCCCACATGTCAGGCTGGTTAAATAGGGATTCACAGAAATGCTTGCTACCTCCTTTTTAATCAGTTTCTGAGAAGGATTTTTTCTCTGCTCTCTGCTGTTGTGAAGCTCCGATATTGCTGACTCCAACCTAGCCGACTTTGTGCTGTGCAGCCTACCAAGATGTATTTTATTCCCAAGGTGCAGCCGAGGGCATTGCAAGGCATATTCAGGTCAGGCAGTCAGTCAGTCAGTCAGGCAGGCAGGCAATCAGGCAGGCAGGCAGTCAGTCAGTCATCAGATTCTTCATGAGATGGCCTCCAGAGGGCGTCTTTGAGATGCAGTGTTTCCCATACATAGGCAAAATAAGTTGGTCAATGTATAGAAATTGATCTAAATATATCTCTAATGCGCCTGATGTGCACATTACGTCATGTCTGTCATTTGGCAAAGCACAGATCAGTAGATCAGTAGCATTGCACTCAGTCTGACAGAGCCTCCCGGTGTGAAAATGAAAGTGAAACCTAAAATTCCATAATCTGCTCCAAACTTGCCTGTTAGTAACAGTAACATGATAACATGTCTTCTGGTGCCCTGCAAACCTTTAACGGTAGGTAACGTTATTACCTTGCGGTATTTAAGTAACGTTTGTGGATAACCGTGTGGCAAAGCTTCAATGCATCGTATTGAATGTAATTGAACACGTGCCGTGGGCCTTTACAGGATCTGTGCTTGTTTTATTAGAAAAAGCTCAAAAGAAGGTGAGGTTTCTGAAGCTGCTGCCTGATGGGAGATTGGGTTAGGGGATGGGATGATTCTGAGTCTTTCTTCCCTGAGTCTCCTCTGGCACTAATGGCCTCAAATGTTTTAGGCTGAGAACATGTGAGCTTTGTTTATGTGTGTATGTATGTGCATATGTATCTTAGAAGATGTAGACATAAAGAAACTATTAAAATTGTGTATTTCAGTCACACATATGAGTATTACATGTAGACCATTTATCAGATTAAAATCAAGGATTGTCCAGGGTACAGCTGCATCACAACTCAGATTTAGAAACCAAAACATCACCTGAGGGAAAACAGAAAATCCCATGCAACAGCCATAAATTTGATAAGGAAATGATCGTCAAAATGAGCACCCATATTGTTTGATGTCCACTTTAGTCTCCATTCTGTATGTATTCTGCACAGTGTAATACATGCAGCGTTTATAGTTAAAAATGGCACATTTTACAGCATTTTTTATTATTATTATGACATCAAACATTAATATGGGTGCTTACTTATTGAATTTAACAATTAAATACAAAGTAATTGGTTTAAAACACTATTTCTACCTATTTAAAATCTTGTGCTTTTATTTTGAAGGCTAAATGGCCAAACCGGAAGTCTTGTTTCTGCTAATTCAAGGAAGATTTACACATGTAGTTCTCCTCATTCTTGTATCTCGGGTGCGCGCAAACATGAGCTTTTCAACAGCTAGAGTGGCGATTTCAGCTAAATAATGGTATAAATGTCGGTCTTTTCAAGTCACTTTGGGATTGGTTGGCTTCCAGAGACTTGGAGTATGCTGGACAAGCTGTATAGAGCTATTTTACGGTTATTTTCCATTATTTTTTGAACCATGAAGTCAGGTCGTCAGGTCCCCAGCAACTTCAGTTGTTTTCAGTTGTTCTACTTCCACAGTGGAACAACTGCACATCAGCAGTAGAAACGGTAGAGTCCATTCTCTACCGTGGCACGGATTTCTCCCGGTGTACCGGTTCAACTGTTTTACCGCCCACCCCTAGCCTCTGGTAGTTTTAAAATTTTCCCACTGTGCCTACACTGACAGCCTGGTCATGTCTTGTGTCCAGAGCACATGGAGAGATAAAAAAAAACCCAGGCATCTGCCAACATAGGAGTCAGGAATGGGAATCAGTCAAACAAATTAGACATAACAGCAATGGCATCCACTTGCAGACATAACAAACAAAACAGACCCTCAACAAGAGCAACTTTAAAGCTGCAAGATGTGTAGGAAAAAAAGAGTGCTACAGACTACAGTATATAGGGCCTGATTCAGACAAAACAGGTGTTTGATTTTCTGGTATTCCAGTGCATTATTTGGTGCGGCATTTAAAATGGAGTATGCATTGTCTCAGTATGGGAGTTTTCCCTCCTGGCCAGAAAGGTGTGGTTAGGGTTAGGGGAGCCATTTGCCTACAAATTGAGACTTTGTACCTCAATTGGAGTTCACTTTGCTTAGCTGTGTATGTGTGTGTGTGTGTGTGTGTGTGTGCATGTGTGTTTGTGTGAAAGGGTATCTTTGCATGAGAATGCATTTTTGCATGTTGAGTTACTCTCTTAAAAGAGGAAGAATCACCTTACCTGGCCTGGTAACATATGCCCTTTATCTGTGAGCTGGAGTCTGGAATGGAACAAGGACCTCCTTATAGTCCCTATCAGGAGACACTGGACCAGGACACTTGAAGATAAATATCCACCACCACAGATTTCACCCTATGGCAATGTCCTTAGGCTCAGGTAACACAGAGTATATCCCTCTGGTCTGTGATATATTAATGCTTTTTGCTGTCAAGGGGTAGGGGTATGAAGGCAATGTGACTTGGTTAGCATGGCACTGTGCATGGATAAAGTGTTAGAATGTAATGGCAAAGTCATTTTGGCATGAGAAACGGAGTGCTGTTACTGGTAAAGTCACATGCACAGTGAGTTTTGTTTAGACATCGTTAAAGTGCACCATATGCAGTAGTTCCACACAATAGAGGTAGTCGTGATGCTTGATGATGATGTTTTTTAGATGAATTCTTAGATTTTTGGAAATCCAGGGGCTTCATGTCAAAATAGGTAGGCACAAAAAGGATAAGTTTAGGATTTATAAAAAGTGTGTGTGTGTACTACTGCACATTCACTACACCTTGCATCTGCATATTTTGAAGGAAATCTGGATGTGTGGTATTGCAGTACCGAATAATAAAAGTAGATGATGGGAAAAATTATCCAGGCAAAACAACCAATTTAGGGAATTTAACAATTTTAATAAAAGTTAAAAAAAATATCATCATAGATACAGTATATGGAAAAATCAATCAATAAATTGTCAAAGATAATCAATATGTCAAACAACCACTACAGAGATATTGAAATGAAACATTTATCAATAAGTAACAAATCAATAAGCAGAATTATCAATGGTATGATAAAAAAAAGGGAAAATGTCAAATCATAACAAGCCAAATGTGTATCACATCAAAGATAGAGAAATGTAAAATATCACTGGCTCCATGTCTAAATACTAGAAAACAAGAGAATATAAAAGTGTAAAAAAGTAAATCATGAAAAATGTAAAAGTAAATCATGAAAAATAATCACTATCATGAGTTAATAATGCAAAGATGTCAATAATGATTCAAAATGTACATATAAGTGTATCAATAGGCAGCTGAGTCCTAATCATAATATGATTAGCAATGATTAGAATAGAGAGTAAAGGACAGCTCTTCCATTTAACATGGAGAAATAAAACATTTAAATGTGAGGTTGTTGGTGTATTGTACACATTCATCTGGCTATTGATACAGTGAATTTAGAGTTTTGCACACATCCAGTATTATGAATTGGAAGAATTTTATCATCAGTCATCATAGTCAGTTTTCCAGTGGAAAGGACTTTCCACAGCTCTGTTCTTTTTGTTTGCCACAGACTACACTTCTTCAGTCTCATTTCCAATTTGTAATTTCATTGCCTTGCTCAGCATTTTCTTTTGTGTACTCACTCCTTTGAAATTTGTCTTGTTTTAAATCTTTTTCCCTTTTTATTTTCTACTTTTTATGGGGACTTTACCTCTCTTGATTTGTAACCCTTCCTCGCTTAGTCCCTTACTCACTCCTTCATAGTTTTTTCTCATTTTCATCTGTCTCTCTTTCTTTCTTTATCCCCTTTGCCCGACAACATCTTTCCTCCTGTTACTTTACATCCTTGATTGATTTAATGTTTTGATAATTGTTCAAGATGATAAGAGAGAATATGAGAAGACATCTTCCTGTATGCCCTTTCTCCTACCCCTCCTCTTTTTATCATCAAGAGCATTGGACGCTAGCATCAATAAACTTTGCCCTCTAACGGGGCTCTATTGGCTTAGCCACATATGTAGACCCGGATCTACTAACATGTCGCAATTCCAGGCGTAACAGAAAAGCAATTGCGGGTGAAATTGGTACCGCAAGCGCAAAATATTTACTAAAGTACGGCACGCAAATGAGCGGAGGCGTAGATAATTGCGACTGCGCTAATATAAGAACCCCTGGAGAACCCTTCTCACCCTCTCTACGATGTGCTGAGGCTGATGAGGAGCAGCTTCAGCCACAGGCTCCTCCTCCCACGATGCAGGACAGAGCGCCTCAGACGTTCCTTTGTGCCGGCGGCCATTGGACTGTTTAACAGCATCAGCGACCCCTGTGACAGCCACCACTCCTCCCCCCACCAAGTTGCCAGTTGCTGCTGTGGCACCCGAATTTCTACAGGTGCCAGTGTGGGAGGGATTGATACCTGGTGAAGGTACGGTTACATATAGCTGGAGAAGCCGCGCACACACCTCTCCACTGTCGTGACAGTTATTATGCACACGTTTTAGCTGCATTGTTTTCATCAAGGCAATGTCGCGGAGACATTGGCTCATAATAAGTGTCAGCAAATCCAGAGAAGAGCCTGTGACTTTTTTCATTTTTGTATATTTAAGTAATAGTCTGAATATTGAGGGTGCCTTCTGCTACTCTGCCAATGATGCTTAAATTGTACATTTTTAAGTCAGCATACTTGTTTAAACCCTGCAATCTAATGACTGCATGTTATGCTGTGTAGATGACTGTCACTTTGATCTTAGAGCCGGTTCCAGAAACAGTTTCGGTAGAGCTATCCTATTCGCAAAATGATAAGACATGCTTTTCCTAGTTCTTAAATTCTGTGAGCAATCGACAGATAACGGCCACCACCTCTTGATAAATCACGTCCACTGCCAATTTCCATAAATCCCTCCCTTTATTTTGCGCCTCAGCCTTGGAACACCCACAAATGCATATGCAATTAGACTAAACGACAGATCAACCCAGGATTTCAGGCGCAAATGCCCTGTGCGCTGTCTTATTAGATCAGAAAACAAGGTTTTAGCACCCAGAATGCGATTTGCACTGGCGCAAACCTTTAGCACAGGGGTACTCTTTATTACTATTAGGGGTACTTTTTATTGAAGGTCCACTTATGAATTTTACACAAGTTCAAAGGTCCGGAACAATGCCAGTAAAACGCACCGACATAAATCAATGTCCATAACATAATTTAAACATAACTTTAAGTACACACATTCAATACTACAGTATGGTGGCTTGAATGGAGAAAGTGGAGAAATGGCTGTTTGCCTGAAACCATGCCTTGAACCTGGGCACTTGGGCACTGACCCAATTTTCATTGGTCAAACTGCTGCTGTAGGAGTTTTTAACAATGTTCATCGTGGAAAATCCAGATTCACATCGATATATGGAACCAAACATGGTGAGCACATGAATGGCCGCCTTCTGAAGGTGTTGAACATTTGCTGCAGTAACGCAATCGGCGACCCGCCTCGCTTTGAAAAAAGTGGCAGAAACGAAGCGGAGCGGTAATGTGTTGTTTGTTGCCAGGCAACCAAAGTAGTGCTAAGTTGTTCTCTTGAGAAGTGGCATATGACGCACGGATTTTATCCGCTCAAGTTTAACTATTTTCAACTCTTTGCGCGACCAACCACTGCAGAAAAATCCGTGATCCACTGTGCAGCTGACGGTGAGCGGGGAATCTGCGCACCTTCCATAGGAAAATAGTGGCATTTTGAGCCGACGGGCGCACAGCACACACAAACACACACACAAGCGGCTCCGTGAAAGTAAAAATTAGGGATGCACCGATCCGATACTGATATCGGATATCGGTCCGATACTGACTCAAATAGCTGGATCGGGTATCGGTGACAATGGGGCCGATCTATTCAATTAAATTCTATGTTTATGTCTACGTGCGCATACTACGTCATGCGTCAGCAGCGCGCCGGTAGACCCGGCTATTTGTCTTCGGTCCTTCCGGTGGCTCCTCCGGTCCAGCACATGGATGTATTAAACTAGGTCCAGCAGCTCCGGAGGATCCCGCCTGCCGCGCGCAGCGTCTCGCGCACTGAATTCTCGCTCATGGGGCGCGAGCCTCCCGCAGCTAGCATCCAGGCTAACAAGCTAACCTGGCGCCCAACCCTCATAACAGAGCCGGGGTCGGGGTGAGCTGACCGGGGGTCGGTGCTGATGCTCGGTAGTTAAAAACACACCTGCATGAATACTTTGTCTCGGTTATATGTTTAAACTCTCCCGGGTCACCGCGCGGCCGAGCAGGCTGCCATTTAACCTGCTAGGTAAAATAGTTTTCCAACAATTATACAATCGGCGCGTCCAGCCAGACTCCATTCATAAATCCCAGGTTTAAGGGGACTCGGCTGTAGGTCAACGTTGTTTCCTGCCACAACACGATTTAAAGTGTTTTCCGTGTTCGTCAGGTACTGCTGCTCCATTCGGCCGACACATAGTCAGACTAACATACCTTGATTTTTTTTCTGAGGGCTGTTTCATAAAGCAAGATTACCAGTTAAGCCAGAGTTATTTCAGTAATTTAGGCTTATTCTGCATATTTTGAATGTTTTGTTTTTACCAAGTTACTTGTTTATACTACTTGTGTGAATTGTGATTTAATTTATCAAGTTTGTTTGCACTAGTTTGTGACTTAATTGTGATTTAATGTTTACATTTTGTTCTCATTTGATGCAGTTGTATTGTTTTATACTGGAATTTTAATTCCTGACCAATTTGTTGCTGCCTTTAAAAGGTTTACACTTGAATTGTAATTCCTGTTAATTTTGAAGATGTTTTACCAAGTTGCTGGAGCACGATTATTTATTATTTTAATAATAAATAACAATTGAGTACATTTACTGTATATCTATGTATTTATTTGTTACATTTTGTTTTACAAAGTTAGGAAAGCAATGTTAAAGTCAAACCTGATGTTGCTTTACACATAAAAGAATGATCCCAGTCTCTTCCACACAGTGAGGCATAGCCTACAGTTTATTAATTAAACACTGGTATCGGATCGGTACTCGGTATCGGCCAATACCCAAAGCCCAGTTATCGGTATCGGTATCTGGACTGAAAAAGTCGGATCGGTGCATCCCTAGTAAAAATCAAGGATGGTTAACTTGCGCTCTGCAATGTGCGTCACACATGCGCTCGCGGCCTCGCGCACACAAGTAAATGCACGTTCAATCACACAACGCGTCGGACACTAATGTGACACAAGGTCCGGTCCGGATTGATTTGTAGTTTGATCCGGATCCGGACCGAGGTCCGGAGTTTGAGAAGCCCTGCTTTAGTAGATCCGGGCCCTAGTTGCCTAAGCTCACTGAAAATTTGCATGCATGTGCTTAGTCAATCAGGGTGAGCCTATGCAAACCTATAGGGCTCCACCTATAAAAGGGCCGCAGCAACACCATTCTTCATCCACTTTTCTTCAGCGCGCTAGCTGACAACATTGGCTAGGGTGGCATCTTTTGACTCACCACTTGCCCGTGGTCTTAGACCCTCAGGGGCAGTGTTTTGAGTGCCCCAGCGCAATCCTCACTGGAAGCACTTCCAACGCTCCCCAGAACTGCAGCTGCATTCTGATGACAGTGAGGCGGAGTGCAGCGGCGGCTCTTCCAAGCTTTACCCCTCTGTCACGGGCTTAGATCCCCTGCTGGCCTGCCTCCCCAGCTGAGGAGGATGACCTGTCGCAGTTAGCAACAGGCAAGACCTCCCTGTCAGCTGAAGAAATGGATCTGTCAGGACAGATGAACAGCCTCACCAGGGGCATTGCCACCATTGTGGGCCATGTCGTAGCCCTTTCCACAGTCGGTGTTTAGCATGTGTGGCTCTGCCTGACTGCCCTTCAATGGAAGGACAAAGAGGATCTTCTGGGTGCCCCTGTCACCTGAGGGTCTGTTCAGTGCATTTTCACTCACAACTCAGTGCTTTCAGTGTCTGGAGGAGGAGAGGGCCCAGGCAAATGACAAACATGACGTGATGCGCACATCGGTGCATTAGAGATCGATTTGGATCAATTTCCCGACGTCACTCTGTAGTCACACACACAGCAGGAGAGCCGGAGAAGAGCCGGTAGGACCAAAACAACTTTTTCGGCCCGCAGCAGCAATCTCTCAGTGCAAGTTCAGGCAGGCACAGAGCAATAACCAAAACATTGGTTTAGTGGTGCGAGGGTCAGGTTTTTTTTTTTTTTACCCATGACTGCCCGATCCGACACATCAACATCCAAACCTGCCCGCTCGTTCTCAATATTATCTTCAATCAACCCAACCCGCCCCACCCACGGATAAACCTGCGGGAGCCGCTGGTTTCGGATTGACCCACGCATCACTATTTGGGGTGTTTATAGCAAAGATTTGTAGCCCTATTCAGTAGTGGAAGATTTCAGTACATGATGATTTAAGTTGCATTTTATGTTGATGAGGAGCAAAGCCACTGAAGGTTGCAGTTTATGTTGCAATTTATGTTGATGTTGGCCTACATAGCTTACAATGCAGGGATATTTTATGTTAAAATAACAAACTGCCAGTATTTACTTTACTTTTTAAAGAAAGTCTGTTGATTTAGTTATACTGAACTTTAATTTTCAGTAAAAAAAGTTTTCATTCAGGAAAACGTAAGATTTTTAAAATTTATTTTAGGATTTATTTATATAGGAATTTGTAATTGTACTTCCCCTCCCCAGTGCACCAGATATATATACCGAACCGTGACCCTAAAACCGTGATATGAACTGAACCATGAGTTTTCTGAACCATTACACCCCTAGCTGGCACTGTTATGAAGCCGCATGCGGATGATTTAGAGGACAATTTGCTGGAAGCGGAGACGGGGCCTCTGTATTGTCCTGCTAATGCCATCACTGCTATCAAGCGGCATGCAGACAATTCAGAGGACAATTTTCTGGCAGTAGAGACAGGGCCCCAACTAACGCCGGCACTACTATTTGGTGGCATATTAGCGGACATATTAGAAGATAGTTGGCATGTCCGGAAGCTATGAGACCCATCCTGGGTCTTCGCCCACTGAATGCATGCATCCCGCAGAGACCATTCCATATGCATACATTAAAGAAGCTACTGGTGACTGGTTCACCACTGTAGACTTGAAGGATGCTTAGTGGTGCCAAGGCACAGGAAATCCCTGTGCTTTGCCTTTCAAGATAGCCTGCAAGTACAACAGACTTATGTTCGGCTATTCCCGGGTCCCCCCCCCATACCTTCTCAAAATGTGTGGACACAGCGCTCAAACTGCTGTACCGTCAGGGAATGCGGGTCTTCTTTTATCTAGATCACCTAATCCTTATGGCCCAGTCCAATGAGTGGGCTATATTCCACCCAGTCCAATTGATGTAGCACCTAACCAAGTTAGGGTTTGTGATCAATTGGAAGAAGAGCGCACCCCAGCCATGCCAACAGGCGCTGTATATGGAAGTGCAGGTCATTTCTGCCACACTTCGAGCTTGTCTGTCAGACAGACGGATATTGTGCGGCAAGAGACGTTGAGTTATTGAATTACTCAATTGGTTCTGCTTTCTTTTCTCCACACAACACCTGCTGGACTGGCGAGGTCCTTGAGGCCCTTTCGAAGAAGCCTTTTGAGCCCATTAGGCAGGCCTCTCTTAAGGCGCTGCTTATTTTGTCTTCGGATAAGAGAGTGAGTGATTTGTGTGCCATTTGTGTTTGGTCCACCCCAGCTGTCTACTGATAAGAGGGGATCTGAATGGTGGCACACTCAGACAAAATCTGCCCGTTGCGCCTAAGAACATCAAGAGTTTGTTTAGGTCGAGGACAATTCACCTGGATGTATTCTATCCCCCTCCCCATGGAGGGCAGAGGTTGCATATCGCATATCGCAAGCCTATGTGTTAGTGGGCAGGGACACTCCCGCGGCTATTCATGCACATTCTACATGGTGTAGCAGTGTTGAGAGCCTTGTTCAGATCTGTACAGTGGCGTTGTCAGATTTTATCTGTTAGACCTGTCTGGTTTTTTTTTCCCAGGTCTGTGCCTAACACTGGGATACAGTGTGAATGAGAGACATGTTGTGCTGGAGTCTTTTGAGACACTATTGAGACCAGGAGTTATTGCTATTGTAGAATATCGGGAAGTCCAGATTTATGATGGAAGTTAATATTTTTCTTGTTTTATATCAACGATATTTCAATTATTTCTTCTTCTTTTTCTATATTCTTCTATTAGAAAGTATTATGGATTATGATTGAATATATGCATTACAAGGGCCCCATGCTTGTTATAGCATCATGTAAAAGATGTAGCATATCTGATGGGTCTGAATTGTGGGTCTTAGTATTTATGAAGATCTAACATTTCCTTACATTGTATTTTCTTAAACTGTCATGTTTTGTGATTACTATGAAATATTTGTTACCAAGGAACATTGATTGTTGTTGACGTCACTGACTAGGCACCTGTTGCAATCTTGATATTTTTGACCTATATTGAATGAAGGGCCCATGCTTGTTATAGCATCTTGAAAAAGATGTAGCACATATTTTATATATATATATATACTGAACAAAAATATAAACGCAACACTTTTGTTTTTGCTCCCATTTTTCATGAGTTGAAATAAAAGATCTAAGACTTTTTCTATGCACACAAAAGGCTTATTTCTCTCAGATTTTCTTCACAAATTTTTTTAAATCCGTGTTAGTGAGCACTTCTCCTTTGCCAAGATAATCCATCCACCTGACAGGTGTTGCATATCAAGATGCTGATTAAACAGCATGATTATTGCACAGGTGTGCCTTGGGTTGGTCACAATAAAAGACAACTCTAAAATGTGCAGTTTTTATCACACAACACAATGCCACAGATGTCACAAGTTTTGAGGGAGCGTGCAATTGGCATGCTGACTGCAGGAATGTCCACCAGAGCTCATGTTGCAGCATGATAATGCACGGCCCCATGTTGCAAGGATCTGTACACAATTCCTGGAAGCTGAAAACATCCCAGTTCTTGCATGGCCTGCATACTCACCAGACATGTCACCCATTGAGCATGTTTGGGATGCTCTGGATCGGCGTGTGCGACAGCATATTCCAATTCCTGCCAATATCCAGCAACTTCGCACAGCCATTGAAGAGGAGTGGACCAACATTCCACAGGCCACAATCAACAACCTGATCAACTCTATGCGAAGGAGATGTTTCACACTGCATGAGGCAAATGGTGGTCACACCAGATACTGACTGGTTTTCAAAAAATGCATATCTGTAGCCCTAGTCATGTGAGATCCATAGTTCAGTGCCTAATAGATAATTTTAGAGTGGCCTTTTATTGTGACCAGCCCAAGGCACACCTGTGCAATAATCATGCTGTTTAATCAGCATCTTGATATGCCACACCTGTCAGGTGGATGGATTATCTTGGCAAAGGACAAGTGCTCACTAACACGGATTTAAACATATTTGTGAACAAAATTTGAGAGAAATAAGCCTTTTGTGTGCATAGAAAAAGTCTTAGATCTTTTATTTCAACTCATGAAAAATGGGAGCAAAACCAAAAGTGTTGCATTTATATTTTTGTTCAGTGTATATTTTTTGGGGTCAAATAAATTGAAGATTTAGTATATTTTACAATGTATTTTATATTACTGACAATCATGAAATAAATAACCTAATATTTGTTATCAAGGAGCATTGGGGGGCTGGGCATGTGACTAATAATAGACACCTGTCTCTATTTAAGGTCCAGGTGAACTTTCATTTTCATGACACCCTGAAGAAGGCATAATGCCGAAACATGTTGGTGATCTAAAATATATATTTTCATATGGAGAGAAGTGTGCAACCTTCATAATTACTAACCGTTGGTTAGCACCTTTTTATGGGTGTGCACTCTACTGCTAAACTACTTGGACACTATTGAGACCAGCCATGAGTCTGCTGGTGCTGGAAGGCTCACATGTTAAACATGTAGGAGCATGGCGTTAGTCTATAACTTTTGTTCTCAATGGCTACAGGAAAACTAGAGGCGTTAAGTTCTCAGCTTAAGCTGGGAGTGTCAAACTGTTTTAACACAGCTCCCAGCTTGAGCTCAGAATTCAGTTCAATTTTGGAGTATTGACAGACCACCAAAACCTTTGTCCTCCTGTGTTGATGCTTCAAATCTCCATCATGCAATGTGCACTAGTGGCATCATATGCTGTGCATCAAAAGACGCTCCTCCACTGATGCTTCCTAAATGTCCAAGGCTTTACTCCCTTACTGTCCATCATCTCCACTCTTTCTTTCTTTCCCTGCTCCCAGCTATTTCTTTGAGAGACCCAACTGCTGTCCTCTTGCCAGTGGACTTTTTTCCCTCCTCCTCTTTTCTTATCCCTGTTTCTCCCTAGTTTCCTCTTGTAAACTCCCATGCCTCATTTCTCCTCCCCTAAGTGGCTTCTGTGAACCCAGGCTGTGTGATGGTAAAGGGGTCAGCATCGTGATGAATTAGACAAGGCCCAAGACCAGGAGAGCCATGGCTTCAGTTGCCCAGTAATCTATTTAAGACTTGAGGATGCCTCCCAAAGCCTGTGAGTTATTGCCTGCCAGCATGAATCTGACAAGCAAAGTGCAGTCCAACTTTCTATCCAGGGTCTTTTCTTTTTCTCCCTCGCACTTTTTCACTCCCAGAACTACTTTTTCCATGAGTTAACACTGTGCCTTACTTCAGCCCTTTTGAGTTTGTTAATGCGGCAATGATTCAATCTTGAATTGTAGCTTGGACATTGGTTGTGACTATAGGCTGTTAATGGGTTAGAGAGTAGAGATAGTAGACAAAATGTCATTTGTTTTCACAAAAAATCAACCTGCCTGCCCTTTATTTAGTGTTGACAGGTATTCAGCACACACAAGAAAACATCTATTCCGGTAACTCTGCAGGGGGAGGGTTGAGTGAGTGGTTAAGCTAGCATGTTTGACGGTGTGTAAATGGTGTCACACGTGAATTACTTAGAAACACCTCTGGTATTACTCATCAGTTCAAATTTCATCATACTGTTTTCTTTAAAATACTGGATACATTCTCAAAGGTCTGAAAACGTTTGTAGGATTTCATCTCTTCTGAATAGCTTCCATGTTTGCATCAATGTATTACTGAGGAATACCTTCTAATTTTCTTGGAAACAAAGGTGAAACTGGATAGTACAAGAATGTTGTTTGTTTCCATGGATATTGTTTTTCAAACGGTTACCTCTCACTGCCCTTTTGAGCTGCCAATGTGCGAGGTTGCCTAGTACAACTTTAAATCACAGATTTCACAAAACAATATACAGTATAACAGTAGTAACAGTTTGCCTTCAAAATGGTCTGTCATTTTTAAAATGATATATGTTCATTGCATTTAACATAGACAAAACCTAAAATAAATGCAACAGTCCTTTCTGTTGTGATTGTGCTTTTCGAACAAACCAACAGTACTGAACTTGATAGATTAATGTATAACAGTGAACCAAAATGAATGTAAAGGTATTGGCATTTCCATTTTTTCACATTCTTCTGAAAATCAATGTATCACTGCATTTACAAAATTTTACATTTGGCTTTGTCCCAAGAGTTTGTCCCAAGTTTTAAAGACAAGCTGTATCTTATGCAACATTGCCAGATATCTAACCAGATACCTAATCTACATATAGTAACCAGCCTCGTGTTTAAAATTATGCCAAAATACTTCATATTTGTGGACCCAGGAGAATCTTGAAAATCATACTGCAGTGTTTTGATCATGGCATCACCTCAAATTTGTCCCAATTAACTGTGTACCCAGAATGAGAATGCATTAATTAGCTAAAGCAGTAATACTGCTTACTGTAATACTCTGTATGTACGGTTGTTCCTTAACGCTAGTGCGCTAATTGGACAAACACTCTTGAGGGTCTTTCCCCTTTGTAAAAATAAAGTTTTGATAGCTACATCAAATGTTTTAAGAATCTCAGGGGTTAGCTACTCAGCAAATGTTGTAAACTCACAGGGTATGCTATATATACCTGCAATTTTCCCATTTGGCTATGACCTAATTGTATCTTTCAATGGTTCAATAGTTGGAGAGCAGTCAAGCTAATGCTTGTCTCTGAGAGTTTGTGTAACTTCAAGTACCTGAAAAAGCCTCCATATTGTTGACCATCTGAGGCATGAAATTCTTCAAAGATGCAGATAGTCTTAGTGTGGTTGGTATTGAGCTTACCCTCTTTGTCTTTGACCATGCCAATTTGACGAGCAGCTTCCCCAACTGGCAAGCCAAACGTTTTCCAGCATTGTTGCCCAACTCATGCCATCTTGTTTGAGTCTACACTTGGCTTTTTTGAAAATGGTGTTAAGCTCATATTTAGCTTGACAAGATCAGTGTGGTAAGAGTCGTTGGGGTTTGTCCAAAACTCCAACTCAGATCTTTTAATTTCACTGTCACATTTTGATGTCTTTTCATTAGGACCTCTCAATGTAGGCTTTGTCCCCGCAGACATTAATTTATTTTGCTCTGTGATTACTACTTTCAAAGAATAAATTGATGTGTGTCTTAAAAGCCCTCACATGTTGCCTTATCTTGCAAAATACTAGTTCATATGTCACATTGTAGACCTCTCCATCCTCTCTTCCATTCCATGAGGTCAATAGGGGCGTAGTCAGACATGGCTGCTGTACCTATGCTACAGGCCCCAAAATTGGAAATTAGAGTGTGAAAATAGTCCATATGGAAGTGGAAAGATACATCCTAAGTCTGTGATATTACTTTGTAGTTACTTGAACTGAGTAATACCAGAGTTGATTTTAAGTAATTCAGCTGTTTGTAAGTATTTTAGTAGCAGCATTCCCTGTGGGATCAGATTTGTTCTTTCTGTCTTCTTCTCAGAAAGGTAGCTATTGGACTTTAAGAGGCAACACTGAGTGGGTGAGATCACATCCCAATCCAGGTATTTTAAAAGGCTTTGCTAAAAGCTTGTGTTTACGAGGAGAGTCCCAAGAAAGGCAGAGAGGAAAGGAGGGATAGAGGAGAGGTGAGAGATGCACACAATAGAGCAACAGAAAAAGATGAAGAAAAGGACAGGACAGACAGGCAGGCAGACTGAATGCGAAAGAGAAAAAAGACTGAAAGGAAGTGAAGAGTGGCATAGATAAACATAGAAAGTGACAGTCAATGAGACTGAGACAGAGTCTGTCTATGTCTCCATCTCTCTCATCTCCATCCCAAAGGGGGAAGCTTTTGCATTTCATAACCATCCTCTGAACTCCAGTCCGTGGGGATTTTACCTGGCATGCCCCTCAACTGCAGTCTCTGGGCTTGGTGCCAGGGAGCATCATATGTCATGTTGAGCTGTCGGCTTTGTAGACATGCCAGTCAGACATAAGTTGCAGTCTAAGCATCAGCTGTGCCTCTCTGTCTAGATCTCTGCAGGCCAGCTTGACACAGTCCCATCACTTAGGCCTGTAGCAACCAATAATCAGGCCCCCCAGGAATCTGCAGTAAAAAAAAAAATTATGCGATTTCTGCACATTTAACTAGATTTAAGTTGCTTTAAAAGAAAATCTGTATATGAAAAAAAGAGTAAATATATTTTTTTAAAATTTATTTATCTATTTATTCATCCACTCCCTCTATCTATTTATCTATTTGTGTACATTGACTTAATTATTCATACTAATATTAAACATCCGCATGGAAAATTTGCATTACTTTTGTACTTTACACTGTGGTGCAATATTGGCTGGCTGACAAGTGTACTGATAAATATGAAATCATGCAGTGTGAAACTTATGAAGAACACATAGGGGAATATTTTGACAAACAAGTTTCTACCGAACTCTCATCTTATCCACCTCTCCTGATTTCTAACCCCATTCATGTCCTCTCCATTTCTTTCTCTCTCTCTCTTGCTACTTTTTCATGAACACAACTCGTAAACCAGGAGCTAATTAGGATTGTCAGTGCTGTCGCAGGTAGGCTATACGCTCATATGCTACGTTAACTTAGTTCTGGTGGTGGGTTAGGGTTAGGGTATGGTCCGCTGTTTTTTCAGGACTTTTTGTGCCACACTGTCCGCCTTTCATTTGTGTGTCAGACTGACTGCCACAACAACAAATCTACGGCAAGCGCCACGGTACTTTTCTGCATGATTCCACGGTTCTCTGTTTTTGTCCACCAAAGGGGGGACTATGGATCAGTCTCCGTCCGTTAGTTAGTTAGTTCGTTAGTTTGTTAGTCACACTGTAACGTTGGCTTTGTGCCGCTAGGGGCGGCATTAACAATGAATGGGGACTCAGTGGTAAAGCAGGTCATACAGTTAAAGTTATCATACAATGTGGGGGACAATGAATGGGGACTCAGTGGTAAAGCAATACAGTTAAATGTAGCACTCGTGTCACTGTATCAGGCAACTATAAGCCACTGGACCAGTTCTAGGTTCGAAGGAGTGGTTGAGTTAAATAAAATAGTAGACCAGAGACTAGAGCTTTTGATTGAACAAGCCGGCAGTTTACTGACAACAATGGAACATACACATACAAAATATCTACAGTAGGTGGAAGGCAGGTAAGTTACACTTAAACCATCCTTGTTTATCCCTTTCCCTAGAATAGATTGTTTTAGGTTTAGGTTTCAAGTTAGTTTTGTCAACTAGATATTGTTTGTTTAAGTTGAGACCGGTCTGTATTTTCCTAGGTTAACAGCCTTAATTTGACAGATTAGACCTATTTATTTTAGCTATTTTCCCTTTTGAGTTAAGTCTTTTCTTGTTTTCAGGTGAACAGGTAAGTACCCTTTAAGATCCTTTTTTAGGTTAATTGATCCTTTAAGTTTAACCTTTACAGGAGAAACACAATCAAGATTCACCATTCAACTCAACATCAATACAGTACAACATTAGCAATTCAACTCTTTAAATGCAATGTCACACTAAAGCAGGGGGGGGGGGGGGAGGAAAAAAAAAAAAAACCTGGCCTGTACGACAGACCATACAGAAAATAAAGTATCTTCATCAGGAGTCCTTGTAAAACTTCACAATCATCAAAAGAAATATACGTTACTGTTTTACTCCACAAAAGTTAACTTAAAATGGCGGCGGCGGAGTATTTTCTCCCGCCGTTGGCTTTTATCTCCACAGTTAATCAATAAACACAAAATAAACTCACAAAATATCAAGAAAGAAAATATTCTTACACCTATTTTCCTTATTAAACAGAAAAATACAACCATACACCTTCTGAAATCGAGTTTCTCTCTTTTCCCAAACTAAGGCGAGCCTTGCTAGCTCGTTGTAAAACACACTTCATTCAACTCGACAAAAACAAAGTAAACCTCACCAAAACCGTCTTGGTTAGTCTTTCCACTGTTTCAACAATCACCAACTCCGGTTTTGTTGGAATAAACCCTTAATTCGCTGAGTTAGATGTGAAAATATTCTGGCTCTACACGCCGTTTTTCTCTGCTGCTTCTCCCGCTAGTTGCTGGCCTCGCTCTACTCTCTGAGCTACGCTAGCTGCATTGGGAGGCCGAGGGGGAGGGGCGCATTAAAGGAGAGGTCAAGTTCAATTAAAAGGGATTGTCAAACCTTTTTCTAACCTCACTTAAAACTTGCATGAAACCAACAGTGTAAGATTTTGATGTGTTTTAAGAAAGATTATTTATTACCATGAATTAATTATTTATTTATTGTTATTTAATTCACTATTTATGACTATTTATTGCTCTGTTTGAAACCTGGGTTACATAAAGTTATCATAGGTAACATAATAGTCTACACACGCTACACACTTGGAGACATCAGACTGGGTTGATGTGTTGAAGTGAGAGTCAATGGAGAATTTTTGGGCAAACCTCTAACCACAAGACACTGTAGTTATTGTACAGTTGTTGGACTGTTGTACTGTTATTGCACTCATCACTGCACTACCACTGTGCCATCAGTGTTGACTACTTATATCATATTACCACTTACCTACTGTGCAATACCATATATATCTTATCATTTAGCATTTATATTATTCATAACACTCACGCTCCTGGTGTTGTATGTTATATTGTATATTGTCTTATAAATTGTATTGTAGTGTACATTGTGTAATGTACGGATTGTATTTATTGCGTATTGTAGTTCTTATATTTTATACTGTATTGAGTAAAAACAGGACAATTACAGTTACTACATTTCAAGATATAACTTGTAAGCCTAATTCTGAGGAGAGTAGGCACCAGAAATATATGGTCAATCTGTCCTTTCATTGTCCCATACAAAAATGCTTATACAATTTCACTCATATTTCAAGTACACTCAGCAATCACTGACCGACCCAAGAGTGGAACTACATCACTGGTGGGGGACAACATGTTTATTTGCTTGTTCTGAGTGGTTCAGTTTTCCAAAAAATATAAATGTAATGTGTTTTCAGACAGACAGACAGAGTGCGAATTATACAATGACAATCGGGGGGGTCAACTTTTTCTCCAGGTCGTAAAGGGAACCCAGTACAGCGCAGACGCGTGCTTCAGTAAACTGAAGTCTTACTTGTTTAACATAATGTCTGCAGTCTGTAGATGATGATAAATCAAATCCATTACACCAGCTCATGGGGCACGTACCACACAACAACTTTTGTAGTCAGGGGTCACCAACAAAGTATTCTCTACATAATTGGCAGGGGGGTCTGGGGGTCCTCCCCCAGAAAAAAAATAATAATTTAAAACAAATTTCCTGCATTTCTACACCACCTAACCTCTTGGATTAAGTCAAGAAACAGCAACCCTGTATAATGTTAACCAAAAATGTAAAATTATGTTATATTACTAGATTTCAGCATGGAGGTGCTTACATTCATGACTTTGCATAGGCATACTAACCTAAAAACCTATTATGGAATCGCGAGAAAGTTTCAGAGCGACAGACACAGAGCGTCCCCGTAACCATAGTAACTCACTCTCACTCCTGCCTGCGTGGCGCGAGAGGAGAGGGAGAGACGCAGAAGAGCCGCTGACTGAGATTACTCTTAACAGCATGCATGGGAATAAATTAGGCCTACAATATAATAGATTTGTGTATATTTCTTCTCGCTTTCCCCCATGGTCTGAATAACTCTCTGCTGCACGGTGCTGCTCTGTCTCGTCTCGTGCGCTGTCAGTGTCTCTTTTCGCGCCGCGACGTTATCAGTGATGAATTTGTTTTTCACTGCGTGAGAAAATGGACTTGTGGCGTGAGAGCGTGTGGAAGTGTCTACTGCGTGAGTTTCACGGTCAATGCGTGAGAGTTGGCAGCCCTGGCGTCTCCATTGGCTTGCGCGACGCACACGAGCATAGACTTTAAAGCCTTGTTTGAGTGAGGCAGGCAGACGAGACGTTCAACTAACGTCAAGGTTAAGAAATGGTATGGTCCACTTTAGGGGTGTCTGAAATCGTATTACAAGATTCTTCTAGGCATGAATATGGGAAATATATTGTAATATTTACGATTACAAGTAAGAAGGATATATAAATATTTCGACCCCCCCGACCTGTTGTTTTTACCTCTTTTGGGGGGGTCCAAGTCTTAATTAGGGGGGTCAGACCCCCCCAATCCCCCCCGTAATTCGAACCGTGCAGACAGAAGTAATCAAAAGGGAGAACTGCCAATCATGGAAGTAAGGTAACCATGGACTAGGGCTGGGTATCGTTTAAAAAATTATGATACCAGTACCAATACCAGTACCCTTAAAGTGATACCGATACCAATAGAGTACTTCATTTGATACCTTTTTTTTTTTTTCTACTTCATTCGATACCCATCATGTGAATGGAAGCATTCAGTTGTGTAAAATGCCACCACTCCTCCCCATCCCAATGATTTTTACACTAATACATTTTGAAAGTGTTCAAATTATTGAAATATTTATTAAATAACTGTACAAAACTGTACAAGGAAGTATTATTTGGGCAGTGTAATTTTAAACATCACAACCAACATTCTCAATCTAGCCACTAGCCAGTCAGTCCTCAACAGTTCTTTTTAAGAAATATTAGCATGTCAGCCTTCTCTGGGGCAAGGCATGCTCTTTCCTGGCTGATTGTGTCTCCTGCAGTTGAGAATATTCGCTCCGCTGGAGTGGAGGATGCCTGGACACATGTATAATTAGAGGCCAGGTTAAACAAGATGGGGAAGGTCCCTCTCCTCTCCCACCACCACCCAGCAGGATTGGTGGAGGTCAGCTCTGCAGGCAGAGCTCTGTAGAGTTCAAGCTCCTTCCGTGCCTTCTCTGATCGGTCAAGGAGTGGCGCTGCCTGGATGGTTTTAAGGGCCAGGTCCTCCGCAGCGAACAGCTCCCCCAGTGCGGAGTCAGACATGGAGTGACTCGCAGTCACAGCAGTCTATAAAGGTAAGTATCAAGGTAAAAAAAAAAAAAAAATCAAGGTCACTTGACTAACCCAGAGGAAGGCACTGAAGCACTGAGATCATCTTAATGCTAAGGTTGCTTAGGTTAGTCTATTTAAGGGATGAGTAAGTAATGAATGGTAAGTATTATGGAAAGCTTACATGTGTTGTGTTCTCCACAGCTGCAGCCTCTTCATCCTCTTCTTCCTCCTCCATCCTCTCATCTAGTTGGTCCTCTATGTCTTCATCGACTTCCAGTGCATGCTGTGTTAATACAGTTTTACATCACTTTTCTGTGTGGCATTTCAATAGTCAATACTTAACCTAGATCCTAGAAAGTATAGTAACAATAATCAAAATGAAGCAAACCTGTTCAGAGTCCTCGCCGCACGCCTTCTCCTCCAACCTAGACCAAACGGCAGTAGCCAGGATTTTGGTCTTAAACCTGGGGTCCAGTGCTGTGGCCTCTTCCAGGAACATCCTGATGTTTTCGTCCTGGAAGAGAACAATATAACCTTTATTTAACTAGGAAGTCACATTGAGATTAAAACCTCTTTTACAA
Source organism: Centroberyx gerrardi (assembly GCF_048128805.1). Classification (NCBI taxonomy): domain Eukaryota; kingdom Metazoa; phylum Chordata; class Actinopteri; order Beryciformes; family Berycidae; genus Centroberyx; species Centroberyx gerrardi. Next base: position 594,545 of record NC_136002.1, read on the forward strand.
GTGAGACCTAGAAATATTCTATTCTCTACTGAGGAAGAGGAACAATAATATGCCAGTACTAGAGTTAGACCCTTTAATAATGTAAATGTAATCTATCTGTATTTTTAGTGATTTACAACAACAAAATACATACTGTGTAACGTTTTGAGAGGTCATCCCACACCCTCTTCTTAATTGCTGCAGTAAAGGTGGAGTCTGCATCCTGAACTTTAAAATGGCCCTCAAGCTTCTGCAGGATGGGCAGAATTTGGCCACAAGCTGGAGTCCTTTCTGAGGACACACAGAGTGTTGAGGTGTAGAGGATTTTCATCACTCTCACAAACTCCTCTGCATGCCTGAAGTCCTGGTCTGTGATTCTCTCCAGCCTGAAAAAAGACAACAACAACCACACACACAAAAACAGTTTTACTAAAGATATCAAATTAATGAGATACCGTGTCATAAACTAGTGATAATGTTATGCACGTCAAATCTTACCTGTCCCTTTCCATCGACCTCCTCAGTCTAGGGTCCAAAGACGCTGCCTGAATAGCTGAATACTGCTCTACAAACCGTTCGATCATGAAATAGAGTGTATTCCACCTGGTTCTCACATCAAGCACCATTGCATGCTGTGGGAGATCTTAAAACATATGAAACAATGCACATGCATTTCGTTAACATGTTAAGATTTTTGGAAACAATTATGCTGCCAACAATAGAGGAATAGACACGTACTTAAGAGGCGTTGTTTCTCTTTCATTACTGGCTTGGCTAAGTTTGCCTTCCTCAGCCACACGACCACTGCCTGGATTCTTGCTGCCCACTTTGACACTGTTGGCTCAGTGTACACCTTTTGGGCAGCAAGGTTAAGAGGGTGAGCAAAGCAGCCTATCTTGACCACCTTCAACCTCCTGGCAGCTACACCCATGTTTGCAGCATTGTCCACTGTTACTGCTACCACCTTTCCCTGAATATTAAACTCTGCCATTATGTGACGTATCTCTTCTGCCACAAACTCTCCTGTCTGGGCCTCATAGACAGCTTTTGTGTGGAGAACCCTCTCTTGCAGCTGACCTCCCTTAGTAAAGTGGACAGTGACTGTAATGAAGTGGTCCTGGGCTACACTGGTCCACCCATCAAAGGTAAGCGCCACATGCTCAGTCTCCTTCAACTCAGCCTGCACTCTCTCCCTCTCTATGGCATACCACGCCGGTATCAGTGTGTTAGAGAGCATGTCTCTTGATGGCGGTTGATACCGTGGGTTAAGGGCAGCAGTCATCTCTCTAAGTAGAACACAGGACACAGAGCATCTTAAACATCTCATCTCAAAGCACTGGTTGCATCCCATTGTTGCTGAATACTTCCATTTGCTGAGCATAAGTGAGTGAGGTACAACCATCTATGCTGGCTGGCTTACCTAAACCAAGGTGACTCCACTGTAGAAAATGGCTGAAGTCCCTTCACAATAAATGCTGTCACTGCCCTGTGGCATTCCTCCTTCCTCTCCCTAGTCATCTGTGACCTTGCAGCTAATGTGAAGGGTGTGTGATCAAGGCTGCTGCTGGGGGTGCTGGCGACATCAGCAGCAGCAGTTGTGGTGGTAGTAGGGGGACCTTAACATTAAGCATAGTTAAGGGAGCCAACATTAACCAAACACATTTAGCTGCTACAGAAGCTAAAAATACCGGTAACCAATGCACTGAGCATTGTCAGTTGTATCTGGGGCAACTAACGTTACAGTAGGGTTGCTAATGCTAATAAGGTAAAGTTAGCGGGAATCCATAACAGATTGTGAAACCTAGCACACAAACCTGCCTACTAGAGCCTGCCCAAAGCGATTTTTGTTTCAATAAAAGTTTTAACACACAAAAGATGAGTAATGTTAGCCTAGTAACCATTTATCTTACCTGAAGTAATCGACAGTTGCGGCGTGGCCTCTTGAGGAGAAGACGACGCTGGTGTCGAAGAAGCCATTGGCCTGAACACGGTGCAGCTGTCCACCCTTAAGTTTTCTCCATGCTTGATGAGGTGCTTTATCATGTTACTCGTATTCCCAGTTTTTCCTGAGATAATCCTTCTGCATTTTAAGCATTTATTTTTATCAGATGCCACAGGCGTGTAGTATAGCCATACTTTTGAACGTTTTGGTGGCATCTCGGCACGCTGAACCGCCAACTCCGTCACACACTGCGCGCAATTTCACCACCACAGACTGTATGGGTTGTAGCTGCTGCGGTAGCGGGCCAATCACACGTCGCATTAAATCGAAGAACGCTTGCAGTGATTGGCTGCGAGCAAAACCATACAAATAGTCAATTTTTTCCAGGTCTGTGTACAAAAAGGATCGAATGCAGGTATCGTTTGACTGGAGAAGTTTCGATACTACTTGGTACTGGGTTATTTCGGTCGATACCTTAAAGGTATCGAGTACCGATACCCAGCCCTACCATGGACACTGCATTTTTGGTGAAACATGTTTTGTTGTCCATGAAACAGCGGTGATAGTATAGGGCAGATTTTGAAATTTTATTAAAATATGCAAGAAAATCGGGAGAAATTAGATCCCAAGAGAACACCGGGAGAGGCCCATGAAAATCGAGAGTTTCCTGGGAAAATCGGGAGGGTTGGTAAGTATGCTATTACGACTGTTACGGGGATTGAAATAGGGCATCCCCTATGTCGAGTGTTTCTTTCTATTCTTTTTACTCCATTTCTGTGAGCAAGAATGTATCTTTTTAAGGGGATGTGACATTACACCAGAGGAGCGATGCAATAGGCCCCTCTAGGTAATGCAAGGTGGAAGGGGCTGGAGAAGACAGTGGGAAAATATCTGGTGTGTGTACCTCTGTTGTGAACAGTCGAGGAAAACAGGAGTTTTTGGAAGAATGTTTGCTGATTAGTGCTATGATGCCAAAGAGCGTTCTGGGAATTGCGCATTGCATGTAAAACGAATTGACTACGTCAAGGGACGTTTGTTACATTGCTGGACTTTGCCCCACTACTCTGGACCACCACTGTTTCAGTTTCTTTTGATTTGTTTATCGTTGCCACTGTCACTGTAAAACCCAAAGAGCAAGGTTGCCTGACACCAAGAAGCCAAAGGGAAGTGAAACATCGCATGGTGTATGGTAAGTCACTTCCCCATTATACTGACCCCATACATGGTGCTCACTCCGCTCACTCGCTCATTCCTCTTCTACCCCTTTACCATGACAAACTTGGCAAACAAAACGTTACAGAACCTAAACGTTCTTTCCTTAGCTAAAGAATACGTAGGGTTTTGTAACACTACTGCTACTAATGCTACTACTATTACTTCTACTATTACTGCAACTACTACTACTACTACTGCTCTTACTACTACTATTACTGCTACTACAACTACTACTACAACTACTGCTGCTATTACTGTTAATACTACTACTTACGCTACTACACCCTAGCAACCGCTAGCAGAAAATTGCTGCTGCACTGCCGTCTATGCTCTCCACTCAGTGATATCATATCAAGTATTTTGCCTTTGACAGATGATGCCAAACATCTGCTTTGATATCACTGATTGGGGTGTGGCCAGAAGTGCAACATGTTTGAAAGTTTCAACCCGTAAAGTTTATTATTATTCAAATATTTTTATTACGTTTTACAGTTGTTATACAGCAATTCAACACAAGTAACCATATCAAAGAGTAACTAGAAAAGGCTACATTTTCTAAAGAAAATTGAAGTGTGCTTGCTGCCCTTGCAACAGTCCCTTAGATTTGGCATTCGCTAGTGTTGCTAACAATTGCTAGGGTGTTAGTAGTAGCAGTAGTAATAGTAGTAGTAGTAGTAGTAGTAGCAGTAGTAATAGTAGCACTAGAAGTAGTAGTAGCAGAAGCAGTAGTAGTAGTGGTAGTAGTAGCAGTAGTAATAGTAGTAGTTGCAGCAGTAGCAGCAGTAGCAGTAGTAGCAGTAGTAATAGCACTGTCACTGGCAGTAGGTCACAGAGAGCCAAATAGAGAGATACAGAGCTGTGTGTGTATCTTACACAGTGTTATACTGTCATTTTTTTGTAATTCCATGCACAAAATGCAATAAAGCTCTCAAAACAATAAAGAGTAGACATGTCCCAAAACTGAATGAGTCAAACAAAACAGCAGACACTGTCATCAGCTGAGTATCAGACTTTGGTTGATAGTTAGAGATAGTTATAGATTGAGTCTCAAAGGGTCTCAGAAACTACGCCTGAAAGAGGCTGGAGCCGGACAGAGGTGAAATTTTAACTTTGCCGTAGGACAAAATTAAAGACATTTTTTTTCAATTCCATGTTTACAACGTCAACTATGGGAGAAACAACAACAAAACAACAAAACCCACGCAGCAGGGCTTTTATTGCAAAGTGCTCATAGGAAGTGCCAAACAGTGCAAACTGTAGTTTTTCCGGGTGGAAGGTTACGGTTGTGAAAAGGCAAACTGCTCAATATTACAAAGATGCAATACAATCTGAACCAAAAGACTGAGGTTATAAGAGGATATAATCAAAACAATACATAAATAAATAAATAAACTTTTGTTGGTGCTATTTTGCCGCGATTTCATCGGCTGTGTTTCATGGGCAGAAAGAGATATGTTCAATGACGAAACGGATATTGCAACGTTTAGAAACAGAACTCCCGGCTGCGTTCTGCATTTAAATTGTGCTTATTGTAAAGTAGAGGTAGCAATACATTTGTTATAAAGTGCTATGTTTTATGGAGTTTATTGAGATGCCACTGAAATAACTTGTTATATAGGTTATGAGCCAAATTTATTTATTTATCTAGCAGGTGACATCAAATGGTAGATGCAAGCGATTTTTTTTTTTTTTTTTTTTTTTTTTTTTTTTTATACATTTGGCCTCGAAATTTATCTACAACCATACTAACCAATTTTTTTTACAAATGTAAATTATCAGCAAAGAGCTCAAGCAAAGAAATGCAGCAAACCGGAATTCCTTATTTGGGCAGAAAATGTAGGCTAGACTGTGTGTTCAGTGGTCCAGGAGAGAAAGTTGTAGGTGTCCAAGACTGCCGCGAGAGGTTTTACCATGGAGTCTATGGAACACCCGGTGCATCCTATACAGATGTGAAAGGGTACCTTTAGCGTTGTTATAGCGACGCCAAGGAATTTGACAAAGAGTCAACATAGGACGAGTTGGGAATGAGAACGGGTTGGTATTTATTGTAGTCTAGGTGTTCAGGTTTTCTAGTTATTTTTTGCCACAACCCCAGCTGACAGTTTACAAGACTAGAGTTACAAGACTAGGTGCAAAGACATAATGTGAAATGTTACATCTCATCAGCCAATAACTCCCTTCCATTCATTTGGCGTTAGAAGTGAAATGTTCGTGGTGACAAAAGTCCCTGATATACAAAGTACTGTTCGAGTTTTGCCACGTTACAGATGCGGCTGTCTCGTTTAAGGAGATGTGTCCGCAAAGTGAGCCAGAGGAGCTA